>NC_132921.1:15006906-16213906 GCF_047675955.1 Chlorocebus sabaeus | reverse complement strand
AATGAAAGGTAAAGAAAAGAAAGCAAGCGGGGAGAGGGGAGAGAGAGAGGGAGAGAAAGAGAGAAAGTGAAAGAAAGGAAGAAAGAAAAAGAAAGAGAAAGAAAAGAAAGGGAAGGAAAGGAAGGAAGGGAAGAAACAAAGAAAAATAGAAGAAAAGAAAAGAAAAAAAGAGAGTTTTGATTATGCCAATGCACTCCAGCTTGGGCAACAGAGTGAAACTGTCTCTGAAAAAAAAAAAAAAAAAAAAAAGAAAAGAAAAAACAAATAAGATGAGTTAAATAAGTAAATAAGAAAGGAAAGAAAGAAAAGAAAGGAATTAAGAAATTCCCCTGTTATGCAGGATTATCTGAGTCCTTCTCCAAAAATGTGTTGACAGAGCTTGCATCTCAGCAGTTTTATCAAGATCTCCCCTGTAGAGGACTACATGCTCACAAACAGGGTGTTCCCGATAAGTCCTGCTCTCGCAAACGAAGCAGGGCATTCCCCATAAGTCCTGCTCTCGCAAACGAAGCAGGGTGTTCCCCATAAGTCCTGCTCTTGCAAATGAAGTCAGGGAAAGGTCAGAAAAACAACAATGTGTCTTGTGACTTGGTAACATTCCACAAACGACTGTATAAAATAAAGCAGAGCACGCCATTCGGGGCGGCCGCCATGTTTGTCTTGTCTTGTGCTGTCTTGTGTGTTCATTCTTTTGTTTAGGAAACACGCGGACGGACCCCAACATCTGGCGCAGTGAGCAGGGTATGTGGCTCCACGAGAGCAAGGAACCGGAGGGGGAACACCCCGGGCAGGTAAATAAAGAAAGGGGGACTACGGGGAAATTATGGGAAATTCCACCTTTCTGGCCTCTGAATATTTGCGGTTACTCCAGGGACTGTTGATGTCTATAGGAGTAGAAGTAAAAGAAAAGACTTTGAAGCGATTGTTTGCCCATGTTGAACAACATTGTTATTGGTTTCAATATCAAACCAAAGTGCAGTTAAATCGAAAGGAATGGTTACAAGTGGTTAAAGTCCTGCGTCGAGCTCATCAGCGAGGGCAAACCATGCCTCTGACTTTGTGGACTTTGTGTAATTCCATTACTCAGGCATTAGAGTTACTTGAAACTGACTCGGAGCATGGCGATACTGCCACAGGAGGTGAGGCATCTGAAGCTTTAGAGAGGAATGATCTTAGAGAGGAACATGTTTATGCCCCGGTTGTTGAGGACAAGGAATTGGTAAAAGAGCTAATGCCTCCTTCATCTGAAGGAAATTCTGATTTGCAGCGCATTTTAGAGATGTTACAACAGTTGTTAAAATTGCAAGGTGCCGCTGCTCCTGTTTCTCCTATCTCTCCGCCACGAGCCTTCCCTGTTACCTTCCCTTCTGCTCCTTTGGAAAAGGACTTCCCTTTGCCTCCACCTCCAACCTCTTTGCCTATGTCAGGTCAGGTTTTCTCTGTGCCTCTTCCTCCTGTAGGAGAAAAGAAGGACTCGAAGGAAAAGGATGATTTCGAGGAATTAGATTTATTCCCAATAACACGGGCTGCTTTCGGCCCCAGTGCTCAGTTCCCAAATGATGGCCAGAATGTGACTTTTACAGCCCTACAATTTAAATTTGAATTTGCTTGAGCCCAGGAGTTGGAGATCAGCCCAAGCAACATAGTGAGACCTCGTCTCTACAGAAAAATAAAAAAAAAAAAATGAGACTGGCATAGTGGCATGTGAACCCAGCTACTTGGGAGGTTGAGACTTGAAGACAACTTGAATCCAGGAAGTTGAGGCTGTAGTGAGCTATGATCAGTCCACTGCACTCCAGCCTGGGCAACAGAGTGAGACGAGACCCTGTTGGAAAAAAAAATAATAATGATAAAAAATAAAATAAAATGTTGTAAGGTATGACCAACATACATGATAACAACAGAAAATGTTTGTGAAAAATGAAGAATTTTGGTTTATCCAATATTCATAATTCACCGAACTGCTGATAATCCTTTGTTGAATGGATTCATTATTATTCTTTAACAAAACTATTGTACAATGGAAACTATTAATTAAGGCCATTTCTCCAAGCCCTTGAGTTGTGAATACTTATTTTTAAATTTTGGAAAAATTATTTGTGATTTCTTTGTCAAAGAAACAACTCATATAAAGAGATAATTCATTTCACTGTAACAGTTTATATATTTTTATAAAAGTGTTTAGGGACACTGGGCTGGGCGTGGTGGCTCCTGCCTGTAATCCCAGCACTTTGGGAGGCCAAGGTAGATGGATCACTTGAGGTCAGGAGTTCGAAACCAGCCTGGCCAAAATGGTGAAACCCCATCTCTACTAAAAATACAAAAATTAGCTGAGTGTGTTGGCACATGCCTGTAATCCCAGCTACTCAGGAGGCTGAGGTGGGAGAATTTGCTTGAACCTGGGAGGTGGAGGCTGCAGTGAGCCGAGATTATGCCATTGCACTTTAGCCAGGGCAACAGAGCCAGACCCTGTCTCAATCAATCAATCAATCAATCAATTACTTTAGGGACACTGTAGTCCACTTTAACAAAGGGTTATCCGAAACTTATTGTGTATAAAACTGGGAAATTGGGAATAAAAATTCAAAGTTCTGGTTCCAGATCCTTGAGGAATTGCCACACTGTCTTCCACAATGGTTGAACTAATTTACACTCCCACCAACAGTTCAAAAGTATTTCTGTTGCTCCACATTCTCTCCAGCATCTGTTGTTTCCTGACTTCTTCGTGATCGTCATTCTAACTGGAGATGGTATTTCATTGTAGTTTTGATTTGTATTTCTCTAATGACCAGTGATGATGAGCTTTTTTTTTCATATGTTTGTTGGCTGCATAAATGTCTTCTTTTGAGAAGTGTTTATTCATATCCTTCACCCACTTTTTGATAGGGTTGTTTGCTTTTTTTCTTGTAAATTTGTTTAAGTTCCTCTGGGAACCATCATTCTCAGCAAACTGACACAGGAACAGAAAACCAAACACTGCATGTTCTCACTCATAAGAGGGAGTTGATTAATGAGAACACATGGACACAGAGAGGTGAACATCACACACTGGGACCTGTCGGGGGGTGGGGGACTAGGGGAGGGGTAGCATGTGGAGAAATACCTAAGGTAGATGACGAGTTGATGGGTGCAGCAAACCACCGTGGCACATGTATACCTATGTAACAAGCCTGCACGGTTCTGCCCATGTATCCCAGAACTTAAAGTATAATAAATAAAAAAAATCAAAGTTCTGATAAGCTACTGAATAGGCAAACTGAATAGGCAAACAGATCATATCACCATTCATATGATGTATAATAATGAAGGCATACTATAATAATAGCAAACATTCTTAGGCCCTCAGACCTTCCTTCTGAAACCTTAATCTGTATTTTTTTTCATAGCTCATTTAAAGCTCAGAAGAACCTCATGAGGTATATACTATTATTGTCCCTGCTTTATAGATAAAGAAGACAAAGAAGGTGAATGACCAAAATTAGCCAAACTCACACAGCTAATCAGTGGCAGAACCAATACCTGAACCCAGAGTCTTAAGTCTCATCACACTCTGTAGCAACAATGGGAAATGGTTGATTCTGACTAGCAGCATAGGGGAGGAGGGAGATTTCACAAGTGAGGAGTATTTGATCTGTGCTTTGAAGAATGATGACAGTCTTATCCAATGATAAAGGGAGAAATACTTTTTAAGGTTATGCAGACCAGTATGAGCAAAAGCACAGATATGTAGAAGTGCCTGATAAATTCAAGGGAGAGCTTATAGCTCCATAGTTGTGTGGTTGGAGACAGAAAAAAAAGAGAGAAAGGGTTTTTGCAGTTTCAAGTGTTTCTGTCCAGACCAGAAATGATGTGATTTTTTAGTCCATGGATCATTTCAAGTTTAACGTATTGGTATTTTTTCTTTCTTTGCGTTTCTTTTATAAATACTCAGATTTAGCAACATATACAGTTTCCCCAAATTTTGCTCTTCTGTAATGTGAAATGATTGAATGCATGGGTACAAAGAGATACAGATTGGTAGTATACATGATGAATTTTTCTAAATAAAGTATTATTTTTCTCTAGATGCATATGACTAAGTTGAAAATACTAGCTTAGAAAATGAGCAAACAGGGTAACATACAATGAAATAATTTGCATCCTGCGTAAGCCCAGCTTCTTCACTTCATTAGTTTTTAATTAAGCCTCTGTCTGATTAAGTTCTCCATCTCTTTTCTACAACCTTTTGCTTATAATTTTTTTTTCATTTAGTCCTTAGCAGCCTCCAAGAAGGGTGAAAAGCAATATTGTTTGATTATCCTCTGATATCTTTCTTGTGCATATCTTCTATTATTTTTGCCAAAAATATAACATAAAAAATACCACAAGTACAATTCCATAGAATAAGTGTAGGATGTGTAGAGTACATAGAAGGTATAGAAACTGTGATGATAGTGACATGGATCCTCCTAGAGCATCCCAGGTTAAGACATATGCCCCAAGAATGAATGAGAAGCTTTTCTGGCCTTCTGAACCTGACTCTGATTCTTCTTAAGGACAACCAAAGGAGAGTCTCAGGCTTCTCAACTAACAATGCCAAAAGATGATGGAGACCAGTCTCACAAGCAGAACCCCTGCCCAGACCCCTGCCCTGGGCCAGGCATTTTGTAGAAGGCACCTTTCTGGCTCTCTTCCTACTGTACTTTTCCTGGAGGTCAAGGGGATATGCCTTTCCAGAACCTACTCCATTCTCCTCTGTTAGACTATGGTCCAGAACTCCAAATTCTGGACCCAAAGTCTCCAAACCGGCTTCCACAGCTTGCAGAGGCCTCTCCCCTGTCTGCCATTTGGAGAGTGGGCTGAGCTGCTGTTTGCTTATCTTTTGTTCTGAGGAATAGCCAAAGGGTGGCTACTGTGGCAGCTACGAGGTGTGGTGGAAGAAGCTTGCAAGTTACAGTGCATTGTCCACTGGCCCACACACCTGGCCCCTCTTGGTTCAGGCCAGAGTTGACAGCGAGAAGAGAAGATGGAAGTTCTGTGGATCCCAGGCTTTTGTTTGCACCCTTGTCCCAGGTGCAAATGTTAGGAATGAGCATGATCAAGACACTGCACCCGAAGAAGCTTAATTTAAGGAAAAAATGACTGTGGAGCGCACCTCACCTCATGTTTCTTCAGAAGTCGGGTTTATTCTTTCACTCTTCCTTTACGTTCCTTATTTATGGAACAAATATTTATTCAAAACCACTCTGTGAGCTTATGAGATGGCATGGTAAAAAATCTAAAAATCTATGAGATATAGGAGCAACACTGTGAAGTTGTGGTCTCCTGGTAACCACGGGAAGATGGGTTTTCAGAAGGACAAAGTGGTCAGCAGAGATATTGTCATGCAGCCTCAGAATATGCAGATTAAAGTGTCGTCAGTGGCTCAGAGGAGGGAAATGATTAGGTCTCTGGCAGGAGAGGTCCCAAGAAATGGCATAGGCAGAAGTGAGGTTGGGGCGAGTTAAAAAGTGAGCAATGGTGAATGAGGGCCTGGAACTGGTGAGTAGAGTTTACTCTTGAGGATTTTTTCAGTGAAGGTTTACAGGAAGATACTGAAGTGGCTGGAATGGGAGTTGGGATTAAGGCAGAAAGTTTTTAAAACGGGAGGTTTGACTTTGTTCAAAAGAAGCTGAGATCCCAAGGGTCTGGGGCACTGCAAAGTACACTGCGTTGCTTATAACACTTGCATTTGCATGAGACTTGAGTCTTGTACAACAGGTTTTATTTCGGTAACAAAATGTCTGCCTCCAGGTTTAGCAATTGGGCAATTTCTAGACAGCTAATCAATGCGACTGCGCCCCCCACCCTGCTCTCCTAATTATGTAATTATCCACAGAGCTATTCCAAGAACAACTAGGCTGAGCTCTTTTCTCCCCACATTTAGCTGGTAGAGTTCTATTCCCTAAGCAGACTTATTTGCTCCCTAAATTTTAATTTATTAACTGTTTCACCTGAAAGCAATCACCTTTGCAGTCAATTCCCCAAATAAAACATCTGCCTTTTCAATTCAGACAGCTATAAGTGAAGAAATACACCAGGGGAGGAGAATTATGTTCTCTTTTAGAAAGCAGAGATGTTTACAAAGACACGAATTCTGGCCCCAGCCGCCTGGTTTGCATCATGAATGAGCTTGCATGGGTGCCGTGAAAAAGTGAGGCCCATTAGCCTCTTTCCTCCTGCTCAGCTGTGAAGAATCTGCTTCTGCTCCTGTTTCTCAATCTTGCCTCTTGTATTAATTGACCTTTTACAGAGGTTACTTGAGACCTGCAACCTCTGAGGTCATTAGTTCTCACAGTGCTTTGTTTATCTGTAGCATCTATTTGCATGCCATTTGTGGTTTCAACATGCTTTAAAATAATTTCTATCTTGAGGCCCTAAGGTGCCTTTCTTTGAGTTTGTTAGGGAGACTTCAGAGACGGATGAGATTCCTGCCAACTTTTCTGCAAACCTTGTTCCAAGTACAGAAGTCTCAGGGCAAAACGTGAATGGACACCTTACACTAGGTAATATTTTTCTCTCTCCTAAGAAGTGTGCGTGAGGCAGACACTGAAGAAGATGAAAATGTACTATTAATGTACTGAGGGTGTTTTTCCTGAATATTTGAGCCCTTCAGAGGTTTGGTTTTTAGCCATTGCTGGCAAACAAAGCAGTGGGGAACCTAAGTAATAGAAACCATTCAGAGTTCCCTAGGTCCTGCCTGTTTCCAAACCTCTTCGGCTTACAGGAGCTCAGCAATGAGCACTATAGAGCTGTTTGCAATTATAATTCCTGAAAAAGGCACAAGTGCAGACCAGGTCCTGAGGCTTCCCCGGGCAGACTTCTCTCACTCTGCCACGTGCCTATCTGTACTTCTCTTGTCAAAGAAGTGAGCAGGAAACAAAATGAGCCCCTGAAAGGTTGTTCTCTTTCTTGTGAAGGAAAAAAATAAAGCTTTCTATGATGACGAACCACTCAAGCAGCCCACACAGCAGCACTGTGCAAGGCAAAGAAGAATGGAAACTTTGGTGGAGCAGAGGTGTTTCAGGAAGTATTGGGGAGCAGAGAATAGAAAAATGTATCTGTGCTAAGAAAGGTCTAGATGAGGCCCCTTATCCCGTTAAGCAACGATGGTTCGTAAATCAGCCCAGGACTTTGGAGGATAGAATCCCACAGGGTCTCAGGATTCTTTTCAGGGAATCAAAACTTTGGCTTTGGAGCGTAACTCCACTTAACCATGCAGAGAAAAAAGAAAAAAGCTGCAATTTCATATACCAGAGGTTCCATGAAGTATATATTGGATATGAAACAAAGCAGCTGGTTCTAGGTATAAAAGCAAAAGGAAGGGAAAAACCAATGGACTGTGTGTTAATTTACTCTGGAACTGATTAACAACAGGTGCAGGTGAAAATCATCACTACCTCCTACAATGTGTTTTATTACTGGAAATTATCAAAAGTTTCACAATTTCCTTATGGATACTATGCTTGAGTAAAAAAGTTTTTTTAAAGTTTCATAACATTTTAAGTCTATACAAACAGAGTGTTTCAAGAGCTATTTTACAAAAAGAAAAAGAGAAATGCTGTAGTCAAATAACTTGCAACAAGGGCCTTTACTTCCTTCCATCAAATTCAGAAAACAGAGATTTGTAACTTGCGATAAATGACAGAACACAGTTAAACTTAATTGTATTTGTTGTCTTTACCTCACATTGATTAGTCAGGGACTAGGCAAATTGTTTAGTTAGATAAATATTCGGTATCTTTCAGCTTTCTCATCAGCACAGAGAAGGCAACTTACATACATTTCCTGAATGAACCAAGTATATTATATCCAAGTTATTCTTTCATAGTTGCTTTTCAATTAAAGATAATTTTCTTCTTAAGAGGAGACCTATGCTTCTGATTTCTGATTTCGCCCCTCAGAGAGGTGGCTTACACTATTCTATTTCCATATTACCAATGCTGCCTGCATCACATTCTCTTCAGAACTCAGGGCTTGCTTCCTCAGGTGACAATTTCAGAATGCAGCGCTATGCTTTTCATTACCTTTCACTTCCGTTTCTGTATTAAGAAACAGCACATCCCAATTTCCACTTAGTGTAACTGGATTGTTTGTAACTCAAAGGATAAATGGTTGAGTGGATGGATACCCCATTCTCCACGATGTGCTCATTTCACGTTGCATGCCTATATGGAAACATCTCATGTACCCCATAAATATATACACCTATCATTTACCGACAAAAATTTAAACAAAACAAAACAAATATCCACTTAGAGTGTAAGGAATTGGTTTACCTCTCTGAAGGAATTTTTTTTTAACTATATATTGTTTTTGAGATGGAGGTTTGCTCTTGTTGCCCAGGCCGGAGTACAGAGGCAGGATCTCAGCTCACTGCAACCACGCCTCCTGGCTTCAAGCAATTCTCCTGCCTCAGCCTTCCGAGTAGTTGGGAGGCTCACGCCACTATGTCTGGCTAATTTTTTGTGTTTTTAGTAGAGACAGGGTTTCATCATGTTGGCCAGACTGGTCTCGAACTCCTGACCTCAGGTGATCCACCTGCCTCAGCCTCCCAAAGTACTGGGATTACAGGCGTGAGCCACCGCACCCAGCCTCTCCGAGGAATTTTGGAGTACAAACTCAAAGTCCGCACCAAGCATTAAAGCATGGGGTA
This sequence comes from Chlorocebus sabaeus, assembly GCF_047675955.1. NCBI lineage: Eukaryota > Metazoa > Chordata > Mammalia > Primates > Cercopithecidae > Chlorocebus > Chlorocebus sabaeus. Next base: position 16,205,232 of record NC_132921.1, on the reverse strand, counting down.
TAGAAACTTGTCAGTAGCTTTCTAGAAAAGTTTTAGTTACTTCTCCACTTCCAATTTGCTTTTACCTTTAAGCAAGTCAGCTTCCTTCTGCGTTAGTGCTATACTCACTCCAACCTAGCACTCATAGTACTGAGTGAACATTACATGTTTAATTACTATCCCCCAACAGATTCCAGGTTACACAAAGGTAGAGGGTCATTTTATTCTTGTTTATTTTGTTATTCACAGTGCCTTGAACATTGTGAAGTGCTTGGTAATTTGCTGAATCACAATGAAGCAACTATTCTTCCCAAATTAAAGAAGGACTGTGTACATTCTCCATACAGTATTAGACCTGGAAGTCTCTAAAAATCATCTTATTGAACTGTATTAAAGTCCTTGTCTGCTAATGCCAACACCTCTGCCCTGTCTGGTTTGTTTTTGCTGACTCTGTTGAGAGTTTCCCACTCAACCCATCTCCTGTGTATCATATTGTTTAGCTGCTTTGCTCATTTGTAATTCTTGATTGTCTGCTGCACACTGGAGCCTAGTCTGGATTTTGTTTCTTCTTTTAAAGAGTTTTGTTTTGCGTTCTGGAAGTTCCTTAATTTATGGCAGATGAGCTGAATTCTCCCAGGGCTTGTTGTTAAACTTTAAGATGAGCCCAGGATACTTTTGTTCTCAGTTTTGTTCCACTTTACAGTTTTACACATACCATTTGCTAACACTGAATGCCTTCTTCATTTTCTTTTTGCAAAACTCAGGTTAAATTATATCTGTTCAATGGTGGTCTGTTCCCTGATTCTCAATAAAAAATGTAAATAAGGATGCCATGGGGTGTTATAGAAGGACCACAGGATGTCGATGCAAAGGATCTGAGTTTCAATCTGAGTTACCAATTTCTCACTCAGAATTTTAATCATCTCAGTTATGAAATGAGCAGTATGTACCTAACCTATTTCTCTCTTAAGATTTAAATTAGACAATATTAAAATGCAATTTGCATTATAATATTTTATACTAAAATGAAAACTGCTCCGTAAACATTCTTAAGATATTTTTCCTCTCTTGTATGTATTTTGAATATCCAACAATATTTCAAGCTCCTTGTGGGGAAAGTTCAATTTCTCATTGTTTTTTCCTTCTGGAGGTACTGGAGTGTCTAGTATTTTACAGTAGATAGCCAACAGATTCAATGAACTCACTCATGGGAAATGTCTGAGTTTTAAGTGAATAAATCTCTTCTTAATATTACAGTATCATTATTCTTTGTTATTCATGACTAGAGCACAAAAGCATAGAAAAATCAAATATTAAGTGTGTTTGATTTTTAAAATTTTTAATATTAAGTGTATCAAAAATTCTGTTTTTTTGATACAATATTCTGTTATAGAGACTCTAAAATATGAAATCTGGCAAATAATGGGGTTTACTAACTTAATAACATAACATTTTCACACCAATAGCAGCTTCTGAGTAATCTTATGCTGTGTGTGTGCATGTGTGACTTCTGAGTAACCTTATGCTCTCTGTGTGTGTGTGTGACAAGGAACAACCAATCCAGGCTAGAATAGAGAATCAATATTGACAAATTGAATTGATTTTGGATTTGACTTCCCACCGCTTATTCCATATCTAACCCACTCAGTCCATCCAGCTTACTTCTACATTTTGTACCCCACCCTCACCAGCACCTGTGCTTGTTTCCTTGTGTAGGTCTCAATTATTTGAAGGCAAATATCATTTCCAAGTTGCAAGTTAAAAATCTTCCAGTAACCTCATTGTAACTGGCATAACATATACTCTTCTAGCTGATCTTAATAGTGCTAATGAAATATTAGTGCATTTTATTTATTTACTCACAAATGCCATCATAAATACAATTAATAAGTTTGTCCCTTTCAGATACGTATTTGAGGAGAACAGGGGTTGATTTCTTGAGTCTGCTTGGTTCAGCAAGTTTGGATTGGCTCAGGTATTGGCCGTATCCTCATTTTGTCTTGGTGGGCTAGGAGGGGGTTCTGCTCCCTTGGCTTAACGTGGCTCTGTGTCTGTTGGGTGGGGCTCAGGGTTATGCTGTCCTAGTAGCTGAGACCCTAACAGTAGCTGCCCTTAGTTCAGTCCCTCTCCCACAGTGCCTTGGTGACTGTATCCGGAGCAACCAGACACAGGAACAGGTTTAACAGCTCCAAGCCTTTCAACCCTGCTGACCCTGTAGGTCAAGCTCTCCTTACCCCACAGAGCCTATTCTCAGTACCTCTCACCCTCACACAACATTACACAAAGGTATGGGACCCTGGCCACTAGAGACTCCCAACCCCTCTCCCACCATTATGCTCTTTCATACGGGGTGAGGGCCACTTGGCATAGCCAGCAGGTGGGCTCTGGGGGCAGACTGCCTGCCTGTGAGGTCGCACTGTCAGCCCAACTGGCTGTGTGACCTTGGCCTGAGCCCCAGGTTCTTCATTTGTAACATACTTATAATATTCCTTCCTACTTCAAAGGAAGGAGTTCCTTTGATCTAACATTTGATGAGTCTATGCACATAAAGTACCTAATACAGTTCCTGGCATACTCAGACTGTGGAATAAATTATCACTGTTCTATTTCTCTTTCCATATTACATGTAGTTATATTTCTCCGTGGTCTGGCTTAGCGTGTTCCTGTAATCACTGCTGCTTCCACCTCACAGGATGAAGTGAACAAGTGAAAACCAAGTCCAGCAGACCTTCTGAGAAACAAAAGCGTTATGCTTGAACCATGGATGCCACATCTCAATGTTTATAGGCATGGACATAAATGTGGAGAAGACAGGGATACAGATTTTCACATCACTTCAGTGAGGCCAGACATGCACCCTGTCTTGCATGCTTTTGGGCCTGCACAGAATAAAAAGTGAATGTCCTTTGCTACTTGAGCTATTTTAATTTGGGCATAGAAGCTTCTCCTTTTTGGATATTTTGTCCAGAAATGGCTATTTGCTCACTGAGTGAAGTACGTAGTCTTGAAAGTTATTTTTCCAGAAGTGAGCTTAGATTTGGATTTATTCACAGTTGTTCCTTCCCTAACTCACTTCATAGCTAAAGACACAATGCTGAGGTAGGCAGATGGTTGACAGAGAAGGAGGTTTGTACCGTAAGCACTGTTTGCCTCTGCATTGAGATTTAACACCAAATTTCATGAAGTGATGTTCCTTTATGAACTATTCATAGTCAAATTATTTCACTACTTTCACTTTCAGTTTCCTTATCTCAAAATGGAATAAATAATGCTGCATGAGATAGAATAATGCCCAACCCCCAAGATGTCCCCATTCTAATCCCCAGCACCTAAGAATATGTTACCTTATATGGAAAAAGAGACTTTCCCGATGTAGTTAAATTGAGGATCTTGAGATAAGGGGATCATCCTGGTTTTGCTTGTGGAGCCTACTGTAATCACAGGGTTTTTATAAAGAAAAGGAAGGACAGAAGAGTGAGAGTGAGAGGAGGACATGTGATGACAGGAGCAGAGGTCTCAGGGATACAAGGAAGAGGCCATGAGCCCAGGAGTGCAGGCAGCCTCTAGAAGCCAGGAAAGGCAAGGAAACAGATTCTCCCCCAGAGCCTCCAGAAACGAACATAGCCCTGTTGATTCAGTGAATTGGGACTCCTGACCGCTATAGACATAACACATTTATGTTGTACACCACTAAGTTTGTGATAATGTTACAGTAGGTAGCTAGTCTTTTATGAGCAGGCAGGAAAGGGCAACACCCCCCCACCCCCCACCCCCACACACCAGAAGTGTCCGGCGACCATCAGGTGATGGTCAGGAGGTTGTTAACTGTCTCGCTAAAGTAATAATTAGTCACAGCTGGTACCAGGGAAAGACCATCTCCTAATAGCTAGAAAACACCTGAAATAGATAGAAAACACCTGAAATAGATAGAAAACACCTGAAATAGGTGATTCAGCCGCTGCTAGATAAGATCTCAGGTGTTGGGAGAAGTGACGCAAGACCCCGGAAGTCGGCCGACGTATAAAACCCCAGGTCAAAAGGTCAAACTGCATTTGTCTTTTGCGTCTGCTGCTTGGCTCTCTTCCGAGTGCACTTTCATTCCTGCTTTAAAACTTGCCTCAGTTTTTCCTGCCTGATACCCCTCAACCAAATGCCTTCTGAGGAGGAGGCAAGAATTGAGGTTGCTGCCGACCTGACGTGGATTTTCCACCGCTAACACATTTTGGCGTCGTGTGACTCAGGTACGTTTGGCGCCTAACAATAATTTGTTGTAGCAGCAACAGGAAATTAATACCATAATGCCTAACTTGAAGTTTGTAGGGAAGATGAGAGGTAGTGTATGTTAAACATGTAGTAGATGTTCCAGAATACCATCATCACGTTTCCTGTGCACACCTGAGCCTGAAAATAGAACTCCCTGGTCTGAATGTAATAGGTACATTTCCAAAAATAATAATAGCATTAACACGTGCATAGCATTTTATAGTTTATAAATAATACGTTATGGACATTACTGAATTAGAATATCATAAGGTTTCTGTGGAAATTATGTAAATTAGAACTGTAAAAATAAAATTATTAAATTCAGAGTAAAAGTCTAATAAAACTCCCTATTGTACACAGGAGGAACCATGGATTTCGGAGATTTTGGCCTCCTGCAGTCATAAAGTAAGTGCTGGAATGTGATCCAGGATTTTTTTTTCCCCCACTGTATTTTGTTGTAAGCCTCACATTTCTGTTGTTCCTACTTGTGACTAAAACCTGGCTGATAGCTTCCTTTTCATCCGTACCCCACTTTTTTTTGAGAAGGTAAAATTTCAAAGAAAAAGAAAATAGTTTCAATTTTCCTTTCTCCTCTCAACTTCATGCCTACATCCTAAACAAAAAAAAAGTTTCCTTAGTGTTTTCATTCTTTCAGATTTTTTTGGAAACCTTTCTAAACTTGAAAGTGCCATTCCTTCACTCTTAAGTATCACATATTTGCAGAACACAAAACAGCCAGGGTTAGAGAATTCTGACTTGTTTTCTGTTCCTTCCCTGCCTATACACATTTATGAAACAATTCACTCAACCTCGCTAAGTTTAACCTCCCCCTCTGAAAATCGAATAGCATTGCTATATTACTCTGAAATGTTATTTTCAGAATAACAGCTTCAAATGGTTAGAAAGCTTTTAAAACATTCCTCTTCCATTTAAATGCATGCTTCAAACCAGGCTTCCAAATGTCCAGTGATTCAAAAACACCTTTAGGTAATATCCTCAAAGTAAATTCCAGCCATTGATTGACAGAAATGAACTCCTAGGGTGTTGAAATATACATCTACCCTTTATTGCCACATCCACTCAAGCACTTTACAATGTGAAGTCAAATCTATTAGAATAGCCCTTTGGACATGTTTGTCTTGTTGGATTCAGGATGTATTCATTTCTGGCTGCCAAGGGTGTAGTTTGCTTCTCTTTAGGGTGCTCAGTTTGAACTGACATCTGTTACGGATACTGTCTGACTAACGAAGCCTTTTTATTTTCTTAAAGCATGATGTGACCCAGGGCAGTACAGGGATGAAAAATAAATAATAATAAGACAAAGACCAAGATTTCACACCAAAATAAAATTTTAAAGGAATGCATGATGTATTATTTTCATTAGAATTCAGGAACGTGAAGTGTAGATGCTGTGTTCTGTTAATCCTTAAATCAGGTTTTCTCTAGGTCCGTGCATGTAGCCCTGTTGGGAGCCCCGGCTGTGACTTATCAGCTCTGTCCCCTTTCACAGGGAAGATCAGAGGTTTGAGTTCTTTCATGAATTTCCCCTGAGGGATAAAGTGGCTAGTTATGCAGAATAAATTAAACAGCCTGGGAAATAAAAAAAGGCTATCGCCATTGTGATGATTCCATTTAGTGTGGCAAATTTGATTTCAGAAGCAGCACAGAGGTGTGAAGTCAAAGGTTAATCTGCCACAGACCGAGCCCCTGTACCCAGCAAGTGATTAGTTATTGGCTGGGCTTGTCAGAACACTAGGGAAGCACCCGCTGTCTAATGTCTTACCTCATGAACTCTGTATTCCTAGACTTTTCAGATATTTAGGGTTCAGGTAGACATCACCCTAAAGAGAAAAAGCCTAGTGAGTATTGGTAGACAGTTGATTATATTAGTCTTAATTGGCAACTGCAAACACTCTTCTATTCTTTTAAATTATGTAACATGTTCACATTTTATCCTCATAAAAAATACCTTGAGGTGATGGAATAACCCTGTTGTATAGACAAGGAAACTGAGAATTAGAAACTTAGGAGAACTTTCCTGAGATCATTAAGATGATAAGTAGAAAAGGCTTATAACACGTTTAGCCCTGATTCTTTTGCCCTGCTTGCTACCCAATAATCTCATCATTAAACACTGAAAATAAAAGGCGCCCTGAAATATTTCTCTAGTATAAAGAATAATACAATGAAATGTCAAGTTTATCCTTTACTCATGCATTTTCCTTACACATCACAAGTGAAACTAAAAAATAGTTGAGGCACGACAGTATCATCCAGCCACTGACACAGGATTTTAGAAAATAGATACTTGAGATAATTTGCAAGGTTTAGATTTAAATCCCTGAAGTGGGGACTTTGCTTGTTTACATTGTATTCCCAATTTAATAATAAGCCAATAGAACACCCACAGCTTCTTTCTGATCATAGGCGTGACAATAATTCATTTGATCTATACATTCTTGAAAGGCAACATTCAATTTTCCAGGGAAAGGCCAACTTGGGATAAATGACAGTTTGAGGGGAAAAAATCAGAATATATATTTTCAAATGAGATAATGCTTGTACCTCAAATGCAAGGTCTTCTCTCATAGCAACTTAGGGTCACCGGTGTGCACTAGTGTAGACTCAACTGGTCACACAATCAGCCCAAGGAGGCATAAGACAATGATAAAGAAAAATGTAAAGAACCTTATTTGGAAATGTCACAGAGGTCCCAACACTGAGACAACATGGAGTCTGGGTAGAAAATACGCTAGCAAACTTAAAACCCAGAGTGCAGCCTTAGGCAGTGCATTTTGAGTGAGGGTACGGATTCTCAAAAAGTAAAAGGCACTGTGAAGTGAAGCTTCAGTCATATGCAAAATCACCTGTCTATTTGCTCTTTTAGTCATCTGTGCATAAAGATAGTATTTACTCTCAGTACCAGCACTTTGGCCCAAAACAGTAAGTTATGGGTGTATGGAAGAGACAGTGAAGAATAAAATATGGCTTTGACCTCACTTTGGCCGTAAGTTCAACAAGCAAAATGATCAGCTATATTGTAACTTTATTGCTATTTTAACAGAGGCGGAAACAGTGTTTGTATCCAGAAAAGGGCCAACTCTGATTGTTGAGTTAAAAATGATTTATTAACAAAGTAATCCTTGACTTGAAATTTGAGAATATTATTTTGTAATAGGAAGAAAGAAAAGAAAGGTCATTCCAGAGAGAAAGTGGAGTCTTTGCAAATATTAGGAGGATGGCAGGAAATAGCATGTTTGGGTTATATCCCATTTTGGGAGTTCATTGTCCATTTTAAGAATGGAATTAAAAACAGACCCCTACCCAGAAAAATGCACATATCTACTTCTGAATCGATATTTAATATATAATTTAATGGGCATTATAGTATTAAGTGAGATTTACCAGTTCTGTTGGAACAACATAGTGCGTATTAAATTAGTCTTGTAATAGTAGTCAGACTCTAGTACTGACTGCCATCAGAAATGGACACAATTATTTTGCTTTTTTAAGTCCTCATTTCATCATGTAAGACACGTTTACTGCACAACAGCCTTAAATTGAGAGGACACCTTTTAGTCAAGAGATTATTTTTCAAATTCAGGGCAATCATTTTTTTTCTCTTCATCAGAGAATTTTATGGTTTTCTTTTTATTCTTCCCTGTTCACTTTGGGCTGTTTGCATTTGTAATATGTGCAAGCACAACATCTGTCTCCAGGTGACTTCCTGTGTTCACTATTCGTTGAAGCAATGAAGCATTCGAAATGCAAGAACATTTCTCAAAACGTTGTTGCTAGTTAATAATTCTTCATGCTTGGAATGTTGCATCTCTTGCACCTTGAGTCTATTAATCTTGAGAATAACACGAGTTACATGATTCTCATTATGTGCCCTTAAAGAATACAACAGAAAGTGAGGTGAGGAAAGAAGGGAATTCAGTCAAGAGTGTCTAATTGGAACCTTTCGGCAAACGTTTTTTGGGGTGGTACTAAACTCAAGAAATAAATACCTGTTAAAATGATATTTTATTTATTGGATTAAAAACTTCAATTGATATGCCAGTCTCAGGAACAAAGGTAATAGTCTGAAAAACCAATAAAAGATTATCATTCTAGTAGAAAAATAAAATTGGCCCAAAACCACATAAAAAAGATATTTAACCTCAACAGTAGTTGAAAATAATAAAAAATAGTAAATGGAAATGCTATTTTTCATCTAACGGATTCTAAACATGAAAAGTGAAGGATGATAACTAGTACTTTTTAGGAAAAGTGCAACAGTATAAATGGGTATAAGTTTTTTGAAGGGCAAATTGGCAAATTATGCCAAAATTATAGGGAAAAAAATATATTATTGGCTTAGTAAGACCTCTTTTTAGAATTTGTCATCAGGAAGCATTATATACTTATAAAAATGTACAAAAATATTCATTGTCAAAATCTTTAACATATTGAAAATTGGGAACTAAGTTTCTTACAATATGATTTGCTAAATATGTTACATGGGTTTATACAGTAAAAGATGCTGCAACTATTTCACATGAAATATACATGTGTATTTACTGTCATAGAAAGGAATTTACAATGTTAATTTTGAAATAGTAAATTAACTGAAAAATATTGTCCTCAAATATGAATATAATCTGTTTAAAAATTATGTTAATGTTTTACAGGAAAATGTTTAGGAGTGTGTGTAGCAGAATGTCAATAGTTGTTATCTCTGGATGATAGGATTTTAGGTAACTTTGTATTGCTTATCTGTATATTTTCAGCTTTCTAAATGTGTATTTGTGTAATGAGAAACATGGAAAGTATATAACAGGACAACAAAAAAGATAAATGTAGTTTATTTAATATTTTATTAGATAACCTGAGTATAGATACAATTTAACTGTGAATATTTTTAATTTAATTTTTCTTCACTTGTCACTTGATACTTTTTCTTCCCCTTTAAGGGAAATACTATAGTATATTAAGCAAAGTAAAGGAGCAGATGTGGATGAAAAGTCTGTGATAAATTGCATGTGCAGAAGCTGTGGAGCACATCTACAATGGCGTATTGGCCAATTCAACACTCAATTAACAGAAAATTTGCAATCTGGTCTAAATAAGTGTTCAAATAAAATGGTGATATGCCTTACATTGCCTCATAACTAAAAATGAAATTTCTTAAAAGAGATGAATAGAAGGAATCCTTTAAATTTCAACTTTTCTTCCAACTCTCAGTGGGGCCAGAAAATAATTTTAGTAACAACACACAGCTAAAATTTCATATAGAAATAGAATCATGCCCTAATTCTGTCATGAAAGGATGCAATGCCTCTGCCTCTGTGACCCTCTGTCTGGTGAGTTGACCAAAATCAGACTTGAATTCGATCACTTACTGTGTTCAATTCACAGGCATGTAATGAATGCCTCTGACATGCACTGTATTGTTTTAGACCCTTTAGATTCTTTAGGAGGATTAAAGTCTTGGTCATAGTCATTGTCAACAAGGAGTTAGGAACTGATTTGAAAGTAAGACTTACCTGTGAAACAGTATGTAGTGATAATGAGGTGTATGCTTTTATACTTCTAGACCACTGGTACAAACATTTAACAAGTGGTCAAGGAAGGATGTGGAGAGAAGAAGCTTGAGTGAGTCATGACTCAAAGGATAAACTGGACTTAGAGATATGGAATGGAAGGGGGAAAAGCCAGTCCAAAAAGAGAACATGGTCACGTGAGGAGTGAAACATTTCTCTCTTTTTTTTTTTTTTAACTTATTTATTTATTTATTTATTTATTTATTTATTTATTATACTTTAAGTTCTAGGGTACATGTGCATAACGTGCAGGTTTGTTACATATGTATATTTGTGCCATGTTGGTGTGCTGCACCCATCAACTCGTCAGCACCTATCAACTTGTCATTTACATCAGGTATAACTCCCAATGCAATCCCTCCCCGCTCCCCATGATAGGCCCCGGTGTGTGATGTTCCCCTTCCTGAGTCCAAGTGATCTCATTGTTCAGTTCCCACCTGTGAGTGAGAACATGTGGTGTTTGGTTTTCTGTTCTTGTGATAGTTTGCTAAGAATGATGGTTTCCAGCTGCATCCATGTCCCTACAAAGGACACAAACTCATCCTTTTTTATGGCTGCATAGTATTCCATGGTGTATATGTGCCACATTTTCTTAATCCAGTCTGTCACTGATGGACATTTGGGTTGATTCCAAGTCTTTGCTATTGTGAATAGTGCTGCAATAAACATACGTGTGCATGTGTCTTTATAGCAGCATGATTTATAATCCTTTGGGTATATCCCCAGTAATGGGATGGCTGGGTCATATGGTACATCTAGTTCTAGATCCTTGAGGAATCACCATACTGTTTTCCATAATGGTTGAACTAGTTTACAATCCCACCAACAGTGTAAAAGTGTTCTTATTTCTCCACATCCTCTCCAGCACCTGTTGTTTCCTGACTTTTTAATGATTGCCATTCTAACTGGTGTGAGATGGTATCTCATTGTGGTTTTGATTTGCATTTCTCTGATGGCCAGTGATGATGAGCATTTTTTCATGTGTCTGTTGGCTGTATGAATATCTTCTTTTGAGAAATGTCTGTTCATATCCTTTGCCCACTTTCTGATGGGGTTGTTTGTTTCTTTCTTGAAAATTTGTTTGAGTTCTTTGTAGGTTCTGGATATTAGCCCTTTGTCAGATGAGTAGATTGCAAAAATGTTCTCCCATTCTGTAGGTTGCCTGTTCACTCTGATGGCAGTTTCTTTTGCTGTGCAGAAGCTCTTTAGTTTAATTAGATCCCATTTGTCAATTTTGGTTTTTGCTGCCATTGCTTTTGGTGTTTTAGACATGAAGTCTTTGCCCATGCCTATGTCCTGAATGGTACTACCTAGTTTTTCTTCTAGGGTTTTTATGGTATTAGGTCTAACATTTAAGTCTCTAATCCATCTTGAATTAATTTTCGTATAAGGAGTAAGGAAAGGATCCAGTTTCAGCTTTCTACTTATGGCTAGCCAATTTTCCCAGCACCATTTATTAGAGAATCCTTTCCCCATTTCTTGTTTCTCTCAGGTTTGTCAAAGATCAGATGGCTGTAGATGTGTGGTATTATTTCTGAGGGCTCTGTTCTGTTCCATTGGTCTATATCTCTGTTTTGGTACCAGTACCATGCTGTTTTGGTTACTGTAGCCTTGTAGTATAGTTTGAAGTCAGGTAGCGTGATGCCTCCAGCTTTGTTCTTTTGACTTAGGATTGTCTTGGAGATGCGGGGTCTTTTTTGGTTCCATATGAACTTTAAAGCAGTTTTTTCCAATTCTGTGAAGAAAGTCATTGGTAGCTTGATGGGGATGGCATTGAATCTATAAATAACCTTGGGCAGTATGGCCATTTTCACGATATTGATTCTTCCTATCCATGAGCATGGTATGTTCTTCCATTTGTTTGTGTCCTCTTTTATTTCACTGAGCAGTGGTTTGTAGTTCTCCTTCAAGAGGTCCTTTACATCCCTTGTAAGTTGGATTCCTAGGTATTTTATTCTCTTTGAAGCAATTGTGAATGGAAGTTCATTCCTGATTTGGCTCTCTGTTTGACTGTCACTGGTGTATAAGAATGCTTGTGATTTTTGCACATTAATTTTGTATCCTGAGACTTTGCTGAAGTTGCTTATCAGCTTAAGGAGATTTTGGGCTGAGACAATGGGGTTTTCTAAATATACAATCATGTCATCTGCTAACAGGGACAATTTGACTTCTTCTTTTCCTAACTGAATACCCTTGATTTCTTTCTCTTGCCTGATTGCCCTAGCCAGAACTTCCAACACTATGTTGAATAGGAGTGGTGACAGAGGGCATCCCTGTCTTGTGCCAGTTTTCAAAAGGAATTTTTCCAGTTTTTGCCCATTCAGTATGATATTGGCTGTGGGTTTGTCATAAATAGCTCTTATTATTTTGAGGTACGTTCCATCAATACCGAATTTATTGAGCGTTTTTAGCATGAAGGGCTGTTGAATTTTGTCAAAAGCCTTTTCTGCATCTATTGAGATAATCATGTGGTTCTTGTCTTTGGTTCTGTTTATATGCTGGATTATGTTTATTGATTTGCAAATGTTGAACCAGCCTTGCATCCCAGGGATGAAGCCCACTTGATCATGGTGGATAAGCTTTTTGATGTGTTGCTGAATCCGGTTTGCCAGTATTTTATTGAGGATTTTTGCATCGATGTTCATCAGGGATATTGGTCTAAAATTCTCTTTTTTTGTTGTGTCTCTGCCAGGCTTTGGTATCAGGATGATGTTGGCCTCATAAAATGAGTTAGGGAGGATTCCCTCTTTTTCTATTGATTGGAATAGTTTCAGAAGGAATGGTACCAGCTCCTCTTTGTACCTCTGGTAGAATTCAGCTGTGAATCCATCTGGTCCTGGACTTTTTTTGTTGGTAGGCTAGTATTGCCTCAATTTCAGAGCCTGCTATTGGTCTATTCAGGGATTCAACTTCTTCCTGGTTTAGTCTTGGAAGAGTGTAAGTGTCCAGGAAATTATCCATTTTTTCTAGATTTTCTAGTTTATTTGTGTAGACATGTTTATAGTATTCTCTGATGGTAGTTTGTGTTTCTGTGGGGTCGGTGGTGATATCCCCTTTATCATTTTTTATTGCGTCGATTTGATTCTTCTCTCTTTTCTTCTTTATTAGTCTTGCTAGTGGTTTGTCAATTTTGTTGATCTTTTCAAAAAACCAACTCCTGGATTCATTGATTTTTTGGAGGGTTTTTTGTGTCTCTATCTCCTTCAGTTCTGCTCTGATCTTAGTTATTTTTTGCCTTCTGCTAGCTTTCGAATGTGTTTGCTCTTGCTTCTCTAGTTCTTTTAATTGTGATGTTAGAGTGTCAATTTTAGATCTTTCCTGCTTTCTCTTGTGGGCATTTAGTGCTATAAATTTCCCTCTACACAGTGCTTTAAATGTGTCCCAGAGATTCTGGTATGTTGTATCTTTGTTCTCATTGGTTTCAAAGACTATCTTTATTTCTGCCTTCATTTCGTTATGTACCAAGTAGTCATTCAGGAGCAGGTTGTTCAGTTTCCATGTAGTTGAGCGGTTTTGATTGAGTTTCTTAGTCCTGAGTTCTAGTTTGATTGCACTGTGGTCTGAGAGACAGTTTGTTATAATTTCTGTTCTTGTACATTTGCTGAGGAGTGCTTTACTTCTAATTACGTGGTCAATTTTGGAATAAGTGCGATGTGGTGCTGAGAAGAATGTATATTCTGTTGATTTGGGGTGGAGAGTTCTATAGATGTCTATTAGGTCTGCTTGCTGCAGAGATGAGTTCAATTCCTGGATATCCTTGTTAACTTTCTGTCTTGTTGATCTGTCTAATGTTGACAGTGGAGTGTTGAAGTCTCCCATGATTATTGTATGGGAGTCTAAGTCTCTTTGTAAGTCTCTAAGGACTTGCTTTATGAATCTGGGTGCTCCTGTATTGGGTGCATATATATTTAGGACAGTTAGCTCTTCCTGTTGAATTGATCATTATGTTGATTACCATTATGTAATGGCCTTCTTTGTCTCTTTTGATCTTTGATGGTTTAAAGTCTGTTTTATCAGAGATGAGTATTGCAACCCCTGCTTTTTTTTGTTCTCCATTTGCTTGGTAGCTCTTTCTCCATCCCTTTATTTTGAGCCTATGTATGTCTCTGCATGTGAGATGGGTCTCCTGAATACAGCAGACTGATGAGTCTTGACTCCTTATCCAGTTTGCCAGTTTGTATCTTTTAATTGGAGCATTTAGTCCATTTACATTTAAGGTTAATATTGTTATGTGTGAACTTGGTCCTGCCATTATGATATTAACTGGTTATTTTGCTCGTTAGTTGATGCAGTTTCTTCCTAGCCTCGATGGTCTTTACATTTTGGCTTCCTTCAGGGTCTCTTGTAAGGCAGGCCTGGTGGTGACAAAATCTTTAAGCATTTGCTTATCTGTAAAGGATTTTATTTCTCCTTCACTTATGAAACAATTTGGCTGGATATGAAATTCTAGGTTTAAAATTCTTTTAAGAATGTTGAATATCGGCCCCCACTCTCTTCTGGCTTGTAGAGTTTCTGCTGAGAGATCTGCTGTTAGTCTGATGGGCTTCCCTTTGTGGGTAACCCGACCTTTCTCTCTGGCTGCCCTTAAGATTTTTTCCTTCATTTCAACTTTGGTGAATCTGGCAATTATGTGTCTTGGAGTTGCTCTTCTCGAGGAGTATCTTTGTGGCGTTCTCTGTATTTCCTGGATTTGAATGTTGGCCTGTCCTACTAGGTTGGGGAAGTTCTCCTGGATGATATCCTGAAGAGTGTTTTCCAACTTGGTTCCATTTTCCCCCTCACTTTCAGGCACCCCAATCAGATGTAGATTTGGTCTTTTTACATAATCCCATACTTCTTGCAGGCTTTGTTCATTTCTTTTTCTTCTTTTTTCTTTTGGTTTCTCTTCTCGCTTCATTTCATTCATTTGATCCTCAATTGCTGATACTCTTTATTCCAGTTGATTGAGTCGGTTACTGAAGCCTGTGCATTTTTCACGTATTTCTCGTGTCATGGTTTTCATCTCTTTCATTTCGTTTATGACCTTCTCTGAATTAATTACTCTAGCTATCAATTCTTCCACTTTTTTTTCAAGATTTTTAGTTTCTTTGCGCTGGGTACGTAATTCCTCCTTTAGCTCTGAGAAGTTTGATGGACTGAAGCCTTCTTCTCTCATCTCGTCAAAGTCATTCTCCGTCCAGCTTTGATCCGTTGCTGGCGATGAGCTGCGCTCCTTTGCAGGGGGCGATGCGCTCTTATTTTTTGAATTCCCAGCTTTTCTGCCCTGC
Organism: Chlorocebus sabaeus; assembly: GCF_047675955.1. Taxonomy (NCBI): domain Eukaryota; kingdom Metazoa; phylum Chordata; class Mammalia; order Primates; family Cercopithecidae; genus Chlorocebus; species Chlorocebus sabaeus. Next base: position 16,190,138 of record NC_132921.1, on the reverse strand, counting down.
TTTTCCCCCATCTTTGTGGTTTTATCTGCCTCTGGTCTTTGATGATGGTGATGTACTGATGGGGTTTTGGTGTAGGTGTCCTTCCTGTTTGATAGTTTTCCTTCTAACAGTCAGGACCCTCAGCTGTAGGTCTGTTGGAGATTGCTTGAGGTCCACTCCAGACCCTGTTTGCCTGGGTATCAGCAACAGAGGCTGCAGAGGATAGAGTATTGCTGAATAGCGAGTGTACCTGTCTGATTCTTGCTTTGGAAGCTTCATCTCAGGGGTGTACTCCACCTTGTGAGGTGTGGGGTGTCAGACTGCCCCTAGTGGGGGATGTCTCCCAGTTAGGCTACTCAGGGGTCAGGGACCCACTTGAGCAGGCAGTCTGTCCCTTCTCAGATCTCAGCCTCCGTGTTGGGAGATCCACTGCTCTCTTCAAAGCGTCAGACAGAGTCGTTTGCGTCTGCAGAGGTTTCTGCTGCTTTTGTTGTTGTTTAGCTGTGCCCTGTCCCCAGAGGTGGAGTCTCAGTTGAAAATGCAGAAATCACCGGTCTTCTGTGTCGCTCGCGCTGGGAGTTGGAGACTGGAGCTGTTCCTATTCGGCCATCTTGCTCCGCCCCCCTCAACATTTCTCTTTATGTCTTAGTTTAGTTCTATGAGAATGTATGATGTGGGAGCTCCAAATTTAATGTTGACCAAGCTGGTTCTTCTCTTGGACTGGTGAATTGACAGGTAGAGAAAGTGTATTCAAGGGTAAAATGTAATGTAAATAGTTGACTTTAAAATGAATTATGTACTCTGTTATGTTTTATTCATTCAGTAAACATATTTATTGAATGCCCAGCATGTCCCAGGAATTGTGCTATGCACTGGCACTGCAATGGTAAACAGAAGGTAGTTCTTTACTCCTGTAAAACTATTAAGAATAAGATTCTGATAACGTTTTTTATGACTGCATTCATCTTTCACTGCATACATATAAAATGCAGTTTATTCTTAGAACAGTTTCACTAAAATAAAGTAAAAATTAATAAAAATGCATTTTATATGGTAATGTCTTTCAAATGAGTCCATTAGAGAAATAATAAATATGACTACATATTTTTTGCAAGTCTATGTTTTAGCCATATAATGTGGCGTGATGGCTCTCAACTATTTTTTTAATAGGCTCCACAGGCCCACAGTAAGAAATATATTTTATATCAGGTCGCAGCACACCCACTTCCCACAAACAAATGGACACACACACAAATAAAATGAAACTATTATAAGAAAAAGTGAAATTATAAAGTGTGGGAAAAGATGGACTCTTTAATAAACTGTATTGGGACAACCTGTTATGCATATAGAAAAAAAATGAATTTTTCCTTACTCTACCCCACACAATAAAAGTAACTTTCATAATACTAGAACTTGCAAAATGAAAAAAATCAGCATTCTAAATTGGAGGGAATAAAGAAAACTATATTAGTGAACTAACTCTGAGTTGCAGAAGATTTCTTAAACAACACATAAAAAGACACATCCTAAACTGGAAGACTAAAAAAAATGAGCAGCCTTCAAATTAAAACACATAAATAAACTTGTGTATATCAATTGATAAAATGAAAAAAAAGAAAGGACAAACATGTCCACCATGTTATGGACTAAATAGTTTTGTCCCCTCCTACAAAATTCATATGTCGAAGCCCTAACTCCAAATATAATGGTATTTGGAGGTGGGGTCTTTGAGGAGTAACGGTTTTGATGAGGTTTGGGGCCCCAATGATGGGATCAGTGCCTTTATAAGAAAAGGAGGCTCTAGAACTTTTCCTCTCTGCCATGTGAGGATACAGGGAAAAGGTGGTCCTCTGCAAGTCAGGAAGTGGGTCCTCACCAAGAACCAAATCTGCTGGTACCTTGGTTTTAGACTTCAGAACTGTGAGAAATAAATGCCTGTTGTTTAAGCCCTACAATCTATGATATTTTGTTATAGCAACCTGAGTTAACTAATACATATTGCTTATAACCAGCTAGCATTAAAATAGAGAATATATGAAGATTTCTTCAACTTACAAAAGCAGCAACAATAACAAAAACCTTTATATAAAAAAGGAGAAAAAATATGAACAGGTGATTTACAGGAAATAAACTCACAAAAATGCCAACAAATACGTAAAACATGCTCAACTTCACTCATTATTTGGCAAATGAAAATGAAAACTACAGTGAGATGGCATTTCATAACTATTAGTTTGGTAAAGCCAGTTGACCATAGAGATATTGCTTAAAATATGGTACATGTGAACTCTCATACATTGCTGGTATAAAGATAAATCCTACAAACAGCCCATTTAGGAAGAAATCTGGCCAAATGTAATGCTAGAGATACTTTTGCTTACATCGTATGTAGACCTATAAATTTTTATTTCATCATAAAAGCAAAATGTGGGAAACAACCTAAATGCCTATCGATAGGAGAATGAATAATTAAATAATGGAACATCAAGCCTAGGAATACTATGCAGAAGTTCAAATGAATGAACTAGAGGTATATGCATTATTGAAGGTAAATCCCACAGAATAACTCCAAGTGATAAAAGCAAATCAAGAATATGTAAAGAAAAACATTTACATGCATATTTAAAATATGCCTATTGTGCTATATTTTATATGAACACCAATATATTTATTACAAATGCATGACAAACTTCAAATCAGGAGATTGGTTACTGCTTATGTGAGAGGACCCTGAGACCATCTTCAAACTTGACGATTTGCTAGAAATCAGAACTCAGTTTTTATACTTATGGTTTATTACACAGAAAGGACAGAGATAAAAATGAGCAAAGAGAAAAGGCCTATGAGGAGATGTCCAGGAGAAACCAGGCACAAACCCCCAGGCACCCTCTCCCAGTGGAGTCACGTAGATGTGCTTAATTTTCCCGTCTGGAACGTATGACGACGCATGTGAAGTGCCATCAACCAGAAAGTTCACTTAAGCCTTAGTGAGTGCATGAGCTCCTGCCTTAATGACCTCAGCTACTCAGATTCCAGCTCTCCAGGTGACAAACAAGTTCTTACTGTAAGTCATATTGTTAGCATAAACGATCTGATCTTACTGGTACACCTGGCTCAAGGCCTCAGGAATTAAAAAAAAAAAAAACAGCCTTACAAGGAACAAGGTGCCAAGGGCTCAGACCTCACCTTCCAAGGAGCTTACTAAGGGCCAGACCTGAAGACAAGGCTTTATTGAGAGTGTGCTGGGTTTGAATTCAGGTCTGTCCAGTTAATCTTTTCCTGCGTAAGCTGAAGAGGCTAGAAGGAGGCTGGGAACGGCAAAAAGAACAGAGAGGACTTCAATGTAGAATGCAATTTATTTTTTATACTGGGAGGTGGGTAAATGAGTGTCCATTATATAATTCTTTGGACACTTTTAATTGCATAAAAAAATAAAAAGTCAATGTACTAGGGGAGTATCACTTTATACAGATTCCTGTAAACAGTTAAGATAGATAATGGAATTTTTACAAATGATTAAAAAAATAGCTACAAAATGCATGTGGCTTTGGCCTGGAAATAGTCAAAGACTAAATTTTATTAATGAAAACAATGCCAGAGTTTTTCTCATGATATTTTTTTAGAGATGGGGATCAATCTGGACACTGTTTCCTTATCTCGGTGGTAATCAAGGCTTAGCAATTTCCCACAGTGTTACACAAATCCAGATGATTCTACATTTTGCAACTATGTCTTATTATTTTTTGCCCTTTGGATGAGTATTGCTTTTTGTTTTCATTCCATGATACTCCTTTTGTTGACACAGTGACTCCTGCTGCTACTTTAAGACTCATAAACACAACCATCTCTATGAAGTGTTCCACTACCACTAGCGCAATAACAACCACTAGTGTTTACCGAGTGCCAGGGAGTGTTCTAAGGGTTTCACAAGCACTATTTGAACTCGCATGATACCCAATGATGTATGAATGATCCTCATCTTATCAATGAGGGAACTCAGGTACCTAGGAGTAAAGACATTTAGCCAGGGCCACACAATTAGTAAATAAAGAATGGAGGATTGGACCTAGCTGTAGAACCACAGTCTTTGTGTCTAACAAGAAGCTTTGCTGCTCCGTGGCACTCCTCTCCTCTAGGATTGCTTGTGTTTTTACTGTGCCTTCTATGTAACTTCATTGTTGCATTTGTGGATTGGTGGATGTCTCCTTCCCCAAACAATGTTTTTGAGGTCCTATAGAATCCATATTTCCTAGCAAAGACCCAGTATAGAATAGGAGTTTAAAACACTTAATAAATTACTCATGAGACTATCGAATGTAGAATTTATTAGGATGTATATACTTAGGTCTAAAAAACTAATGTATAGGAAATTTCAGTATGGAAACACTGGGAGGAGAAAAAAAGACCTTTAAATTCCTTTGTTTTATTTATATTTCAATAAGAATGACAAATGATAAAGGAAAAGTATATAAGCTACTCCTGTGTATTTGTTTATTTTTCAGGGAAATATATGTCAATGTAGATGTTACAGCAGTGAATTAAAAATCTAGAATTGTGCTTTCATTTTATTTTTCTTAAAGGGATTAATATTTAATCATAATTTGATGTTTATAATCGTAATACATATTACACGCTCACATACATGTATTCATTTCTGTTCATTTTATAAAGACATACCTGTATCTTTTATTTTCATTAGCAAAGCCATTTTCACATTCTATACGAAAGAATTACTCTATAGATCACTGTAAAAAAAAAAAAAAAAAACCACAAAAAACCCAAAAACAGTTTACCCAGTTAGTTCCTCTTCTAAATTATTGAATTGTATTGACGGTAAGAGGAAGATATATCTGGTATGCTGTCCGAGGGAGACCTAGTTCCTTTTAACTTACCATGTTTTAAGGGGGTTGCCAAAAAGGGTGCTGGCTTTTGACAAAATAACCTTCTTCCTTATTTCTTAAATTCAACCACTATAACAATTTACTGCTTCAATATTTTGCTTGTTTTTTTTTTTTTTCACGTTAAACATTTTACCTGCTTATATCCTTCAATTTGGGGTTTATTTGACTTCCACAGCCAAGAAAATGACCCTTTCTTACATTAAATCTTGGCCATGGCAATCCAAAGTTAACAAAACCATTTCCAAGCAGATCAGGAGGGGGACATGAATCAAAACAATAAACGTGGCAGGCTGGACCACTGACTTTTATTTTTCTTGTTTTTTACATTCAACACTGTTACAGAAAATAAAAACCCAAGCCCTTGGTATCGAAATTAGTATTGGAAGGAATTTTTTATAATAAAAGCTCCCTGTGAGTAGGTGCATGGAGTTACTGTTCAAAAGGGAAAGCTTTCTTTGCATTATAGCAAACATACGCAAGCCTTCACCAAGGAAATAGATATCTTCTATCAGCCCACCCTAAATGGAAGAAAGCAAGCTTAAAATTGGTAGAAGAGTTGATTTCGCTACATGTTTATGTTAATAGGGTATTTGACTTTTGAATGCTTCATAAACCTTGTTATGCTCTGTGCTATTTGAGGAGTAAAACAGCTGGAACACTGCCAGAAGCCTTAATTGGAATCAGCTTAGCAGGGGCTGACAAGGTTTCCTAGTGTTTAGTTTCAAACTTATTATAAAAATGCAAAATTATGTGCTATTTATTTTCTATTCCTCTTTGGTTTATGCCCGTAAAGGTAAGACTTAGCTGCATTAAGGAATAAACTCATTTTTCTCTTGTCTGCCCCAGGCTAGTACTCAGAGTCAGGCAGCCTGGCTGGGTATTGTCTCTTCTAATTAGCTGTAGCCTCACTTCTCATGCAACAGAGAATGTCACGGGGATCCTTCCCCCATGCATTTTGATTATTGGCTAAACGATCACTCAAATGGCCAATCCGTGGCCGAGTTACTGAGCTGTGTGGTCAATCTGTCACCAATCTAGTAAGGCCACAGAAATACGTTCAAAATGGCTCTTGGGGGCTCTTAGTTTTCTCCTACCAAAGGGTCATATTTGGTACTGGCCAAATATCACAAGCAGGCTCTGGTTTTATTTCAAGCCGTGAGAAGTCGATACATTTTGTGCTCTCTGTCAAATTTTACAGAAGTCATGCTGTTAATTTTGTTTTTTTGGTTGGACTTTTTAGCTTCAATTGGCTCTAGTGTTTCAACTGGTTTATATCCCTTACTATATTGCTGCCTGACATGGACAAAATAATCTACTTCCTTTAAAAAAAACACACTCACACATAGGCCGGGCGCGGTGGCTCACGCCTGTAATCCCAGCACTTTGGGAGGCCGAGGTGGGCGGATCACGAGGTCAGGAGATCGAGACCATCCTGGCTAATATGGCGAAACCCCGTCTCTACTAAAAATATAAAAAATTAGCCGGGCGTGGTGGCAGCGCCTGTAGTCCCAGCTACTCGGGAGGCTGAGGCAGGAGAATGGCGTGAACCCGTGAGGTGGAGCTCGCAGTGAGCCGAGATCGCGCCACTGCACTCCAGCCTGGGAGACAGAGAGAGACTCCGTCTCACAAAACAAAACAATACAAAAACACATGAAAAATCCCACAAAACTTAAGTACCTACTATGTGCCAGGCAGTGTGCTGGGTGCTAATGACACCAATAGACGAATAAATAACACATAGTTCCTGTCTTGACATCGTTACAATCTTTTTGGGATGAAACTGAAATTTGAACAAATGATTTAGAATTAGTGATGAGTGAACTGTGAGTCAAAATGTTGTCTGTTCAGCTGCCCCAGAGGCAGCCAACCCCGGCTTTTCAGTAAAAGGTCTGCGAGGACACAGAAAAGGATGCAAAACTCAACCTAAAGCTAAGATGGATACAAACCAAGTGCTAAATTCTGAAAGGAATTTTCTGTTCTTACAAGGAACTGGGTTGAAAAAAGAATGTCTACTTTTTACGTCAAACCACACGCTCTGCTTTTGCTTCGTGGGAAAGACATTGCTCTGAAATGAGACAGAGGTGCTTTACTTAATCCTCAGCATCTCTCCCTAGCTCTGTAAAATGTTGGATGGAAGGGCCACCTGGGCATCCTTGCCTTGTTACTGATCTTAGGAGGAAAGCATTCAGTCTTCTGCCATTAAGTGTTATGTTAGCTGACAAACTGTTGTAAATGTTCTTTATGTTGAGAAAGTTCCCTTCTATTTCTAGTTTACTGAGAGTTTTGTAAAGAACAGATGTTGGATTTCTGTTAAATTCTTTTCTACATCTATACAGATGATCATGAGATTTTCTTTTTTAGTTTTGTTAAATATGAGTTACATTGATTGATTTTTGGATGTTAAATCAGCATTGCATTCCTGGGCTAAATCCAGTTGTATGCTTTGGGTTTTATTTATTCTTCTTCTGGTTTCTCAAGGTGGTCTTTGATTTGAGATCTTTTTCTTTAATATAAGAACCTAATGAATTTCCCTCTAAGTCCTGCTTTAGTGTTATTCTACACATTTTGATAAGCTATGTTTTTATTTTTATTAGGCTCAAAGCACTTTCTAGTTTCTTCTCAGCTTTTCTCTTTGACCCATAGGTTATTTTGTGTGTTATTTTGTTTCAAAATATCTGGGAATTTACCAGATATTTTTATATTATGCATATCCAATTACATTTCGAATTTAATTCCATTAGTGTCAAAGAACATACTTTGTATGAGTTGAATCCTTCTAAATTTATTAGAAGTTATTTTATGGGCTGGGCATTGTGGCTCATGCCTGTAATTTCAACACTTTGGGAGGCTGAGGTGGGCAGATCACCTGAGGTCGGGAGTTCGAGAGCAGCGTGACCAACATGGAGAAACCCCATCCCTACTAAAAATACAAAATTAGCCAGGTATGGTGGTGTATGCCTGTAATCCCAGCTACTCAGGAGGCTGAGGCAGGAGAATTGCTTTAACCCACGAGCTGGAAGTTGTGGTGAGCCGACATCGCACCATTGCACTCCAGCCTGAGCAACAAGAGTGAGACTCTGTCTCAAAAAAAAAAAAAAAAAAAAAAAGTTATTTTATGGCCCAGAATATGGTTTATCTTGGTAAATATTCTCTAAGCTCTTTAAAAGCATGTATATTCTATTGTTGCTTAGTAGAATGGTCTGTTAGTGTCAATTAGGTCACGGTGTTAAGTTTTCCATATTCTTACTGATTGTCTATTCACTTGTTCTAGTAATGTTTGAAAGAGAGGTGCTGAAATCTTTGATTATAGTTGTTAATTTTTCTATTCATTCTTGCAGTTCTATCAGTTTTTTGCTTCATGTATCTTGAAGCTCTGTTATTAGGTATATAAAGTTAATGACTTTTACATGTTCTTGATGATTTGGCTCCTTTATCCATTTGAAAAGACCAGCTTTAGCTCTGGTATGAACTTTTGCTATGCAATTGACTTTTATGATCTGAATAAATGTAGCCTTTTCTGATTAACGATAGCTTCATATATATATATATATATATATATATATATATATATATATAATATCTGTTGTTTGACTTGTAAACTTTTTGGGCTAGCAGAGGAGATCCAAAGGGAAATTAGAAAGTATTTTAAACTTAAAATGAAACATATCAAAATGTGTGAAGAAGTCTAAAGGAGTACTTAGAGGAAAAATGTGTTAAGTGCCTATATAAACATAAATACCTATATGAAGGTAAAGACCATTTTGGGCCTTTATATTTAAATTGAGTTTTTAGGCATTATGTAAGTGAGTCTTGCTTGTTTATCTAATCTGACAATCTTTGCTTTTGATTGAGGTTTGCAAATCATTAATATTTAATATGACTTTTACATGTTGTAAGTCTACGATCTTTTATTTGCTTTTTTTCACCCATTTTTATTCTTTTTTCTCTTTTTTTGGCTTTCTTTTGAATGATTTCAATATATAACATAATTCCAAGTTATCTTCTTTATTGGCTTAATAATCATATTTTTGTTGCATTTTTTAGAGTTTAAAAGAAAGTTTATGGTATGCATCTTGTATTTATAAAGCACGCCTTCAAGAAGTATTGTACCACGTAATGTATAGTAAAAGACCCTTCCAGCAGTGTATGTTCATCTCTTCGCTCATGGATTTCATGTTATTGGTGCCATATGTTTTATTTCTACAGATTATAAACCATATTATAAAACACACATTATTATTTATGCCTTTAGTAATCAATTATCTTTTAAAGGAAATCTTTATCTGCTCTTGTAGTCAATGTTCCTCATTTCTTTGTGTAGATCCAGATTCCACTGAGTTTCATTTCCCTTTGAAATGACCTCTTAACTTCTCTTAGAATGCATGTAAGGTAGTGATGAATTCTTTCAGCTTCTGTAAATTTTTTAAAAAGTTTAATTTGCCTTTATTTTTGAGAGATGTTTTTACTGGATTTACATTGTTTCTGATAAAATTGCTCTCATTCTTGTATCAGTTCTTCTGTACCAAAGACTTTTTAAATGGTTGCTTATAAGATTTTATCCGTATGTTTCAGCTTTATTTTGTTTTACTTTAGAGATGGGGTTTCACCGGGTTGCCTAGGCTGGTCTGGAACTCTTGAACTCAAGCAATCCTCCAAGTCTCAGCCTCCCAAAGTGCTGGATTAGAGGTGTCGGCCCGGACCTGGCTTGTTTCAGTATTTTGATTACACTGTGCCTTGGTGCACTTTGCTTCATGTTTTTGTGCTTGGAGTTTCTTGACTTTCAAAGATATGTGAATTTATAGTTTTCAGCAAATTTGGAAATATTTTAGCAATTACATTTTCAAATAGTTTTTTCTCCCATCCCTCCCTCCACCCTGTTTAAGGATTTCAAATACATTTTTATTAAGCCTGTTAAAGTTGTGCCACAGCTTACTCATGTGGTTCTTTTTTTTCCCCAGTTTTCTGTGTTTTATCTTAGACCATTTCCATTTCTATGCCTTCAAATTCAGTAATCTTTATTTTTTCTGCAGCATCTCTTCTGCCTTTAATCCCAGTGTATTTTTCATCTCAGACATTATAGTTTTCATCTCTAGAAGTTTGATTTAGATTATTTTAGTATTATCCATGTCGCTATTTTACATGTTCCTTCTTTCCTCTAACTTGTTGAACCCATAAGCTCCTACGGGTTCCCATATCCACTGTCTTACTGCCAATTACTCCAGATTCCCAATCTAGTCATATCTACAGTGAATTGCTTGCTTATCAGTAGTCCCCATCTTCTCTTGCCCACTCACAGATGTCATTCTCACAATTTTCTTCTCTTTTTCTCTATCACATATTTTTTACTCTTTAATGGGTGATTCATACCAGCATGAAATCATGTTACTGTTTCTTCCATCTTGAAAGAAAAAAGTTATTTCTTCTCTTTGTAGTAAAACTTAACAAAAAGAGCCCATTTTGTATTTTTTTTTTTCTCTTAAAGCCTTGCCACTTTTTCTCTTTTGACTGCTCTCCAGTCAGGCTTTTGAACCACCAACCCACAAGAAACTGCTCTTGACAAGGGAATGAATGACTTCCACATTGCTGACTCTAATGGACTCTTCTTGTCTTTCATCTTTCCTGATGTATCAGCCACATTTCACACCAGTGTTCATTCCTTCTTTCCTGATACATGTTCCTCATTTGGATTTCAGGATACTGTGCTTTCTTGATTTTCTTCCTACTCCACCATCACTATGTCTAATTCATCTTTTCTGGTTCCTGTAGCCTTTTCCTGACTTCTAATGTTTATATCCCCCAGGGTCCTTGGTCCTCTTCTTTTCACTCTTTATACTTACTTTCCCTAATTTCATCCAAGACAACATCTCTATTCTGACAAGTCTCCAAAGTTTATGCCCCAACAAAACATTTTACTGAACTCCAGTCTCATCTATGCAGTGTAGGTCAGTGGTGGAAGGGATGGAGTGGAGCACCTTTGCTTCACATAGTTACTCAGAAACTCAGGCTGATGGAAGCTGCACCATCTGCAAATGAATAAAAAAACTGGAGAGTCATGACCTGCGTCTTATGCTTTAGCCTAGAGGTGACATACATCATATGAATAATCATATGGTCTCACATATCGGCAAGGAGGTTGAAAAATGTAGGATTATGGATATTCAGTGAGCACATGATATACTGCTATATCAGAGTATAGGTGATGCTGTATTATTTATACGAAAGATGGTTTGTGGCTCTGTATTATGGGCGTCACCCTTAGACAATAGAAAAGTGTTTGAATTCATGCTTTGTCTTTTTCTATATTTTCTATTTGTTATAATGAATGTATACTATTTTTGTAATATGAAGAATGTTAATTTTTGATTCTATAACTGAAAACAAATGTTATTCGGGTCTGAGTGTGGCAGTCTTCTGTGCAAGTTAGGACTTAAGGAAAGGGATGAGGAAGAGAGAGGCATGGAGGGAATTTAAATAGAATGGACAAAGAGGATGGAGAAGATTTACCGGAGAGGAAAATGTGAAAGCCATTGGTAAAAAAAAAATTTCAGGAAAAACTAATTTTCAGAAGAATCCCTAGCTCTATAAGGGAGGGTGGGGGAAGGAATAAAACCAACTTGAGAGATAGATGTGGGGGCCTCCGCCAGGTGTGGCTTGCCTCCTGGGGAAGGTGTATCATGACAAATGCAAATGAATTGTTCACTAAAGTGAAGAAGCAGAAATAGAAAGAAAACGGTGGTTACAAAAATAGGGCTGCAGAGATGGGCAGAAAATATTTCATAGAAGATCAAACGTGCTGAGCTGTTAATCTACACTGTACAGAAAGCCAGGAATTGATACGATCTCAGTATTGCTAAGGAGCAAATAGATATGCATATTGCTGGCCTTAAAAGAGATATGCTATCCTGTAAAGCACTATATATTTAAGAACAAACCTATGTAAGCAGTGTGGAAAGTGAATTGGTCTTAGGATGGTGATATTTGCATATGCAGAGGGAGATGTAAATATTATTTGACTTTCTAATGCCAGATTTGAAATTGCTTCTTTTCTTGTTGGAAGGAGAAATGACTCTCCCTGTCATATTCAAAGTGAGGTGCTATGTACTTGTTGACAGCCTGAAGTTGAGTAAAGACCATGTCTTGATGAAAAGATGAACCCAGTTGTCCAATTCAGGACCAAGTTCATTTTATTGGCAATAGTGGATTCTTGAATAAACTTACATTGCTGGAGTTTGTGATCTTCTATGTATTCTTTAATAATCTGATAGACATTAAGCTACTGCTGCGGGGGTTGCACGTGATTAGGAAAATATCCTTTGCATTTGGCAATTTCAAGATGACTGATCACTCTTTCCAGAGAGTTTCAAAAGATTAATGGGATGAGAGCCTCTTACCTGGGTTAACTGAGGAGTAAGAAGGAGGAGAGGATGCAGGAACAGCTACTGGACACAACTCTTTAAAAAAGCCTGACTTGAAAGGGAAAATGGGAGATCTGTGCATTAATGAAATGTGCAAGGCTGTGATGATGTAAACACACATACATAATCAAAAGGTTTACACATCAGAAATAGGCTTCTTATTTTCCTTTAAACTATTCTTTTAAAATGGAACTGTTCTTATTGGCCCTGTGTTGAAATGTAAATTTTCCTTCAATCAATGAAAATGATTGAAGGCTAAACCAGCAGAGTTACTGGTAGGCTTGTAGTTTGGTTCTCTTCAAGTTTATATTCTTTCTGTATTTTTCTATATTTTTATTTTTTATTTTGTTTAAACTTTGAAGTTCAGGGGTACATGTGCAGGTTTGTTATATAGATAAACTTGTGTCATGGGGGTTTGCTGTACAGATTACTTTGTCACCCAGGTATTAAGCCCGGTACCCATTAGTTATTTTTCTTGATCCTCTCTTCCCAGCCTCCACCTTCCAATAGGCACCATCTTTCTGTATTTTTCAACATATGTTTTATGAAGATCTCTAACAGAGTTGAGGAGAAGCTAGAGAAAAGGAAGTCTTCTGATGACAGTGCTTTCTTCTACTTTATCAGCAGTTTGTCTCTGGCCCCAAAGTTTGCATGCCCACTTGGAGGGCGGGAATTTCTGATCATACTTGCTTCAAAACAGTTTGCTAAACCTCAATTGTTCTATTAGATTGGTGCAAAAGGAATTGCGATTTTGAAAATAACTTGAGCATGCATCTTGAGGATCTTACCTCCATCTCAAGTGCCTCTAGAACATTCTTTTCAATAACCCAGAGTCATCTTCTCGAGAGTCCCTGGTAAATATATTATTCTCATCTAATTACACTTACTGTGAATTTTAGCCCCCCCTTCTAGACAGGCCTTCTAGACATCTGAGCATCTAATTTGGGTTGATATCTGCTGTTTCCTCCCCAAAAATGAGGTTTTGCTTACAATATCCAGCCTTTAGATGATTGGATTTTGATTAATGAACTCCTTTTTAAGCACATATTTCCTCATTCATCTCTCCTATTGCCTCCTCTAGTTTAATATTTTCCAGGATGTTCTAAGATCAAGGGATAAGCTGAGTGAGCATGATACATGTCTAGACAGTAATAAAATACAAGATCTACTGATTTCAGTTGTTATGCTCATAGGAGTTACAACCAGACTATAGATGAATGGCTAACTACATCAACAGCACAAGAGAAAGCTCTACAGCAAACATGAGGAATTATTCAACTATCAAGACCTGGAAAAATCACCTTCAAATTATTCTTACTATAGGAATAAAGAGAAGGAAATAAAACTGAGAACAACAAAAAAGAATGAAAATGAGATTATTTTCTTCTTTTTCTGAAAACTGTTTTGCTGTTTTTGCCCTTTTAAAGAGCTCAAACTAAAAGGCTTCCTTACTAAGACCTTTGCCTGACATTGCCATTAAAGAAATGGATTATAACAGAGCAGAAAGCACCAGCCCTGGAGGTTCTGTGAAAATGCTGGTCATAAGGAATAGGAATTGGAAAGCAGAGGCTGTTCGTGCTGAATTTATCTTCTCCAGTGCAAAGGCTTTTTGCCGCCTCTCCCCCTCAAGCCCATGGGTGGAAGCAGTGAAATTCACTGACATAACTGGGCCAGTTGCTTTTTATTTCAAGTATGCTGTGAGGAATACTTGAAAGCAATCATCTGTGCTCAGTAATTGGCTGATAAAGCTCAATATCCTCAGCAATTACAGTCACTGTTCATTCAGGAAATCCTCCATACATCATTTGAAAGCAGGGCAAAATTGTAAATTATTATAATACTAACCCATGCAACGCTAGTAGAACATACTTTTATAGTGTTAGGAGCAAAGATTTAGACACTGAATGGAAATTCTAGTCAGAGAAACCACAGGTCATTGCAGTTTCAAGGGGAACTGAGAAGGAGAAGAGCTGGTTGAGGAGGCGCGGCCACCATGACCCTGAGTCATTCCCGAAGCAAATTAGCACTCAGGAAAAGTCAACCAAGAATGTGATCACAGGGTTCATGATGAGACTGACAAAAAGAACAAACCACCATGCGTAACTACTGTCTGTTATCTGTTGCTGTAAAGGAATACCTGAGGCTGGGTAATTTACAAGGAAAAGAGGTTTATTTGCCTCACAGGTCTGCAGGCTGTACAAGAAGTATGGTTTCAGCATCTGCTCTGGTGAAGGGCTCAGGAAGTTTCTGTTTTCCATTCGTGGTGGAATTCAAAGAGGAGCTGGTGTATCATATGATGAGGGAGGAAGACCAGGGAGGCTGGTTTTATTTGTTTTGTTTTTTGAGATGGAGTCTTGTTCTGTCACCCAGGCTAGAGTACAGTGGCCTAATCTCGGCTCACTGCAAGCTCTGCCTCCTGGGTTCAAGCCATTCTCCTGCCTCAACCTCCTGAGTAGCTTGGACTACAGGTGCCCACCACCACGCCTGGCTAATTGTTTGTATTTTTAGTAGAGACAGGGTTTCACTGTGTTAGCCAGGATGGTCTTGATCTCCTGACCACGCGATCCACCTGCCTCGGCCTCCCAAAGTGCTGGGATTACAGGCATGAGCCGCCGGGCCCAGCCCAAGGCTGTTTTTGACTATCACTCTCTCCTGGGAATTAATAGAGGGAGAACTCATCCATTATCACAAGATCAGCACAAAACTGTTCATATGGAAAACATGACCAAAACACCTCCCACTAGGCCCCACGTCTAACACTGGGGATCAAATTTCAATATGAAATATGAAGGGGAGAAATATTCAAACTGTATCACCTACCTGAGGTTAAGACAGTAAAAATATATGGTTCTAAACGTGCCTATCAAGCACAGGACTGGAGTGGGAGGGAAGATTGCTAATGATTGGCCTAAAAACAAATAAACCAACAAACATGAATGAGTAAGTGCCTAAGGAGTAACTGAATATATGGGCATAAAGCACAGGAATGAAAGGCGTTTTATTTCACATAGAGACACATGAAGCAGAGAATTTAGAGCCGGGTAGTATCTAGTTAAACTCCCAACTTTCAATTTACATGACTTAGACAAGTCTAAGGCATGACAAGCTAAGTGACTTGTCCAGGGTAATACCACTGGCAATCAGACCTAAGTTTTCATTTTCACTCTGCCGCCAGAGATACTACCACCAACAACGGATGGCAGAGCTGAAATGCAAACAGGTCTGCTTGTTATTCAGTAAGTAGTTACACATTCAGTTTTATGGCTACCAGGCTTGATTTATAGATCAGCATTTAGTAGGTTCTTCATCTCCTTTATTTCTAGGGCTTCTGATCAGTTAGCTGGCATCAACAATTCTTACATGTTAAATCATTATAAACACCATTTTGTCCCTGGTATATCCATCTTATCTTTGAATAAGCTCTGTTTCTTCTCTGCTATTCAGAGAGCAATCTCACTAGCAAAATTACTCTTAGCTTAACTGTCACCATCACAACTGGCCTGCAGAGAACAGGCATCCCAGAAATGCTTATGTTCCTTTACTAATACGTTTCTCAATTCATTAATGAAGGGAGTGTACTCTGGGCCCTCTAGGAATTTTAGGTGTGTATGTGAGCAGGAGTGAATTGGCATAATATATCCACTCCTACATTCCTCTCTCCCTAAACCTTTAGATTTCCTCCTCTATATTATGCCAAGAATGATCTGGCATCTCAACCTCATTAAATTTAACCCACTGATAGGTCCAAGTTTTAGTCAACCAACTAATCAATCTGTCACAAACAGCTGCATCTACCAAAACATTAGATCCAGAACCTCTGATAAGTGGTCTGATAAGTCAAACAAATTTGATCAATAAATATTCTATCGTCCTGGTTCTAATTGCTCCTAGGATTCATTTTCATATCTATATCTACTGGATTTATACCAATATTAATAAAATAATATAAATTAATAAGAATTTACAATTATCTTGCTATATAATCCATTTTTCCCAGATAAGTATTTGAACTTTCTCTGCTGAAGCATTCTGAAATTTGATCCCAAGTATGGGTTTAGTAGGAAAATGGGGTGGACATGTGAGTCATAAGAAGACTAAGCATCCACCTGCAAAGTGATGGCCCAAAAGAGGTTATTACAATGTCTTCAAATAAGGGGAAGCTGGTGTTTGGAAGACTTATGAGTTCAGCCTGCTCCACTGGCAAGGGAAGCCCAAGGGTTGGTTTTGTATTCTCAACTTTTACTCAGTCTACCCAAACATCACCTTCTCAAATCTCAGGGTTGAAGATCATTGTGAGGATCAAATAAGAGTATTTGTTTTTTTAATGTATGTATGTATCTTTCCTATCACACTAACCTTTTTAGGTACAGAGATTATATGTAATTCAATTATGAATCACTCCCTGGCAGATAGAAAGGACTAAATAATTATTAATTGAATAATGAGATCAAAGAGGTCTACTTGACTTCTAAGTACTTTGGCAAATATTCACTGCTTATTATTCTGGAAATGTCTTCTTTTATACGGTCTACTGTAGCTCTCACTAATCTCTCGTTTTCTCAGTCTCTCTCGCACGGTCACTTATCCGTGGTGGGGTGGTAAAGGGACATTTATAGTCCATAAGACTGAAAGAGCTAACTCTCAGAATAAATTCAGTTCAGGGAGAAAGGGTGTCCCCAACTGGGAAGACATTATTGACTAGTATTTTCTATTTTAGAGTGTTAGGGCACCCTGCTGACTTCAGCTTTGCTCTTTGGCACCGCTTTGATGTTTGTGCCTCAGTGCACTAGGTCCATGACGGTTACAATGAATGTTGGCTGCATTTGAATTCCTTATGGAACTCAAGGGCCTTTTTCATAATCCCTTTAGGCATCTCCATTAATGGTCCATATTGCATACTGCAGGCATTTAATTTGGATGAGCATCTCTGTGCCCTCTGTAAAGTGTCTGGGGGGAAAACTTGGGGGCCTCTTGTCCTTGGCAGCCTGGTGGTATCTCACTGACAGGAAGTACTGCAGTCTGTCAAATGAAGAAGAGTTTTAGCCAATGAAGTCCAAGACTGTGTGAAGGAAGGAAATATTTTCTAAAGAGCCAAGGCATGTCTTGCTAGGAAATCACTCAGGACAAATGTGAGGGATGAGTAAAGGGAGAACGAATGCCAAACCCAGACACCATTCCCAACTTCATTTTCCTGCTTATCTGCTACTATGAAATTGGGGACAAAAATGGGACACTTTTAGGGTCCAATGTGTCCCCCAGAATTCATGTGTTGGGCGCTTAATCTTCAATGCAAAATTGTTGAGAGATGGACTCTAATGAGAAATATTTAAGTCATGACCTCATGAATGAATTAACTCCCTTATAAAAGGGCTTGACAAGGGAGTTCATTCATGTTTGTCCTTCTGCCTTCTGCCATGTGAGGACAGTGTTCCTCTCCTGTGGAGGAGGTAGCTTTCAAAGTGGCATCTTGGAAACAGAGACTGCAACCTCATCAGACAACAGAACCTGCAATGCCTTGGTCTTTGACTTCCTACCCTCCAGAACTGTGAGAAAATAAATTTCTCTTCTTTATATTAGGTTTGTGCAAATGTAATCACAGTTTTTGCCATTAAAAGTTTTTTTGCCATTACTTTTAATGGCAAAAACCACAATCATTTTTGTACCAACCTAAAAAATTACCTAATCTTGGAGAGTCTGTTATAGTAGCACAAACAGACTAAGATGTTCACCTTTCACACCTCCATTGCAGTAGGAAGTGGTCTTGAGATGATTTTCTGGCCAAACAGATGTTAGATGTCTTATGGAAGTTTCTAGAAAATATTTCTTCCTGAGCAACAGGAGGGAGCTCTGCCTTTTGACGCCCCTGCCAGCCTTCTTCACCAACCCCCTTCTCCATTTCCTGCCTTCAAATGCTGCCATGATGCTTGCAGCAGCAGCCACCACTGTCAGATCATGAGGTAACAAGTGTAAGGAATAAAGGAAATACCAAAGATGGTAGAACAGGAGGATGCGAAGAATCTGTTATTAACTTTGGGAACAATAGCTCAATTTTAGTAATTATATATCTCTAACTATATGGTGTTTTTATTTCTTTCTAACAAAAAAGAAAGTAAATATTATGTGCTATGTGCTCTACTTGCAAGATTTTAGCAAAACATTCAACTTCCTTGGACCTCAGTCTCCCAAATTATAAAATGAAAATAATGCCTTCTGCACAAATATAAATCAAGTAGGATACACAAGTAAAAGGGCTAGATGAATATAAATTAGCCTCACAAGAAAATTAAATGTATTCTGCATGAATATAGCAATTTTGGAACACAAGCTTTCTTTATTAATGAGAGAGTGACATTCACATTTAGAAAGCAGGGACTCAGGAGACACTAATTATTATACCCGTTCTTTCCACAGACTCACTTTGTAACCTTTAGCAAACCATTTACCCCTCTGACCTCTGATTTGTCACCTGTAAAATTTGAGACAGTAATGATTTACCTTCCTGCATAATGGGGTTGTTCTGAAGATTAAAGATGGTGAAATATTTGAAAACTTTTCAAAAAATATATTGAGGTATGTAAATGTATATTATAAATACATATTTCATTAGAGACATTTAGACATGAGACTGGAATGTTCTCACTTATGTCTGATGTGGAGTTCAAATACTGAACCATTAATTAATAGTCACTTGTCCCTGTGGAAGAACTCTTGTTTATTAGGGATTTATATTTATTTCTATATTTTAAAATATCTATTCCCAGGCAAAAAGTAGTATTTTAAATTTTGGAATATTCTTTCAGTTTATTTTTTATAATTTATAACATGTGTTATTCATACAATAATTAATCTAGTTATTATTTTGTAATTACTTCCCAGTGATAGAGTAGCATAGGCAGGCCTTAGGAAAATTTGAGAGAATGTATGCAGATAGAAAACTAGGAAGATATTTAACAAATAAAACATAGGAGCAATTTGATAAAATAAACTTATTTGCTCTGAAAAAAGGCCCACACACATTATATTTTAATAACTGTATTAACAAACTGCCTTAAGTGTTATTTTATGAGGAAAAGTCATCTCTCTTTTTCTGAGGCTAGAACAAGAGCACACACATACGCACACACACATACGCACACACACACACACGCGCACACACACACAATAGAATACAGATAGTCAGATGTAGAATAGAATCTGCCTACCTATCTGTATTTTATAGTAGATACAAACTAGAATCCATGAACATACATATATATGAATTCTAAATTTTATAAGTAAAGTTATGCTACTGAAGATTGAGGAGGTGTTATGAAGTATATTAGATGATTTGATTTTCAAATGTTTTTGTTTAGGCTTGAGGTGACTTTCTCAAATTTGTTTGACTGTTCTGTGGAATGCTATAGTATGTACACTATTTTCACAGTTTGTTTACATTCTAGACTATCTTATATCCATATTTGAGAAGGCTTGCAACCCTTCACAATAATTAATGTTATTTGCAGTGGCTTTCACTGTGGGCTGACGGTGTTCCATAAGAGAACTGAAACCTAAACTGCCCCCCTACTCACTCTATCTCTCTCTCTCTCTCTCTATCTCTCTCTCTCTCTCATTTTCCCTCAAGCACTGTCCTTTCCAGATCCAGACATCTTTCCAGATTTAGCTGCCCTTTCTTCTCACAGAGCTGACAGCCCTTACTCTGCGCATAAATGTTATTTTTAAACCTTCTCTTGCTTACCGTTACAAGTTTTGATAAGGTCTTGACCACTAGGACAATTACTGGATGCTGCTGCCTGTCTACATTCTTATCAGACTATTTCTAGTACAGTTTCTACTTTTCTTATTACCTTCCTGTCTGTCTTACACTCAGGAAGCTTTGTCATTGTTAAGAGCAAAAAGTTGTACTAGATTGAAAAATACCTATCCTCTCCAAAAGCTAATCAAATTTAATCCTTAGAATGTGATTATTACCATTGTTATAAGAACTGCCAGAAAATGACTAAAAATTATAAATTAGAATTCAGATGTTCCACTGGATAGCATTTAGCTCATGGTCCTAGACCGTTGCCTTCCTATTCCAAAACAACAACAACAAAAGAAAAACAACCCTTAGAGATCCATCTGACTCCTTTCTCAAGTGATCTGGGTCATTAGATCAAGATACTATCTGGCCGGGCGCGGTGGCTCACGCCTGTAATCCCAGCACTTTGGGAGGCCGAGGCGGGCAGATCATGAGGTCAGGAGATCGAGACCATCCTGGCTAACACGGTGAAACCCCGTCCTCTACTGAAAAATACAAAAAAACTAGCCGGGCGAGGTGGTGGCGCCTGTAGTCCCAGCTACTCGGGAGGCTGAGGCAGGAGAATGGCGTGAACCCGGGAGGCGGAGCTTGCAGTGAGCCGAGATGGCGCCACTGCACTCCAGCCTGGGCGATAGAGTGAGACTCCATCTCAAAAAAAAAAAAAAAAAGCACTATCATTCACAATTCTGAAACTGTATGGTGAGTTTTGATGACTACACTCAGCTGTCTGGCTTTTTATTCCAATTGATTCCAGCTCCCAAATAGACCAATTCTGAGCTTAAACACAAATGCAGTTAGCAGCCATCAAGCATTCTTTCACCTCAGGCAGAAAAACATCATCCTTCCTTGGTCCTGACCTTGAAATCTTCCCCCAAAAGTAGATGTATGAGGTCGAGTAGTGTTCAAATTGCACAAAACAGTTTGTCGCCATCTTAATCCCTACCTTATTTAAACTGGGAAATGTTGCTTTGAAACCCCATTCTTGTACATTTTCTAACTTTTCTTAACCGTCTTTATTATACCCACCCACTTCAGTCACAAGATCTCTTACCTGAAAGCAGGCAGGAAAATGTGACGAGCTAGGAGGAGGACTGCAGATTAAACACTCACGTGAACTTTTAGTTTAGCATATTTCAGAGTCTGTTATTCTCACTGCTGGTGTGGGGGATTATCCTGAACAACTTCTATAAATGCTACAGGGAATTATGCATGTACAGTCCAGCAATGTTAATGGGTGAATAAACCTTACAGTTTGTTAAGTAATGTAACATCTATTAGGGAAGGGTGAATTGGTTAATGTATGTATTAGGCTCTGAATTTACCTGAGTCAAACCCCTTAATGGGCTACTTATTTTACGCTTTGTGCAAATGAATAATTCAGTCTCAGTGTGTGCACCCTCAAGCAAAGCAAATTACTTATTAGTGGTATTTGGGAATTGACGTAAAATATTCTGTCCAACCTCAAAAGTGTCTCTGTTGTCATCTTCAAAACAATTCCAAATAGGACTGATAAAACTCTCTTTATTAATAGAACTGAGCAACATATAACTGGAAAAAAGCCAAATTTAGAGGTGCAGTATTAATTTTACAACCGAAAGCAGTTTGTATAAGCAGCAACAATGAGACCACATATTAGTGATTATTGCTGCTAATTTTGTGGTTTATGGGGCTTAGTTTTAATTTTTATATCCTATCCAATGAAGCACATTAGACATTCACGTAAGTTACTTTGCATGAGACTTATTACAAGGTAGACATAATTTCCTTGGGAATAAACTACTTGATTCCAAAAAGAAAATTATGACCAAGATTTTTAAACTCTGAGACAAAAATCTTTTTTCATTTCTTCTTCAGTGGCAACAGGAGATAAGTTTCCATCATGCATATGCAACTTAATTTCTCACCTCAGTGCTGTTGTGTACATGGAACTTATTTTACTATGCCTATTTGGGCACAGTGGCTGTCTTTCCACATTCAGTTGTAGAAGAATTTAACATGATTGAGACTACTTTCCTTTGAGGAAATTAGTTTTTTGACTAAAATATACTGCTAGCATTTTTTTTTTTTTTTTTTTTTTTTTTTTGAGACGGAGTCTCGCTCTGTCGCCCAGGCTGGAGTGCAGTGGCCGGATCTCAGCTCACTGCAAGTTTCGCCTCCCGGGTTTACGCCATTCTCCTGCCTCAGCTTCCCGAGTAGCTGGGACTACAGGCGCCCACCACCTCGCCCGCCCGGGTAGGGTTTTTTTTTGTGTGTTTTTTTAGTAGAGACGGGGTTTCACCGTGTTAGCCAGGATGGTCTGTATCTCCTGACCTCGTGATCCACCCGCCTCGGCCTCCCAAAGTGCTGGGATTACAGGCTTGAGCCACCGCGCCCGGCCAACTGCTAGCATTTTAAATACAAGCTTTCTCAAGAGCTTTGGATATTAACAGCTAAGTTTAAAACCAATTCCTTATAAAGGGAAACTGCGCCAGAGTTGATGGGATTCTCTCCGAGAGTGGAAGAATGTCTTAAACAGACATGCAGAAAACAACCGTCGTGGAATGAGATTGCTTTCTGTTCCCTTCTCCTCCTACAATTCATTGGGAAGCAATGAAGAAATCAAGAAATTGAAACAAAGACCCCATATTCTATGAATCCTAGAGATACCTGCAGCCCCACTTCATAGTATGTGAAGAGAGAAAGTTGATGCTGATGAAACAGTGACTTAGTGAGACGTTAGGAAGATGAAACCTAAATGACTATATGGGGGTGATGCTGGTGGGCTGCAAGTCTGTTTAACCTGCAGAATCCTGAAAAGGCTCAGAAATTAGAGCTGTCACACACCATAAAATGCAGGGGGCAGGTAGGGGCTGAAAAGAAGGAGTTGGTTTAGATGTTGGTCTAAGTATTTGGTCTCCTGGGAGCCTACCCTCACTGCATTTAGGGAATCTCTTCCCCAGCAAATATTCTTTTGAATTACAGGAGTTCCAGAAAAAAAATAGAAATGAAAGATTTTTAATATGTTATACAAGCGAAATTTTTGAGACTGAAGGACATTTATTTCTGATAGAAGGGGCTTTCCAAATGCTAGTAAAATAGATTTTAAAAGATGCATATCAATATTTATAATCACAAAATTTCAAAATATGTGAAAATGATCAATGGCCGTCAAAAAACAATAACAGTAAAAGCAAACGCACAAGCAACAAAAAAAGGATTTAAGTAAAATAAAAATACCATAGGCCAAGTTAAAGGTAAAGACAAACTGGAAAATACTATTTGCAATTAACATCACAAAGAACTTACATTCTCAATAAGTGAAGAACTCTTAGAAATACAAAAGCAAAAGCCCACATCTAATAAAAAACCAAAGTGTCTCAGCAGTTAGGTTACAGAAGAGGAAATATAAATAGCACTTAAAATATGAAAAAAGTTCAGCCTCATTCATGAGATGCAAATTAACATTTAAATTATATGTATATGTATTTGTGTATATATATACACACACACATATGTAAGATTTATAACATACATATATAATTAGATATATGTATAGAAAGATGGCAAAAATATAAAACATTGATAACTCAATTTGGCAAAGCCATTGGGAAACAGGTCCTCATATAAATATGATTAGCATATAATTATAATTGGCACAACCATTATATATGGACTATTGTATCAAAGTTACATTTAAAAATACACTGTAACCTATTATTGATTCAATGGCAATGTATGTTACAGATATACTTGCATACTGGTACAAGATTTGAAACAAAAAATGACAAAGGACATATACATATAAACAATGACAAAGTTAATACATTTAGTGGAATGTTATGTAGCTATAAAAATATGTACTGATATGCAAGATCTTCAAGATAGATTATTAAGTGAAAAATCAAATAGGTAAGTACCATGTGGAATGTTCTCTTTTTTGTGTTAAAAAAGGGGAGAAAATACAAACTTGTAGATCTGACCTTTTGGCATCTCTTTGAATGTGCTGATAGGAATATAAAGTTGATTTTGAGCAAGAAAAAGGGATTGGTTCTGGGGGAGCAGGTGACATGGCATGACATATGTTGGCTGGCATTTCCCTTAGTTGGAGTTGAGTTGGATAGAGATGGGTTTGGAGTGATGCAACACTAACTTTTCATAAAGCAAATAGCTCGAGCTTCCACTGCAGATTTTAAGTAGTTTTTCTATTAAGATTATGTCCTCTTCACCCCAACTCAGCTTGAGAATAACTGAGTCATAGGCAGAAAACAAAAGAATCCTGTTCATGCTTAACTTCAGGAGACTATGAACCCAAGCATTGCAAATGGGGCATCTTCATTTCAAGACTTGTACCGCGTCTTCACTCCAGCTTGGACACCATGGTTGCTCTGGCAAATTGGTCACAAATGGATGGCTTTGAGATCATGAAGATTTAACACACTTGTGGTGTACAATGGTGTTTTGAGAGTAGGCACCGTCTACAGTGGGGATGGTAGGGCTTCCTAAGAGGAGATCCTCCTCATGGTGGAGCCAGAGTTTAGAGACAGGGACACAGGAGATGCCGCATGTGACCAGAACAGACTGCTTTGAAATCTCATACACCACTACTTATGATTACCAGGGATTAAGAAAGAGGTGGATTTCAGGGAGTGGGTTAACTTGCGTAAGCATAAATGGGAAGGGAAAAAAAACGCTGGAAATTAATGTAATCCTCCTTTTGTCATTTGTATGCTTAGTGATGTTTGGAGACGGGTGTATAAGGATGGAAAATGTGGAAACATAAATGACCAGTGCTAGGGAACTAGTTAGATAAGCTGTCAAATCATGTTTGCAGGAAATCCTTTCTTCTGCAGAATAATCTTAACGTATTCCTGGGTCATGTATGGCTCCCTAGTTACGACAACAACAAAAGAATAGAAAAAATATTCTGATAAAACTTAAGCAAAAAATAAATCTATTGGTGAAATATAGAGCAGCTTAGGTAATTTAAGGAAAACTTCAGGGAGAGCAGGAACAGAACCACTGAAGGGGTCTCAAGAGGAGGAGGCAATGGATGTCTTAAGTCTGGCACTGTCAGAATGAATCACTTCCAACCAATTTGCATCCTTATTCATTCCAGGAAGAAGGCTTTTTTGCTTAAATTGCATCCTAAGAAAACTCTCAGCTAGAGTAGGGCAAGAATCTCTAAAGCTGCACAAGAGGAAGGGTAGATCCCCAAAGGAAAATTGGGGTATTGGTCACAGAGGAGAGAGAGAGAGAGAGAGAGAGAGAGAGAGAGAGAGAGAGAGAGACTCTCTGTGTGTGTGAGTGTGTGAGATAGAGAGGAGACGGAGAGAGAGAGGGAGACTACCTTTCTAGCTGTGTGACCTTGAGCAATGACCTTGAGTCACTGTTCTCCAGAGGAACAGAGCCAATAGGATGTCTGTGTGTGTGTGTGTGTGTGTGTGTGTGTGTGTGTGTGTATATATATAGAAAGATTTATTTTAGGAACTTGGCTCATAAAATTATGGAGGCTGCCAAGTCCACAATTTGATGGGTGGACCAGTAGGCTGGAGACATAGGTAGGAGCCAATGATGCAGTTCAAGTCTGAAAGCAATATGCTGGCAGATTTTTTTCCTCTTCCAGGAAAGTTTTGTTTTATTTTATTTTATTTTATTTATTTTATTTTATTATTTTATTTTATTTTATTTTCAAGCCTCAACTGATTGGATGAGGCCCACTCATATTATGGAGCACAGTTCGCTTTACTTAAAGTCCACCCATTTAAATGTTAATCTCATCTAAAAGCATACTCGGAGAAATAAAGTTTGACCACATATCTGGGAACCTTAGTCCAGCCAAGTTGATCCACAGAACTAACCACTGCAGGTAAATTACTTAACTCCTGTGTCTCCCTTCTTGCACCTATAAACAGTGATTATGATAGCACCCATCTCCCAGAGCTGTTGAAATTATTAGACACAGAGTACTCACAGCAGTGACTCGTCCATGGAAATAGCAATACATGTTCTGTGTTTTCTATTGATATTCTGTAATGAAGATTTAAACCTTTTATAATCAGAAAATAAATGTTTTGGGTGTCCAGATTGGATCTTTCTGCATGGCCATGGTTACTGAAGTTCTGATGGCCAAACTAGTTTGCAGTGATTTGAGCCTCCTTATCCCTAGCAAACCTAAGGGAAACTTGGGAACAAGCAACACAACATCACAAAGATGGCCATGTTATGGAGGGTTACGTGAATTACGAAAATTTTTTCTCCTTCTGCAATATTTCATCATCCTCCCCTGCTTTGCTCCGTACAGTCATGAGAGGATACCACCTCCTTGACAATAGCAGGGGGAGGATAAGGAGAGGTGGGAGAGGTTGCCATCACTGCAAACTTTGTTCCTAATTCAAATAATTCTGTGTTTGTGAGAATCTTCACTTTTTCATGAGCTGGGGGCATTTTTGAATCATGGCATTTGCCCAAGACCACTGATCTGGGTACTCATTGCACAAAGGGGTTTGTCCCTGTAGCCAATATGAATAGAATGAACAAAATCTACAATTCTATAAATCCTATATCAAGTAGGGAAATATAAAAGGTTAGATGATTCTTGAGTGGTTTTGCTTAGTAAGAACAAGCAGACTTGGCATGTTACTGCTCAAATACTGAGAGACAAGGAGAAAAAGTCGTCAACGGAGCAGTTCCCATCTTAGGCCCCAGCTGTGTAACCAGTGACATCAGAATTGATCTCGCAATTCTGACCAGTTATTTATCCTCTCCAAAACTTCCCAAAGTTAGTTTTTAGAATGAGGCCCCTGAGTGTAGGCCTTTCCACTGGTTCCCACTTCCTTACCTCCCTCCCTTTTCTCCAATCCCTTCAATCAGGCACTTACAGCCCCAGACTATGTAAATTGCTCTTCCCAAGGCCAGAAATAGCATCCAACTTTTCAGCAACATTTTATGTGATTGCCACTGCCTCCTATATGGAGCACTCCTTTCCACTCCTGCCCCACACTCTCCTTCTTTGTTTTCCTTGTGTTCTCACCGGCCACATTTTCTCACTCTTCTTGATTTACTAGGCCATGGTGGGAAAGCCCTGATTCTATTCATACTCTTCTCTTCTCCCTGCATGCTATTAGCACGAATGTGTAAATTGCTAATTAAAAGACAAGAAAGTTCTGAAGTTGACAATATCCTCTGGTCTCATGGCTTAAATATAAACTCTACATCACTGACTCTCAATTTTTTTTTCTCTAATTCTTCCCCTTCTTTCTCAAGCTTAGACATATATGGGTAAGTACCCATGGACATCCCCACTGAGTGGTCTAACACAATTGGCACATCTAAACCGGTCCCAGACCAACCACCACAATTTCTCACTTACGCCACTGCCATAGCTCTGCACTGACCTCCTGTTTTTCTTTTGTTCTCTTGATTACACTGTCCACATTGCAGTCCAAATCATCTGCTAGAGCACAAATCTCTCGGCTTCCTCATTTCCATGCCATTCATTGCAATTAATACAGACTCCAAACTCCTTTTCATGATCTCGGTGGCCTGGTCCAGATTTCCTTTCTAACTCCATCTCCATCTACCTTCCCTTACCACACTCCAGCTACACTGATCTTTTGATCCACAAATGCACCAAGCTCATTCTTTCTCTTTCTTTTCCAAGGCTCTCAGTCTTTGAAGTTATTCTTTCCTCTAGAAAGCTTTTTCATCTGACAGTTGCTTGCCTGGTCAGACATGCTATCCCAGGACGATCTATCAAAGCAGTACAAGTAGACCTTTGTGACATTATTCTTCAAAACATTCACCGCTGCTAGAAGTAAGTTATATAGTCTATTTAGTATGTATAGGCTTAATTGGAATAATAAGCCCCTTTCTCCACCAATTAAATCCAAGCTCTACTAGAGCTACCGTTACAAAGGACCACAAACTGGGTGGCTTAAAACAACAGAAATTTATTCTTTCATAGTTCTGGAGGCTTGAAGTCAGAAATCCGGGTGTCAGCAAACCATGCTCCCTCAGAAGGCTCCAAGGAAGAATGCTTTCTTGCCTCTTTCTAGCATCTGGGGATCCTTGGCACCCCGTGGCCAGCAGCTTCACCACCCCAGTCTCTGCTTCTGTCTTCCCACAGCCTTCCCTGCCTTCCCTGTCTGTTGGTCTCCAAATCTCTTGCTCCTTATAGTAACATCAGTGAATGGATTTGGGACTCTCCTCAACCCAGCATGACTTCATCTTAACTTCATCAAGGGTTTAGGAATTGAACATATCTCTTGGGGGCACGTAATTCCAACCTACGCACTGCTGTATACTATGTCAGGTGCCTAGAACATAACAATTAGTAAGTATTACTGACTATCTGCCTGAAACGCTCTCTTCCTCTCTGTCCACTTCTATCAGTGCAAGTATGGACTGTGCAGTTGTGCAGCGTGAGGATCATTTGCCCCAAGAATACTCACTGACAGCACTTGCGGTTGCAGCGTTTACCCAACACAGCTTTGCCAGAAATATCTCGCTGTTACTATCATTTTCTCATTGCTCGAGTGTATCAACTTCGTAAACAAAAGACATCATTCTACTTACAGGATTCTGTTTTTGGTAGTGGTATTTTCATTTACAAAATATAGTAATTCTCAATTGCTGAAAATGTCGTGTTCTAGAAAACATAGAATTCCTACGCATGATGTTAACATCGTTCTGCAAGAGTTGTTGGCCGAAGATTCACTTGATGAATCCAGTTTTTTCCAGAATAGATGATTCTGATGATTCAAACGATTCTGATGTTCTATTTAGAAATAGCTCCAAGAACAGTTTTTATATCTTATTTTCACACTGAAAATCCATCAGATTTGCTTTAACCTCAAAGAGTTTGAGTTGTTTATGTAAAAAATAAGTGTTGGCATCGAGCTGTACTTTTTTTTCCCCTAAATAGTAAAAAGGGTTAATGATGAGGGGTTGAGATGTTACAAATTCTTAATCTGTATAATCTATATTATGCAGTGTGGCTGAAAACACCGTACACTGTATCTACTTACTCCATTACCCTTACTTTTGTTCATGGGCCCTTCTCTCTGGAGTATTTTTTATTTCATTAATTTTTTATTTTTTAGAGACAGGGGTCCTACTATGTTGCCCAAACTGGCCTTGATCTTCTGGGCTCAAGCGATCTTCCCACCTCAGCCCCTCGAGTCACTGGGACTGCAGGTACACACCACTACAACTGCTCTTTCTGAATTATTCTTCCTGCTACTCTATATTTTTCTACCTTCTAGGCCCCCAAATCAAGGGATCTTCTGCTTAGGTCTCAGTAATACAAGCTAGGTTTCTGATTCGAACAACAGCTGAATATAGTTAATGAAGCCGCCTCTGTTATTGCCCCAACTATTGCCTCCTCATTTCGGTGCCACGATTCTTCCTCTGGTGTTTTACACAAACTCTATTCTACATGTGGATTCTGCTTTCTTTGTGTTCTTCTTCTTGGTTTCTTCTCTCAGCCACCTTTGTATTATCTGGCCTCTGGCTGCCACTTATTTTGCTGATGCAGACACACAGACCTCTTTTATCATCTACCCTCTCAGGAATTTACAGTGTACGCCTGGATGTTCCATCAACCCATTAACTTCCACTGCAGCATTTAAAACATATTTTATTATAGAGTTAGGAAAAAATGTGGACAAAATATTACAGTGTGGGCTTCTAAATGTGATTGCGTATGATTATAACTTTTTCTTGTAAATCTTTTAAAATATTTTTTTCCTTAAAGGAATTTTTTATAGCAATCATGGGTCTCACTGTTGGAGGTGTCTGGGTAATGTCTCATCCCTTTGATCCAGTAGTTACACAAATGGCAGTAACTCATTGAGAAATAACTCTTCCCCATTTAACAGAAAATGAAAGTGGTATTTGAAACATTAGATAATTTCACACACCTAGAAAGTAGCTGAACCAGGATTAGAACCGGTTCTTGTCAATCCTAAAAGTTCATTTCTTTTCACTGACTATATTCTCTCTCTTTAGACATGTTTTAAGAAAGTGTAGTTTTACATTAGCTGTGTATTTATACATATATATATATATATATATATAGTGCTTAGTAAATATTTAATAGATAGATGTGGTTGAACTCATTCTTACTGATATAAAGAGGTCATGAGCTGTGAGAAATCACCAGATCTTCTTTTCTGTTCAATACCTCATTCATGTTTTCTCCCACAGGAGTTCAAACCTTGTCTCCTATTTATGAACTTCCAGCCTGAGCCAAACTAGAATCTCCATTGCTCCCTGTGGGTTTCTCCCACATTGCACCTGTGCTACCCTTTTCTCCTTACTAAATACTCTTGTTCCAAGATGCATCCATTTCCTAATTTCTGTGGTACCCCAACTAGAATTTGACCTTCGAGGCTCTGCTCTCTTAACGGCTCCCACTCTAACTGACACCTCTCATCTCTGAAATTCTGCCATATTTTCTGTGTGTCGTGCCTCTCAGGGACTTGAAAAGTGGCCTCTTATTTTGTCATTCATTGTCTATGTATAGAAATAGCTCATCCTTAATAACTGTGAAAATATCATTTACTTCTTGGTTTCCCTGGATCCTAACACTTAAAAGACACTAATTAAGAGTCTAAGGCATTGGACAATGCAAGGAAGTTTTACATATAGCACACTGTAGCAGGGCAGTAGGTCAGTAATGCTGTTATTGTTTTTTCTCTCTTTTTTTTCCTTTCAGCCTAGACAGACTATGACATATATTATACTTCTTGGTATCTCCAGTGTCCCAGC
This sequence comes from Chlorocebus sabaeus, assembly GCF_047675955.1. Lineage (NCBI taxonomy): Eukaryota > Metazoa > Chordata > Mammalia > Primates > Cercopithecidae > Chlorocebus > Chlorocebus sabaeus. Next base: position 16,159,293 of record NC_132921.1, on the reverse strand, counting down.
ATGCTGCCTGGAAAATAGCAAGGAGTCAATGATACCAATTAAATTTAACTCAATTAAGGACACTTTTCTTGGAGAAGGTGAATTTCCAGAGTTGTTTAAATAATACAAAAGAACACTTGATAAGTTTTTAGAAAAGAAATGACATTCAAAACATACTGCTTTTTTCTAGCATATTTTTAAAAGGAAATAAAAAGGGGGAAAAAGGTAGAAGCAAGTGCCTGGATGAAAACCAAGTAACATAAATTTTAAATTGCCACATAGAGAATTACAGAAACTTTCCATTTCTGCAATAATTTAGTCACATCATTTTGATTTTACCTTTAGAACAATCTTGCTGGATTCCTCAATTTATGTTTTCATCTTAAGGATTTTCAAACAGAAATATTGTATCCTTTGAGCTAAGAGATATAAAATGCAAGCATATATCTCAAAGAAAATGCATTATTCACATAAGTAGAAATCACTGTTCTTTAGATAGCATCTGTCTTATAAGAATGCAGGAAAAAATCACACTAAAGGTTTCCAGTTTTATACCTATTTTTTCTTTTTTACCAAAAACAGCCTTATAATTGCTCTGCTAGGATTTATGTAGTAAATAGAGAAAAGCAATTATTTTCAAAGGGTATTTGTTTTCATAGAAGTCATCAAGAAACAAACATTAGTACGGGCATACTTTTACCGAGATTGAAAATATAGGTAGTTTATAATTGCTCAAATGCAGTTTAAGGAAGTTTTGAACAGAAATAGTAAGGAAAATAAGATCAGGCAAAAGCATTAACATGTAGAAAGTTTGTAAATATACAACACACATATGTGTGTGTGTGTGTGTGTATATGCACACTACAAGTTATACTAGCATCATAGAACATTGGAAGGAATTGAAGAGGACCCCAGAAATGAGGACCAGGCTCATACATAGAAAGGATTTGCTCAAGATCAAAAGCAGTCCAAGAAGCGCTGGGGGTGACATCAAAGAGAAAGGAATTCAGAACATTTCTAATTAGTATTCAAAAATACAAGTGTATGTTTTTGTAATGCCTGATAATGATAAGAGCTAAGAGATGATAATTTACTCTTTTTCTTCATTTTATAGATTTTTCCCTTTCCTTTGTGAAATAAGCAGACAAAGCCAAATTATGTGTCCTGTGATGTAAACTTCTTAGGTTAAGAGTTGCATACCATCTCTTTCTACACTTGCACTGCCTAAACTAAGGGCTCAAAGCATAACCATTAGCAGTTGTATCTAGCAGTCATCAACTGCTTACCATGCTAGTTATTAGGTACATATACTAACAAACAGTTAGGAGTTGAATTATATCCCCTAAAAAGATCTATTAGAGTTTTAATCCCTGAACTTCAGGATGCAATCTTATTTGAAAACATGGTTGTTGTGAATGTAATCACTTAAGATTGGGTCATATTGGAATAAGGCATGCCCTTAATTCAAAATGATTAGTGTCTTTATAAGACAGAGACTCAGAGTGAATGACTAAGAGAAGACACAGACACAGGGAAAAAGACCAAGGGAAGATGGAGGCAGATACTGGAGTGATGCGTCCCTAAGCCAAGGCATGCCTGGGACCACTGAAGCTGGAAGAGACAGGGAATGACCCTCCCCTGGAGCGCTTGGAGGGAGCATGGCCTTGCCAACCACTTGATTTCGATTTCTACCCTCAGAACTGTGAGAGAATACATTTGTGTTGTTCTAAGCCACCCGGTCTGTGGCACCTTTTTACAGCAGCTCTAGGAGACTTAGGACACCCAGTTAATCCTCATTATAGCCCATGCGATTATGGTCCTGTTCCTTTCCCATATAACAGGTAAGGAGGCCAAGTGGCAGCAGTGCAAAGCAACATGCCCAGGGTTACAGTGGCAGGACCAAGAACCCATCACAGGGAGCTTGGTTCCAGAATCCATGCTCGTAATGCCGTGCTATGTAGGATACTGCAAAACATTGGCTGGTTAAGTGAATTAGTACCTTGATGTATAATATTGCTCTACAGTTCATGGGCATATGCAAAATCACTTCTCAATGTATTGTTTTAAATTGCATTTTAAAAACAATGGAAACAGAATCAAAATCTTGCAACAAAGTCTATGGTTGCTGCCCCCGCCCATTTCTACCAATTACTCACTAGTCAGACAGTTAGCTTTCATTCCATTCTAATAGGGTGCCTTATGTCTAATTATTTTTTTAAACCTTTATGGGTAGAAACTAAGAAAATGGCTATTTTAGAGCTCTGAGCAGCTGTTTGTCTCTGAGAAAGACCATTTCTTTTTTTGTTGAAAAACCACTGCAAGTGTCTAACAAGTCAAAATGAGATACCTAAGACAACCTTTGGCAACTGAGTGGCTACATTTCCTTTTTGAAAGAAAAGTAACATGCCTGTAGGCTTCAGTAGAGTTCTCTATCTTTGGTTGAAGTGTCCGTTCATGAGTATCCTAGTTTGGGAAACTGTGTCAGCCACTTTGCTAGGTGTACTTAACTCTGATCACACTCTCCAGATAAGAAATTTGCCAGTAATTCCAAAATCATAGGACATTTGCCATCTAATCACTCCCTTTAGACCCAACGAAATGGTCTGCATTGCAGGAGAACCAGTTTCTGGGTTGCAATTCTCCAGTCAGGGCAGAAGGGAGGAACGCAGCACTAAATGAGCCCTACGGATAAAGTGGCTCCCTGTCATCGCCCGGTTAAGTAGAGAGATACTCTGATGAGCTGGCCTGGTGTTACACGAGCAGCTGGGGAGCATGACCAGAAACAACTTCCAGTATCCTTTTCAAACATCAAATGACTGACTATTCCAGTAGCACTCTGTCCCTATTGCTCATATTTAAACATTTCAAAACCTAACTACTATTGAGGCCATAGGAGTCTTAAGCCTTCAAATGAATAATTCTTCCCAGTCCAGAGAAAAGGCCTCTTAGGGAAAGGTTGAAAGAGAAAGTTAAGCTCTACTTTATAAAGGTCAGGCCACTTAAAGCTTTGTCAGGTGCAGACAGATCCTGCACTTGCCGTTCAGAAAGCCTTGCAGGTGTGATGACTTTAGTGCAGACTGAGGCTGAGAGGCTCATGGGTTTTATACAAGGGGAAACTCCTTTGCTTCTTCCTTCATGCGTGAAGAGTGCTGACAATGGCTTGTGTGCACATGTAAACAGTGAGGTCAACAATCAGCTTATTAATTAGACTATAACCCAATCTAAAATTCAAAACTCTTCTTCAGATATCATATGCCAATACAATTATTCTACACAGAATGGCAGCATCATTGTGGAATTTTAATGGCTAGCTAGAGATCTTGGGCAACTCTATTGGTTTTATTGGAACTTATTTTTCTCATTAATATAAAATGAGGTGACATTTTTAAATTTCTGGGATCTTTGTTTTTTTTTGTGAAACTGTGACACACATTGAAAACCCACACAGAAGGAGGAAGGAGCCCTTCCTTGGAACCAAGAGTTTCATCCTCAAATCTCAGCTTCCTGGTTAACTCAATAACATCGCACAGGTTATTGAAACTCCAATCCCCAATTTCATCATCTGTAAAAGAAAGATATTTATACTGACCTTCAGACCTGTTGTAGCAATAAACAAAGATAATATGTATAAAGCAATTCACTGATACCTGTTGATAACTTTTACCACATTTCCTTTCTCTGTCTACTCATTCTTTCTAAACCCAAGGAGGTGGTCCACATTGAGGAATAACCAGTTTCTGAGTTGCTTTCCTCAGGTTCCGGCAGAAAGTTTTCTATTTTTGAAAGTGCAGTTTTGATTAACTTCTAACATTATGCCTGACTGACTGCTGGTTTCCACAAACAAGTGGCTGTTTAAAGAATGCAGGAGTAAAGGAATGAAGGAACAAATGCTAGCTATGCAAATGTTCTTCCAGCATCTGGCTCTGTCTGTACCTGGCCATTATGAAAAGCCTTCTAAAAGCTGCCATGCTCTAGTAAGATGGATATGACCTAATTATTTGATTAAAGCATCTTTTAAAAAATAAATCTCTTCTTTTTCTTTTGAGACAGGGTCTTAGCTCTGTTGCCCAGGCTATAGTGCAGTGGTATGAACATGATTCACTGCAGCCTTGACCTCCTGGGCTCAAATGATCCTCTCACCTCAGCCTCCTGAGTAGCTGGGAATACAGGCACATGCCACCATACCTGATTAATTTTTTTTAAATTATTTTTTGTAGAAACATGTTGCACAGGTTGGCCTGGAGCTCCTGGGCTCAAGTAATTCTCCCATCTTGGCCTCCCCAATATCCTGGGATTACAGGTGTGAGCCACCATCCCCTGCCAAAAATAAAGTTATTCTTTTTAACATGGAGCAGTTTACCTGCAGCAATTACACTAACAATTTATTGAATGTACCTCTCATACAAAGTTTAGGAAATAAAAATCATTACACCATTGTAAACTTAAGAGAGTCTTAGAATAATTGAAATTTTCTTCAAGGTAACTTAGGTAGAAATTAGCAAAATCATGACTTATACCTTGGAGCAGCTGATTCCAAAGCTACTAATATTAATCAATACATTATATGGCCTAAAGTTTAATTGGATGGTGCGCTCACACTAGTTAGAGAATGAAGCCACATGCACACATAACTATAGATAAAAAGAAAAACTAAGGTCTGTGAGACTGCAGAGGAGAGGTGATCCCTACTCGGTAGACTGCCCAGTGATCTTTGCATGTTTGCTGGTCTTTAGACTTCCTTTGAGAAAATAGCAAATTTTTGTCAGGGAAAATTTAAGATTTTAGGGAAATGAAGTTCAAATTATGGCATGAAGAATGATACATGTTTATTATCCAGTCATTGGTTTTAGTTGGATGACAGCATATAATGTTGGGGGTAACTGGTGAGTAGGCTGGAAAGAAAAATTGTGTCACCTTTTTGATTTTATTTGGAATACAGTGGAATGCTATGTATATTTCATCCAGTGAATGACATGCTCAGAGCTGGTTTAAGAGGACTGACCTGGTTGAGGTGTGAAAGGTAGAAGGGAGAGAGGAAATGCTAATGCTAAGAAGCCAAGTTAAGAAGCAGTTGAAATAATTCTGATGAAAAGAAAATAAACATTTGTTAAGTACCTGTTAGGGAATAGCACTACACTAGACATTTTAGTCAAATCACATTTTTAGTCCCAGTAATAATCTAATGACAACATATTGACTCAGTTGTACAGATGAGGAGACTAGGCCTTAGAGACTGAATGGTCACATGATCAGGAGGAACAAAGACAATGCTGGAATCTCAGGCTCTCTGACTCTAAAGACCACTGGGTTATGGAAGACTTGATTGTCAGTGGCCTGATGCTTCAGCCAATCCATAGGAAGAACCAGGTGTGAGTGGAACATTAGGGACTTCTGGAGCATTAAGGACCAATGCCTGGGGACTACTTTCTACATGTCAGAGTCATTTTTTTTTTTTTTTTTGCATTGAAGACATACTTTCTTAAATAGCCAGTAATCATAGCTACCAGCAACACCAAAATTTTTTTACATCTAACTTTGTCATCCATTAGAGAAATTTAACAGATAACGTCTTTCAAAAAATCTTTTTTTTTTTTTTAAACACTCTATCTCACTAAAATGGTTCTGGTATTAGGGAAGAGAAAATCTTGTGTAGATAGAATGATAATTACATAACCTAGATGCAGCATTCATCTCTAGACCAATGAAGTCTAAGCAAGAGAGTATGCTATGATTTGAGTTGAACACTTTGGTCACACCTAGTTAATAAGGAGTCGTCTTCAAATATATAGATGGAAAGAAGGCTAGTTTCTACCAAAAGAGGGGGTACATGGGGCAAACCATTCTATTGGTAGTCACTACATATATTGTCCTTTCATTAAAAAACCCTTTGGGACAGAGCTTCCAGACTTGAATCACAGGATTATCCATAAAAATGGAATGGAAAAGGCAGATAGAGTGGTCAATAGAGTCTGAATCACAGATCTGACCATAAACATTTCTTAACAGTCTGGCTTTATAAAAGGGCTTGCCAGTATAAGCCATACTGATATTAATTAAAATAGATTTCTCCACTGCAATGAAATTCTTGTTTTAGTCTTGCTATTTCACAACATTATCTTATATAAGCAACAGATTAAAAAAAAGTTAATTTTTTAATACAATGATAGTTGACAGTCCTTACATCATCATCTAATAATAAAATGATGACACACATTCCTTTTTTTTTTTTTTTTAAATCATAGATAGGGATTACTTCAGATGCTTTGTCAAAAGGCAACATACTTTTCCCTTTTGTTCTTCAGTATATATTATTTGGGGATAAGTTTACAAAAGATGATGCAATAAAAATACCAAAACCTATTTATCAGGATAAAATGTGTTATCTAGGCAACCTAAGAATATTTTCAAGATCAATTTTGCGAAAAGTTAGAAAGTTTATTTTTCAGACTACTTAAAGACCTTTCCATCATGTCTAGTGGATTCTTTAATAATTAACATATTTACAGAATTGTACAGGTATTGTATTTTCACACACATCATCCCTTTTGAGATTCATAGCAACTTTGCAAGGTAGCTGGGGAGAGCATTATTCTCATCTTGCAGATGATGAAATTGAGGCTCAGATAAACTGATTTTCCAACTTTCACAGTGTATCAATCATGATTCTTGGTTGCAAAAATCATAACTCATTTCATTATTAGGAAGGAAGGAAATGTAAGGACATTTTAGAGTTCATGGACTACCTGGGATGGCTGAAGATTTAAGCTTTATAACTAGGTAGCCAGAACATTTTCCAAATTACATTTAACCACTCCAGAGAAGATGACTCATGTCTCATGCCTGTGACACTGGGCAGGAGCAATGCTCCTGGAGGCCTGATCCATGCTGTCTTGGGAAGCTGAAGGTTTTCAACATCAGCCCCACTGAAGCAATGCATCGCCTGCCTCAGTCGGTAAATTACCTTGCAATCAATGTTCTACGAGTATATGTGAGTGGTAGCAGCCAGATCTCCATTCTCCTAGGGTGACCAACCATCTTGGTTTGTCCAGGACTGTACTGATTTTAGGACTGAAAGTCCTAAATTGCAGGAAGTTACTCAATCCTTGGCAGACTGGGATGGTGGTCATCATACGGCACCATAGCTGCAAGAGGACAAGAAGGCAAATTTCTACTACTTGTACAGTAGATAATTTCTTAAAATATACCAGCACTCTCAACCTTACCAGGCTAACAAAACACAGTAGCAAATGCCACTACCCAGAAGTGATGAGTGAGCAACTTCTTCCTAAATTGCTATCTAATAGGAGCTTAAAGTATCAGAAAAGAATTAAAATATATTCAGTGGACATCTTTAGTTTTTAATCTTCCAGTCAATATTGATGCCATCAACCTGATCTCAGTGACTGATTGGTCCACAGGTGGTCATGATACATCAGGATGATTACAGTTTATCTGGCTTCAACAGGACAGGTTTATATACACATAGAGTGGGTTACTCTTATGTCTCTTACCGTGCCTCCAACAAGGAGGAAAAGAGATGCTTCTTAGTGGGAACTGAATCAAAAGCAGAGAGAAAGCGAGAGATGAAGGGAGCAACAGAGAGAGAAGAGAGTAAGAGGGAACTGCTAATGCCCTGTGAGTTTCTGAGAAGATCTTACTTCTTAGCATATCATACTAAATTCCTTAATAAAGTACCCTTTTATTTAAAGTGGACTGACTTTCTAGCTCTTAACAATCAATAGAGCATGTACTTGTAGGATTTTTATTTTTGCAAGGTTTGACGCTTGCACCCTGGAAAGGCCAGCTGCAGATGCATGCTGCCTGAGTATGGAGCTCTGGGAAAACAATTAAAATTACCATAGTTAGGGATAAAAGGCAGACTCCTAGCACACAAAATTATTATCCTTTTTAAAATATGCACGTATACGGTTTATTACATCTAGATTTAATTTACTCCCAATTAAGTCATCTTATCACCAGGTTGTTATATATTCCATTTTCTAAATACCTGTATTTACTTGTTTATATCTCATATAAAAATATCAAGTCCTATTCATAATTCTTTGCATCATTTTCTTCAGCCCACATTCCATTAATATTTTCTGTACAGGAATAACTTTTATGATTAAGATTTGATTCTTTCTTTGGATCCATAATGCCAATGGTTTAATTAATGTCTGTCTTTTGCTATTCAAATTTCCAAGCCTCTATCTTTTATTAGGACTCTTTTATTAGGACTTGCATTTCAGATTTTTTTTCAATGTGCTTTTTCTGGACTGATATAAATGTTTAGTTTTTAAACACCGGAAAGCAAAAACAAGAAAAGATCATAAATTTTGTCAACAGATACCTGTAATGTCTATTTTCTTTAATCATTTTAAAAGCCTTATAGCAAGTTTTCCATGTATATAAGTTGCAGGGTACACAATACACCAGTAGTCATTCAAGCACCGATTTTGTGAGGAATAAACCATGCCACTCAAGGCTCTGTTCAGGGAAAGATGCTTACCATTCTTAAGGCTCTGTTCCAGGGAAAAATGCTTACCATCCTGTGAAACCGCACATTTCCGGGGAAGAGGGTGAGCAACAGCAGGAACCGTGATGCACTGGAGTTCTCCTGGTGGATCAATCCAGGCCTGCAGGGCATCCCTTGTCCAACCTAGGTCTCAAGACCCCAGAAAGTGGCTACATGCTTACCTTGATGCATGCCGCTGATTATCAGACAGAGGAGGAGTAGATTAGTGACAAGGAACTAAAGACCTGCTTTCTTTCCCTGGAACTTGAAGAAACCACTTTCTCAGCTTGTCTACTATTTCTAGCACTTAAAGATGAAGTCGAATGTAAACATATAGCTGTCATCGTTGTAAAGCCCTTAGGGTGTGTTAAAATTCCCAGGATCAGCAGTACTTTTCCTTCTTAGATGGAATCTCATGTGAAAATATGAATGCAGATTTGATGCTTATGTAGAGGACATCAGTGCTCTATCAATAATACTTTCTATATTTTTTTGTGTGTTTAATTTGTACGTCCTGTAAGGTCTTTCTTAAATCTGAAAACAGACTGAAACCTCATCCTGTTGCATCTGTTATCAAGTGAAATCAAACCTGTCTGCCTTTTCTTTCTTCCTATCACCACCAAACTGCTTTAAAGAGAAATCTGCATCTGCTGTTTCCATTCCTGCTTATTACCTTGAAACCCATACAGCTATCTGGGAATTTTTTTTTCACTCAAAGCAGAAAAATAAAGCAATAATATTAAACTTACCAAATATAATGGATCATTAGTTCTCACCCTTTTGCAACTTCCCTTCTACATTGCACATTAGTGAGTACCCTGTCATGGGAACTCTCCTTGTTTTGCCTTGATGACATTCTATCTTCCTGATTAAAAAAATAATAACTCAGTGCATTATCGTCCTTCTTTCAACCTTTAAATATAATTCCCTATAGAACTTTATTTTTCTTTATTTTCATTATTTTCTTTAATGTCTACATTATTTATTTTGGTTATCATGTGCCTCCATTATTGCAAATCTGTGAACCAATCCTAAAATATTTATCTGCAGGCCTAGCCACCCACCAAATTCCAGTATCACTTCCCCAAACAAATACTCAGGGGAACCTCTAGATACAAGGCTTGGTGCCAAAAAATGAATTGATTTCTCCACTCCTAAATCACTCCTACTTAGTTTCCTCCATATCTGCCTAGGTTACCATCCCACCCGAGTTTTCCAGGTACCTGGTCATGAAACTTCAGCACTTTCCCCCTTTATTCCACATATGGAATCACTTGCCAGGTTAAGTCCTTCAGGCTGCCATATACGTTCCTCTTATTCTACCCTTTCTTCAATGCTTTCATTTTTAAATTTGCCTCCTGGATTTCTGCCACCAGCCTCCCATTCAGTGATTTTCAAGTGTGAGCTTCAGCAGAAGGTGAGGCGGGGGAGTGGGGTGGGCGAAGCATGTCCCATTAGGAAGTCCTATCAAGATATTGGCAGGGCATGGAGGTATTTGTAATGTGCAGACAAGGCGCTTTATGAGGCTTGGTCGTGAAAAAACACTCGTGTTGTTTTCCTACAGAATCTAGGGATACACACAACCCAGGGAGATGATCCACACGGAGAAAGAAAATTTTCGATTTTGTTTTCCCTTTATACTTATCCTATTTTCAGAAACAAAATAGAAAAAGAATATCAGCTTTATTAATATCTAATGTAGGTCTTGGCACTGGCCCTCTGCCCTGCTCCTGTGTTCCCAGACAACGAATAGGAAGTGGGGATCTCCTCAAACCCGGGGATGGACAGCAGCACCATCGCTTGCTCCCACGTTAACCACGTAGTGTGTTATGTTTCAGGTTAGGGAAACACTGATAAATGAATTTACAGGTTATTTCTCAAGCTTTAACAAAAAAAATAAAAAAAATAAAATGTTAACGTATTCTAGTAAAATTAGAAGACAACACAAATAATTAAGCACAAGGAAACAAATGGCAGAACTGATACTTCTATTTCTAGTATAAGTTTTTTGTCACTCACGTTGCAACAGGACATAATGACAATTTAACCAGATCTGACAAGGAATAGACCTCAAACAATCTAAATGAACAAGAAGACTATTTGAAATATGGCTATATTTCCATTTTCAGTGAAGGCGAAATTTGCCCCAAGTGTATATTGTGCCTTGAGGTACCAGCTAAAGATAGCATGTAGCTGTCATAATTAGTGAAACATATGAAAACTAAGTCTAAATTACAGGATTAATTATGTGTGTGTGTTTGCATACTGAAAGCAGAAAAGTTTATTGTACCATCAAAAACGTGATAAATACATGTTTGAAATACTGTTCATTTCAATTTCATCTTTAAATTCTATGCTTAAATAGTCTAGTATAAATTAAATAAATATATTGAAGGCATACTTTAAACTTTCTACTGAAAGTATGCATGATAAAAATAAAGTCTGGAGACAAGGATCCTTCACCAACAGAGGCAGGAAAACTTCCCCAGGTAAGCAAATTCATTGCTTAGATTAGTACACATAATTAAAACATATACTGTGTTACATTTAAAATAAAATAATTATTAAATATCTTGAATTTTTGATCAAAATAAACACTGTATTTCAAAAATCTTAATGTAATAAAAGGAAAATAGGAAATGTTTATCCTCGTCAAACTGAGGCATGGGCCATACAATTCTCTGGGAAACATTTAAGGAACAGTATTCTCAATGGTTTTTCAGTCTATGGACTTTCTCCTTTATTCACCTTTCTGTATATTTGTGTGTACTTGTTTATATGCAATTCCAAACATTTATTAACAACTAGGAGTTTTAGCATCAGAAAAAATGCAATGCAGAAGAAAGAAGTGGTGTAAAACCGCTGGAATTGTAAGTTTGAATTGAAAATATCAGTATGAACTTATATTTTCTGTTTTAAAAATGTTTGTATTTGTAAACTCTGCCCACTGAACAAGCCTAAAAATAATGACAGGTCCAGGACTCTCTAGAATGTGGTCTGTCGACTCCCTAGAAAAGTTACTGACTTCAAGTCTCAGACAGGAAATGTACCAGATGAGCCTAGCATATTTTATTGTATCCACAGATAAGAATGTTGTCAAAGACAAAATCAGAAGGACTCCAAAGAGAATGGATTGAAACACAGTAAAAACTGTTATAATCATATACTCAAATGAGACACATGATACTTGCGAAAATCTCTTTGGTGATCTTTGGAAGGTCCTAGAAAACCAATTCCTTATTCTGAAAACTTGTAAATAAAGGGAAAAAATCAAGCAATAATTCAATCTTCCTGTCTGTACCGTATCTTAGAATAATAAAAAATTTTTCTGAAAAAGTTATTTTTTAAAAAATAGAAAGGTTGGCTATTAGAATATCAATGGAAAAATCAGGGCAAGCAATGGTTAACAAAGTAAAAAGTCAGCGGGGATTTTCATAATACATAAATCAAGCTGACAATTCCTAAAGCAACTGATTAATCTTAGCGAAAGACAGCCATGTGTTTGGTTATGTATGTACCTCTTGATGTGATTCAAGGAAGTATATAATACTACTTATGGAATATTCTTTCTAAAACAAACAAGCACACCTGAAATGACATGACAGCAATGCGATCAGCAAAATTTAAAGTGAGAAACTTGAGAGGACAAACATCCCGCTTTTCTCAGTAGGCAAATTTCAAGGAAAGAGAAGAAAGGGAAACAGAAAAAAAAAGGTAGCAGAGAAACCGTAGATTTAAAATTTAAGAGGCATCTCAACCAAATGCATCCTGTCTCAATAAAACTCTAAGCCAAAAAAAAAAGTTGAATTTTGAACGTCGATTGGATATTTGATAATATCAGAAAATCATTATTTGTGTGTGTTATGACAATGTGGACATTTTAAAAGTCTTCACCCTTTAGAGATACATACTGAATCATTTGTGGAATAAAATTAAAAGGTATCTGAGATTTGCCTCCAAAAAATTTGGTTCTGGAGACAGTGTGATTTTAGAAGCAAGATTTACCACTTGTTGATTATTGTTGAAATTTGTTGACAGCTCTATGAGAGTTTATCATATTATTCCCTCTACTTTTAATATGTTCACTTTTTTGTAATTAAAACTTACACATACAAACAGGTAAAAATGTTAATTTAATGATCATATATATATCTGTGTGTGTGTATATATATATAAATCTAGTTTAACTATAAATTTTATAAATATAAGTGAAGATCTTAAGACATACAATTCCAGTTTAATTAAATGACAAGGTTTTATGTAGGTGTGGTTTTGCTCTATCAGTTCTCAGTTCTGTTTGTTATTTTCTTCCTTTGCTGTTAGATTTTCTTTACTGCTCTGCCCTTACGCTGGAAGATTAGCCCCCAGATTTCCAAGCATTCTCTGCATAGATGTGTGTAGAAGGTGTCTTAGATCTAACTTGTTATCTTTCAAGGATTGCAATGCTTCATCTGGGCCCCCTGCACAGCTGTGGTGGATCAGACGTCCTTGGTAGTAGGTGCTGATTCAGCTTCATTAATTTTTGGCCTCTAGATTTCCCTTACTTTTCTGCAAGCTGGGTACTTGAGAGAAAGTTTGTTATATTTTATTCAACATGGTTAGGTATGTTGCAGTAGAAAAGTTTGTCGATTACTATGCAATATTTCCAGAAACTGAAGACAGTTACATCTTTCTTACAGCTCCCAGATTAGTCTTTCCAGAACATAGGCCTGTATAAAATGATGTATTAAACTATCATTTGTTTTGTAATTGCCAACAAATAAAAAATATTTTTAAAATGTACCTAGGTTTCTAATTCCTCCACTGTAATTCCCATATCTGTCTATGACTTGATCATTTGTTGCACTAAGCAGTTTTTTGCATTTTTCACAAATGCCTATTTCTTTCTCAGGCTCATTCATTTGTTGGGGATGCCCGTCTCTTCATCTCTACATGATCCAATCTTACTGCTTTCAAAAGTCATCAACTCTTTTACAAAGCTGTCTCCCGATCTCTCAGCTAATAATATTCTCTCTCTTCAGAAACTTCCCGCTTTAGGAATTCATTTCTTTCCTTTTATGGCACTACATTTTTATGAATATTTTATCTAATTGATATTTATTCCCTAAGCTTCTAATCGCTAGGGCCTTTTTATTATTCACCTTCGCATTCCCTAAATTACAGACCACAGCGAGTTTCACAAAGAGAAAATAATGACTTTCAAAGGTATAAGTAAATACGTTACAAAAAAGATTGTCTGCTACTTTAACAGCTTTATCTTGGAAAGCAAAAGACATCTATGAACTGAGAACACCCGTGTCAACATAATGTAGATGAAATTGTAAAATACCTTGATCACTATGACTTCTTGTTTACTCTAGGGAACTTTTGTCTAGGAAAGATAAGAAGATATACCAGCAAATATCTTCATTTTTCACTTTGGGAAATTCCTACAGATCAATTTATTGGAGACAGTACTCTTCACCTGGGTAAACAGCTTGCTTATCTAACAGTTTACTTGTCAAAACTGGCTTCCTTGGTCTTGTTGCATCCACTTATCTTAAATTATTATATTACAAATTTTGCCCACTCCCAAACTGTTCCTTGTGTTGAAAGACCTGCCTTGAAATGACCTGAGCACAAACTTCAAAGCCCAATACCGATCCCAATTAGACTTTTCCCTTGTAAGACACCCCTAAGACCCTGTCAGTGGTGTTCCCCCTCACTCCTAAATTAAGACTGGTGATATTTTGGGGCTTAGCATTGTATGTTATTGCAAAACCAAATAATTTCTCTCAAAACCTAGGATAATTTCTTTCTCTCTCTCTTCTTTTCTTTTTTCTATTATTCCCATTCCTTCTCCCTCTCCCTCTCCCTGTCCTCTCTTCTTCTTGCTTTTCTTTGCTTTCCTTTCACAAGGTCTTACTCTGTCTCCCAGGCTGGAGTGCAGTGGAATGACACAATTCACTGCTACCTTGAACTCCTGGGCTTAAGCAATCCTCCCACCTCAGCCTCCTGAGTAGCTGGGACTACAGGCATGCACCACCATGCCCGGCTAATTTTGGTATTTTTTTTTTTTTTTTTTTTTTTTGGTAGAAACAGGGGTCTTGCTGTGTTGCCCAGGCTGGTCTTGAATTCCTGGCCTCAAGTGATCCTCTAGCCTTAGTCTTTCAAAGTGCTGGGATTACAGGCATGAGCCACTGTGCCTGGGCTAGGATAATGACTTTCTTAAGTTGTCATTCTTGGTACTAATCTCTGTGCTTGGAAAACAGTAGATAAAATTTTTTTCTTGAAGGACCACGTTTAATATAAGATTTTATGTAAGACTACCATTTTCAAAGGATCTTTCACATAAAATTCGGCACTTTTTGTTCTGCTGAATAACACCAATTTCTTTCTCACTCACTTCACTTATTAGAGGACTATTGATTTGATTATTGTTTTCAGTTCAAAGAGTTACTATTAAGTTAGAATATTTTTGTCTATTTAAAGTTTATTTGCACTGGAAATCTGGTTGAGGCAGCATTGTGATTTTTAAAGTCTCATGTGAAATACAGAATAATAGTGTTCAAATTATGAATGAAACAAAGCAAGGACTTCATTTATATTAGGTTGCAACTCAGAATTCTGAACTCAACCAAGAAAAGGTTTTGGTAAATTGCAAAGCACTCTACAAATATCGTTTTTCTAATTCTAGAATAGGGCATAGTACCTGACACTTAAGAGGAATGCAATAATGTTTATTGAGCAAATGGCAGCTTATAGTCTGTGATTAGAGGGCTTTAAAAATGTCTCTGAATAATTTAACATCAGTTTACATTTTCACTGTAGTAAAATTGCTAATATCAGATCCTTTCTCAAAAAAAGGTGTTATCGAAAGGGAAGGAGAGAGAGCAGCCAGGAGTGTGGGCTATGTGACACATTTTATGAAGCTCAGAGTGGAAAAGGAGAGATTTGGCTGGCAGAGCTCCCACAGACTGTGGTGAACACACTAGTCTATGTGAATGGCACCCCAGGGTCATGCAGTGACTGATGTCACTGAAGCCAATTCCTTTGCATTTCAGAAGTGAGCTGGTACCTGCCCTGTCAACATGGGGAAATAGCTAAGAAAATTTATTCCCAGTGTGGGTTTGCTGGGAGACTTGCAGAATTTTGTGGTAGCTCAGGGTGAGTGAGCCTGCTCATTGAGCTTCTTCTGACTACCTGGCATGTCCCTGAAATTTGCAGATCCCTTAAGGGCTGGTACCCTCTGGGTCACCATGCTAAAAGGAGCATTGCAAAATGCAAAGACAAAAAGCCACTTCACACAGATTTTAGATGGGAAGGCAAAGTGGCAAAAAGACAATAGTTAGTCCATGTATAGAACAAAGTTAGAGCAGATGAACAGAGAAAGAAAGATCCAGTTTTCATGTTAATGTCTTCAATTACAAAGAACAAAAGAAGAGAAATAGTGTTGTAAAATTTTTTTTCCCGAGTGCATTTTTTTTTTTTTTTTTTTTGGTATCTCTTGTCCTTGTTTCTCAAGTTCTTTGTAAAGAGATGATTACAAATGAAATCTATCCTGGTGTGAATGTGTAAGGAGATAACCATACAAACACACACATATTTTACACACACACCAGTGCCTTCAACACTATCCTGCAGCATGGTAACATCCCACCTTGTTTTAAGGAGGGACATTACATCATAGAAATGATGGGGCATCATCAATTTTTTGGATCAGGAGAAAAAAGGGTGTGCCCCAAAACCATCTTTCTCTTTGGTCTGAAGAGGGAAACAGGGAAAGAAAGAAATGCCTAATATGAGCAGATTAACCGCAGAAATGTATGAATGGTGCAGATGGTGATGGACGTCTCAGCGTAAGAGTCACCTGGAGCTCCGCAGGAAAAGCTGCCGAGCTCCTAGCTGCTTATCTGTGGGTGCAGATAGGGTACTCTACCACCAGAAATGCTCATCTCCTTTAACACAAGTGGTGGCATGTGGTTACATCTGGGGGACAGCTTCATCATAATATGGGTGACAAGTGACAGGAAGACACAGTTAACTGTCACTGACAAGCATTCAATGAAGCAAAACAGTATGAAATCATTTGAGATATGCTTTATTTTTCTCCAGAAGGTTTCCTTCCACCTTCTATTCCCAAAGAATGCAATCACACCTGTCCTTGGATTATAATTCATTTGGAGAGACCTTCAGGAACACAGGGTGATATGCAATCACTTTCATGCTCTCGAGTGCATAGGACTTTATGGGAGTGAAGTCTACAGCAGTTCCCATTAATCTGCATAGGACTTTATGGGAGTGAAGTCTACAGCAGTTCCCATTAATCACGCAAGCATCCTAAACTATTTCAGAGCTTCAGTGGAATTGTAAAGTCAAATTAATTTAGTTAAAAAAATTTTTTTCTTTACTGTTGAAGAAAAGCACCAAGTGTTAAATAAACTATATAGAGCAAAGAAAAGGAGAAGTGAGGTAGTTCTTGAGACAACTAATGGCCTGAAGAAGTGGAGTGATTATGGAGAAGTGGGGTGGAAGAGTGAGGTGGTAGAAAGCATAAGAAATAGAAGAATTGTATCGTGATCCCTTGGGACACTGGATTTGCACCTTGAACTTAGTGGTCCATTGTTACAATAACGAACACGTGTAGAACCTACCATGTGCTGGGTGAAGTTCTTATAACTCCTTCAATTCTGTACGGGTGAAGGAGAGTTTCTCATACCTATTTCATAGGTGAAAAAAACCAGAGGCCTAGAGAGTCTAAATCTCTTGTTCAACATCACAGAGATGCTAAGTAGCAAAATCAGGCTTTGAATTCTAGAGTCTGGATCTTCTGAGCTCTTGCCCACAGGCTATGCTGCTGGATTGTGGCAATCAGGACCATGGGGCTCAGGACAGTGAGTGGCATTTCCAGGTCTGCATTCTAGTTGGGTGCACGCTAGTCTTTAGGAACACCTGGGACTTGAATGATGCCAATTGCTAGTCCTCAGTTAATGCATGAACCTTTCCTATGGCTCAACATTTACTGACTACGTATGTGTCTGCTTGGTGCCATCTGCATTCTGAACACATAAGATCCACAGAGGTTTTCTGTTTCCTTCGCTTCTATTCCCCCAGCCCCCAGCACAGTGCCCAGCTGCCGGTGAGCTCTCTCAAAGCATTTATTGAAGGAATGAAGGGCATCAGTACCTGCTGTTGGTTGTTCAGCTTCCCCAGGGAAGTGTTTTGTATTCTAAACATCTAAATAAGAAACTAATTTGGGAGCCACACTTCAAACTGATGCTTTTGAAGTTTCTTATTGACAGAGCCCTAGGTTTCAAGCTCATTTTTGGCAGAAAGGACACGAAGAGAAAAGCATGAAGACAAAAAGCCCCACTCCTGATTTGACTGACATTCCCTGCTAAAAATGCTAGTCAGCCAGCTGAGTGACTGGAGTCCTTGGTACAGGTCCTGAATTGGTTTGAAAGGGAGTGGACTGACCCTTGTAAATGAGTTTAACTTGCTTTTTCACATGGATGGAAACTGTCAGTTTTCTGTCATCTATGCTGCCTTGAGTAGCTCTTCATCTTCTGTGTTGGGCAGCTCCATTGTTTTTTTTCCCCTGATTTCATACAGCTTCAGGAAAGACTTCTCCCTTTCCTTAGAAATACACCACAGTGATGGAACCAAACCCACGTCCTTCTTCCCCGCTTTACCTTTAGTTCGTTGCTCTTCCCCGCTTTACCTTCTCTCTTTTCAAAAACCCTTTAATTTTTTTGAGAAATGGAAAGGCCGAGCCTGCTTTCCAAGTACTTTTGTCTATTGTCCACGGTATAACTGCTGTCAAGGTTCGTGGGGAAGGTTAGCTGGTTGAAAAGGGCAAGGACATATTCGGATTGTCGGGAAACCGCATCGGAACACTTCTATGAAGGCGAGGCATCTTCTGAAGCAGGCCACCACTCCAGGGACGGGAGTGGCTATTACGTAGGGTCCTTTGTACCCTCAGCTCTCTGTCCTTCTCTTGTTCCAGCCCAGCATGTAGCAGTGTGACTGACAGCTTGCTCTCCCCCAGGCACAGACCTGACCCTGGCACAGACCTGACCCTGGAGAAGGTGCCAGAAGCCCAAGTCTGGAAACATTAGTTTCTGGTGCCAGAATCAAAGGTCAAAGCACACAGCTTTCTCACTGTCCAGCTCCCAGTTTTGCTAAGGTGCCCACTTGGACGGCACAAAGTACACCAGCGGCATTGCAAAGAGCAAAGGCATATTTCCTCATTCTTTCTCCTCCCCTCTCCTACCCTTTAAAAAAAATACTATTATCTGATTATGAACAAAGAAACTTCTCTTTAATGCATCCTACAAATCTCAAAAGTAAAGAGATCACACAATTTTAGACAAGAAAAAAAATTGATGTTTTCAAGCACAAGGGCTAATAATTACTGTAATTTTCTATTCCTTGGATCTCGGATTGCCAATATCTTCAGATGGCTTCAAATATCATTTTATAGCTTTAGATAGAGCTTCACTGATGCTTTTGGACATTCTAGTAAGTATTGACAATTTATCTTTGAATGGATGACAGTGTTATAGTTTTACTTAGATAGGAGAAAACAAGAGTCATTTTACACTGGCTTTATAGAAAGAGATGAATATTCCAGGCACACAGTTATGGGGAAATGTGCACAGGAGGGATGATTGTATCCACTGAGGAATAAAGTGCAAATAGCACCATTCCCTCAAAAGGACTCCCACATAAACATACAAAAGCAATTATACATTGCAGGTATTTATCCTCTTTATAAACTTAGCGGAAAATAAGAGAAGGTATCACTGTTTAGGAAAGTAACAGAGAAAAGAAAAGCAAACTCCAAATACTATATGCTGCCCTCAGTCTCTTCAGGAACTTAGCTGTGACCTCCTGCAGAGATTGAGGGCAAGTGCAGGTTGACAATTCTCAAGTGAACTCCTTTGGTTGACCTTATCCCATTCACCAGCCAATCAAGCTCTCCAATGCTTTCCCCTCAAGTTTCTCTGGTTGGTTGATCTGGTTAATAAAGAAACTCTCGCTTTCTATATTTTCAGTAGTAGAAGTGCAACTCTAAAGCTGTATAAATGCACTGCAATTATTTTGTGATGAGTTGCTCCTTGACCTTGGCAGTGACTTTTCCAGATAATATTTTTAAGTGACGGTGACAACTTTGAAGCTTATGCCATTTTCTTTGCTATTGTAAATTATTTTGGGGATCAAGATTGCTAACATTCCCGTGTATTAGTCTCGATTTCTCTCTCTTTTTTTTTTTTTTTTGCTACCTCTTCCATTTATATTTAAAGTCCTTGAATCCAAAAAACCTTCCTCTCATCCTACTAATGCATAAAGTGTTTTTATTTTAACCCCTGAGTCGTACTTTCATGGCAGAATGATTTTTCACTTTTAAATGCTAACCATTTTCCACTTCAGACATGTGTAGCAATCATGTTTTGACTTTTCGCATTTTTCTCCCCTTCCCCTCCCTTGAAAATTCTTTCTTCTGTTTAGGTGCGTTTGCATGATACCAGCATCCTTATTATTAAGAGTTCATCTGCTCCTGCTACTTATTCTCCACCTGAAGTTCTAATCCTCTGTTTGTGACAACATAATCATTTCCACAGCAACCAGTTGTGAAGTTGCAAAGCAAGGATTAGACTTCAGGTGGGGAATAAGCAACAAGGGGCTGATGAACTCAGAAGAAATAAAAAGAGTGCCATTTATATGCAAATCTGCTGAAAGGTGGTGAAGGGGACTGGGGAGGCACTGGGCAAAAAGGAATGAATAATAAAGAGCATTATTTTAAATAGACTTTAAAAGACTTTTTTTTTCTTCTGAAAATTCAGTGGGCCTTTTTCTGCAGCTGCTAGTTGATTGGGTCTGTTTATTTTGTATTTTTTTATTCGTTTTTTCATTCACTTTTGGTTTCAGAGACCAGATTTGCCACACTATGCTGTTAAAAGAGGGATTTTGTTGTTGTTGTTGTTGTTAATATCCTAGTGAACATACTTTCTGAGGTTAAATGAAAAGAGGACCTGCTTAGTGAATGCTCCTATTTTAGAAGCAATTTTCAAGAATTTTCTAACCTTTACCTTAAACATGGGGACAGAACATAACAGTGACCATCTCAGCCTTGCTGTTTCAATTTAGGGTAACAAGACACAAACAGAACCAAGAGACTTCATAAGCAGAAATTGTGAGAGAAACCACAATGAGATTCTAGGAATTTCAGAAGTAAAACAAGGGAGGAGAATATCACTGTGATTCTCTGGTTATGTTAATACCTCTTCATTCAATTCTAGTGATCTTTTGTTTTTATTTTTTATTTTTTATAATGAGCAACAGTAATTTAGAGTCTTTATTTCCAAGTTTGTTTGAATTCAAAGCTTATACCTTACCACTGATTTCTTAAGTTTTGTAGAATGTTGGAGTAACAAGAGAACATGCAAATAATTTAGCCTAGAAGTTGTGTCAAAGAAAAATTGCCTTGGACAGAGTTAAGCAGACAAGGAAGACTTTATTCAAGCCTATTGCAGTAGGGGAGGGGGACTGACCTTAACTTCACCGAAACAAAAGGCAAGAAGGGTTTTAAGAGATGAAGGGAAGTAGTGGAAAAGTACTTGAGGACAATAGGGGGTTGGTTGATCAAAAAGATTAGGCTACCTGAACTTGCTAGTTGGTGCTTATCGACAACAAATTTAGAGTCTTATCCAGCCACAGAGACTGGGAGATAGGGAAGCTATCTCCTTCAATGATTACATTTCAAAGGGATAGCTCCCAGGTCCTTAAGAAAGATATTTCCAGGTTGCAAAGTTGTCAAGAGACTTTGAGAATATTTTAAAGGGGCGGAGAAAGAACTTGCAATTCCAAGTTTTCTAAGGTAAATGCTCTAAGGAAAGGGAGGTCAAGGCCTAGCATCAGGAAGAACCCTTTCTAAAGTTCAGGGAAGCTGAAAGGAACTTTAAGCCTGCCTCCTCAGTTGCTAGATATGCTGTAGGAGCTCTGGGTCCTTACAAGGATGCCGGTGCTGGGTGTTAGTGCGCGTCCGTGTGAAGAGACCACAAAACAGGCTTTGTGTGAGCAATAAAACTTTTCAATCACCTGGGTGCAGGCGGACTGAGTTGGAAAAAGGAGTCAGCAAAGGGAGATAGGGGTACGGCAGTTTTATAGGATTTGGGTAGGTCATAGAAAATTACAGTTAAAGGGGATTGTTCTCTTGTGGGCAGGGGCAGGGGTTACAATGTGCTCTGAGGGGAGCTCCTGAGATTCATTGTCCAGGAAAAGGAATGTCACAAGGTCAATGGATCAATTAGGTGGGGCAGGAACAAATCACAATGGTGGAATGTCATCAGTTAAGGCAGGAACTGGCTGTTTTCACTCTTCTGTGGTTCTTCAGTTGCTTCAGGCCATCTGGATGTATATATGTAGGTCACAGGGGATATGATGGCTTAGCTTGGGCTCAGAGGCCTGACACTGGGGGCCAGGAAGCATAGTGCTAGCCACTGGTAAGCTTCTTCCAGCGGAACAGGTTTCCAATTGTAACTGTTTTGCATATACAATTTCCTGTAAGCTTTATTTTAAAAAGAGTTTTCCTTCCAGAAAAAAAAAAAGTGTGGAAACTGCCAGTTAGCTCTTTTTTTTTTTTTTTTTTTCTGCAAGCAAATAAACTAAAGCTGAGACTGGATAAAGTGAAGACAATGTTGAACTTTACTTGAGCCCTGTGATCATGGAAAACTGAAGGTTAAGAAATCTTAGCCTTTTGTGTTTAAGAACCTACTTCATGCAAGAAACCACCACTCCCCATGTGACTTAGATAAGACTCAAGATGCCTTCCTTGTTTACCTATGACAAGGCTAGACACAAACCCTCTAGATTCCTTATTTACTTTATACGCGATTGGCTGAGCTGTTTTGTTCTTCTCATCCACTGGAACAAAAGTTTGCCAATTATTTTTTGGCAGATCTTCTCTCTTCCCCCCAGGTTCCTGAGCTATCCTCAAGTGGGCATGGGCAGCCCCTCTTGCAGGGCCCATATCAGGAGAAGGCTGACTCTGGGGTAAAACTTCTCTGTTCTGCTGTCAGCTTGATCCACTTTTTATCTGGTGTATTCCATTTCCTCTCACTGGTTCTTTTTAGCTTTGCTTCCTTTGCCTTATAAAGGAAAAGCTCTTTTCTGTGTAACCTTTGAGACACATGCAGATTGCATGGTTGAGGCATTTTCCTCATTGCAATAGTTACCCTCCCACTATTGCAATAGTCCCTTCCCTCTCTCAGTCATCCTGTAAGATAAAATCTCTCCTCACCTAAATTTAGATTTGCTTTTTTTTTTTTTTTTTTTTTTTTAAATTTGACAATGACATGTACACATTCAAACTGACTTGCTAAAAGATTTGAATTGGTGGCCTGAAATCCAGTTTGGGGTTTCTTCACTCCCACAGTTTTGTCTCTCTAAACTGAATGCAGTGTGGTTGTTACAAAAGAAAAGTTAGGTTTCACAAAAGGGAAAATAGAAAACATAGTACTAAATATGCCATAGATTAGGTCCTCTCAGAAGCAGATTCTGAGACAAAGATTGATGTGCAAGTCATTTATTTGGGAGGTATTCAAGGGAGCACCAGGAAAGAAGTAGGGGAGGGTGACAGGGGAGCTATGGGAAGGAAGCCAATCTAGGCTGCATTAATGAGCAAGTTATACAGAAGAAACCAGGGATTCACACTCCTGGAGATTGCTGGGGGACAGTGTGAACATGCCTCCGATTTAGTCCACACAAAGGAAAGGAAGCTGAGTTATTTATTTAACAGTTCCTGTTGTTCAGGAACCCACTTAGTGCAAGAAACCACACTTCCCATAGGACTTACATAGACTCAAAGGGTCTCCTTTATTTACCTATGACAAGGCTAGACATCAACCCTTTGGGTTCCTTATCTACTTCATAAATGATTGGCTGAACTGTTTGTCCCTGTGATCAATTGGATCAAGTTCATAATGGCTGAGAAGTGCTGTCAGGAACCTAACATCTTAGGACTTCCCTGTCCATGGGCCTAACACATTTCTCTTTTATTATTATTTTTAACATATTATTTTAACTTTAATACATGTTGTTTTTAATTGTGGCAAAGTACACATAACATTTACCATCTTGACCATTTTTATGTGTACAGTTAATAGTGTCAAGCTCATTCATGCTATTGTGTAACCAATCTCCAGTACTTTTTCATCTTATAAAATTTAACCTCCATACCCATTATGCAACAACTGCCCATTTCTGCCTACTCCCAGCCCATGGCAACAACCATTCTACTTCCTGTCTGTATGAATTTGACTACTCTGGATACCTCTTATAAGTGGAATTATATTCTATTAGTCTTTTTGTGACTGGCTTACCCTACAGGGCAGTGGGCTCTTCTCTGGCCCAGGGTGGGTCTAGAAAAGCTGACCAAGAGCCCAGGTCTGGACTCAAGAATGCCCCCCACCCCCACCCCTCAGTGCCTGCTTGGTGCTCTACACACTGTGGCCGAGATGGTACCTAAGGTACAAGATAGACTCTCTTTTACTTTCCCCCCTACTTTTCTGCAGCAGAAAGAAACTTTCACTGTGGCCACCACAATTGTGAATGTACTGGATAACACCTGAAGCTAGCATGTCTCAGAGTCCAAGGTCCACAGCATATTCCCTGGGTATCACAGTTGGGTTATTCATGTCCCAGGGACTCTTAAGTCAGCGGGTGATGAATCCTTCCAGGCATCCACTGTGATAGGGCATCCTAGCAGAGTTCAACGCAATGTACACCAGTCACTGTGCTCTCCCTCTCCCAGGAACACAGATTTCTCGGTGCCACGTAGCTGCTGCCAGTGGGTAGGGGAGGGGTTGCATAAACACACCCTTAGCCACCCTGACTGGTGTCTTAGTAGGTCATGTGCCTACGCCTCAACAGTCCACTGGCTCTGTGCCCAACTCAGCCCTAGGACTTCCCTAAGAATTGCAGTCCTGTGGCCTAGACGAAAGAGTCCCTTTGGCTAGAATTGGTCCAAATGCTCCATCTGTGGGTGAACAGTAGCCAAGTATAGCAAGGTTCTGCTTTTCATTGTGACAGGGAAGCATCCTACCCTCCTCAGTGGCTCTTTAAGTGACATAAATTTAAAACCAGGTACTGTAATTGCTTACCTGGTTTTTGGTTTTTGGGATGGTACTTTTTGTGTGTAGTTAGTTGTTAAAATGTGGTGTTCCTGTGGTGGGAGGTGGGGGGGACAAAGAGTAGTATAGGCTTCTATTCAGCCATCTTACTCCACACCCCCTTTGTAAGATTTTAACACATGTATTGAGACTTGTGTTATGGCCTAGTATGTGTTTTTTTTTTTCCTAGAGAATGTCCCATGTCCACTTACGAAAATTGTGTGTTGGATGGAGTGTGTCACAGGTATCCCTTAGGTCTAAGTGGTCCATAGTTCTGTTCAGGAGTTCTCTTTCCTTGTGGATGTGTGCAGATATAAATAGAGCACTGACAGTATATGCCAGAGCAGGCAACATGGTGAAGTCAGAATATAGAGACAGTTTCATAATATCCTTTGTGTTTTAGAGACAGTAGTTGAAAATTTTTATAAAACAGCCACTCAGAGTCATTATTTTCCTCATCTCTGCCTCTATTAGACTTCCATATATCAAGATATTAAGAAAAAAAAACCCTGAGTGTAACAAACATCATAAAACCAGAAAATCAGCATTTTTTAATATATATATATATTTTTTTATATTTATATTTGTATCTCTTAAACACTCAAAGCACTTTTTTCTATATTTTTTAGGCTTAGCAGTATTTGTGACTTCATATGACAGTGCTGTTCTGGTATCATTTGCTATAGAGAGAATAGAAAGGTCCTTAAGATTTGTTTTTTAGAATAACTGATTTGTAAAACACATTTTATTTTTCATGGCATGAAAAAGGTTTAGTTTCACACTGGTATTGACATATACATTTTTAGAATTGATATTACATTAAGGAAAAGATCTATCATGTTTTTTCAGATATAAGCAGGAAGATTTCAAGGCATTTCAGGCTCTCTTGTTCAGGGAGCAATTTTAAATAGGTTGAAATGATGAGACTCCAGGACATTCTGATTGTAGGGCATGTGATGAGTTCTATTGTGGGTGTCGCACATCAGGTCATGATGCCAGCAGAGTCTACATAGGTAGCTGTGTTCCTGGAAGTTTTTCCTATTATCTTGAAGCAACTAGCGATCATCTAACCATAAACAAAAGTGGCTGCAAGCCATATGAAAATATTGCATACATTCCAAAATAAAAAATCCAGAACTCAATAATCTCATAGTAGATTCTAAAAATTCCTGTGGCTATTACCAATTTACTCAACATGAGGATATGTGTGACAGAGATGAAATTAATGTGGAAAGAGGCATTGGTATAAACTGATGACTTTGGCAGATTCAGAAATGACCATGTAAATTCATCATTTGGGGTTTCCCCCGGGGGCTTTGGTAGGTAAACATGTAGGTGAGGGGCTTCAGAGCTTAAGCTCCATGAGCTACATGTAAATCTCCTCTTACATTATCTTGACTAATGCAATCCATAAATTAAATGTCTCAAATTTATTTTCTAAATAAATGTACAACCTATCACCTGCTGGCCCAGATCCCAGCTGTTTATAAATCCTTTGCTTTGCTTCTCTATTCTGGCACTTCTCTTAAATTTGGATTTGTGCACTGGACCTGGAGGTAGGAAAACACAATTGCTGTCCCTAAACTAGTTAACTGTTGTGAAATTTGACAAGTTACCAACAGTTTCTAAGTTGGTGATCTGGTTTGGCTGTGTCCCCACCCAAATCTCATCTTGAATTGTAGCTCCCATAATTCCCATGTGTTGTGGGAGGAACCTCTGAGAGACAATTGAATCATGGGGGGCAGTTTCCCCCATACTGTTCTCACTATAGTGAATAAGTCTCATGAGATCTGATTTTTTTTTTTTTTTTTGGAGATGGAGTCTCGCTCTGTCATCCAGGCTGGAGTGCCGTGGTGCAATCTCTGCTCACTGCAAGCTCTGCCTCTTGTGTTTACGCCATCTCCTGCCTCAGCCTCCTGAGTAGCTGGGACTACAGGCACCTGCCACCGTGCCTGGCTAATTTTTTTTGTATTTTTAGTAGAGATGGGGTTTCACCGTGTTAGCCAGGAAGGTCTCAGAGATCTGATGGTTTTATAAGGGGAAACCACTTTCCCTTGGCTCTCATTCTCTTGTCTGCCACCATATAAGACATGCCTTTTGTCTTCCACCATGATTGTGAGGCCACTCCAGCCACATGGAATTGTGAGTCAATTAAACTTCCTTTTCTTTATAAATTGCCCAGTCTCAGATATGTCTTTATCAGCAGTGTGAAAATAGACTAACACAGTAAATTGGTACTGGGTAGTGAGGCACTACTATAAAGAAACCCAAAAATGTGAAAGCAGCTTTGGAACTGGGTAACAGGCAGAGATTGGAACAATTTGGAGGTCTCAGAAGAAGACAGAAAAATGTGGGAAAGCTTGGGACTTCCTAGAGACTTGTTGAATGGTTTTAGCCCAAATGTTGATAATGATATGGTCAATGAAATCCTGGCTGAGGTGGTCTCAGATGGAGATGAGAAACTTGTTGGGACTGGAGTAAAGATGACTCTTGCTATGTTTTAGCAAAGAGACTGGTGGCATTTTGCCCCTGCCCTAGAGATTTGTGAAACTTTGAACTCGAAGGAGATAATTTAGGGTATTTGGCAGAATAAATTACTGAGGAGCAAAGCATTCAGGATGTGATATGGGTGCTGTTAAAAGCCTTCAGTTTTAAAAGGGAAAAAGAGCATAAAAGTTCAGAAAATTCATAGCCTGATGATGTGATAGAAAAGAAAAATCCATTTTCTGAACAGAAAATCAAGCTGACTGCAGAAATTTGCATAAGTAACGAGGAGCCAAATGTTAATTGCTGAGACAATGGGGAAAATGTCTTTAGGGCGTGTCAGAGACCTTTGAGGCAGCCCCTCCCATCATAGGCCCAGAGGCCTAGGAGGAAAAATTGGTTTTGTGGGCTGGGCCCAGGGCCTCCCTGCTCTGTGCAGCCTAAAGACTTGGTACCCTGTGTCCCAGCTGCTGTAGCCATGGGTAAAAGGTGGCCAAGGTACAGCTTGGGCCATGACTTCAGAAAGTACAAGCCCCAGGCCTTGGCAGTTCCCACATGGTGTTGAGTCTGTCAGTACACAGAAGTCAAGAATTGAGGTTTGAGAACCTCTGCCTAGATTTCAGAGGATGTATGGAAATGCCCGGATGTCTAGGCAGAGGTTTGCTGCAGGCAGGGGGGCAGGGGGCCTCATAGAGAACCTCTGCTAGGCCAATGTGGAAGGGAAATGTTGGGTTGGAGCTCTCACACAGAGTCCCCACAGGGGCACTGCCTAGTGGAGCTGGAAGAAGAGGGCCACTTTCCTCCAGACCCCAGAATAGTAGATCCACCGACAGCTTGTACTGTGTGCTTGGAAAAGCTTTAAGATTTAACTGCCCCGCTGGACTTGCATGGGGCCTTTATCTCCTTTGTTTTGTTCAATTTCTCCTATTTGGAATGAGTGTATGTATCTAATGCCTGTACCCCCATTGTATCTAGGAAGTATCCAACTTGCTTTTGTTTTATAGGTTCATAGACAGAAGGGACTTGCCTTGTCTCAAATGAGACTTTGGAATGTGGACTTTTGAGTTAAATGCTGAAATGAATTAAGACTTTGGGGAACTGTTGGGAAGGCATGATAGGTTTTGAAATGTGAGGACATGAGATTTGGGAGGGGCCAGGAATGGAATGATACGGTTTACTATGTCCCCACCCAAATCTCATCTTGAATTGTAGCTCCCATAATTCCCCCGTGTTGTGGGAGAGACCTGGTGGAAGATAATTGAGTGATGGGGGTAGTTTCCCACATACTGTTCTTGTGGTAGTGTTTAGTCTTACAAGACCTGATGGTTTTATAAGGGGAAACCCCTTTTGCTTAGCTCTCATTCTCTCTTGTCTGCCACCATGTAAGATGTGCCTTTTGTCTTCTGCCATGATTGTGAGGCCTCCCCAGCCACATGTAACTGTAAATCCATTAAATCTCTTTTTCTTTATAAATTACCCAGTCTCAAGCATGTCTTTATCAGCAGCATGAAAATGGATTAATACAGTTGGGAACTTTTTTTATGAATTTATTTATTCTCAAATTCTAATGTAGCTGTCACACAGTAGGCACTCAGGACATTCAATAATTATGTAATCAGCACTTTCTAATATTCTTGGTGATGGGGAATTCAGCACAAAGTGAGACAGTGTCCTTGTCCTCATGAAGCTTACCTGACATCATGGGAGGGAGACAGAAGTTTAACATGTGATTTAACAAATATTAAAATAATTAGTAATGTTAGATAATTACAGCTGTAAGTATTACAAAAGAAAACAGAAAAGTGGTGAAGAGTGAAGGATGGAGGCAGATAAAAAATCTGTCTTACTGAGACAAACTCAAGTCTAAAACTTTTGGGGTCACTTCTAAAATGGAATGTTCAGCCTAAATGAACTCAGAGGTCCTTCCTTGCTACATTATTTCCTGAGTCTGTGAAGTAGTGGGGGAAATAGAATTTGTGCTTCTGGAAGATTCTTAGTCATTTTCTTTTAACTAGGATAACTTACCTTATTTTGATGTGAAAAATAATAAGTGTATATATTTAAGGGGTACAATGAGATGTTTTAATATATGTACACATTTGTGGAATAATTATATCAGCTACTTAACTTATCCATCACTTCATGTTCATCTTTTTTTGTCATGAAAACATTTAAAATCTACCTTTTTAGCAATTCTGAAATATACAATACATTAATATTAACTGTAGTCACCATGCTGTGTAACAGATCTCTGAAACTTATTCGTCTTGTCTAACTAAACTTTGTACCCTTTGATCAACATCTTCCTATTCCCTGTCTTCCCTTCTTCCAGCCTCTGATAGCCACTAGTCTACTTTCTACTTCTTTAAGTTTGACTTTTAGATTCCCCACATATGAGACCATAAAGTATTTGACTTTCTCTGCCAGGCTTACATCTCAGTAATTTTTAATCATTACCTTCAGCCAAAAGGCTGGTACCTGGGCCTTGGAAGTATTCTTAATTTTCATAGTCAAAAGGAAGGAAAGGTAGCAAATACATATCCATGACTTAATTCTAATCATCTTCTGTCCTACATCTGCCCACTTCTCTTTAAAAAGCACATAGCAGGAAAAGTAAAGCGGAACAGGGGAAACAGGACAAAATGTACTATTTCTGTTAACACTCCCAATAATGGTAGCTTCCCCAAAGGTAAAAGGAAAAAACAAAAGAGTCAGGATTTAGACTAAAATCAGCATGTAGAACATACCAAGAATTCCTGAAATCGATTTTTAAAAATCTTACAGAAAAGTAGATAAAGAATATAATAAGGAATTGAAAGGAAATCCAGGGCTGGGCGCGGTAGCTCATGCTTGTAATCTTAGCACTTTGGGAGGCCGAGGCAGGAACATCACCTGAGGTCAGGAGTTTGAGACCAGCTTGACCAATATGGAGAAATCCTGTCTCTACTGAAAATACAAAATTTGCTGGATGTGGTGGCACATGCCTGTAATCCCAGCTACTCAGGAGGCTGAGGCAGGAGAATCACTTGACCCGGGAGGCAGTGGTGGTGGTGAGCCGCGATGGCGCCGTTGCACTCCAGCCTGGGCAACAAGAGTGAAACTCTGTCTCAGAAAAACAAACAAACAAACAAAACAAACAAAAAAATCCAAATCAGTTAATTATAAAATGCCAAACATCGTTAAAAATCAGATAAGTGATCACTACAAATACAATGAGCTACCAGATCATAAGTGTAAAAGTGAAAAACTTAGAAGAAATCTGACAATCATACGCGTAACTGAAGAAGAAGTCAAACACTGCTGGGAGCAGGGATATTTACACAACTGCTTTAAATAATTCTCTAGTAGTTGGAACCTGTAGTTGTGCATAATTTATGGTAACACCTTCTTTTCTAGAACTATAACCCAGAGAAATTCTCACATACTGTACACATGGAAACATGGATACAGAATTTTTAATATGACAGAAATCTGAAGTTACTAAAATCTCCAGCAACAAGAGAATGGGAATACTAAATTTGTGTATTTTGTATTTATACACTACTGGGCTTCATCTATATCTGACATGCATTATTTCCTTACAAAAGAGAAAAAAATTATAAAAAATGTTGATTTAATAAAGCTTGATTGTAAGCACTTCGGTGCTTATTTTGTCTATATCTTCTGTATGCTTGTAATACTTCATAATGAAAAATAGAATGCTGTAAGAAAAGAGTACGTTTATCCTCATCAATTTGGTACTCACTGCTGCTGTGAGAGCCTTCCAGAAGCCCTTCTGTGTTATATTTGTACAAAGTATGGTGTGAAGTACTAACTCAGGGCAGGAATTTTCTATAGTAGACAGTAGAGCCATACACTTACCTCTCCTTGAAATATATTATTGTTGTGGAGTTTTAGTTGTAAAGCAATTAAAAGTTTTTGTTTTCTGAATGCTCAAATTCTTCCAGGGCCACAAAACAACTAACTCAATTGAAGGTAAAACATCTGCAGCCTTAAGATCAGATCCAAGGCCAAAGGAGGGTTTGGAGGCCACTCATGTAAGAAATTTAGCGATAAAGTCAAGGGATTTTAGCCTGAATCAGCAACAATAACGGTGTTGTTTTGAAAATAGAGAAGACTTGATCTTATTTTTAGGCAAAAATAACATCAATTCCAAGAAAAGCTCCATCTGTCAGAAGTATGTTTATTAATGCATTAAAAAATGCTTGGAAAATATTCTTCCCAATAAAAATTTAAATTAAAATATTTACAGAAAAATAAGTGAGAACATGTTTTATTTCTGAAGGAGACAGAAACTTCCATAAGAGAAACAATTTGTTCACTCTACTCAATTTGCATGCTAATAAATATTGAATTACATAAGTAAATTCCAGTCAAAATAATGTAAATCCAAACCTAACATTGTCATTGAAATCAATTTGAGTCAAATATCTGCTTGGACAGCTGGCATATAACAGAATACACATTTACTTCAAAGTCTCACAAGCACATTGGTTTTTATTTAGTTAACTCCTCGATGAGTGATTCAGAGATAAAGGTCCCTTGTGTGGGCCAGCGAGGAAATGGTATGGCACCATGGGGACTGCTGAGGGCACTCTGGGCAGCAATAAAGGCAATTGCAGATGACAGGATACAGATAGAAAACCCAATCCATATTTTTATGGAAAATAAGTCCCTCAGAAAACAATACTGTTTTTGCTTTTGTTATTTTAGCATCTTGTAGAAGATGTGTATGTATAACTGTGGTCAATAATAACCACCTTAATTTCAGAGTAATGATGGCCACATAATAATGTACACATGGCTAGAAAAGGAAAACATTTTGTATGACAATGAGGCTGTTCTCTCAACAATGACAAATCACTGATGTGGTTTTTAAAAATCTTAATTGGGAAATTATTTGCCTAAATGGAACCATTACTTTAGCACAATATATGCAACCATAGAAGAAATAAAAGCCCAAAAGGAAAATGGTCTCCTAAACTCAGGGTATCAGGGAGGAAGCAATCATTTATTTTACACCCAGCATGTGTGAGGAAATGAGCCAGTTGCTTTATAGGCAGCATCACATTTACTCTTTATGGCAACTATATAAGATGTGTGCTATTTTCCCTATTTAAAAGTTGAAAAAGGCCGGGTGCGGTGGCTCAAGCCTGTAATCCCAGCACTTTGGGAGGCCGAGACGGGCGGATCACGAGGTCAGGAGCTCAAGACCATCCTGGCTAACCCAGTGAAACCCCGTCTCTACTAAAAAATACAAAAATCTAGCCGGGCGAGGTGGCGGGCGCCTGTAGTCCCAGCTACTCGGGAGTCTTGAGGCAGGAGAATGGCGTGAACCCGGGAGGCAGGGCTTGCAGTGAGCTGAGATCCGGCCACTGCACTCCAGCCTGGGCGACAGAGCGAGACTCCGCCTCAAAAAAAAAAAAAAAAAAAAAAAAAAATTGAAAAAAACTGGAGTAATATCTAATATGCTGCTTAACATCATGTAGTTTGCAAGTGATGGAGCTGTGGAACTGAGAGAGGAAGTCAGGACTAAACCTAAAGCCCACTGTGTTAGTCAAGGTTCTCTAGAGGGACAGAACTAGTAGGATACATATATATGTATGATGTATATGTAGGATACACATATATATATATATATATGAAACCCTATATATGTAGGGTTAACTTACACAATCACAAGGTCCCACAACAGGCCACTTGCAAGCTGAGGAGCAAAGAGAGCCAGTTCAAGTCCCAAAACTGAAGAACTTGGAGTTTGATGTTTGAGGGCAGGAAGCATGTAGCACGGGAGAAAGATGTAGGCTGGGAGGCTAGGCCAGTCTGGTCTTTTCATAATTTTCCTGCTTGCTTTAAATTCTAGCCATGCTGGCAGCTGATTAGATGGTGCCCACCCAGATTAAGGGTGGGTCTGCCTTTCCCAGCCCACTGACTCCAGTGTTAATCCCTTTGGCAATACCCTCACAGACACACCCAGGATTAATACTTTGCATCCTTCAGTCCAATGAGTTGACACTTAGTCCCTGTTCTCACACCTATTGTCCTTGTTCTCTTCTCTATCTTATAGCTTTTGGTTTTTATTTTGTATAATGTTCAGAATGTATGCACCTTTAAAAAAACTTTGGTCAAAACTTTAAATTACAGATATGTGGTATTCTCATTGTCATTATTTTTTAAAAGGCAATTTTTTATTTTTTATAAAAACCACTCAGCATACTCTTAGCCAACAATGGCATTAACTATCTTTGTCATCTTGCATGTTTATAAATAATGATTCGTGTGTATTTCCTGGATGATGCTTGATAAGCATTGTTTTAAGCTCCTTACATGTATTCTGTGTATTATTTGCAATAACCTTTCAGGTAAATGCTCTTATTTTCTCATTTTACAGATAAACTGAGACTCAGAGTTGGCAGGTAACATGTTCAAGATCTTGAAACTAGCAGGTGGCAGAGCTGGGGTTCCTCTGTCTCCACGTGCTCAGAGTAAGTACAGCTAATCACTTGTTTAAATTGCATTGATTTTCACAGTTTTTGTAACTAACAAAGTAGAATATATTTTTGTGTTTAAAGAAACCTGTTGACCGTTTATCATTCCCCCTTAGGAACCTGCTTGTTGATATCTGCATCCGTTTTTTCTGTGTAAAAAATGGCCCCAAATCTCAGCAGTTTAAAACCACAGGCTTTTCTTATTGATCATGAATCTGTGGGTTGGCTGGGGTTGAGTGCGTCCAGGCTGGACCTTGTTGGGTGCTTTGTTTTGGACCATGGCCATGGAATACTCCTGCTTCCCTCTGCAGGATGGTGGGTTAGTTGGCACTGGGTCCGGTAAATCTGTCTCATGTGTCTCATCCTCCTTGGCTCGGGGAACTGGATAGGTGTGAAATAGGAAGTATTTTTTATATTGGTCTCTGCCCCCAGATCCTGGTACAGAGCTTCTAAAGCCCTTGTAATTTACTGCGCTATAGAGATGGAAGGAGAATCTTTTCTTCTAATATTTGGTCTTTGATTCCAATTCCTGACACAGAACCAGTAAATCCTTTGGTATTTCCTGGGTGATGCGAGTGTCTTATGTTCTAATGAGGTGACTCTTGGTGGGCTCCTGGATGGGAGCTGGTTGCCAGAAAGACCAAGCCAAGATTGGAGGCTTAGAACTTTCAGCCCCAGCCCCCATTCTCTAGAAAGAGGAGAGGACTGGCAACTGAGTTAATAATCAATCATACCTATGTGATGAAACTCCATAAAACTCTCAAAGGTACAAGGTTCAGAGCACATCCAAGTGGCAAATACATCCATATGCTGGGAGGGTGATGTATCCCCATTCCATGGAGACAGAAGCTCCTGCACTCAGGACCCTTCCAGACCTCAGCGTAACATATCTCTTTATCTGAATGTTTATCCATGTCTTAGAACGTTAATGTTACTGTAAAGGAATACATGAGCTGGATAATGTATAAAGAAAAGAGGTTTATTTGGCTTATAGTTCTGCAGGCTGTACAAAAAACACGGCCCCAGTATTTGCTTCTGATGAGGGCCTCAAGAAGCTTCCACTCATGGTGAAAGGCGAAGTAGAGCCAGCGTGTGCAGAGGTCACATGGCAGAAGACAGAGAAAGCAAAAGAGAGGGGAGGTGGTGCCAAAGTCTTATTAACAGCCAGCTTTTGGGGAAACTTATAGACCAAGAACTCACTCAGTGCCTTCCTACCCCACCAAGGGAGGGCATTAATCTATTCATGAGGGATCTGGTCCCCCACCATGACTCACACACCCTATTGGGCACCATTTCTAACATTAGGATTTTTTTTTTCTTTAAATTTGTTTTTATAGAGAGCACTGTGCTTTGTCTCTCAGGCTGGAGTGCAGTGGTGGGATCATAGCTCACTGTAACCTCAAACTGCTGGGCTCAATCAATCCTCCCACTTCAGCCTCCAGAGTAGCTAGGACTACAGAAGCACACCCCATGCCCAGCTAATTTATTTATTTATTTATTTATTTATTATTATTATTTTTAGAGACAGAGTCTCACACTGTTACCCAGGCTGGAGTGCACTGGTGTGAACACAACTCATTGCAGCCCTGACTTCCTGGGCTCAGGTGATCTTCCTGCCTCAGCCCCCGCAATTAGCTGGAACTACAGGTGCATGCTACCATACCTGGCTGTTTTATAGTTTTTTGTAGAAATGGGGTTTTGTGATGCTTCCCAGGCTAGTCTCGAACTCCTGGCCTCAAGTGATCCATCTGCCTTTGCCTCCCAAAGCACTGGGATTCGAGGGATGAGTCACTGCGCCTGGCCAGGAATCAAATTTTAACATGAGATATGGATGTGTCAAATATTCGAACCACAGCAAATTGTATCCTTTATCATGTCCTTTACTAAGATAAAAAACTGGTAAAAACAAGTGAGTTCTGTGAGCTGCTCTAACAAATTAACTGAACCCAAGAATGGGGTCATGGAAACCTCTCATTTGTTATATGAGTGAGGCAGAGTTCTGGGTAAGCTGGGAACCGACTTCTTGTGATTTGTAGTTGAAATTGTGGCACAGGGACAGTCGTATGAGATTGAGCCTTTAACCTATGGGGTGTCTGCACAAACTCAGATTAGTGTTGGAATTGAATCAAACTGGGACACCCAGTTGGTATCTCAAGATTATGGAAAAAAATCCCCACACATATGGACACAGAAGTATTCTGCAGTGAATGTTGAACATATTGGAGGGGAAACTGTTTTTTCTCTCTATACACCAAGGCATGGCCTACTCATGGCGGTGACAGAAGCAAAATAGAACAAAAGAAACCAAACAAGGCCACTGCGATCTACGCCCAACAACACACTGACACTTCTGCCTTTTTTAATTGGCCAAAGCAAGCCACAGAAACAGTCTATAGTGTTCCCCACCTGAGTCCCAGTGCTCATGTGGGAGACTGCTCCTGTTCTGTCTTCAGTCCTGCATGACCAGATCATTTTCTACCTTCTATTCTTTTATTCCTTTTTATTTCAGTTCAGTTCAATTCTGATCAACATAATTGCACTGAGCCCCTACTATGCACCCCAGCCCACCCTGCAGGGAGCACTGGGAATACAACACATGAAAACAAACTCAGAAACTTCCCTCTAATATGCCTCGACAGGTCATGGTAATATAATGCAGCCGCTGTTGTAATCAGAGAGCATGTGGGGTGCAATGGGAACATCCAGATGGGCGCTCAGCACGAATTGGGCACAGAGCAGCCTTCGGGAAGCGACTTTGTAGAGACTTGAAGGAGTTTGAGTTAGCAAGATGAAAATAAAAAGTGGAAAGATTTTCTAGGCACAAGAAACTGTGAGTAAAGAAAATGGTCGTGGAACAATGTGCAGCATGGCAGGAATGAAAGATAATTCATGATCACTAAAACATGAATCAGAAAATAAATTGATTACAATGTTTTGTTTCCTTTGTCTTGATGGCCATGGAGGAAAAACACAAAAAAACCCCCACAAAACCACCCAACCTGAAATGGTTCCATGGGTAACAGGGAGAATAATATAATATATGATAATAAAAATAATAACCTTACCCCTTCTCCTCTCTCTGAGGAGTATCCTGATGTTCCCCACTTGAAATTCCCCTTCTCCTGGTTCTACCCTCATTATGTAGAAGGCAGTAACCAAGATGGTCAACACTGTTAGAGAGTGAAACCAAGATCCGGGAGGCT
Source organism: Chlorocebus sabaeus (assembly GCF_047675955.1). Lineage (NCBI taxonomy): Eukaryota > Metazoa > Chordata > Mammalia > Primates > Cercopithecidae > Chlorocebus > Chlorocebus sabaeus. The sequence goes on along the minus strand of NC_132921.1, from coordinate 16,122,473 downwards.
TGGACAGAAAACAAACGGAAAAGCAGTCGGTGTAGATGAGGGCTTTGGAGAGTTTCAGAGGTGGGATGTGGCTGTGAGATAATTAGAGTTCTGGGAAATAACCGCCCTCCATGTGGCAAGAGCAGCGATGGGGCTGGGATTTTCAATGAGGTTTTATGGTATATTATTCATGTCTCCCCTGTCCAACCACTCATTAGAATGTTTTTGTAAGATTACAAAAAAAAAAAAAAATTAGGATTTTCTTCTAGACTGCTTTTCCTGATAATACAACTCTTTCTTATATTTCCAGGTATATATTTTTGTATATATTTAAAATGATTAGGAGTGGTTGTATGAAAATCTAGTTTCCACATTTTCCCCAAGTAATACTGGTGTTCTTTACTACTATGAGAATGTCCATTCAAAAGTCAAGTTCTTTTCCAGAACTAGGTTAAAAAAATATTTCCAATAATTTTAGCAAATATGTCTGATTTATCTTCAAAGTTGATTAAAAGAAATGTATCGAAGTCATCAAAATGCTTTGTACATCAGAACCTAAAAGAGAAGGAAAGACATTCCCCTCCCTATAGATATAAATACCAATCCACATATTTGAGCTCAATTCTGCTTCAATGAACTGAAAATTGCATATACTATGTTGAATTGCATTCAAAGCGTTGAATCATTTTCTCTACATCAATACGTCTTCAAAGAAACTGACATGGGAAAAAATCAGACTTGTGAAAGTCATTGAATTTCAATCAGCAATTCATTACACAAATTTCAAATGTGGGAGCAATTATGTCTAAGTTTTCTTGGAATTGAGTTTTATCAGAGAAGTACAAATGATTACATATAGGCTTCAACTATCTCATGGCCTTTAAGGAAACTTAATTCCCATCTGAAGTATTCACATTTAGTTCTGACTGCTGCTCTTCCTGTGGACTTTCTGAAGGAACTAGTCCTCCCACTTCGCAGACACAAACCCTTTCACTACTTGTCTGTTTTTCTTCTTAATATTTTGAAGGGAATATGTGATTTTAACAGTTACATATATTTCAAAGTTAATTTCAATAACATTGCTGTGCAATCTAATAACTACCTTTTTTCCATTTGCTCTTCATATTTTTATACATTCTGAGAGGAATTGCTGAAAAGGATGGGGAATCTGAGCTACATATGCATAGCACTGATTTCAGTGAGAAAACTATACATTTTTGACCATACAAAAAGTAATCTTTTCTTGAATTTTGGTGATAGTTGCCTAGTTTTTAAATTACCCCGGCAGAAAAATTATGTCAATGATGAACCTAAACAAAAGGGTGAGTGGCATGTACTTAAATGTCACGTGGGAGTGAAGACTACCCAAGGATTGTCTAGATACTAGATAGTTCAGCCAGGCCTTTTTTTTTTTTTTTTGAGACGAGTCTTGCTGTCTCCCAGGCTGGAGTGCAGTGGCAAACTCGGCTCACTGCAAGCTCCGCCTCCCAGGTTCACGCCATTTTCCTGCCTCAGCTTCCCGAGTAGCTGGGACTACAGGGGCCGCCACCTCGCCCGGCTAATGTTTTGTATTTTTTAGTAGAGACAGGGTTTCACCGTGTTAGCCAGGATGGTCTCGATCTCCTGATCTCATGATCCGCCCGCCTCGGCCTCCCAAAGGGCTGAGATTACAGGGGTTAGCCACCGCGCCGGGCCCAGCCAGGTCTTTCTTTACAATAAGCATAGACTTAGTGCACCTGCATGTAAACTGAAACCACAAGTGGAGATACAAATAATTTCTCCCTGATGGAACAGATCAGGCCAAACATTTATGGCTTTGTGGGGCATGCACTAATTTTGTATCTAACTCAGGAATCTCACTACTCCATAAATACTCAAGCTTCTAAAACACACTTTGAACCAGTCATAACATCTTACTGCTCTCCATCAATTATGAGTTAAATAAATTTTTTTACATGTGATCATTTTGTATCTGTGTGAGAGACATGACATTTTTTCCTGAAAATTATACTTAAACTTTCCAACTTCCCAAGACAGTCAGAATCCTTGATAAAGATAAGACAAAGATAATGATCCAAATAAAATTTTCTGCCAAAAGGAAGATTTAAAATTGAGTGGAAATTTTAGATCAGTCAATGAACAGGTAGAATATTAATATGTAAGCGAGAGAATTTGGTCTGATCTGAGCATTGTCAGTAATAAATTTTTTTAAGTTTTAAGAAGTAATTTATTCCAGAATTCCTCATTTCTTTAAAAGGAAGCTATCTAATACATGGAGTTCTGCATTTCAAGGAATGAAATTGCCTTGCTCACAATAGAGGCATATATATGTAAATATAAAGCATAGTGGAAGCAGAACTTGATGGGCAATAAGTAAAATTCTAAAAATAAATGAGCAAAAGTGTGTTTTTCAAAGTGAGTACTAATTTGTTGGATGCCATCTTTAAATGCTTAAGATACACAAACAAGCTCAAAGGAAAAACAAAGAAATACATTGTGATGGTTATCTTCCATTTTTAAAGATTTTTATTTAACTTTCAGATAACATGAAAACTTTTCCCAGATAATAGTTTATCTTTTTAATAGAAGTTTGATATTTCAGCATTAAGTCTGTGGAAGAAGCTTTTCCATTTGACTGAAAATTAATTTTATTTCCTACGTATTTTTGGCAATAAAAGGACACCTCATGATTTGTGGACATTATGTTATGTGTTTTGTGACATTTGATAAGAACGTGACACTAGGCTTGGTGAACATGTAAGGGGGTTTCCATCTGGATACATAACCCGTGGGCCGAATTCCTGATGCACAGGGCTAGTGTGTGAGATCAGCTCAGCAATGTGTAATTAGTGTGTTTCAATAAAGAACATGTCTCCTTGTGAAGCATGGGGCATTTAAAGCACCCATGATTTAAATTTTTATTTATTTCTGCCTTTATTATTTTATTATGACTAGTCTTTTAAAAATATAAATCACAAGTGATTTATGTAAAATCCAGTCTACTTTAAAATTTTTATTTATTTCTACTTTTATTATTTGATTACCATTACTCTTAAAAAAATAAAAGTCATTTGCATATTTTTAGATTTACTAGTATTACAGAGTACTTGCATCAAGAAAGTTACGTTTCAAGAAAAATGTTCAGGCCGGGTGCGGTGGCTCACGCCTGTAATCCCAACACTTTGGGAGGCCTAGGCGGGTGGATCATGAGGTCAGGAGATCGAGACCATCCTGGCTAGCATGGTGAAACCCCATCTCTATTAAAAATACAAAAAATTAGCCGGGCATTTTGGTGGGTGCCTGTAGTCCCAGCTACTAGGGAGGCTGAGGCAGTAGAATGGCGTGAACCTGGGAGGCAGAGCTTGCAGCAGTGGGCCGAGATCGCGACACTGCACTCCAGAATGGGCGACAGACAGAGCGAGATTCCATCTCAAAAAAAAGAAAAAAAAATGTTCATTCTATTCTTGAGTGTCTGAAAATACCTCTCTGTTACATTCATGCATGAGAAATCATCTGGCTGGGACAGGATTCTTTACCTCTAAATTGAATGTGTGGTGTGATGGCCTGCTGGCATTATATGTTATAAAGAAGTATTAGGCAACAAATGTTTTGAAACTGCTTTGGCAGCACTATTGATCTAGGTATAAGAGACTTAGAGCATAGGTAAATTTGAATGCCTGTTTTTTAAAATAAGTTTTCCAGCCGGGCGTAGTGGCCCATGCCTGCAATCCCAGCACTTTGGGAGGCCTCCGAGGCAGGTGAATTACTTGAGGTCAGGAGTTCGAGACCAGCCTGGCCAACATGGTGAAACCTGGTCTCTACTAAAAATACCAAAAAATTAGTTGGACATAGTGGCGGGTGCCTGTAATCCCAGCTACTCAGGAGGCTGAGACAGGAGGATCACTTGAACCTGGGAGGTGGAGATTGCAGGGAGCCGAGATGCACCACTGCACTCCAGCCTGGGCAACAAGAGTGAAACTCCATCTCAAAAATAAATAAATAAATAAAATAAAATATGCTTTTCATTTCTTGAATGAAACAGCTGAGCTAAATGATCCCTACAGAACATTTCAGTTTCCAAATTTTATATTTTATGACCATATTTTATGTAGCTCCAGAATGCACTACAAATCATAGGTATTAAGTAGATGTTTAGAAAATAATGAATAGATATTGAGGAGAAGTTCTTCTTTGGGAAGACCTGTGTTTTCTTCTGCCCACTTGATTGTTGGGTAGAATTATTTTCTTTTGGGGCCGAGAGAGATTACATTGTATTTTCTCTTTCTTTTAAAATTTTATTTTATTGCGGTAAGGACATTTAACATAAGATCTACTCTCCAAGAAGTTAAGTTCACGATACACTATTGTTGACAATAGGTACAATAGGTACAACAATCTACAGCAGATCTCTAGAGCTTACTTATCTTGCTTAACTAAAACTTTGGGCCCATTAATTTATATGCCCTCATTTCTCCCTCCCTCTAGCCCTTGGCAACTACCATTCCATACTTTGATTCTATGAATTTGACTATATATAATTCCCGTGAGTGGAATCATGCTATGTTTGTCCTTCTGTGGCAAGCTTATTTCACTTAGCATGTCCCCAAGGTTCATCATGCTGTCATTATTTCAGAACTCTTTTTGTAAGACTAAACAGTATTTCCTTATGTGTATATACCACATTTTCTTTATCAATTTATCCATGTATGGTTGTTTATACATCTTGGCTGTGGTAAATACTGCTGCAATAAATACTGTTGCAAGATCAATTAAGATCTTGGTTTTAATACTTTTAGATAGTTGCATATAGGTAAGATTGCCAAATTATATGGTAGTTCTATTTTTAATATTTTTGAGAAAAATCTATATTGTTTTCCATAGTGGCTGCACTATTTTATATTTCCAGCAATGGTGTCCAGGGATTCTAAGTTTTGTACATTCTTGTTAACACTTTTTTCTCTTTTTTTTGATAATAGCCATTGTGACAGGTGTGAAGTAATATCTCATTGTGTTTTCAGTTTACATTTCCATGATGACTAATAGTGTTTTTCATTTGTCTCTTGGTCATTTGTATGTCTTTAGAAAAATGTCTATACATGTCTTTAGTCCATTTTTAATTGAGTTATTAACTTTATTCTTGATATTATGGGACTTTCTTATATATTTTAAAGATTAACCCCTTATCAGATACATAGTTTTCAAATATTTTCTCCAATTTTGTAGGCTGCTTTTTCAATCTCTTGATTATTTTGCAAATAGCTAAATCAAGCTTGAGAAGCAAGGACAAACCTGAAGGAATTATACTTCCTGATTTCAAAATATAATAGAAATCTATAGTAATCAAAACATTACGATACTAGCATAGAGATGAACATATAGACCAATGGAACAGGATAAAAAGTACAGAAATAAACCCACATTTATATGGTGAACTGATCTTCAACAAGGATGCCAAGAACACACAATGGAGAAAGAATAGTCTCTTTGACAAATGGTGTTAGGAAAACTGGATATACACATACAAAAGAATGAAATTTGATTCTTATCTTACATTGTACACAAAAACTAACTCAAAATGGATTGAAGACTTAAATGTAAAACCTCTACAAGAAAAACCAGAGAAGCACTCTGTGACATTGGTCTTGGCAATAATGTCATAGATGTGACACCAAAAGTACAGACAACACAACCAAAATAAGCAAGTAGGACTACATCAAACTAGAAAGTTCTACATGGCAAAGGAAATGATCAACAGAATGCCTGGTGGAATTTCATCTTTTGAAATCAAAAGATCATAATCTTGTGCTTTGAAATGCAGGAACATCAAACTGTATAAGAAATGCATACTGATGTTAAAATATGGGCCAATGTATTTCAATGTATGAGGAATATTTTTGGAAAATTCTTATCAATATTCAGGAGACTTTATTTTTTGATAACATATAGATTAAATTAAAAAATTAAGTGAAATAAAACTGAAAACCACTTGTGTTTTCTATTCCTCCAACTTATTATACACTAAATGAGGGCATGTCATTAGGCAGTTGAGGTAAACTCCAATTCTGCCACTTAAAAATAAGACTATTTAACTTCTCTGAATCTTTGTTTCTTCCTCTATGATCTAGAGATAAGAAAACCTGCTTGTGATTAACATACATTCAAATGAAGATTTAAAAAGTATCAGGTATATATTAGGAATATAGGAGGTACTTAATAATTACATTTACAAATTCCGTAAGAGGATAGCACAGGTATTATCATCAACATCTAATAGATTAAAAAATGGAAATCACAAGTGGTTTTGAGATTTTCAGAAAAAATTTTATGATAATATAAAATCCTGACAATGACTGGAGCACAGGTTTCTTGACTCCAAGGCCTGAATGCTTCATTTTCCTACAAAGTATGGGAAGTTATTGTTGGGTAGAGGCCAGTATTTTTAACCTTTATTTGTTCAAATGTGTTCAGATGTCACAAGAGAGATTTTGACTATCAAATTGAAGTGAAAGTTCAATACTTTTATCATTATAATTGCATTTTATTCTGAATAGTGTAAAACATACTTGTAAAAATAGAATAATCACATACTTGAACTCATAAAGAGCAAGGTCAAAGCAGAATGCCAAATATTTTGAGTCAGATATTAACAATATATCAAAAGCTGTGATAAATAGGAGAAATATTTAAAGCAACAAATAATGTACAGGACATTCTTTCATGAATATGCTTCTATATAGAAAATTAAAGTAGATGGCATAAATTTTACATGCTCAATAAAAAAGTAAACATAAATGGAAATCTTTTATAGCCTACATATTTTAAAAATAAAGAAGCAACTTAGGTTATATCTAAAAAATAAATAATACACATAAAAGAACAAAGCAAAAAATGTACACACCTGGCCCAAGATATTTTGTCTAACAGTAAAAGACTTCATTTTAGAAAATATGAAAATCTCTCTCATTTTTAAAATTCTTGGTTTCTTTGGGTTTTTATGTGTAATCTATTGCTAGTTACAAAGTCCCCCCAAACAATGATAATAACAATAATAAAAACCCTTGATGAAAATTAAAGTATATATTGAAAAATTTTATGAGTACATACCTCCAATATATATTTTACTGGGGAAGTAGATTTAAGTTTATACAGCCTATACATTGTTGTCAACACAAATAACAACAAGGCTGATGTGAAGCAACAAATCTGTCTACAGGATCACAAATAAAACATAAACAGTAGGAGGTCTCATAGCTATTTAAGGAATGTCATGGGCTTTGAAAGCCTTTCCACATGAATCATGGTGGTTTGTCTCCCAAATGCTCTAAAATTATTTTTTAAATGTTGGCAATTTCACAAATGTTTTATTAACAAAATATCCTTTAAGTATATGCTATTTTGTGAAGCAGCAATTGGATTATTTGTCTTATAAGTGTCCATAAACAGTTGGAATTTATTACCAATTAAAGACAGAAAAAGTGCCTGAGTCAAGGATATGATGATGTTACTGACATACATACTACTACAAGAGATTAATTTATATCACTTTGAAAAGACCATGTGCTAAAGCTATGTTAAATATGTCACCTGGGCACAGTGTGGAGAGTGAAAAGAATTCTGTGTTAAGAGCCTGGGATGCAGGGTCAAATTCTCCTTGACTGTACTGCCCATATAACCTTAAGCAGGATGGTTAAGGTTCCAAAGGAACTCTTTTGGTTACCTGAAAGGCAACCCCCAAGATAATCCCTTGAGGTGCCTTTGCTGTTTTGCTCTGTGATTCTATCATTTTGCTCTCATTTTCCTAGTCTCAAGGATTAGACATTTCCTAACTTAGAAATCATGGAGCTGTACATTTTCCTTTGTTTTGTCTTTGGGTTGTCTTTCATGTCTGTGAGCAACCGAGTCCAACATATTTTATACGTGGAAGAGACATCTCTATGCCATCTTTTTGGTTCCCAGAGAATGCCTAAGAACCCAGGTGCTGGAAAAAACAAAAATCACGTGAAAAGCTATTTTGCAACACAGTAAGAATTTCTACTTCAAGTTGGGTTTATGACATGCCAGTCTATAATCTACAAGTGGGGAAGATGATGAAATAAGCCTTACAGATGGACTCTAGCAAGAAAACTCTGAAGTTGCCATTGGAAAGCAAAAGATACATTATGAGGCAAGTACCATGATTATAAATTAGATGGAAACCACTCTTCTCCAGCCTTAGAAAGAACCACAATGTGAGAAGCTCTGATTTATAAATGATTGAGTTTTATGAATAAAATATGAAAGTTTTGTCATTTCAAATAGATAGTTATTATACAGCTATAAGCCTTGGCAAACATTTAATTTATGTAATATAAGATTCTTTTAAAAATTTGAAGATGACAAAGATAACTTTAAGTTCTTTCAATAATTAGATAATAGAATCTATGAGCTATAAAAAATTCATAAATCAAAGCATTATGAAGTAGGAGTTGATAAATTTTAGAGCTTGTTCAGGTTATAATATTCATCTTATTTCAGAGTTTCCTGCACACCCTCAGTGTTGCTGTTATTGAATAAAATTTCAGACTTTTGCCTAATAAAAATGTTCTTAGCAAGATTTTTGTTCTGCTATAGGGCTCAAATTCTGTATGACCCAGTATGATTACTTCCTTGTATCTTTAGGTGATTGCAAAATAGCTAGTTGATATGTTCTGTGGACCAAACCTTTATGAATCTGAAGACCATAATGAAAATAGTGTGCCTTCATGTGTTCCTTACACCTGAATGCAAGAAAATGCACATATTTTCCCATTATCCAAGCAGTTTTTTTTTTTTTTTTTTTTTGGAGACAGAGTCTTGCTCTGTTGCCCAGACTGGAGTGCAGTGGCACTATCTCAGTTCACTGCAACCTCTGCCTCCTAGGTTGAAGCAATTCTCCTGCCACAGCCTCCCAAGTAGCTGGGATTACAGGCACATGCCACCACACCCAGCTAATTTTTATATTTTTGGTAGAGACAAGTTTTCATCATGTTGGCCAGGCTGGTCTGGAACTCCTGACCTCAGGTGTTCTGCATGCTTTGGCCTCCCAAAGTACTGGGATTACAGGTGTGAGCCACCATGCCCAGCCCCAAGTAGTTCTTGAAGAGAGAAATCATGCAGAAAAAATAAAAATGATGACTTTTGAGAGTCAAATGAATGGTTATTGGTCATCAGCTCTTGTGAAAGGAGCAAAGGGTGAGAGAAAAATAGATTTGCCATTTGCCTCAGATAAGAATGCAGCTATTGCATATCAGAGAGAAATATTACAAAATCAAATCCAAATGCTTGGTAAATATAGAAGGGCTATAATGGCATGGAAGTGTGTTGCTAAGTGAAATTAACTGAGTGTTCAGCACACAGTACTGACTAAGAATTGGGTTGTGATGTCATGTCATGTTGCTTTCACTCAAATCCTCACTCCACAATTTACTAATTATAGAATCTTTGGTAAAATACTGTAGTCATCCTTTCATCTGAGGTTTAGCTTTCCATGGTTTCAGTTACCTGCAATCAACATGATCCTAAAATATTAACTAGAAAATTCTATAAAGAAACACTTTCTAAGTTTTAAATTACATTCCATTCTGAGTATTATGATAAAATCTCATGCTATCTTGCTCTGTCTTACCTAGGATGCAAATCATTCCTTTGTCCAGTGTATCCACACTATAGATGCGACCTTCCTGTCAGTCACTTGGTAGCCCTCTGGGTTATCAGATTGACTTGTATAGTATTACAGTGCTTGCGTTAAAGTAACTCTTATTTTACTTAATAATGGTTTCAAAGAGCAAGAGTGGTGATGCTGGCCAATTGGATATGCCGAGGAGAAACAGTAAAGTGTTCCTTTTAAGTAAAAGGGTGAATTCTAAACTTAATAAAGTAAGAAAGGTTATATGCTGAAGTCGCCAAGGTCTACAATAAGAACAAATCATCTACCAATAATATTGTGAAGAACAAAAAGAAATTTGCGCTAGTTTTGTTGTCACACCTCAAACTGTAAAACTTGTGGTCAAAGTAAGTGATAAGTAGTTAGGAGGAAAAAGGGATTATATTTGTGGGTAGAAGACATGAGCAGAAAAAAATCTCAATTGATGGCAACGTGTGAACCAGAAAGCATCGAGCCTTTATGGAAACTTTAGTAAAGGAGCCCCTGAAACAAGTGACACCAAGCCATTTACTGCAAACAAGGGATGGTTACACTGATTCAGGAATACAGAAGGTCAGTAGTAACCTAATGCTATGTCACAATGTCTGTCATTCACTTCACTTCCTCTCATCACATAGGCAATATATCATCTCATATCATCCTAAGAAGAAGGATGGGGATAGTATAAGAAGATATTTTAAGAGAGAAAGAGATAGAGAGTAAGAGAAAAACAGAATACATTCACATAACTTTTATTGTAGTACAGTGTTATAATTGTTCTATTATTATTTATTGTTAATAACCTCTTGCTGTGCCTAATTTATAAATGAAACTTTATCATAGGTATGTATGCATAGGAAAGACATATATAGGGTTTAGTCCTATCTGTTGTTTCATGCATCCACTGGGGATCTTGGTGCATATTCCCTTCAGATAAGGGGGAACTACTGCAATATGAATTTTAAGACTCAGTTTCCTTATGTGCATAATGGAGATAATATATACCTCATAAATGAGACAATGCATATAAATTGCTTAATACCATGCTGGGCACAAAGTAAAAGCCCAAGAGATATTAATGTAGCTAAGAACATTCTAAGTGCTTTATCTCATGTATCCTCAGCAATACAGTGAGTTAGGTACTATTGTCATCCTCCCCATATTATCAGTGAGGAAACCAGGTCAGCAAGAGGTTAATAACTTGCTCACGGTAACAGCAATAGCCCTTGGAGGGGTTTAGATTCTAATCCAGCATTCTAGGTACATATTTCTCACTACTATGAGGCACACAGAAGACACATACTTAAATGCCTGCAAGGGGCTGTTGGTAAGACAAATAACTGAAATAACCAGTACAAGTCAAAAGAGAATGGGTGCATTCACTTTTTACATTTTTTGATATTGTGCTGATCTGGCAAAGAAATTTCTGAGGCCAAATTCAGTCTGCAACTTATTTGCAGTCCCTGAACATCAAAGTATTTGAAGGTAAATTTACATCCTGGCTAGGATGGCATTTGCATACTAATGGAATGGTTGGTTTTCCTCCATTTCATGGGCCCCAAGTGTCCACGAGTGTGGAAAATAAAGAAAATCTTAGCACTGAGTAAGTGATATGGAACATTCATTTTCCAGAGGGTACTTATTGTCTCTTCTTTAGTAACGAGTGGGCCCCTTCTTTATTTTAATATCCTTGATCAACTGTATAACATAGAGGCAGGCATTTTGCAAGTCTTCAAAGGTGGAATGAAAGTGTGACTGTTCAAAAATAAATTAATGAGAAGTAGAATGAATAGATTTATTTTTGGACTGACTGACTGAGGGGTTTTCCCAGCACTTCTGAAAACATATCAAGTTCTAATAGGATTTTAGAGAAAATTAACTGGAGACTTAGAATCACTGCACTGGACTGTAGACCTTTTCTTTGAATCATTTTGTGAGTTAAGACAAATTTCTTAACATCTTGTCTATTTCCTCAGCTATAATGAAAATGGTCTGAGGAGGATAGTCTTTAGATTTTCTTCGATTCTAAAATGTCTCTATGTCCATGCTTTTACCTTAATCTTCATCCTTTATCAAAATTCATTTTATGGTGACAAGTAGACTTTTGGGTGCCTTTGGTATAAATCAAGTTGTGAGAGTTAAAAAGTTAGAAGAAATAATTTAAATGGTGACATTTTATCGAGCTTGATTAAATCTTGAAATACATCTGTCCTGAGTGTTGTATTGTACTGACTCATTTAAAATATTCTAGGTAAGTAACAGGATGTATAAATATATGGAAAAATTAACCATAATCTGTATTAAAAATGTAGTCTATTTTGTTGTTAATTTATAGAATTAGTAACGCTTAAAGACAGGTGTCATGATCTTTTAGGAGTTAAGCAACAGATCTGCTGCCCTCGAATGAATACTGTGCAAAACCCAGCAATTTCAACAGTTCTTACTCTATTCTGTTAGTTCAGTCCTTGAGGTCAAGAACATGTTTTGCACAGTATTAATTTAATGTATTTATGCATGTACATAAGTATGTATATATGTTTTGCCTTCATAGCCATATTAAAATACATGGTCAATGAGGTCAGGAATTTTTGTCTAATTTATCAATTTCTGATCCCTAGACCTTAAAAAAGTAGGCACACAATGTATATTTTTAAATACATGAATGAATGGAGAACTTCTTCACAAATATCATATCATTTAAATTAATCAAGAATAATTAAGAAATTATTGCTGTAAGATGGTGTTTGACAATGAAAGCAAGTGTTGTGCAAAATAATCACACTAAATTAGTAACAGCACTAATCGAAATTACACTGTCTTAAACTGACTTAATCCAATTTGATGGTCAGAACCTTCGGTAAATACTATTAGCCTTCAGTGGATGTAGTTCACAGCAACATGCCTCACTCTCATATCATTGCTGTAAGATGGTGTTTGACAATCAATATGTTAGATGGTGATGAGTGTTACAGAGAAAAATAATACAAAGAGAGAAGGTAGAGAGTGTTGTGGGAATGGGTAGCTGCATGTAGTTTTAAGCAGTATAGTCAGGGAAGAGCTAACTGCTACACTGACATTTGAGCAAAGGTCTGAGGAATGTGAGAGAACAAGCTTTGTGAATGAGGGGAGTTCCAAGAAGAAATAGTTGATGTGCAGTGAAGGCACAGATGAGGAATCTCAGTAACAAGTCCTGTATAGCTGGAGCTGAGTGAGAGGGGAAGGGTCATACGACATTAGGAGGAAATGGGGGACCAAATTGTGTGGAACCTTGTAGATGCTCTCGTTGACTTTGGATTTTATTTTGCATGAAAAGGGAATCTGCTAGATTATTTTGAGCACAGGAGTGAGCTATTTCCATTCATATTTAACAAGGGCATTCTGGTGTTAGATTGTGAATAAATAGATGGAAGGGGGGTAAGGGCAGAAGCAGGGAGATTAGTCTAGGAGGCTGTAATGGTTCACCTGGGAAATCATGGGGGCTCAGACCAAGGAGCAATGGAGAGTGTGAGAAGGGTTTGGATACTATGTATATTTAGAGGGCAAAGTTGTGAGGATGGGTTGACAGATTAGATGCGGTCTGTGCAAGAGTGAAAGGAGCTAAAGATGACTCCAAAAGCTGTTGTCAGAGCACAGGCAAGGTTGGAATTGCTGTTATGTAAATAAGGAGGAAACTTCAGGAGAATCAGATCTTGGGGGAAGCTCAAGAGCTTCGTTTTCAACATATTAAGTTGGCAGTGCCTGTTAGACATGCAACTGGACACACTGAGTAGACAGTTGAGTGTACATGACTGGAAATCAGGGGAGAGGTTTGGGTTTAAATGATAATATTGATCATCAGCACATAGATGATATTTAAAATGTTATGAAACTAGGGTAACTATGATCAGCTTAAGTGTGAATGCAAATAGGTAAAGGAAGAGACCCCTAAGCTGAGACTAGGAACACCCCAGAAATAAGAGAGAAGGAGGAATAAGGATAAGAAACAAGAAGGGTAGCGTGAATATTATTTCAAGGAGGAAGGAATGATAAATTCCATAATGGTGTCACATGTCATTTCCTTCCTCTTTGATCTTTAAAAGTTAGAGCGGCTCTATTAAAAATATCTTTCAGGAACTGATATCACCTGAAATATTTTGAATATTTGAAACCCAAGGCTTCTTAGTCCATAGACCAGGTCAGGGAGAAAGAGTTTCTATATTTGTAAAAATGTATTGCATTTGAGGGAGCCATGAAACCTGAACACCTGAGCAACTAAAATATTGGTGAATTCAGATCCTTTTAGTTTTTTCTCCCTTTTCGTGGAAGACAGATTTCTATAATATTTATGTGAGGTCAGCTGGATAGATCTGTATGCCCTCCGCCAGAGAGCTCTGGAAATTAGTTTGCTGAGCACCTGGGATATGGAGTTGACAATCTGACAACTGTTGAGAAGTGACAAGAAACCCTGCAATATTAAATGTTTTCTACAGGCACTACCTAAGGGCTGAACATATGTTTCTCTATTGATGAAAATGCATCTGTTTCACCCTTGGATGTAGCCATTTTTTAAATGTTCATTGGTAAGAACTATAAAGAATGTTAACATTTTCATCAAGAATTGGAATATGAACCAGGAAAAGATGAGTGAGAAAATATCTCATTTTTTCTAGTGTTTTATTATGAAAATGTTCAATTAAATATTGAATATTGAAAGAATTTTCCAGTAGAAACCTGTATAGCCACCACCTAGATTTTACCAATGGATTTTTGTTTTAAGTGTTTTATTACATATTTATACATCCTTCTACACGTTCATCAATTTATCTTTTTTGTTTTCGAATGTACGTAAAAGTAATTTACCCACATCAGTTTTCTCCCAAATACTTTAGTATGTATATGACTAATTACAGGTCAATATTTGTTTATAGTTTTTCTTTTGATTTATATATGAAATGGACAAATCTGAAACATGTATTGACTGAGTTTTGCAACTCTACCCCTTGTCAAGCTATAGAATATTGCTATCATATTACCATCATCTGAATAGTTCTCTTGTGCTCTTTTCCACACATCCTCCACTCCTATTCCAAAAGTAGCCTCTGTTCTGATATCTTTTCATCAAAAATGAGTTTAGCCTGTTTTAGAACTTTGTATAAACAGAATCCTGCACTATTTTCTCATTCATGTAAGGCTTCTTTCATTTGATATGCTGTTGAAAAACATCTTATTTGAAGACAGAATACCTTTCATAAGGAAGCCAAAAGACTAATTAATTTAACTCTAAAGACCCAGTCAGACAAATGGTTCAAGAAAAGGTACACAGAAATAGAAAGAGATTATTTCTTTTGTCTGTGGCTTTCAGAGTAATATTGGTGTGTGTATTGCTGCAGGTAAAATCATCTTGAAATACAAATATATATTCTATGTAAGAAGAGTAGGTGAGGAAGAAGGCTGATATATATGGACCATCTAATGAGCACCAGATATTTGACATGTGCTATTTTATTTAAACTTCATACCCCAAAAGAAATATTATCTTCATTTTACACATGAGCCATGTACTCCCAATTACACTCTGTTTCCCAGAGCTTTCTGCTACTTTGTATTAGGGAAACCAGGGCTCCCTGGCTAAGCTGTCATTCCTAGATAACCTTCCTTGCCTTCTCCTCATTGTTTTCCAGTTGCCTCATTTTCTAGAGTTTTGCTCCAGACTAGGTGGTAATAACTGGTTAATTACTTAAACTGCCATGGGTTGATGTCCTGTAAATGTTGTTATCCCATCATTTGTTTCTTATGCTAGATGTATTTATAGGTTGGTGCAAAAGTAATTGGGGTTTTGCTACTAAAGGTAATGGCAAAACCACAATTACTTTTGCACCAATCTAAATAGGAAGCCTGTGGGAGACAATGTCTTTATCTGAAGGAGAAACTCAACGATCAGAATTGCAGGCTCGTCTTTAGATAGGTGAAATACATTGAAATAGTCAGGGATTTGTACATTTCTAACAGGTATATTTACTAACCTTATCAGACTTTCTAGATTGTTGCTCATGGTTTCTAGATGTATGCTTGTTTCCATATTCATCATTAGGAATTCGGGTACTTGAGACCCAGTTCAGGACTATAAACAAGAGTTCCAGTAACTTCAGACCAACTCAAGTTGCTTAATTAAAGCCTATATAGTACCCACATGAACAATATATCCAGGACTTGGTGTTTTTATTCCTTGACTTCCTTAGTTTCTGTAAATTCTTCATTCTACCTCCCTCAACTGTGGTCATATCCTTGATCATCACAATAATTCACAACTTCCAGACCTTGATTTCAAGGATCTCACTCACTGACCACCACCTTCCTCCATTCATCTCTATCTAGTTCTGCAAGACCTTCAAGTTATTGCTCTTAAAACTTTTTTTTTTTCTAATCATGTTTTACACCCATGGTTCATACCTTTTTCCTTGTCTACTCAGGGTACATAGTCCATACTTACAATCACTCTATACCCTGCTACACTTGTCTGGAAGAAGCCCACATTTGGTTAAAAATAAATAAATAAATAAAGGCAGTCATCCACTTACTTCATGCCACTCTTTCCAGCACCCAGAAAATGATGTAGCAGTATCTACTAAGGGATCTATACATATTCAATGAATGAAAATGGATGTATGGTTGAATGTATGTAGTATACCAGGTTTATCTTGAATCTAATTTTCTCCAGGATATCAAGAACTACTTGGGACTGGGTGCTGTGGCTCACACCTATAATGCACTTTGGGAGAATGAGGCAGGCAGATAACCTGAAATCAGGAGTTCCAGACCAGCCTGACCAACATGGTGAAACCCCGTCTCTACTAAAAATACAAAAATTAGCTGGGTGTGGTGGTGCGTGCCTGTTGTCCCAGCTGCTCAGGAGGCTGAGGCAGGAGATTCTTTTTAATCCAGGAGATGGAGGCTGCAGTGAGCTGAGACTGTGCCACTGCACTCCAGCCTGGACAACAGAGAGAGACTTTGTCTCAAAAAAACAAGACAAAAAAAAAAAAAAAAAAAGAATTACTTGGGATGATATGGGGGAGATTAGATAATACCATGAAGAGAGTACCCTTATGGTCTGATTTTTTTTGTATAACTTCCAATGGCTGCTCCATTCTACAGAGGTTACCACAAACAGCTCAGAGGTGCAACACATTGGAAGCTTCTAGATACCACCCCTTGGCAGTTGGCGGTTGCTCAGCATCCCAGGGGGCTTCTTCCAGCAGTTTATCTCACTTCCATTGGCAGTAGTTTCTTGGAATATCCTGTGCTGATAATGGTGACAGCTCCAAGAAATTCCTAGTAAAAAACGTATGGTGATCCTGGTGTCCATCCAGGATTGCTTCTCTCCTCATAAAGCTTCCGGCTACATTAAATCAGCACAGTTCAGAGTCTCGCAAAGACAGCTCCAGCTTTTTCAAAGATAGGCTATTTTTAAATATTTGCCTTTCACAAAAATTATTTAATTTCCCCAAAGTGCTATAGATCAAGCAATGAGTTTAGGAGCACAACATATGCCACATTCCTTATGAGTCTTCTGTCCAATTTTGGTGCAGGGTGATCTCTTGTTCTCTGAAGGAGCTCTTTACAGAACATGGTATATGGAGTCCATCACTGCTTTCTGGCACTGGCTAAACTTGGGCATCAAGAGAAGAGCCCACTTTTTTCCCCATGTGTTTGCTCATGGGGTTCAGGTACTTGAATTTCATCAATAGTCCTAGATACAACGAACTCCCTAAAAAGCTAGAAATGCAATTAGAACTGAATTTGTTAGCTCTGGGTTAGTTAAAAACATGTATACAATACCATCAAAATGGTCTATGATGTGTGAGAAGTTTTAGCAGTCTTTTCTCCTTTGGACTAGATCAGTTTCCCAATTTTGCCTGATTAAATAATCACTGGAAATGCTTGTTAAAAATCAAAACAAAGCAAAATGTGGAAGCCCAGGCTCATCCCCTAGAGGTTATAATTCATTAGCTTTGGTGGTATTTGTTTTGGGGGTTTTGCAGGTCAGCTCTAATAGCAATAGCCATAGATGATTCAAATGATCAGCCACATTTGAGACATTCTAGATAAGAAAATGGGAATGATGTCATTTTGCTTGCTCTTCCAGTGTTCTCATACACTCACACTCAGGAGAGCAGAAAAGTCATCCTTTTTTCAGACTTCTTTTTTCTCTCTGGAGGCTGAGTGGGCCAAGGAAATTTTAAAAGTGAGCTACCAGAGAATAAATGATTGTCAAATGGTAAAAGATTGCAGAAACTCAGTTTCAACCCTAGATAAATGTGAATTCATTACTTATTCATTAAAGATATTAAGGCTTGCATAAATGACTACAAATCCTACGAATGAAGATAAATAAAGTACAGTGATCACTGCATAGGATCAATGCTTAATAATGCATACAGTTGTTTAGGGAATATGAAGGATGTCTCTGATGTGGGAAAGTGTAAAGCCTCAATAGCGTCTCTTTTCTGCTAGTCCACATGAGGCTTTCCCCAGAAATCAAATCTCTCCCTCTCCTCCACTGCAATGGAAGGTTTAGTGCTGATGGTCCAGTTTTAAAAATGAGTCTCTGAGATACAGGCATGATTGGCCCAACAGATTTTTCAGAGAGAAATGAGATTTTGAATTGTTATCAAGATAGGAAAGGGTGCAAAAAATTGGGAGATGTTGAGGTCAGAGCAAGCCTTGGACACAATCTGTACTTGCTTTAGATGGGAGTGTTCATGAGTGGTAAAAAGAACAGCCACCATGCAAAGTGGAGAATCAGGAGGGGTCTGGGCAGAACCCAAACCTCTGCTGGCTCCAAGATCTTTTCTTTTGTGTTACTTACTGCCTTCTACTTAATAATGTGGAGGGGCATTAGAAGCGCAGTCACACTCCAGGCAGCGATTGTTTGTGTCAGTAGACTTGGTTTTGTTGTACATATACATAATGCGTGATAAAATGCATGTAACATATGCATATTTATATACCTATGTTCATAACATACATGTATGTACATATGTATATACATGTTTATAATGCTATGGTGTGAATGTTTATATCCACCCAAAATTTGCCTGTTGAAACCTAATCCCCAGTTTGATAGTATTAAGAAATGGGGCCTGTGAGAGGTGAGAAGGTCATGAGGGTTAACAAAAGAGGCCTGAGGCTCTTTTAAAATAAGCCTGAGGGAGCATGTTTGCCACTCTCACTACGTGAGGATACAGTAAGAAGGCTTTATCTATGACCCAGGAAACAGGTCCTTGCCAGCCACCAAATGTGCCAGCAGTTTGATCTTGAGTTTCCAGCTCTCCAGAAATACAAGGAATACATTTCTTTTGTTTATAAGCTACTCCATTTATAGTATTTTTTCAGCAGATTGCATGGATTAAGACATCGTTTAACATTGTCACAGGGTCAATGAAAGAAACTTTGAACAAGATTAAAGCTTCTTATTCTGCTTTTATGTTTTTCAGTTTGCTTTTGTTTTTGTTTTTACATTAAATATATCCATTATCGGATGCTTTCAATCTCTCTCTCTCTTGTTTGTTTGTTTGGTTTTTTGAGATGGAATCTCACTCTGTCACCCAGGCTGGAGTGCAGTGGTGCAATCTCGGCTCAATGCAACTTCTGCCTCCTGTGTTCAAGCAATCCTCCCACCTCAGCCTCTTAAGTAGCAGGGATTGAAAGCATGCGCCACCAAACTCGGCTGATTTCTGTATTTTCAGTAGAGATGGGGTTTTACCATGTTGGCCAGGGTGGTCTCAAACTCCTGACCTCAGGTGATCTGCCTGCCTCCACTTCCCAAACTGCTGGTATTAACAGGTGTGAGCCACCACCCCAGCCAATGCCTTCAATCTCTCTACATTCTTTCCTCACTGTAAGGAGGAGTTCAAAATTTGAGGCTAAGTATCTTCCCCTTAGAGTAGTATTTTCATTTTATTTAGAGACAATATCTTAGTTAAAAGCAATGAAGCTCTGCAGTCCTAATGCTCAGAGGAGAGACAGAGAGAGAAAGTTTCTGAGGTAGTATGT
Source organism: Chlorocebus sabaeus (assembly GCF_047675955.1). Taxonomy (NCBI): domain Eukaryota; kingdom Metazoa; phylum Chordata; class Mammalia; order Primates; family Cercopithecidae; genus Chlorocebus; species Chlorocebus sabaeus. The sequence continues at coordinate 16,102,801 of NC_132921.1, read as the reverse complement.
TGGTTTTACTGTTGAAAGATAAGGATAAGTAGAGATTCTACTAGAGATTCTACGTCTGACGGAAGTGTGGAAAGTTATTTAGAAACAATGAACACTGCTATACATAAGGTAGCACAGAAACCTGTAGCAACATGGCACATTCTTTACTTCACACTTACATTTTGAATCTGTAAATATTTTTAGACCACAACTTAAGGGCATGTGTGATCAACAGAAAAATATATAATCTTTGCTTTTATTAGAGAAGAAAGTTGCAGAAACTTGGGCTTTAATCAGCTTTCTGCATGTTAAGTGAAATATTTATGTAAACTGATTTAGATTTTTATCTTAACTCTTATGCACATTTAGCATGTTGGTGTTTACTGATTAATAAATTAGATACAAGTTAGTTTAAATTGGAAAAATTGCTCACATATTTATATCACTTTAAATCCTTCACTATCTCACTCTTTTTAGGCAGTGATAGATTAGAAATAGAATAAATAAAATGAAGACTAGAGAAATAGTTTAAAAATATTACCTTACTACATTGTTATAAATTGTGTTATTATATATTAAAATTTTTTCATAGACCTAAGAGCTCTTTCCTTTCTTCTAATGTTAAAGAAAATTGAGGCATTTTGCGGGTCCTTAAAAGTATTGTGGGCCCTCGGCACTGTGATTCTGGGCCTAATGGGTCAGTTTTCCTGAAAACTCTTAACTCTTCGGGCACAGCCACTGTGATTTTTTTCAGGTCTCTTAAACATGGAATGGTATTTCAATAATCAGTTTTGGGGGCTTTTAATGTCTTGTATCCTCCTCAATGGGTGGCAGATTCTGCTCAGCTGTGGAGACTTGTCTCAGAAAGTATCTTCTTGGTGAAGTAGAATTAGTCACACCAAGATGTTTCCTTGGCAGTTTGTACATAACTTTCTAGAACTGAAAGTAAACATTATCTTATCATTGTAAACACTCTTAAAATATTGCTTACCATATTTCCCTCTTGTTAAATAGTCTTATTTTTCAAAGAAGTTTACAGAAAAATTGAGCAAAAGGTACAGAGATTTTCCATATAGCCCCTTGCCTCACACAAGCACAGCCTCCCTCCACTTCACAATTTTGAACCAGAGTGGTACCTTTGTTACAATGGATGAACCTACAGTAACATCATTATTATTCAAAGTCCATAGTCGACATTAGGTTCTAGTCTTAGTGTTATATATTCTGTGGGTTTGGGCAAATGTCTAATGACATATATCTACCATTATAGTATCGTAAATAGTTTCACTGCCATAGAAATCCTCTGTGCTTTGCTGTTCCCTCAACCCATAAGCATCACTGAGCTTTTCAGTGACTTTATGGTTTTACCTTTTCAAGGATGTCATATAGTTGGAACTATACAGTATGTGGCCTTTTCCGATGGACTTCTTTCACTTAGTAATATATGTTTAATGTTCTTCTATGTCTTTTGATGTCCTGATGGCTCATTTCTTTTTAGGGCTGAATGATATTTCATTCTCTGGAGTCTTTTCTCTACAGAAGGACTCTTGGTTGCTTTCAAAGTTTGGCAGCTAAAGCTGCTATGAAGATTTGTGTGCAGGTTTTTCTTCGGACACATTTTCAACCCCTTTAAGTAAATACCAAGGAGTGTGATTGCTGTATGATATGGTAAGAGTATGTAAGTCTTGTAAGACTACCAGACTGTCTTCCAAAGTAGCTATGGCATTTTGCATTCCCACAATAAATGACTTTCTGTTGTTCCACATCCTGCCAACATTTAGTGTTGTCAGTGTTGAGGATTTTGGCCATTCTAATAGCTGTGTAGTTGTAGCTCATTATTGTTTTGATTTGCATTTCTCTAATGACAAATGATATGGAACATCTTTTCATATGCATATTTACAATTTGTATATCATCTTTGGTGAGTTTCCTGCTAGGTCTTTGGCTCATCTTTTAAATTGTGTGGTTTATTTCCTTATAGTTGAATTTTAAGTGTTCTTTGTGTATTTTGGTTACAATTTCTTTATTAGATTTTGTTTTTGCAAATATTTTCTTCCATTCTGTAACTTGTCTTTTTCTTCTTTTGACATTGCCCTTAGTGGAACAAAAGTTTTACATTTTAATGAACTCCAGCTTATCAATTAATTTTGTGATGAATTATGCCTTTGATGTTGTATCTAAAAAGCTATCACAATATCCAAGGACATCTAGGTTTTCTCCTATGTTATCTTCTAGAAATTTTATAGTTTTTTGTTTTATATTTACATGTATGATCCATTTTTACTTAATTTTGGGGAAGGTTGTAAGGTCCATGTCTAGATTATTATTATTATTTGCATGTAGATATCCAGTTCTTCCAACACATTTTGTTGAAAATATTATTTTTGCTTCATTGTATTGTTTTTGCCTCTTTGTCCATGATGAGTAGAATATATTTATATAATCTGGGTCTATTTCTTGGCTCTCTGTTCTATTTCATTGATCTATTTTTGTCTATCCTTTTGCCAATAGCACCTGTCTTGATTACTGTAGTTTATGGTAACTCTTAAAGTCAGGTGGTAAGAATCCTCAACTTTCTTCTTTTCTGTTAAAGTTGTGTTGACTTATCTAAGTCTTTTTCAACCACATGTAAACTTTAGAATCAGTTTGGCATTATCACAAAAATGATGGGATTACATTAAATCTGTAGTTACAGTAAATTTGGGAAAAGTTGACATCTTGATAATATTGAGTCCTATCCGTGAACACAAAATATTATAAGTCTGACAGAAATGTCACCCATTTAGTCCTTTTAAAATTTATTTCATTAGACTTTATAACTTTTTGCATATAGAATTTGTATGTATTTTGTTAGATTTATACTTAAATTTTTTGTTTATTTGGGTGCTAATGTAAATGACATTTTGTTTTTAATTTCAGATTCCACTTGTTCTTTGATGATATATAGGAAAGCAATTGAATTTTGTATATTAACCTATTAGTCTTATATCCAAAAACCTTATAACTTTTTTTTCCCAGGCGTCTTCTGTTGTTGATGATGATGATTCTTTTAGACTTTCTACACAGACAATCATGTTGTCTATGAACAGAGTTTTAGTTCCTCCTTCCAAATCTGTATATATTTATTTCATTTTCTTATCTTACTGCATTAGCTAGGACTTCCAATATAATGTTGAAAAGCACTTATGAGAGGGGACATCCTTGCCTTGTTCCTGATCTTAGAGGGAAAGCTTTTAGTTTCTCACCATTAAGTATAATGCTAACTCTAGGTTATTTGGTAAAAGTTCTCTGGAGAGTAAGGGAAATTTTCCTTTATTCATAGTTTGATAGAGTTTTTGTCATAATGGGTGTTATATTTTGTCAAGTGCTTTTTCTACAGCTATTGACATGATAATGTAAATTTTATTCTTTATTGTTGATGTGATAGATTACATTAATTGATTTTTGAATGTTGAACTAGCCTTGCAAACCTAGAATAAATGTCTCCTACTCATGTTGCATAATAATCCCTTTTATACATTGTGGAATTTGATTTGCTAATATTTTGAGTATTTTTGCATGTTTACGAGAAATAATGGTCTGTAGTTTTTCTTTCTTTAGTGTCTTTATCTGGTTTTCATATTAGGATAATGATGGCTTCATAAAATGACTTAGGGAGTATTTCCTCTACTCCTGTCTTCTGAAAGAGATTGTAGTGAATGGCTATAATTTTTTTCTTTAAATGTTTGGTGGAATTTACCTGCAAGCCCATCTGAGTTTGCTACTTTCTGCTTTGGAAAGTTATTAATTACTGATTCACTAACTCTAATAGATATAGACCTATTAAAATTGTCTATCTTCTTGTGTGACTTCTGGAAGTTTGTGTCTTTAAATAATTGATTTATTTTACCTAGTTATCCAATTTATGTAATAGAGCTGTTTATATTATTATTTTATTAACCTTTTGCTACCTATGGGATCTGTAGTGATTTCCCATAATCCATTTCTGATATTAATTTGTGTTTCTCTCTTTGTTTTCTTATATGATAGGGGCTTATATATTTTACTGATCTTTTCAAAGAACTAGCTTTTGATTTTATTCAATTTCTCATTATTTTCTGTTTTCAATTTCATTGATTTCTGCTCTAATTTTATTATTTTTTATTCTGTTTACTTTGGATTTAATTTCTCTTCTTTTTCTAGTTTCCTGAAGTGGATGCTTACATGATCGACTTTAGATCTTTGTTCTTTTCTATTTTTTATTTTAAGTTCCTGGATGCATGTGCAAAACTTGTGCCATGGTGGTTTGCTGCACCTATCACCTAGATAGTAAGCCCTGCATGCATTAGCTATTTATCCTGATGCTCTCCCTCCCCCTACCCCCACGACAGGCCCCAGTATGTGTTGTTCCCCTCCCTGTGTCCTTGTGTTGTCATTGTTCAGCTCCCACTTACAAGTGAGAACATGCAGTGTTTGATTTTCTGTTCCTGTATTAGTTTGCTAAGGATAATGGCTTCCAGCTCCAGCCATATCCCTGGAAAGAACATGATCTCATTCTTTTTTATGGCTGCATAGTATTCCTTGGTGTATATGTACCACATTTTCTTTATCCAGTCTGTCACCGATAGGCATTTGGGTTGATTTCATGTATTTGCTATTGTGAATAGTGCTGCAATGAACATATATGTGCATCTATATTTATAATAGAATGATTTATATTCCTTTAGGTAACACTCCTCTATGAAAAGAGTAATGGGAGTGCTGGGTCAAATGGTATTTCTGATTCTAGACCTTTGAGGAGTTGCCACACTGTCTTCCATCATGGTTGAACTAATTTACATTCCCACCAACAGTATAAAAACCTTCATATTTCTCCACAGCCTCACCAGCATCTGTTGTTTCTTAACTTTTTTTTTTTTTTTTTTTTTTTTTTTTTTTTTTTTTTTGAGACGGAGTCTCGCTCTGTCGCCCAGGCTGGAGTGCAGTGGCCGGATCTCAGCTCACTGCAAACTCCGCCTCCCGGGTTTACGCCATTCTCCTGCCTCAGCCTCCCGAGTAGCTGGGACTACAGGCGCCCGCCACCTCGCCCGGCTAGTTTTTTTTGTATTTTTCAGTAGAGACGGGGTTTCACCGTGTTAACTTTTAGTAATTGCCATACTGACTGACATGAGATGGCATATCATTGGGGTTTTGATGTACATTTTTCTAATGATTACATCTACATTACATTAGTGATGTAATATATGCATTCAGTGCTACACATTTTTTTAAGCACAGCTTTCACTACACTCCACAAATTTTGACAAGCTAAATTTTCATTTTCAGATAGTTCAGAATGTAGTTCCTATTTCTTTTGAGATTTCCTCTGAGTCCATGTGTTATTGAGAATTGTATTGTTTAATCCTCAAGTACTTTACATTTTTTTCAGCTATTTTTCTGTTATTGACTTATAGTTTAATTCCATTGTGGTCTGTGATCAGAGATTGTAAAATTTCCAGTCTCTTACATATTTAAGATGTGTTTCATGGCCAAAATTTGGTCTATTTTGGTGTATATTCCATGTGTTTTTGAGAAGAATATATATTCTGCTGTTATTGGATAGTCTACAAATGTCAATTATATACAGTGATTGATGGTAGTGTTCTGTTGACCCACGTCCATACTGATTTTCTATCTGTTGGATCTCTCCATTTTACATAGGGGTGTTAAACATTCTATAATGTGAATTCATCCATTTCTCCATGCAGTTCTGTCACTTTTTACCTTACGTATTTTGGCATTTTATTATTAGGTACATACATATTGAAGATTGTTATGCCTTCTTGGAAAATTGACGCCTTTATCATTATGTAATGCTGCTCTTTATCCCTGATAATTTTCTTTCCCCTGCAGTCTATTCGGTCTGAAATTAATATACCTAGTCTTCTTTTGTTCTCCTCTCCTCTCTCTTCTTCTCTTTCTCTATCTTCCTTCTCTTTCTCCCTTCCCTTCCCTTTCCTTCTTTCCTTCCCTCTCTCCCTCCCCACTCTCTTGCTTTTTCCTCCCTCTCTCTCTCCCTTCTTTCTCTCCTTCCTTCCTTCCTTCCTTCCTCCCTCCCTCCCTCCCTCCCTTCCTTCCTCCCTCCCTCCCTCCCTCCCTTCCTTCCTTTCCTTTCTCTCGTTCTTTCTTTCTTCTCTTTTTCTTTCTTCCCTCTCTTTTTCTTTCTTTCCTTTCTCTCTCTCTTTCTGTCATACTTTAGAGACAGAGTTGCTATGTTGCCAAGTTAGTGTTGAACTCCCAGGCTTAAGCCACCCTCCTCAGCCTCCTGAGTAGCTGGAACTACATGTGCCACCCCAATCTGCTTTCTTTTGATTAGTGTTAGCATGGTGTATTTTTCTCCATCCATCACCTTTAATTTATACGTGTCTTTATGTTTATAGCAAACATAGAGTTAGGTCTTGTTCCTTGAGCCACTCTGACAATCAGTGCCTTTTAATTAGTGTTTTTAGACTATTAACATTTAAAGACGTTATTGATATTGGATTATTATCCATTGTATTTCTTACTGTTTTCTATTTATTCCCTTTGTCCTTTGTTCCTATTTTTGTTTTCCACTCTTTTTCTGCCATTTTTTATTTTAGTTGAGCATTTTATATGACTCAATTTTCTTTTCTTTCTTAGCATATTATTAATAATGTCTTTTTTCCCTTTTTTTTTTTTTTTTTTTTTGACGGAGTCTTGCCCTATCACCCAGGCTGGAGTGCAGTGGCATGATCTTGGCTCACTGCAACCTCCGCCTCCTGGTTTCAAGTGATTCTTCTGCCTCAGCCTCCCTAGTAGCTGGGACTACAAGCATCTGCCCCCATGCCCATCTAATTTTTGTATTTTTAGTAGAGACGGGGCTTCATCATATTGGCCAGGCTGGTCTTGAACTTCTGACCTTGTGGTCAACCCGCCTCGACCTCCCAAAGTGCTAAGATTACAGGCGTGAGCCACCGTGCCCGGCCCTTTTTGGCGTTTTTAAATAGCTGCCCTGGAGTTTGCAATATACATTGACAACTAATTAAAGTCCACTTTCAAATAACACTATACCACTTCACAGATACCTTTTAATAGTATAATAGTACAAGTACCTTATAATAACAAAATATTTTAATTCCTCCCTCCCACTCTTTGAATCATTGCTATAATTTATTTCAATTTATACATATATTATAATCATTGAATACATTCCTACTCTTATTATATTGAACAAACTATTTGTTATATCAATTTAAAATTTTAAGAAAGGTTTTTTCTTTATTCTTTTTCTAATAATTTTTAAAATCATAAATGCCTATTTATGACATATATAATTTTCCTTCTCTCTGAAAAACTTCTAACACTTTTTGCTGGCATGTCTACTAGCAACAAATTCCATTAGTTTTTGTTTGATTGAGAAAGTCTCAATATCTTCTTTATTTTTAAAAAATATTTTCACAGGGCATAAAATTCTAGATTGGTATTTTTTTCTCTCAGTACTTTAAATATTCACTCCACTTTATTTTCACTTGCATGATTTCTAAGAAGTCAGATGTAATTCTTTATTCCACTATAGATAAGATACTTTTTTCCTCTGGTTTTTTTCAAGAATTTTCTTTTAATTTTTGATTTTTCTATAATTGGGATATAATATGCCTATGTATACACATTCATCCTGCTTGGCATTCTCCAGACTTCTTGGATCTGTGGTTTGGTGTCTGGCATTAATTTGAGGAAATTCTCAGTCATTATTGTTTCAAATATTCTCTCTTTCCTTCTTTCTTTTTTTCTTTCTCTTATTTCTCTTTTCCTTCCTTCCTTCCTTTTATATACATTACACCTATGTTATGCCTTTTTTTGGTCCCACAGTTATTTTGGGGTTCCATTTTTTTCAGCTTTTTTTTAATCTTTGCTTTCAGTTTTGGAAGTTTCTACTGATATATCTATATCTACATATAGATATATCTATGTATTTACACATAGATATATCTATGTATCTACATATAGATATATCTATGTATCTACACATAGATATACTCTCAAGCTCAGAAATGCAGTATATATAGACATATTCTTTATATACAGACATACTCTCAAGCGCAGAGATTCTTTTTTCAGCTGTGTCCAATTTACTAATAAGCTCATCAAAGTTATTCTTCACTTATGTTACAATGTCTTTTTTAAATTAATTTTCTTTTTGATTCTTTCTTAGAACTTAGTCTTTGTTCTTACATTACCCATATGTTTTTACACATTGTCATTTAAGCCCTTAGCATATTAATCATAGTTGTGTTACTGGAAAAGGGTCCCAATCCAGAACCCAAGAGGGGTCTCTTGGACCTCACACAAGAAAGAATTCAGGCTGAGTCCATAAAGTGAGAGCACGTTTAATAAGGAAAAAAAAGGAATAAAATAATGTCTATTCCATAGGCAGAACAGCAGAGTGGACTGTTTGAGTAATTATAGTTATTTCTTGATTGTATGCTAAATGAGGGGTAGATTATTCATGAGTTTTCCAGAAAAGGGGTGGGCAATTTCTGGAACTGAGGGTTTCACCCGCATTTAGACCATATAGGGTAACTTGCTGATGTTACCATGGCATTTGTAAACTGTCATGACACTGGCAGGACAGTCTTTCAGCGTGCTAATGCATTATGACTGGCAAATAATAAACAGTGAAGATGACCAGAGGTCACTTTCATCACCATCTTGATTTTGGTGGGTTTTGGTTGGCTTCTTTACCACAACCTGTTTTAGCATCAAGGTCTTTGTGACCTGTATCTTGTGCCGACCTCCTGTCTCATCCTGTGACTGACAATGCCTAGTCACAGGCATTGTGACTAGGGAGTCTCTTGGGAGTGCCGCCCATAAGTCTCAGCCTTATTTTACCCAGCCCCTATTCAAGATGGAGTCTCTCTGGTTCGAATGCTTCTGGCAGTTGTTTTAAATTTCCAGTCTGATAATTTCAATATCCCTGACATATTTGAGTCTGGTTCTGATGCTTGCTCTATCCCTTCAAACTAGGTTTTGTGCTTTTAGTATCTCTTTTGATGTTTTTTTAAAGTTGGAAATGATGTACTCCTGTAAATAGGCCTTTGGTGATGTGGTAGTAAGGTGTAGGGGGAAGGGGAATATTCTGTAGTTCAATGACTAGGTGTCAGTCTTGTAATAAGCCTGTGCCCCTGTGCTTTTGGTATGACAGGATGACTGGAGATGGCTAATATTGGTTATATCCCTTCCCCTAGGTCAAGCAGGCTCTGATAAAACTCCAACAGACTGGACTCTCATAATATAATTTCTTTCTTTCTTTTCTTTGGTAGGCCTTGTTAAAAATAACAGAATGCTTTAGTGTATTTCTGAAAGTATACTTTTTCTCTCCTCCTGCCAGAACTATGAAGGAATTTCTCTCCAATATTCACTGTGAGGATCTGGTAGTGCTCCAGGAAGTAAAACTCACAGAAGTATGAGGGCTCCTGTGATGGCTAATTTTATGTGTCAAATTGACTGGGCCAGGTGCCCAAATATTTGGTCCAATATTGTTTGGGGTGTGTCTGTGGGAGTGTTTCTGGATAAAAATTAGCATTTGAATTAGCAGACTGTGCAGAGCAAATTGCCTCCCCGACTCCCTACTGTGAGTGGCCCTCACCAATCAGTTGAATACCTGAACAGAACAAAAACACTGATTAAGAGGGAACTTCTTCCTGACTCCTTGGGCTGGAAGATCAGTCTTTTTCTGCCTTTAATCTTGAACTGAAAGCTTGGCTCTTCTTGGCTGTCATACCTGTGGGCTCAAACTAGAACTTACCCCATTGACTTTCCTGGTTCTCAGGCTTTCAGACTTAGACTAGAACTACACCATTTGCTCTCCTGAATCTCTGGTTTGCGGACTGCAGATCTTGGGACTTGTCAGTCACCATAATCATGTGTGTCTATTCTTATATTAAATGTATTTATATATGTACATCCTGTCAGTTCTGTTTCTCTGGAGAACCCAGGTTAACAAAGCACCATCCTCCTGGAGTCTTTAATGCTCAGTCTTGTCAATAATGAACCTGTAGCAGTTCATCAATTACAGCCCAAGTTTTCCTACACCAGTACTGGCTCCCAAGGAGTCTTGTGCCTGTGAGTTTCTGTTCAGTAAGTTATAATTTTTGATATTCACATATCTGTCTTCCAAATTTGAGGGCAGCGATTTGCACTGTGACTTCAGTTCTCTGACAGATCTAAGAATTATTGGTTTTGTAATGTTTGTTCAACTTTTTACTTTTTGGGACAAAATGATGACTTCCAAGCTCCTCACATGCTAGACCAGCAACCAAAAGACTTCCACATCTGTTTTTCAATAAATGTTTTACTTTGGAATACTTTTTGATTTACAGTACAGTTGCAAAGATAGTACAGAGAGTTCCCACATACCTATCACCCAGTTTCAGTTCCCCCTGCTATTATTATCTTGCATTAATGTGGTACATCTATCAAATCTAATAAACCAACGTTAATTCTTTACTATTAACTAAACTCCAGGTTTTATTCCTGATTTCACCAGTTTTACCCAATAATGTTTTTTTATTTTTTTCTGTGCCAGAATTTCACATTTTATTTTGTTATTATGTTTCTTAATCTCCTCCAGTCTATGATAGTTTCTCAGGATTTTCCTTGTTTTTCATGACCTAGATGGTTGTGAGGAAGAATTGTCAGGTTTTTGTAAACTGAACCATGCTTTGTGTTTGTCTTCTGTCTTTGTTTTCCTCGAAAAGAATCTTGCAGATGTGAAGAGTCTTAATACCTCATATCTGGGGTACCACATTAATTTGTTGCTATACATCTGCATGTTTTTATCTTCGTTGAGGACAGGTCTCTATGTTAAATTAACCATATTTGTATCTCCTTAGCAGGCAGAGCAATGCCTGAAAGGTATTAAGTATCCAGTGATGTATTTTGCATCAACCTAATAACACATTATTCAGTCGACTGTCTCGCTTGACAAGAAGCCTCTTAAAACTGAAGACCATGTCTTGTTTGTTTGTTCCCTTATCTCCTCAGCACTAAGCTCAGTGCTTAGTGTAAATAAATACTAAATGAATATTTTCAATTTTATGTTAAACTCATTTTTGTAGCTATTTTCAAGGACCTGTTACATTCAATGTGTTCACACAGAGAAGGTAGTTGGCAAGTCAAATAATCCTATGCTTTAGCTGATAAGTGGTTGTTTTTTGTGGGAAGTAGAAATGAGCCACAAATTAATGCTCTTTTCTGTTTATGGATATCAGTCCAACTTGATATTTGTGTAACAAATACTTACAAAGTTCTTATTTAAGCCCTGTCTCTTAATGGTGCCCTCAGGGTCAGTACGAAGAATTCTTATTCATTAGCTGTTAATTTCTTTACTAGCAGACAATCTAAGTGTTCTTGGCTTAAGTTGAACTTGGCCTAGCAATTTATGATGGGGGGAGCTAAAATCATAATAGTGAAGGTGATACAGAAGAACTCCAAATTAAAGAATTGATAAAGATAAATAGGGTTGGCGTATAGAACAAGGCACAGTCTAAATGCCTTCAATGGAGGAATATTTACATAAATTATGAAAAATTCATATAATGAACTATTAATCATTAACATTTTTGTTTAAAAATATTTAATGGCTTCTTTAAGTTTTTGTTTTTAATCAGATGCATAATATTTACCAAAAAGTTAACACAGACATGTAAAAGTAGAACGTAAAGAATGCCCCAAATTCAACCCACTCTTTTCTCTGTGTGGTATTTAAGAGACAGACAAGCCGATGTAGTGGCAGAAGAAAGGAATAGACAGAATGAGAATATACTGATTTCAACAATATTGTTTTGTAGCATTTCATTTTTTGTGTGAGTGATCCACACATTTTTGGATATTGAGTTTGCTCCAAATAATAGATTTTGTTGAAAGTTTAGATACTTCACAATTTCCAGACTTAAGAAAGTACAAAACAGAATAGTTAAAATCAATTTAAGTTTAAAAAAAGTAAAATAAGGTAGCAAGATATTTTTTAAGTGACTAAAATATTTAATCATTTTGATCAGTTTAATATTCTATTTAATACCATAAATTATGAATATCAAAAATCAATGGTTATGGTTCAATATTTTGATTTTAATGTTAACTCTTTCAATATTGAATATATTAAAAATATATTATAGTGGGCCAAAATTTACACTAGTTAAAAGAACAAGGACTAGGTGTATTTATTTTCAATTCATTATGAGTTTCATTAAATTATTTTTTGTTTCCCCTCTTGCAATTAGTTCCTTAAGGTCTTTTCTCTGTATTGTTTTATTTTATAATATATTCACTTATGTATGACTACCATAAGGTTCTGTAAACAAATAATACTATACCAATACTAATAACCATTTAGTAGGGTATTTACTAAATGCAAAAAACTGGACTTACGGCTTTACAACAATAGCTGACATAATCTCTACCATAGTTATTTAGGTGTTATCTATACAATTTTGCTGATGAGAATAATATATTCACTTATGACTATCATAAGGTTCTGTGAACAACTAATAGTATACTAATACTACTATTAATAAATCACCATTTAGTATGGTATTTACTAAATGCAAGGGACTGGGCTAATGATTTTACAACAATAGCTGACATAATCTATGCAATGATTATCTGGTCTAGGTATTGTGTATATCATTTTGCTGATGAGAAAATAGGATAGGATAGACTTTCCAAAGGTCATATCATAAATGACAGAGGAATTAAAACTGAGGTCTTTAGTTCTACCTAGTCCCAGGCTTTTTCACAAGGCTCTCTATGCCGACTCCCAAAACATCTTATTGGACATACTTTTTCTACCTATGATGTCATCTGTTAGGGAAGCCATGTGTCTCAATGTCGTGTGCTATAGATGGTGAATCTAGCTCATGCTTATTTTACCTCTTTCCCACATTTCATCCATTATCTCAACTTTAATCAGCTAAGACATCATGATACAACATATAAACATTGCTCTGTGGATACACAGATCAAGTGAGGCTCCACAATTCAGTAGTATTCACTTAACAATTTTCACCCTCAAATTCCTACTCTAGTGCTTTCATAGCTTACATTTGTGAAGACTAAACAAGAGAGGACTCGTACAAAGCACCTCACACAGACTTCACACACACGTTGAGTACTGCCTTAGTTTCCTTCTGTTGCTGTAACAAATTATCACAAACTTAGTGCCTTAAAACAACAAAAATGAAAATCTTACCTCTCTGGAGGTCAGAAGATCAATGTGGGTTTCATAGGAGATAAAATCAAGATGTTGGGTTTTCAGGACTTTTCCTTAGTTCAGCTACAGACGGGGTTCTTGTCTCTCCCACGGCGATGGAATTTTAGGCTCGTAGATGGTTTAAAGGGTGGGTAAAGCAGGGTTTTATTGGGTGAAAAGGGAAAACAATGGGGAGAAACAGGGATCTTCTGCAAGGCTAGAGTCCCGTGCTCGAGCGCTCCCTGCCCGCAGCTTGCATCCCAGGTTCCACACAGGAAGAGAAGGGGCCAGGCTCCCCTCTGCAAAGGGCACAAACTTCCCTGGGGCTCTACCCCAGTGGGCAGGCTGATTGGAGTTTTTCTGGGGACCCCCCTCCCACCTGGCTGTCTCATTGTTAAGCTCTGTTCCTTCTGGAGGCTGTAGAGGGCTATCCGTTCCTTGATTTTTCCAGCTTGATTTTTCCTGGGCTTGCGGACTCTTTCTGCAATGACATTACTCAAGCTCTGCTTTCATCAAAGCATCTCCTACTCAGCTTCTCTGTGTCTTTTTTCCCCTATAAGGACCCTTGTCATTACACTGAGTTCACTCATGTAACTCAACCTACATCTCAAGATCCTTAATTTAATCGCATATACAAAATCTTCATATACATATGTGTGTGCGTATGTATTTTACTTTTTGCCAACACGGGAACATAGTCACAGGTTTTGGTAATTAGAGTGTGAATAACTACTCTGGGGGCCAGCCACGGTTCTTCTTTTCTCTTCCTCCTAAAATGCAAGTCAGATGTCATCCATTTCCATCTTCAAAATTACACACACACACACACACACACACACACACACACACACAATGACTAGGTAGCATCTGCACATAAACCTCAAACATTTTAGCATAATATTGAGACCTTCCGTGATTCAGTCCATCCATTCTTTCCTAACTCAACTCTTGTTTTTCCCACCCACGATTTCCAGCTTTTCTTCTACCTATATTAGCCTGCATGCTATTCTCTCAGTACCAGCTACCAAGCTCTTGCTTATATTGTTTCCTGACGCCAGAATTTATCCCTGTCCTCCTGGCCTCAACAACATATATGGCTCAACATTTCCCCTTTTAAGGAAACCTTTTCTGTTGACTCTAGCTGAAAAGAATCACTCACTCCTCAACATGACACAAGTCTTTTCCCACTCTATTCCTATACTTATTTCATTCTCCTTGGTTTCCTGGGCCACTATTGCCTTGGGGGAAAAAAAATCCTACCTTTACCTTTCAGTAAGACAGCCACAAAACTGTTCATACGTTTCTCTTCCTATTGCAATTTCAGCATCTGCAAGCCCTTTGAAAACTTCTCCCCTGTATTTCTGGAAGACCTATAAGGCTGTCTAGTATCTGTTCTTTTAAACAGTGTCTACCATCCATGTAGCATCTACCATTTTCTTTCGCACATTAGCTCTTCGGATCTCTTGTATTGAGATTTCTGAAGATGGTGCAAAGGACCTATGGATACTCCAAAGCAATATCCCAATCCCCTTGTCAATGCTGCCCTAGGTATCCTCTCCTGACATCACTTTTGCTACTGTAATAAGATTTTTCAGTATCCTTCATTGGTGAAGCCTGTCCACCTTTGTTGTACACTCTGAAAGCAATAGTACTTAAACTTCTCACCTCTGACTCTTGAAAATTCAGGTAACTCATCAAGAATTTGATACCCTAGCTCTTTCAGTTTTTTAACAGTCCCTCTGGTCCTCTGATTGGTCACACATTCATAAGAAATGGGTTGTTATGATCATCTGAATGATCATCCTTGATCCGTGCTCAAAATAACTTGATCCTGAGGCTTTGTTTTCAGATCAGTCTGGTATGTTGTAACCCTTTTCTCCCTGCGATTTCAGTTATTTTACTTAATGATTTTCAGTCACACATGCAGCTAGATTCCCAGTAGACTTCCTCTCTAATCTTTGTTATACCCAAACATACATGAATATTGGGGTGCTATGGGTCTGAGGTTACTTTATGACCCATTTTATTATTCTATTCTGATTTATTGTTTATGTGTCTTTCTGCTTGTTACTACAAAGATCCTGGAGAGCAGGGCATAGTTTTGGCATCCACCAAGCATTCTTCGTGTCATGTGTTACACAAACTAGGGGCTAGATAAGTCATTTTTGAATGAATATAATTGGGCCATTTGTAACATAGAAACTTTTCTTCCCATGCAGCTAAAATAAGGGTTAACTTCATTGTTGGAGGAGCACAAATAAAGCATACAACAAATTCAGATAGCCAGCAGATCCTGGAGCTCCATCAAAATGTTTCAGGATGTTTATTTGGATCTGCCGTTTTCTCCATGCATACACAGGCACACTTAAGAGTTGATGTGCCCTGCGAGAACTGGCATTCATCAAGATTTCTAAGCCATTACTTTTTCTATGGACCCTAGCCGATGCTTCCTTCAAAAAATGTGGAAGGCCTGCTAATTTATTCTAATGAAAAGGCAACAGAGGCACGGAATTTGGAATCAGAAAGGTCACTCAATAGACCATATGAGGGGGTCAACCCCCTAAAATAAGAACGTGAAAACACATTCACCAGATAATAATTTTCCACTAATAATCTATAATAAATATGCATATTTAACTCCCACTGCAAAGGAATTTTAAAATTTAGCAGTCGTCTATTTTGAATTTATGGTACTCTTTTCCAACATGACTGATACAAGTAGTAAATGACAATATGGTTTATAGTAAATTCTTTTTATTTTATTATTGCATCTCCTGAAGATGTGAAAGAACAAACAAACAAACAAAAAACACGCCTAGGGATTTGTGAGAAGGACCAGAAGACAGAGCTTAACAGTGGCATTAAAGTGCTAGAAACCTGGAGACAAGCAGAGGGAAGAGAATAATGATTCTGATTTCAGAGGCCCAGCACCAGAGCACAGAGTGTGTTAGTATTAAGCTTAGGACACCCATCCTCTATTTGGGGCTTCTATAAACACAAGACTGGGAAGGTGAGATGTAAGATAATATTACTTTAGGGGACGCAGGGATGCACCGTGTCAAAACTAGAACCACACTACACTCACTCCCTGTAGAAAGTGTAAGAGGTAACTGGAAACTGTGAGAGGTAAACTGCTACAATTCAGTTTATTTATCAGAGAATCACTCAGCAGAGCAAAAGCTTATCCAATAAAATATTATCAATCTATCTCAACCAAGTCTTCTTCTGCATACAATGATCACAGGCACATACTTTGGGTTGGGGCTAGAAGACCCTACTTTAAACTCCAGTGAATGTTTGCCTAGTAGATGTGATATGTGTCCTTTCTCTTGCTGGAGACTGCCTGGATTTTCACTGGAGATTGGATCCCATAGGAGGGCTTTGGTGTAGCTGAGGTTCAGGCCCTGGCCAGAGGGCTGACTTTTTCTTGTTAGAAAGGTAGATGTACAGTATGTAGTCTATAATAGAGACAAATGTCTTCGAACTATTAAAAACTCAGGATTTTTATTCTCGACGGACCCTAATGTGCTTGTACTAGTTTTGCTAGTGCACATGCTGACTCACTCTCACCCTATGGTGATAGGTTTTATGTTTATGCAACGTGATGTGTTGATCCGGACATGTATTTGTCTTCACTGGGCAGCTAGCTCTATGGGTTGGTCTTGATCGGTCTATATTAGTTTCCTGCAACTGTTGTGACAAATCACTATAAATTCGTGTCCTAAAGCTACAGAAATGCATTTCTGTCACAGTTTTGGAGGCTGGAATTTCAAAATCAACATGTGGCAAGACTATGTACTCTCTGAAAGCTCTAGAAAAGAATCCCTCCTTGCCCCTTCTAGTGATGGTGCTCCTGGCAATCATTGGCACTCCTTGGCTTGTAGATGTCTCACTCGAATCTCTTCCTCCATCTTCACATGCTCTTCTTCCCTCTGTGTGTCCCTTCTGTTTCATATAAGGACATGTGCTATTGGTTTCAGGGTTTACCCTTGTCTCATCTTCATCCCTAATCAATTACATTTGCAAAGGCCCTATTTCCAAATAAGGTCACATTTGAGTTTCTGAGTTGACGTGAATTTTGAGGAGACACTATTTAACTCACTTCAGCGTACTGTGGCCAGAACTGGGACCTAGAATCCAGCCACAACACTGGGCAAACAGGCATTTCAATATACCCAGAGCCTACAGCATAAGCAGCCCACTATTAACCCAAAGGGCTTCTTAGTGAGAGAACGCCCTCCATCATGACACTACTACCATCTGCAGGAAAGTGGACAGATCTAGCCGGTCTACACATGGAATGGTTCTCTCAGAGGTAGATGGCCTACATTCTTTGCCATCACACGTAGCATCTGTGTCTTCAGAACATTCACTTACTTCTCTGGACCCCACCCTTGCTGTAGCCCCTCCCTGGGAATCTACAGCGACATTTGGGAAGAGAAAATGTTGCAAAACACTGAAGTTTTTGTGAGTTAGGCAGATGAGATTTCAGACTATCAAGATTAGGGGAGTTGCAAAATATATGACTATATTTATACTCAACTATTTAGAATGTGGAATGAAGAATCTTTAAGGTATAAATGTTTTGGATAAATCCACCTTTTATCTAAACAACTGCAAGGGAAATTTAAAATGATCACATTCGGCAAATAATTTACACAGACACTTTAGGCAGGGGTAGTGGGTGCCTGAATTGTTTGGATAATAGCCTTATTTCTTTTAACCTTTGTGGCAGGAAATTTTTTGACATGTTTGATCCTGGAAGTCACTCAATTTCTCAGTGTTTCTTTTATGCGACTCCTCAATAAAGACTTGGGGAAGCTCAGGAAGCAGGTGGTTTGGAGGTAGAAACGTTACATGTTTTGTTTTGTTCTAATTACTTGCTTGCGGCATATGGAGAGAGATAGTCAATTAGGCAGCTAGGATACCGACCACTAAGATCTTTATAGATTCAGACTTGCACTTGCATCCTGATGGGACACAAAACAGGAAGCTATTTGTTTAAGGGATCCTAACATTTTGACTGCCACCACAGATAGCCCCCTCTAGAATGAAAAGCAAGAGCTGTTTAATCACCCACAGCATCTCTAAACAACAATTAAGAACAGGAAGTGAAAGGCACTGAGTCCATTTCAAACTCCAAAGGCAATAATTAATGAGAAGCGAGGGGCGCTGCTGATTATTGTAATTTCTTTTGGTTCTGATGACTGACATCCGTAGATTGGATATGCACTGTGCATTTCATTATTTATGTCAATGCATAGTGTTGATACACTAAATATGTAGGATCAAGATTGTAAAGTTTTTTGTGGTAGAAAATAATGTGGATGACTAGTTTATAATCAGTAAGTTGTAGTTTCATGTGAAACATTGACAGAATTAAGTAGAAATAATTTACTTGAATAAAAAAGAACATAATTGGTGAGTAACAAGATGCTGGCAGAGAATTTGTGAGAGCTTTTTCACTGAAATTTGAAGTTGTTCATTTGCATAGTGAAGTTGTATTGAGAGCTGCATATGTTCAGCCAAACATGGAGGGCTGTGTCACTGGTTCAGGACTCTCCACCATGGACATTTGTCTATGTGTTCAGACCCTCTTGGGTCTAAGCTGAAACTAAGAGGCCCTGGCCCAGCTCTCATAACCTATTTGTTTGTGTAGGCTTGACCAGGGTTTTGTTACCAGAAAATCTGTCTATAGCACCAGCATCATTAGAGACACTGAAAATTTACTTTCAACTGCCACCACATCTAGCTGGTATGTACAATTGGCATGTAACACCTCACATACAGAAGGGCTATGATTCTGCTTTACAGCTTATGTATGGAAAATTAAAAAATCTCAAGCGATGTGTTCCTGCTACTCAGGCTTTTGAGCTGCAGATTCAGCAACAGCTCAGAGAATATTTCGGGGGTTAAAACCAATGGATTAATCCAAAGTGTAGAGAAAAATTGGGATGATATATGGTTTTTGAACCCCAAGCATGCATTGGTTTTGGGGTTGAAGCAGATGCTTTGAGTGCCTGGCCGTATTCCCAGGAACCACCCAACTCCCAGCACTCATGATTCTTGGCCTGGGACCTTGCTCTCATGCCTGCCTGCCCCATGCACATGGCAGGTCAGCAAGCGAGGATGTAGATGCACTGCCTTCACCCCAGCAGCTCTCAACCAGTGACTTGATAGGAGCTGGGAGATGAACACTCTGTAATCCTGCCCTGGGGATACCTTCCAGATGGCTGTCCTCATTGGTTCTCTGAGCTCTCCAGTGAGACTGAGCTTCCATTGCCCACAGTGGTTATTTAGCTGACATTACAAACTTTGTTGTTCTTCTGTCTCCTGTCTCCCTTCCCTGCTCCTTTCTCAGAGCTCCGTGGAATTACCTCCCCAAGTAAACAACTTGCACTTGAATGCTCATCTCCGACTGTGCTTCTGGGGAGCCCAATCGCAGACATATTTTCCCTTTTACCTTGCCAGGTTCATAAAGCTAGTTAACGACGAATGGAAGCAACACCCGGTAGTGTGTTCTGGGAGCCTGCTGTGTGCCTCGACTGTGTTAGGAGCTGCACAGAGTGTTTCTGACCCTCAGAAGTACTCTACAATGAAACTCACAAGTCAAGTTCTCAGCCCACATCCTTACCCAATCTCCTTGCATTTCACTTGCCCATATTAAATATTTACATGAGGTGTATTTTGAACAACAACAAGCAATATGAATGCACCAGTTAGCAGGACTTTCTCCTCTGTCATCAGAAGTCTGTGCCCAGGCAGAAATGGGGCCGTCTGTGTAAGGCTCACTTGAGGCCCCAAGTCATTCACTAAAGAGGCAGTTTGGAATCAGAGAGAGCAGGAAACCTCCGGCAAGGCTGGTTCATTAGTGCCTCTGCTGATTAATCAAGACCTGGCTGCCACTTTGTTAAATGCCTGGAGGTGGAGTTGGAGGCAATCAGCCCTGTGGAAGCTGCTTGATTGCTTCTCGAAGTGGCAGTTTGCTTTTGGACACTGGACTTGTTCTTGTCAGATCCGAATGGTGACCTTCAGTAAGAACAATGACCCTGCCTCCAAGTGCAGAGTCTATGGGCATACTATATGGGAGTCTATTATACAGACAGTCACACATGAAGAAATAGCCGCAAAATCCCTGAGTGCAATTATATTTTGGTTTCATAAATGCAGTCCAATTATTGCATTTGTCTTCCTTTTGTATCGAGCTTGGAACAGGCACTCCCACTAAATGTGCCAAATGCTTTATTTTTGTCTCCATTTTCAGAGAGTACATCAGGAAAATGAAGTGAGCTCCCCCTCCCTCCCACAGTAAACAACCACATAACTGTAATAAGAAGCTTTTTGAATAATTTATAATTTGCAAACAAAAATTCATCTGATTATGCTGAAATGACAGACAGTCTGCATAACAGTGTGTATTATCAAAGAGAACTTTTTTCTTTTTTCCATTTTGGTGACTGATTATTTACACAAATTGAAGAGAAATAGCTATGTACACTATTACCTTTAAATTATTTTTTAATCTACCTTTTAATCTTTCAAAACTATACAGGAACAATATTATTGTCTGCCAATCACTGACGATGATGCATTCAAAAGCATTTTCCTATGCGGATGAACAAAAAAGACATTCAAGATAATGCGCAGTTCATTGCTTCTTTTTTCCTAGGAAATGGGTGTTTCCGGGTTTTATACCATCAGTGACTTATGACTATTTTATGCTGTTTTCCTTTGTTACACGGACAGAAAGCATTTAAGACATACAATTCGCTGTGTAGTCACACCACCCCTTCTTGTCTCCTCTTGTCTTGGTGTCAAACATGAAAATGATGGAGCTCTTATTTGTTTTAAAGCAAAAGTCTTTGATTAAAACTGATGGTTTGGTTGGAGCCACTTTGGGAGCTAATCAGACAATATAGAGAACAGAAACATTAATACTCCTCCCAAATAATGCTGGGGTAAAAATTGTACAATTTGGAAGGATGTGTGAAGTTTGGCTCATAATTTTGGCACTGATGATGAATCCTTTGAGGGCCCCTCACTTATGTCCAGGTGATGAAATCCCATACTGTTTGATTGTTCTGAAAGTACATGTCATGTCTGCATTATAAACAATATTTCTTTTACATTTTCAGAAGACCAGTTATTTTTCTTGAGAGAGTTAATTTGTTTTCTCAAATTATCTAGAATAACAATCTGCTTTCTCCATATTATTATCACTTAGTTTCACTTCAGGTTGGTTTTAGTAAATTTCACTGGAGTTTGCCAAAACTTGGTTACTGGGTTAAATAGGTATGCATAGTGTGGATTCATGTCCAACATCTGCTTTTTCAGAACATTCTACTAAAAGCTGGCAGGAATTAAGAATGTTCAAAACTGTACAATGTAACATCTCTATCTTCTAGAATTTGAGAATTCTTTAAGCAACAGAAAATCACTTTCCATAGATCATAGATTCTAACAATCTGCAAAGAGAAAACCTCTTTCAACACACCCTACTGGGTATTTTCCCCCAGGGATAGAGGCTGCAGTGGCAGGTGCACTGCTCGTCATCAGCTCAGATCCCAAGAAAGCTATGGGAAACTGACCAAAGAGAAATGCAGGGTTCATGCTCATCTGAAGCCAGGGTTTTAGAGGAATCTGGCCAAGTCTTTAGCATCAAGCATGGATTTAGAAATCATCTGAGAATCCATTGATTCTGAAGTCTGTGTATTCTTTCTCCAATAGGAAGTTCGTCCCAGTACCATATGGGGCCAGCTGAGAATTCTGTCACCACACCAGCACCAGCACCCATCTCTTCTTTCTTATCTGAAGTGGTTAGAAGAGGGACATGGGCTAGCTGTGAGATTAGCACCACTCATTGGGATCAGATGTGCAGGCGTCCATTATTCCATCATCAGGGACATGCATTCTTGACCTGGAACCATTTGGCATCAATATTATTTTAAGAAATTCCATTAGACAAACATTTCTCTGGATATATTTTCACTAATATTTTACTTGGAAAGCAGCCACTGCTCTTTTTAGACTTTTTAAACTGCTGTCAGATGATTAAGCTTTTCATTCTGTAATAACTTAGGGTGGATTTAAACCATGCCATATCTCCTAGATTCCAAATCATCCCATCTCTCCCCTACTAGAACATTTAATGGTTAGGAGTAGGCAGACAGCCTACCAAGGACTTCTCAAATAAGAATGTCAAGAAAGGAGACGCCTCCACATTTAACAATGGCTAATGCCATCCCTCTTAGGAATTTGATTTCATTATAAGGAAAAAAATCTTTCCTGCATTGGTGAAAATTGCATAAATAATAATGTATATATTTTATTTGCCTTTACTCTGTCAGGGGCTTCAATTTCTATGGAAAGGAATATCTTTTGAGTCTATCTTAAGTGATGAAACATGTCAAGAAATTCAGAATTATCCCATCTATAAGAAAATCCACCTCCCCCCACCCCCTCAGAAAAAGCTCAGACTCAAAGCCCAATAGACTTTCCTTTGTCCCTCTGTGTCGAGCATGCCTCAGCCTCCTGAATCAGCCCCTGGAGAACTTTGAGGTTGGCTTGATGTCAATTCTCCAGGGCAACGGATACTCCTGGAAAGAATGGTGTGTTTATAATTTTTATCCTTCTATTATTGTTTAATTACCTTCTGATACAAACAAGTGTCCTTGTGAAGGCCAAAAATAAACAGGATGGAGTTAGGCCTGACACCATCATAGTAAGACTTATAGAGATAGACATTTCATTCCAAAAATTGAGTCTTGAATGTAAAACTCTTTTTGGTTATCTAAGCACTAACTCCACATACATAGGAGTCTGCAAGTCTAATGTTTCCTTCATGACTCTTTTTCAAAATTAGGGCAATGCCAGAGTATCTATTAAAGATTCAGGGCTTGGATTTTTATTAATGTTTGAGGTTCTTATTTCTGTTGACGAACAACGTGAAAAAAAAAAATAGTGAGAAGACAAATAGTGCCAGAGTAAAACACAACTCTATATTTTCTAACATTTCTTTTTTTCAGTCATTTAACTTTAAATAAAATAGAGCAGAGCATCATGTATTTTCATGAAGGCGGAGGTGAATGAAAAAGGAAATTGTTTTGTAATGTCGAAGATAGAAATTTGCAAATCATTTCACATTTAGCTTTTCCTCTTTACATTTGAAGCTTACTCATGGGAGAAGGAAAAAAACGTATTGATAGCACTTGGTTCCTTAAAGAGGTTGCAAGTATAGTTGAGAACATGCTCTAACTAGAAAGGAAACCTGGAAGGGGAGGATTGAGGGGGACAGAGAATCTTTGTGAGAACAAGATAAGATCTTGCGAATGGCCCCTATTAAAGCACCTGGTACATTGTGGAAATTAAGGAGTGTGGTCTCTTTCCCTGAAAGAAGAGAGGAGAAAACAGCTTGTTGGGGTGGGATCAGAGAAGTGCTTTTTCACTATGGAGTTAGTGAAAAGGTCTCATTCCCCAATAATTTAGTCTTTGTCTTTCCTGGCAAAAGTAAAGATCTTTTCTGATCGGTCTTCTTGAATAGTGTATTTGGCTATTCTAAAGCATAAATAACAGAATTTTGTTGTTGACTTATTTTTTTCATTTCCTTCAAACAATAGCAGTGATGGGTAGAAGAATAGAAAGAACAGAAGGCTATGTGAGAGCAATTAGAATAATATTTATTAAAATAATGATAGCAGCTGTCATGGACTGAGCCGTTATAATACATGGAATGTTATATGCAGTATTATACTTCTTAGAACAACTTAAAACTGGGAATATTGCCCTTATTTTACAAATGAATAAACCCTTCAAAAAATTCAAGCACATTGTTAAAGTGATAACAGTGTACAAGTGACAGCTAGGATTTTAACTGGAATCTCTTGAACCCCAAGTCAGTATTATTTCCACAGTGCTTTCATCTTGTCAATGATTCATCTCAGCTAGACAGAAAAACACCTCTAGCCATCAGAATGGAATCAGGACCTTGCTCTCATGCAGTGTTGACCAGTGTGCCCATATCTAGCAGGGTTTGGTCTCCAAAACGGTTGCTGTCACAACTGGGCAGTGGCTGTTGAGAAAAAAATAAGAATGAAGAGGAAGAGGTAACAAAAGGCCCCAGAAGAGAACAGAGCAGGAACAACAAGAGTGAGGAAGTTAGGAAGAAGTGACCTGCCATCAACTGCATATTTTCTGTGGTCCTTCCTAAACTCTTAGTCAGCCCCTTCATTGTTATCAGAGGGTCACAGGGAATGCTCTGTCCCATTCCCTATCAGCTTTTTTTTTTTTTTTTTTTCCTGAGACAAAGTCTTGCTCTGTTGCCCAGGCTGGAGTGCAGTGGCATGATCTCGGCTTACCGCAACCTCTGCCCTCGGGTTCAAGCGATTCTCTTGCTTCAGCCTCCTGTGTAGCTGGGACTACAGGTGTGCGCCACTATGCCCAGCTGATT
Organism: Chlorocebus sabaeus; assembly: GCF_047675955.1. Taxonomy (NCBI): domain Eukaryota; kingdom Metazoa; phylum Chordata; class Mammalia; order Primates; family Cercopithecidae; genus Chlorocebus; species Chlorocebus sabaeus. Next base: position 16,078,148 of record NC_132921.1, on the reverse strand, counting down.
TTTGTCTATTTAGTAGAGACAGAGTTTCACCATGTTGGCCAGGCTGGTCTCGATCTCTTGACCTCGTGATCTGCCCTCCTTGGCTCCCAAAGTGCTGGGATTACAGGCGTGAGCTACCATGCCCGGCCCCCATTCCCTGTCTTTTTAAAGGTACCGCCTATTGTTATTTAATAGATATTCTATATTTTGCCCATGAAGAAAGAACAGAATCTAACAGTGACACTATTGACTATTTTCTGAGGCAAGTGCACACCCAGTCTCTGTTTTCTAATTCCCTGTCCCTGACACCAACAGCATTGAGCAACCCTTGGAACTGTGTACCTGAGGCTAGCACAGAGCACTAGAAGGTGAGTGCTTGGGGTCATGCACTGGAAGGTGAGGATATTAGTACTGTCTGCCCAGAAAGACAAAGCAACCCACAAGTGGGCTTGTTTTATACAAGACTAAAGCCTCATGCATCTACTGGCCTGCTCAGACCCACCCATTCAGTGTCTCTGGTGGTTTGGAATGGAGTCTCTGTGGGTGCCCTGTGGAATTTTGTTGGGGTGACGTGAGTGCCTCCAAAGAGCTGGTTTATTGAAGCCAAAGTGCTGAAAATGAGGAGGAGGCTAAGAAGGAAATGCAGTAGCCTATGGGGGGAGTGTGGGAACATGACCCTCTGTCTGCCTTGTTAACACGGCCAATATTTGTGTTAGAGAGAGGAGTAACAGGAACAAGCATTTGATCAATAGTCCAGAAAAGCTTGGGGAGGAGAAAGAAAGAGAGGGCAGGTAATTCCCAAAGTCCAGCTGCTGAAAGGGTGTTTGTTTTACCTTAATCAGTGGTGCATCACCAAGGGATTATGAGCACTGCCCAGAGGTGCTCTCCACCACTGTCTATGTTGGGTCCCCAGTGGCTACTCCAAAGAAACATGCAGTGTAAGTACACACTGTGCTTGGTAAGCAAATATAGCTCTAAGTCAAGTCTCCAAACTCATTGTTCCAACCACATGGAACCCTGCTGTAAAGACATTCTGAGGTAGTCACTGGTGTGGACATAAAGGCTAAATTAAATCTAACATACAGATTCAGTGAGTGGGTATCAATTTGTTACAGATGTATATACATGCTGGTAAATTTACGCGTAGACAAGGCACAACTCACAAATATACATTCACATTTCCACTGTCATTCTATCGCTGCACAAAGTTTCCTAAGTTCTATTGTTTCTCAAAATATAGTCACATTTAATTACCACGATATTTAAGATAAATAAACCATTTTAAATTGCACCAATTCTAAACAATTCTTCACTTTATCCCATTTTGGATTGGGAGTTGAGTTTACAATTGCTGTAAAGTCAGCATTGTTTAAGGGATCTGTCTGGGAGGATGTTGGATGCCAGCAGAGAAGAAGCTGGCTGGGGATGAAGAGAGATTCTGGTTCATTCCCTGAGCATGATTATTGATTAAGTTTCAAATAGGAAGGGCACCTTTTGTTATCAGCAGAAACAGAAATCTCTCCATAACAAATATGAGATATTCTTTCCATAACTATACACAGATAATTTGAGGAGGCCCCTTTTATTCTGATTTGACGTTAGGACTGGTCATCACAAGTGAAGTTAACTACAAGACAAAGTTGGAAGCAATCTTGAACATTAGTCAGATACGTTTTAAACACCAAACTCTGATGCTTTTTAATAAGAAAATGATTTTTAATGGTGTTTTTTAAAATGTTCTATTGCAAAAGAAAGAAAAAAAAGTATAAATCTTAGGGATGATTTGGTAGGACATCTCAGCCTCCCAGCACTCTGTGTTCCAGAGGAAAAAAGTATGTAAACCTGTAGACAGGTGATAAAACTATTAGCAACTATTAGGCATGCTTGAAATAAGTGACGTCTATAGTTCTATTGGGTAGAAGCGCGAGTATGACATTTTATAAAATCATTTTAATGTAAATTTACATGAAGTGTTCCAGAGAAAATTAAAAACCAAGGCCACTGAGAAAACCACCACTCACAACCATGCTATAATAGTAATCTTACCATCTGGACAAGAAGTGCATTGTTTTGTGAGTTTGCAAAAGAGAAGGGAATACATTTACGGTAAACATACATTAATATGCAATTAAACCCATTATCTTGCTGACACAAGAAGTGCTTGTATATGTGAAAATGATGAATGACCGTAGCTCACAACCTTTGCTCACTTACCCTCGTTTCTGTCAACTGTTCACTATAATCATGAACAGAATATTTACCACCAGTAGCTACAAATAGGATTTGCCTGAAAGTATGATTTTTCTTCTGGAAAAGTTGCTATTCAATTGCTTTTAGAATACTTTTAAGTTGTATATGTAATTATTTAAAAGCATTTTATGTACATTTTGTTTTGTTTTTGAGTGTTTGCTCAAATAGGGTTCTGTTTCCCTTGAGGGTATTTTTAATGCTAGAAATATCCTTGAAACTTTTTCTTTTGTGTGTGTGTGATTTGGTAAAAATTTCCTGTGCTAGCCTGTCACTGCTGTGACCTTTACTACAGTTTGTTAAAGTAAAAAAAAAAAAAAAAAAGATTCTATAGATATCAGATTTTACACCAAGGTTTGAATCACCAGGTGCCTACATATCTGAGTATTAAATAACGGTTCAGATTTCGAGGAATCAAATTTGTTCATTATAATTTGTGTGCCCATAATTATTCTAGGGTTATTCCGGGCCTCAGTGTTTGACTTCCAGGCATTTGTATTTATTAGATAGAGCTAAAGAACATAAAATAATTAGAAAGCAGTTAAATTTAACTATACCATACTGATTTTAATTGCCAAGAATAACCTAAAAAGAAAGAAAAGTATGGATGGAAATTAGACTTTGTGGGGGAGAAGGGCCTATTTTCACTCTTGAACTCTGTTATTATTTATTTCTTAGTAACTGCCAGGGAAGTTTTACATAAATCTATTTGTACATATGGTACTGTGTTATCTATCATTTGAGTAGGTCAATGATACCACTGGACTGTGAGCTGCTTCAGGCAGAAATTGAGTCTTATTTTTATCCCAAGGTGCTGGTTCAGTAATGGTTACATAGTAAGAATATAATAAATATTTGATGAAAAATGCGTGAGTGAATATTAAATACATTGTTTTTTATTTTATATTTGCATTAGTCCATTCTCATGCTGCTAATAAAGATGCATTCAAGACCGGGTAATTTATATAGGAAAGAGTTTTAATTGACTCACAGTTCCACAGGGATAAGGAGACCTCAGGAAACAATCATGGCAGAACAGGAAGCAAATACATCCCTTTTCAAATGGTGGTAGGAAGGAGAGGAATGAGAGCCCACTGGAGGGGGAAGCCACTTATAAAACCATCACATCTTGTGAGTTCTCACTATCCTGGGAACAGCATGAGCAGCATGGGGGTGCCTGCCCCCATGATTAAATTACCTCCATCTGGTCCTGCCCTTGACACATAGGGATTATTACAATTCAAGATGATATTTTGGGTGGGGACACAGCCAAACCATATCAATATTCATCATTTTAAACTAAAGTAGTCCATTTATATAGTAAACAAGTCAATAATCACATGCTTCAAAGAAGTGATCTGTGTATAATAATGCAATTAAGTTGTTTCTTTCAATTAAACTCTTTATGGTAATCATGGCAGACTGTTTTCCAAAGATGTCCTCCACAAGAACTCCTGTCCCACACACTCTTGTCTAATGTGACCTTGCCATGCCCCCAGCACATGGTTGAGTTTGCTTCTCCACTCCCTGGATCTGGGCAGGCCTTATGACAGCTTTCACCATGTACAGTGAATTGATACTATGACAGTTCTGGAGTAACTCTTATCTGGCCTGGGAGCTTCTGCCTCCTGCCTCTTGGAAGCTTGCTGTTGTACACGTAGTGAAACTATCCAGAGTAGTATCCACAGTAGTGTCCAGAGACTACTTCACTGTGAGATGCTTAAGCTGCATGAAGAAGCTGTAGAAAAGGAAGCATCAGATGAAGAGCCAGGCAAAGGGATACTGACACATTAGAGTATGAGTAAAGAATATATTAGTCAGGGTTCTTTAGAGGGACAGGACTAATAGGATAGATGTATATAGAAAAGGGAGTTTATTAAGGAATATTGACTCACAAGATCACAAGGTGATGTCCGACAATAGGCTGTCTGCAAGCTGAGGAGCAAGGAAGCCAGTCCGAGTCCGAAAACCTCAAAAGTAGAGAAGCCAACTGTGTAGCCATCAGTCTGTGGCTGAAGGCCTGAGATTAACTGGCAAATCACTGATGTAAGTACAGGAGTCCAAAAGCTGAAGAACTTGGAGTCCGATGCTCGAGGCAGGAAGCATCCAGCAAAGGAGAAAGATGAAGTCCAGAAGACTCAGCAAGTCTAGTCTTGCCATGTTCTTCTGCCTGCTCTATTCTACCTGCACTGGCAGCTGATTAGATGGTGCCCACCCAGATTGAGGGTGGGGTCTGCCTCTCTCAGTCCACTGACCCAGGTGTTAATATCCTTTGGCAACACCCTCACAGACACACCCAGGAACAATACTTTGCATCCTTCAATCCAATCAAGTTGACACTCAATATTAACCATCACAAAGAACCAGTTTTGGAAGTCTATTCTTCAGCCCAAGGTGCTCCAGATGACACCACATGGATCCAAGACCAATTTCCTAGCTGAATTCTTCCTAAATCCCAACCCCTAAAATCACTAGTACATTAAAATGGTTAAGACACTAAGTCTCACTATATAGTTTGGTACACAGGGTTAGATGACAAGAACATTAATGAAAATTTTATGAACAATGAAATTTAGAAAAAAGAACAAACTCAAAACCTGGTCTTAGAATTCCAAATTGCATGTTGCTTTAACTTTAGCACAATACTTTCTAATAATCCAATCAAATTTGTGTTTTAGTCTTTACAAAGTGTTTCCCACATGTTATTTCACTTAATACTCATGCGTGCCTTCTCAGATAGCAATTTCCATGATAAAAATGAGGTAACCAAAGTTAAGTGTTTTCCTGAAAGTATGAAAAAGAATAAAGAATAATGCTACTCTAAGTTAAGCCTTTTAACTCCAAAACTTATTTCCACTTCTGTTTATTACAGACGTCTTTCTACACTAAGTAAAGAGTGGTGGTTGCAATCTAGATTTTGAATCGAGAGGTTCAGATTCTGGCAACAATATGCTAGAAGGTCAGATAGTTTCCTACCTGTGTGACCTCCGGCAAGTTACTTATCTTCTTTGTGCCTTATTTTTCACATTTATCGAACACTTACCTTATGGAGTGATTATAAGGATTTACTGAGATAATACATGTAAAGCTCTGAAAATAATTTGGTGCACAAAGAAATAATTTAGTAAATATTAGTTATTGTTTGAAGGTGATCTGACCTACATGGACACACACGGTGAGGACACATTCATCTCACCAGGATTTGTGTTCACTGAATCTGAAAGTCGCTCCAGTTGAGGAAGGCTGGGGCACTAGGAAATAGCCACTGGGCCTCTGAGTTCCTCTCAAAGCCTTGCTGATCTTCATCTACAGATCAAACTTAGTAGACAAGATAAACATGGAATTGGGAAGGTAGGCATGGAGGGAAGGCTGCTTAGGTGGACAAGAGACAGTGGGAAGAGTTAGCAGACAATTAGAAGGGAAGAAAATGGGCCAAGTAAGTGGCAGTGGAAAGAAGAACCAGGAATTTGGGTAGTTTCTGGAGCAACCAAAGCACCATTTTGGCATAGACATGAGTATGCATTAGTCTGCTGGAGCTGCTATAACAAAATACCACAGGCTGGGTGGCTTAAACAATAGTAATTTATTCCTCAGAAGTGGAATAACCTCTTAAGTTCACATCTTTATTGTTCACAGTTCTGGAGCCTGGAGTCCAAATCGAGCTGTTGGCAGGTGTGGTGTCTCCTGAGGATTCTCTCCTTGGCTTGCATATGACTGTCTTCTCTCTGTGTCCTCACATTCCCTTTTCTCTGTGAGTGTGTACTCTGATATCTTCTTCTAAGTGCACCAATCCTGTTGGAATAGGGCCCCATCTTTATGACTTTATCTTTAATTATCTCTTTAAAAGTCCTGCCTTTGGGGGTGATGGCTGTATTAGGGTTCTCTGGAGGGACAAAACTTACACACACACACACACACACACACACACACATATATATTATATATATAAGAGTTTATTAAGTATTAACTGACATGATCACAAGGTCCCATAATAGGCTGTCTGTAAGCTGAGGAGCAAGGAAAGCCAGTCTGAGTCCAAAACTCAAGAACCTGGAGTCTGGTGTTCAAGGGGCAGGAATCATCCAGCATGGGAGAAAGATGTAGGCTGGGAGGCAAGGCTAGTCTCTCTTTTTACCTTTTTCTGCCTGCTTTATATGCTGGAAGCTGATTAGGTTGTGCCCGCCCAGACTAAAGGTGGGTCTGCCTTTCTCAGCCCTGACTCAAATGTTAAACTCCTTTGCCAACACCCTCAGAGACACACCTGGGATCAACACTTTGTATTCTTTGATCCAATCAAGTTGACACTCCATATTAACTATCACATGGCTTCAATCTATAAATTTTGTGTGATACAATTTAGTCCATAAAAGGAGGCAAAGAGTTCATGCACAGTCTAGTTGACCAGTGACTGTAGCTATAACTCTCACTTCTCAGGAACATAATTTGGCAGCTTTTTTGTAGGACTCACTTTTTAATGCAGTTCTTGCTCTGATGTACCTCTGGAGCAGAAATTGGCGAGGGGGTGTTCAGATGGAAACAAGCATCTCAACATTTATTGCTACTGCTCACCTCAACATAGACTCTATCTTCCTATTCTTGCCTTTTACAATCACTCACCTTAAACAAGAAACTTACTCAAGTAGCCATATATAGTACGATCAGATCTTTGTATCAGTAGCTTTCCAGTTTCTGACAGACAGATTTCTACATCTTTAGGATCTCCATCACGTAAAAGGAATGCCATATATGGGAAGGTAGATTTGACATACTTAAAATGCATGTCTGCAAGACATAACCCTTAAGAAAGGCTAATAGTGGAACTATCTGCAGGCTATTTTTAGAGACGCATGGGTAAATCTATTACTTTTAAATGGTAATACTGTGAAATCCCCTATTGTGAATTATATTTCTTATTCAGTTGAAAAATATATTAATGTACCATCACCTACCAGAGCTTATTGGAATCCCTGTGCCTTGTGGATGAACCCAAATCCCCCAAGCAGGTTAAATGCAGGCCTTGCATTTGCCATTCTGTGTGCTTTGTGTCCTTGTACCAGCTCATATCAGAAATTGTGGGACTCAGCGCTCTGACTTCCTGCTCTTGACACATGTGCATTATGTGGGATGCATGGTAAATATTGCCAACAACTTATAACTTAAGTATCTAGAGGTGGTCGTGAAAAACACTCACTTCTGTTATTTTACATTTTTTAAAGCACATTGACTCTTAGAAGGAATGTCATATTGTAACCAGATTGCTTTTCTCTATGTATAATTTGTTGGAAAAATGGAAGGCTACTCTGCATTTGTTCTGAAATTTAAACAAAGGTGTGAACTTAGGAGGTTATTCCCCTTCTGAGAAAGGTTAAAAGTATCCTCTCCTAACCCTAAACCCCTGTTCACTACTCTATGGCCACTAAATTGGATGGCTATTGGATAGTATCTTTTGCTTGGGCTCTCATTTCTACTCTTTATACATCTTTATACACTGGCACCTACTCTACTCCCATATTCAAAAATTGTCTCTAAATCTAATTTTAACATGTCTACTGCATAAATACCTGAGCCCATCTTTTGAAAAATGCAAGTACCTTTAAAATATGTGCGAGTGAATAAAAGAGATAGAGGAACTGAAGAAATAGAACTATAAAAACTAAGGAGTAATTTGCAATCAGCAGCACAAAACAATTTTTTTTATTCCAGCCACACTTCATATTTAGGATAGCTACCTTAAACATGCCACTGCATTAAAATCCAGTGCTTCCAATTTTCTATTTTGAGAGAGAACAAAAGTTAAAAAAAAAAAAAAAAAGTGGAGATCTTTTGTAATCAAAATAACAACAACAATAAACCTCACAGTTAATTCAATTTATTTTAATATACTTCAACTCACATTTATTGAGCACCTAATATCTTCTAGGTATTGCCCTGGTACAGGGAATATGGATATTGACAAGACAGAACAAAGCACTTGACCGTTTGAAGCTTACAGTGGTGTGGGGAGAATAGAATGGAACAACCCATTCTGATGGGATGCATGTTAAATGGCAGAAAGTGTTAGGAGCTATGAGAACACAGAAGAGAGGAATTTAACCTATATTCTAAGGGGTAAAGGATACCATCATAATTCTGGGAATGGATTCATTTGCTGTTCTGATCATACACTAGGGGATGGCGCTTGGCTTCCTGGTGCTCTTAAATACTACATATTTGGCTATGTATTTACAGAAGAATACAAGTTTGTGGTTTGTTTCCATTCGGTTTTGAAACCAACTGAATCATATGAAGAATTCTTTCCTCTATCTGGATAGTCCACCTTTAGCCTAAGATGACGTGGGGTTAAAAATCCCCTTCTGTGTGCTTGAGTGGAATGATCTAGGACTTTTCACCCTGCTTCCATGTCTGAGACACTTCCCAGGGGCCCAGGGGAGGGTATGTGGGTGAACTTCCCATGGTGCTTTGTCCCATGAAGGATTTACTCCATGAAAGTGCTGATTGGCCAGAACTGGTCTCAAGGCCTCTATATGTTTTCTGAGGCTCTACTGGTTCCTAGGAATAGCAGTGAATAGAATGAGCCTCGTTTTTGGTGTCTGTCTTCTGCCTGTCTCTTAAACTTCATATTGCCAAATTCTTTTCATATTTTTAATATGAAACACAGAGTGAGAAGGTGTCTGATTGCCCTAGGTAATTTTCACGCTAGAGGATACTATTCCTGCCTGTTAGTTATGGAACGTCATCTTTGGATCTGATGGCCATTCCTGACCCAATTACTGCCCATCCCTGAGTAAGGAAAACTTCATAATATATTTCCAAACAGGGTTGCTTAATTCCAAAGGGGAAAGCAGATATGATGAATATTATCTTTGTTACAAGAGTAGAAGTACAGAGCTCTTCTCTTATTTCTGATGGTAGAAGACCAATGTTTGCAGGGCTTTGTCTGGTTTATAGCACAGTGCATTGGTGCACCCAAAGAGAGGGGCTTCTTAAAGTTTTCAGTGTATAGGAGTATATATTTTTAATATTTATGTTCTTCTGAAGTGCTGTCAGAATCAGGATTAATGTGTATAACACAACCTTTCAAGAAACTAAGACCCAATAGAAACATATCTTTAGTTCACTCACAGGTTATCTCAGGAAAATAACATAAAATATTTATTTTCTTTTCAACCAGAACTGCTCAAGCTACCAGTAGACTGTCTTATTATCAAGTTACAGTAAAATGTCAACATAAAATTTTATACATAAATATAAAATACATATACAGATGGTATATGTGCATATTGTATATGGAAAAAGAAAATTTTAGATAATCTAAAGCTTTTATATTTCCTTTAATGTTACCACTCTCTTGCTTATCACCTAATTCTTGGCTCAGAAAAATAAATAACGCAAAATTGGTGAACCTCATCCACAGAACCAGAAACAGGAAGTAGAAATTCTTAGGTTTGCTTCTAACATTGAGGAGGGAAGCAGGGGCGAGTGTAAAAGTGTTAGGTTGGTGCAAAATAATGGTAAAAACCGCAGTTATTTTTGCACCAACCTAATACAAATGGAAATTCAAATACTGTATGCATATTCAGAAGCTATAAATTAAGCTAAAAAATGTTCAGTAAAATATTTTTCACCATCTACATTGACAAGCAAACTATCATAATACTTTGAAAGAAGATTCAAATAGAAAATCTCTCAAGTATTTGAAGTTGTTTGCTGAAACACAGTAGTGAAGGAGGGTCAGCCTCTGGCCTCTGCTCCCCACAGATGGATGGTGCAGCCACCATCTCCTCCTGCCCTCACCTCTTTTCTTACCCATTGATGTGCCTCAGGCTCTTATGTGTGGACACCCCAGCCTGCATGCCCAACGCCCACCCAAATGACTGTTATTTGTCAATGTTTTTGATTAAATAAAAATATAACAGATTCATAAACAACACAGCCCACTCTAAGAGGGAGGACATGTCTATACCAGCCTTAGGGTTATGCTGGGGCAGCTTGAAAAGAGAATTGTAGGGCCCACAGAGTTTGCAGCATGGTTATAAGTGGGATGGGTTCTGTGGACTCTTTGCCCACAGAGAGAACTAGGCGCAATAGGAGGGGAACCAGAGGAGGGCCCTTTGAAGGACCTTGTGTAGGGACCCCTGTTGTCTGGGTTTAAGAGCAGTACCCTTCTCCACAATCACTGTGTTCTGCAGTAATATCAATAGCCACTTTACTCAGTTGCTAATACCTAGTAGGTAACTGGATGGGCTCCATTCCTTCTAGTGCTATGTAGAGGCTTAATTTAGGTCTTTCCACTCAAGTAAGGAAGCTGCTGTGTACTCTGTGGTTTCTGCTACCTAGTACTTACCAGGTACTTGGAGGTAAGGAAAACAAATATGACACTAAGGGTTCAGTGAGGCCAGTTTTTCTATGTAGAGGAATATGACTGTCTGTCTACACATTGGTAGAAATTGAGGTAGACTTAGATGTACTCGTGCTAGAAATATGTGAAAAGTGACTTTTTTTCAGAGGTTGTATCACAGACTCAAGTTTCAGAGTAAGAATTACTGTTTAACAAAATTGCATGCAAAAGAGAATGAAATCAGGTGAACATAAATGGAAGTTGGGCAATTATCACCTTTCATTTCCTTGATTGGCCTTGCTAGACCTACAGCTTATAGTCCCCTCACAGAGAAATGAAGTATTAGATTTTCTTAGATACATTAAATCATGAGATAAGGTGATCATGGCAAAATGCTAAAACATTATGGAATCATCTGTGGTGTTAACATTGAATTGTTGATAAGAACAATTTTTAAACAATTTTTAGACTGATGCTAATGCCCTGTCTTAGTCTGTCCTCATGCTGCTAATAAAGACATACCTGAGACTGGGTAATTTATAAAGGAAAGAAGTTTAATTAACTCACAGTTCCACATGGCTGGGGAGGCCTCACAATCATGGTGGAAGGTGAATAGGGAGCAAAGTCACGTCTTATACAGCGGCAGGCAAAAAAAGCTTGTGCAGGGGAACTCATTTGTAAAACCATCAGCTTTCGTGAGACTTATCTACTACCATGAGAACAGTATGGGTGAAATCACCCTCATGATTCAATTATCTCCACCTAGCCCCACCCTTGATACGTGGGGATTATTATAATTCAAGAGGGGGATTTGGGTGGGGACACAGCCAAACCATATCACGCCCTTTTAATGCAATCATGGTGTTTGGCCAAAAGGATTAAAATGTAATACATCATCATTTTGTGGAGACTAATAGTTTATTTTGCAGGCTATCTATGCGGCATGTATTTGTATCTATGCGGCATGTCTACTATGGAGGCTGATTTTCTTTACTGTTACCAGGTTAAAAGAACAACAACAAAAAAATAGTTTAACCGATGATTGAGTCCTGAGATCCTGGGCCACTTCGTGTATTCGTGCTTATCTATAAAGTGGTCTTTCAGCCTAAAGCAAGATGTTTTATTGAAACACTAAGTGCTTGTGGATTCCTTTCTCACTGACTACTCTTTTTAGCATTATTTGCTGGCATCTTGTTTTTGAGTGCTTATCTAGCCCTATCTATGTATTATTTGTTTTTTCTCCTAGTGAATTTTTTTTGTCCAACCTATTTAAATAGCATTCTACCCACTGCTGACTTTTTAATAGGTATCTCTGGCGCTGACTTGTTCTGTGAGTTCCAAACTGCTCTATGTAACTATCTACTCAACATCTGCACTAGAGTAAATAATAGAATATTGAACTCAACATCCAGTCAAGCTTTGGATTCCTACATAGTCCTTAAACATGCTCCTTCTTTCATCTTTCTCAATATTCCCTGAAGTAAAAAGGTAAGAGTCAATTTTTTTCTCCTTCATTTCCCTCATACTCCACATTGAATCCATTGGAAAACTGCGTTAATCCTTTTATCAACATCTATGCTGAAGTTGACCACTTATCACCACCAGTGCAGCCACTATCCTAGATGGACTACCATGTCTTTCCATGAAAGTGGCCCCCTAGCTGGAATCATTGATTAACTCTTTCACCTTATGGTCAACTCTCCCTAAAGCAACAAAAGTGATTGATACAAACTGTAAGTCACAGCATACCACTTCCCTCCAAAACACAAAGCAAAACATAACAACAAAACACGATAAAACTCTCCATGGCTTTCCTTCACAAACAGAAGAAACCTTTTTTATCATGACCTGTAAAACCTTATTTGGTTCTCAATCTCCTCAATCGTCATTTCTCAATTTGATTCAGCCTTATGATCTTCCAGAAATGGGTCAATCTCACTTGCATATCAGGGTCTTGGCACTTGCTAGAATGTTCCTCCTCTAGATCTTTAGCTGGCTCATTCCCCTCTGCCATCTTGTCAGAGAGATCTCCTTAACAGAGTGCCCAGCCTTCCCTCTTGAACACCTTACCCTATTTCATATTTCTGACACCACATTATGTATTTACTTGTTTTCTCTGTCTCCTTTATTAGAATTAGCTTCCATGAGGTCAGGGAAATTAGCTATTTTTTTTTTAATTGCTGTGCTCTCAGGACAAAAGCAGCTTCAATTAATACCTCTTTAATGATGCATGAACAATTTGAACACTCAGGCTGTATGTATTTTTTCTTCCCGTAAACAAAGATTCCAAACTTTCCACTTAAGTTCTAATCCCTAGGATTTACATTTTAATTTTAAGTCGGTTTGTAGATTTAATAGTAATTGGTTCTTTCTTCAAAGTTTCACAGTATTTACATGTGTGGTTATTATCTGACATTTTAAAATGATAGACATAGAGCGTGCTTTTTGCCAGATGAAAGTAATTCAACTAATAACAAGAGGTTCTAAGATAGAGTAATTTCTTAAAAATGTTGCTCTATGAGTTTTGACTAAAGCCAGTGCATTCTCACTGAGCAGACTCCTAAGTTAGATTCAATTGCTCCTATACTGAAGGCATTTCTGAATCACTCTAAGGGGTGAAATTCTTCTTAAGGGCATTTCAAAGAGAAATACTTATTTTCTTGCTTTCCTCATCATTTATCTGAATTTCTCTACTGGAAGAAATAGTGTATACTTATGGTTAACAGGAATGTCAAACAATATATTTAATTTCATTCTAAGTGTGTGGTATCTTTATTTACTTTATAGAAAAGAAGACATCTCTAAAATTTAAGTTAGTTACTCCTACTTGCAAATAATGAACTTAATTTCCCATGCCCACTCCATCCCTTTTAACGCAACAGCTTGTAAGCCATTTACCTGTGAGAGGATGCCTGTTTGACTCCTCCCTCAGGTGCACTAAGGAAGCTGAGGGTCCCAGATAACTCTACCTGGAGCCAAATAACAACTTTGCTACAAAAGTTACAAAACATTTTCACAAAGACTGGTTCTGTAAATTCAAGGATGCTTCAGAATCACCTGGAGGGCTTGCTAAGGACAGATGGGCAGACCCCCCCTGCAGAATGTTAAATTCTATAGGTGCTACAGTCTAAAAGGTTTGTGTCCTCTCAAAATCTGGGTGTTAAAATTCTAACCAGGGTGAAAGTATTAGGAAGTGCAGCCTTTGGGAGGTGATTAGATCATGAGGGCAGAGGCTTCGTGAAGGAGATTAGTGCCCTTATTTGTTGGTTGGTTGGTTGTTTTTGGATTTTTTTTTTCCCCCCACTGAGATGGAGTCTGGCTCTGTCACCAAGGCTGGAGTGCAGTGGACTGTCTCGGCTCACTGCAACCTCTGTCTCCCAGGTTCAAGCAATTCTCCTGCTGCCTCAGCCTCCCGAGTAGCTGGGATTATAGGTGCCCCCACTGCGCCTGGCTAATTTTTTTTTTTTTTTTTTTTTTTTTTTTTTTGTATTTTTAGTGGAGACGAGGTTTTGCCATGTTGGCCAGGCTGGTCTCATGGTGATCCTCCCGCTTCGGCCACCCAAAGTACTGGGATTATGGGCCTGAGTCACCGTGTCTGGCCGAAGGAGATTAGTGCCCTTATAAAAGAGAGCTGAGAGAGGTCACTTTCCCTTTCCCTCATGTGAAGACACACGGAGAAGCTGTCTTTGAACGACCCAGTGAATCTACGGGCTCCTTGATATTGGACTTCACAGCCTCTGCAAATATGAGAAATAAACTTCTTTTTGTTTATCAGCCATCCAGCCTATGATATTTTTGTTATAGCAGCCTGAATAGAGTAGACAATAGATCTAAGTCATGCCCTACCTGCTCCTGGTTGACGGCCTTACTTTGAGAACCACTGCCCTAGGCTACCCTGAAGGCCAAGTTTGCATTGTAACTTTTAGACTAGAAATTAATTTCCTTTTGATTTCCCTGAGAATTAGGATTCCTTCGAAAAAGCTCACAGGGTCCTTTCCCAACTCAGGATCTAGAATAGTGAGTAAAACCTGACCAAAAGAACCGTGTCCTTTCCTGTTCTGATAACCTTAACTTTGATTCTGAAAGATAAGTCTGCTCCCTTTGTGGATAACCTACTGTGAACTGAGGCAAGAAGTTTTCTTATATAAATGTTGAGTATCCTGTACATGCAAAATAGTTTGTGGCCTAAAAACACTAAATAATGCCACTTTTCCCTACTGTGCCTATTTTATGAGGTGGGGAATAGTAGAAACCTCAAGAATTTCAATAGCACAAAAGAGCTACTAATTAGTTTTGATTGCTCTGGAAATGTGAGAAGTCACCCACCATAACATTCCTCTTGTGAGCAAGCAGGGAAGAAGGGGGATTTGAGGCCACTGTATGATATAACAGATCTTTTAAGCTCACTTGGGTAGCGTAATGCATCGAGTCATAAAGAAGTGATTGAAAAGTGGAACAGATTTCCACCTCTCTAATTGGGACGTTATCCCAGTGCCTAACGCTTGTGAAGGAAGGTGTATCAGCGCGGACATTATCTGCCTCCTGTGTAAGTTCGTTCTGAGCCTACTGGGGAAGAAATTTAGGCCAGATCTACCTTGGGGGAAATCAAGATTCCATTAGAATATCCCTTATGCCAGGAATGGGAGTTAAAAGCATTCCTCTTATGAGGCTGGAGTGACGTGGAGGTAGAGAGTGCAATCATGTCCGGTACAATCCTAAGTATAAAGGTATATTTTCTTTTTTTTTTTTTTCATACAACAAATGTGCTTTTTAAAAATTTGGAAAATGAAATTTTTTCATTTTATTTTTAGTTGTCCATAATTGTACATCTATAAGGGACACAAAGTGATATTTCAATACATGTATACAATGTGTAATGATTGTATACAATGTGTAATGATTATAATGTGTAATGATTGTAATTAGCATATCTACCACTTTGAACAATTATTATTTCTGTGTGTTATGAACGTTCAAAATTCTCTCTTCTAGCTTTTTGAAAATACACATTGTTAACTGTATTTACATAACCAATTATATTTATTAAAATGCTACAGAGCACTATAACTTATTCCTCCCATTTGGCTGTAACTTACTATCTGTTAACCAATCTCTTCTTATCCTTCCCTTCTATCTTTCCAGCCTCTAATGACCACAATTCTATTCTCCATTTCTACGTGCTCAATTATTTTCTAGCTCCCACATATGAGTGAGAATATATGATATATATCTTTCTGTAGAAGTATCCATTTTAATGTCAATAAAAGACATAGAAATAACAGTTACTATATAATGTACATCTGGAATGATGGTTAAGATAAGAACATTAATTTTGTTTAGGTAAGCTGTGTTCAAGCAAGTTAGACACTTCCATATTAAAATTTTCAGACTTAGAGAACATCATTTAATTAAGTGAATAATTTCGTCAAGTGCGTATCCATTAGAAAACTAAATGATTCATGAGGGGAGTGATGTAGGGAGCAACACCTCAAATTAATGTGATTTTTAAACCTGCCTATCCATACGTTTTCTGTGAAGTCAATAAGTAAATAGGAAAAGTAAGTAAGTAAACACATAAAGAAATGTGGTCACCTAGCACTGTGGCAAAGACTCTAGACTTTATTTACTAATTGTAGCTCCTATCCCTGGTCACTTGCCACTATATAGACATTGTACCTGCCGATTTATTTTGAGGCAAATGCAATCATTTTGAAATGCCATCATTTTGAAATGCCTTATTTTTAAAGTAAAAATGTGTTCACATTACAAAACCACTATCACAAGACATTTCTATTAAAAATAGTCCTGCCGCTTGTATTTAATGCTTTCTAGACTGCAGTGTAGCTCAGAGGGTCTGTGTGAAGCACATGAAGGCATTAGAGTAATCATTAAAGATCAAGGGATTTCCAATTATCAAGTCACACTTAGTAAACAATAGGCTGAGATAAATGAAGCATGGCTTGGCAGTTTCATATTCTGAATCAAATATTTTCAAGAGAATAAGAAAAAAGATTTTTGCACCTTATAAAAGATATAGACAATTGTCAACGCATTTGAGAAAGAGGCTTATCAAAACTCTCCAGTAATTCTTTATTTCCAATTCTTTAATAGTTAATAGAAGATATTATATAAAATCTCTCCCTGTGATAAATAATCCAGGGGTGTATTTGCAAGACCATTTTCCGCATTCTGATTCCAAAGCTGCTATTCCAGAATAAGGTACATTTTAACCCTATCATTGGGAATCCAATAAAGCCTCAATTAACTAGATTGTGTTTCTTCTGTGCTTAATTTTAGTAGAGAAAATTCACAACAGAATTAGCTGTAAGAAAGGATTTTTTTCCAAAAGAATACCTTTTCGAGGTATGTCCTGGGGTCAAATAGATAGAGACCAATCTTCTTTATTCTTTATATTTATAAATACAACAGTGTACCTCAATTCTGAAGATTCCAAATGATTCCTACAAGGCACAACAAGATGTTCACTCATCATAGAAAGATTCAATTATGTTTGCTGGACAACATCTGCTAAGGCATAAAGGGGGAATAATGTGTTTTAGGAATATTTCCAACAGCATTAGAGAAAGAAAATGGACATGGCTGGGTGGTCTCATTGTTGTAAAGTGGTGAGCACAGTTCATTGCAGAGAAATGCAAAGCTCTCAGGAAATGTTTTAGTTGCATCATATTTAAAATAAAACGTTGGTTAGTGTGAGTTAATTGGGAGCCAGGTAATCTTCAAGATTGCTCCTAGCTAAGTCTTTTCATTCTATGTGGTGTTACCTGATTTTGGAAGACTTCATCACCTCTGTCTATGAATGAAAAGAGCTTGTTTCAGTTTCTGAAGCCATATTGAATTCTTACCTAGGTTTCTGGCTCACCCATCAACAAGTATCCAGACAGTGGCATTAAAAAAATTGTGCTTGCCAATTTATTCAGATCCAACCAACACTTTTGCATTCCTACTGTGTGCATGAACCAAGAACATTTATATATATTAAATAATGTAATCATTCAAAAATCATCTGAAAATTAACATTTTTAAGTCAGGAAATGAATCTTCGAGAAGAAAATTACAAAATAAATGGCAAAATAAGAACATGAAAGTTTTTAAAAAATTGATTACAATTGTGGCATTTGTTCCTCTATACTACTTACTGAAATATGGCACAATGGAACTTTGGCCAAAGAGCCTCATCTCAACCAGATTTATTATCCTGTTTGGTGTCCTTGGCCATTTCTCAGTTCTAAAAGCTGAGGACTTCTCTCTTACTCAGCTCAGGTACTACCTAGTATGTCCTCCCTTTATTCAGAATCACATCCATAATACATTGACGTTTTCTGTGGTTCTTACTTTTATGAGCACACCATGGCTGAAACAGCCTTGCTTTAGCGCTTGAGTGCCTGTCAAAGGACGTTTAACTGTTGCAGCTCTGCTCATTCCTTTGGTGAGAACTTGGTGCTAACTCAATCTTTTGAAGTGCACCCTTGGGAAAGAAATTTGAACTGCCTTAGGCACGTAAATCCTTTTGATCCTCTGGTTCATTGTGCATTCTCATAAATTGAGTCAATATTGTTGAAAGCCTTTTATAAACAGAAATAGTCCTGGGAGTTGATTATGTGAGAATGATTAAGACAACATCTCTTAACTTCTATGAATGCATATAGAGTGCAAAATAATAACCCATAACTGCAGCCTCTTAAGTGCTTTACTAAAAGCACATACGGAACACTATAAGAGGTATGTTATGATTAATTCTAGTTAATAGAATTTCAAGAAGGGCTTCAGAGAAAAAGTGGCAATTGATTTACGCTTTGAAGAAGTAGTTGCTTTGGCCAGGTAGAAAACAAGGGACAGAGCAGTATAAGAATAAATAATGACAAATTCAGGAGGCCTAATGGGATGATTAGAGGGTTGGTCCATGGATTGGTTTGCAGGACCCTTCATTTCCTTTGATGTGGATCACAATTCAAGTCACTAGAGACTGGTTGAGAAAAATCCAAAACCTCTCTTGGGGAATCCCTTGTACTTTGGGCTTGAAGACACTTGTAGAAGTAGTGTCCTTGGAGCAGCCGGACTTTCTATATTTTTGTGTAGTCAACCGCCATGTCTGTCATTAACTATTTTATGTACCCTCCACCCAATTGCTGCTATAGAATAGTGAAAAGTGAACATTTATTAAAATAATTAGTATGCAAATAAAGCTAAATTCCCAAATGACTTTGTGAAAAACTCCCATTTTCTTTTTCCATCATTTGGTGTATATTCCAGTTGGTCACAATTAAATTCTTGTTGGTTTCTAATTCTGCTGATCAATCTACCCAAATTTTAAAACATTTTTGGATCGTTTGTGTGTGATATGCCCTTTGTATTTCACCTCACAACTGACCATCCATATATTCCAGTATGTTTGAAGCAGAACTTAATTCTATAATGTCTTCCCCTAATGTCTCCTTGCATCAGACAGGTCCAGGACTTTTTGCCAAATGTGGTCGTGTGAGAGGAATATATTTTGTTTCCTGTTCCAGAATTGCTCTTCATTAGGAACAAATGATGACACACTGCTTGTTGAAAGTAGTTGATTTGTAAATGCCCCGAGTCTTAGTCAGTTCAGACTGCTAAAATGAAGTAGCATAGACTGGATGGCTTATAAACAAAAGAAATTTATTTCTCACAGTTCTGCAGGCTAGAAATCCAAGATCAAGATGCCAACATTGGTTGGGTTCTAGTGGGGTGCTCTCCTAGGCTGCAGACTGCCAACTTCTCATTGTGTCTTCCCATGGCAGAAAGAGGGCAAGAGAGCTCTCTAGAGTCCCTATTATAGGGTCCTAATTTCATTCACGCGGGTGCTTCATGCATGACCTAATTACTTCCCAAAGGTATAATTTCATAATATCATCACATTGGGAGATAGGATTTCAACATATGAATTTTGGGGGGGTCACACCCATTCAGACTCTTATACCATGGAAACTACTGTAATTAGAGTTCTTATAAATGGAAGTTTCTTTAAAAAATATGTCTCACTTCAATTAGCATTATTTTCCAGATAATTAACCAGAATAGTATTAATTATATCTAGAATATTCAGAGAAAGAACTTTTAAAAAATTTTCACATTTTATTGTAGGTTCGGGGTCTACATGTGCAGGTTAGTTACATGCATAGATTTTGTGTTGCTGGGGTTTTAAGTACAAACAATTTCACCACCAAGGGAGTGAGCATTGTACCCAATAGGTAGCTTTTTGACTCTCATCCTCCTCTCATCCCTCCCTCTCAAGTAAGCCTCAGTTATTTTTTCTGTCTTTGTGTTCATGTGTACTCAGTGTTTAGGTCACACTTATAATTGAGTACATGTGGTATTTGGTTTTCTGTTTCTGCATTAATTCACTTTAGTATAATCGCCTCCAGCGGTGTCCAGGTTGTTGCAAAAGGTATGATTTTATTCTTTTTAATGGCTGTGTAGTATTCTGTGGCATATATGTACAGCACTTTCTTCATCCAGTTCAGTGCTGATGGACATCTAAGGTGTCCATGTTTTTGCTACTGTGTATAGTGTTACAATGAACAACCAAATGCATGTATGTTTTTTTTGGTAGAATTATTTATATCCCTTTGGATATATACCCCGTGATGGGATTGCTGGATCAAATGGTAATTCTGTATAAAGTTCTTTAAGAACTCTCCAAACTGCTTTCCACAATGTCTAAATTAATCTATCTTCCCACAGGCAGTGTATAGGCATTCCCTTTTCTCTGCAACCTCACCAACATCACTTATTTTTTGACATTTTGGTAATAGTCATTTTGATAGGTGTGAGATGGTATCTCATTGTGGTTTTGACTTGCATTTCTCTAATAAGTAGTGATACTGAATTTTTTTTATATGTTTGTTGGATATAGGTATGCAGCTTTATTCCTGGGCTTTCTAACCTATTCAGTTGGTGTAAATCTCACTTTTTATAGCAGTGCCATGTTGTTTTGATTACTGTAGCCTTGTAGTGTAGTCTGAAGTCAAGTAATGTAATCTCTCTAGCTTTATTCTTTTTGCTTAGGATTGCCTTGGCTATTTGGGCTCTTTTTTTATATGAATTTTAAAATAGTCTTTTCTAGTTCTGTGAATAATATTATTGGTAGTTTGATAGGAATAGCATTGAATATTTAAATTGCATTGGATAGTATAGCAATTATAACAATATTGATTCTTCTAATCCATGAGCATAGAATATTTTACTATTTGTTTGTGTTTTCTCTGATTTTTTTCAGCAGTGTTTCATAATTCTCATTGTGAAGCTCTTTCACCTTCCTGATTAGCTGTATTCCTAGGTGATTTATTCTTTTTGTGGCTATTGTAAATAGGATTGAATTCTTAATCTGTTTCTCAGTTTGGATGTCATTGGTGTATAGAAATGCTGCTGATTTTTATACATTTATTATGCATTGTGGAACTTTACTGAAGTGTTTATCGGTTCTAGGAGCCTTTGGGCACAAAATAATAGTGGAAAACATCAACACCCCACTGGCAGTGTTAGATAGATTATCGAGGCAGAAGACTAACAAAGATATTTGAGATGTAAACGTGGATACTTGACAGAATGAACATAACAGAAATCTACAGAATACTTTAAACAACAACAAAATACACAATCCTTTCATATGCACACAGCACATGCTTTAAAACTGACCACTTACTTGACAAAAAGCAATGCTCAGCAAATATCAAAAAACCTGAAATTATAACAACCACACCCTCAGAATACAGGACAATAAAAATAGAAATCAACATGAGAAGATCTATCAAGACAGTACAATTACATGGAAATTAAACAACCTGCTCCTGAATGACTTGGGTAAACAATGAAATTAAGGGAGAAATTTAAAAGAATTACGTGAAACTAATGAAAACAAAGAAACAGCATACCAGAATCTTTGGAACACAAATAAGGCAGTGTTAAGGAAAAAATTTATAGTGCTAAATCCCTACAGCAAGAAGTTAGAATGACTTCAAATTAACAACCTAACTTTACACTTAGGGGAACTAGAAAAAAAAAAAACAAGAGCAAACCAACCTCAAAGATAGCAGAAGAAAAGAAATAACCAAAATCAGAGCTGAGGTGAATAAAATGGAGACCAAAAATCCATATAAAAGATCAATGAAACCAATAGTTGGTTATTTGAAAAAATAAATAAGACTGACAGACCACTAGCTATATTAATATAGAAAAAAAGAAGATCCAGGTAAACACAATTTGAAATATCAAAGGTGACATATCCACCAACTCCAAAGAAATACAAAAAAACCCTCAGATATTATATTTGTCCATTCTCAATTTGCTATAAAGAACTGCCCGAGGCTGGGTAATTTATTAAAAAAAAGATATTTTATTGACTCACAGTTCTGCAGGGCTGGGGAGGCCTCAAGAAACTTAAAATCATGGAGGAAGGGTAAGCAAACACATCCTCCTTCACGAGGTGGCAAGAAGGAAAAGTGCTGAACAAAGTGGAAAAAAACCTCATATAAAACCATCAGATCTCGTGAGAACTCACTATCCAGAGAACAACATGGGGGTGACCAACCCCATGATTCAATTACCTCCCACCAGTCCCTCCCGCAGTGCATAGGGATTATGGAAACTACGATTCAAGATGAGATTTGGGTGGGGACACAGTCGAACTGTATCATTCCTCCATGATACCCCCCAAATCTCAGGTCCTAACATTTCAAAACCAATTATACCTTTCCAACAGTCCTCCAAAGTCTTAGCTTATTCCAGCATTAACCCAAAAGTTCAAGTCCAAAGTCCCATCTGAGATAAAGTAAGTCCGTTGTTTCTGTAAGCCTGTAAAATCAAAAGCAAATTAGTTACTTTTTAGACACAATGGGGGTACAGGAATTGGGTAAATACACCCATTCTAAGTGGGAGAAATTGGCCAAAATAAAGGGGATACTAGTTCCATGCAAGTCTGAAATCCAATAGGGAAGTTATTAAATCTTAAAGTTTCAAAATGATCTCCTTTGATTCCATGTCTCACATCCAGGTCACACTGATGCACAAGGTGGGCACCCATGGCCTTGGGCAGCTCCACCCCTGTGACTTTGCAGGGTACAGCTCCCCTCCTGATAGCTTCCATGGGCTTGTGTTGAGTCTCTGGCTTTCCAGGTGCACAGTGTAAGCTGTTGGTGGATCTACCATTCTGGGGTCTGCAGGACAGTGGCCCTCTTCTCATCACTCCACTAGGCAGTGCCCCAGTGGGGACTCTGTGTGAGGCCTCTGACCCCACATTTCCCTTGCATGCTGCCCTAGCCGAGGTTCTCCATGAGGGCTCCACCCATGAATCAAAATTCTGCCTGGACATCCAGTTGTTTTCATCTGAAATCTAGGTGGAGGTCCGCAAACCTCAGTTCTTGACTTCTGTGTTCCCACAGGCTCAACGCTATGTGGAGGCTGCCAAGAGTTTGGGCTTGCAACCTCTGAAGCAATGGCCTGAACTGTACCTTGGCCCCTTTTAGCCACAACTGGAGCTGAAGCAGCTGGGATACAAGGCACCCTGTCTGAGGCTGCATAGAGCAGGGGAGCCCTGATCCCAGCCCAGGAAACCATTTTTCTCTCCTAGGCCTCTGGGCCTGTGATGAAAGGGGCTGCCCTGAAAATCTCTGACATGCCCTGGAGACATTTTCCCCATTGTCTTGGTGACTAACATTCAGCTCCTCATTACTTATGCAAATTTCTGCAGCAGCAGCTTGAATTTATCCCCAGAAAAAAATTTTTTTTTTCTTTTCTATTGGATCATCAGGCTGAAAGGTTTCCAAACTTTTATGGTCTGCTTGTTCTTGAATGCTTTGCCAATTAGAAATTTCTTCTTCCAGATACCCCCAATCATCTCTCTCAAGTTCAAGATTCCACAGATCTCTGGGGCAGGGAAAAAAATGCCACTAGTCTCTTTGCATAGCAAGAGTGACCTTTACTCTGCTTCTCATCAAATTCCTCATCTCCATCTGAGACCATCTCATCCTGGACTTTATAGTCCATATCACTATCAGCATTTTGGTCAAAGTCATTCAATAAGTCTCTAGGAAGTTCCAAACTTTCCCACATCTTCTTATCTTCTTCTGAGCCCTCCACACTCTTGCAGCTTCTGCCTGTTACCCATTTCTAAAGTTGCTTCCACATTTTTAGGTATCTTTACAGCAGTGCCTCACTACCTCAGTATCAATTTACTATATTAGTCTATTCTCATGCTGCTACTAAAAACTGTCCAAGACTGGGTAATTTATAAAGAAAAGAGATTTAATTGACTCACAGTTCCACAGGGCTTGGGAAGCCTCAGGAAACTTACAATCATGGTGGAAGTGGAAGCAAACACATCCTTCTTCACACGGTGGCAGGAAGGAGAAGTGCTGAGCAAAGAGGGAAAGCTCCTTATAAAACCATCAGATCTCATGAGAACAAACTATCACAAGAGCAACATGGGGATAACTGCCCCCATGATTCAATTACTTCCCACTGGGTCACTCCTACAACATGTGGGGATTATGGGAACTACAATTCAAGATGAGATTTGGGTGGGGACACAGCCAAACCATATCAGAGACTATTATGCCCACCTCTATGAATACAAACTTGAATAATTAGAAGACTGGATAAAATCCTGGTAACATACAACTTTCCAAGATTGACCCAGGAAGAAATTGAAATCCTGAAAAGACCAATAATTAGTTCCAAAATTGAATCAGAAAAAACAAAACAAAATGAGCAAAACAAACAAAACACCTACCAACCAGAAAAAGCCCTGGATCATACTGATTCACAGCTAAATTCTACCAGATATAGAAGAGCTAGTACCAATCCTACTGAAATTATTTCAAAAAATCGAGGAGGGACTACTCTCAAATTCATTCTTTTAGGCCAGCATCATTCTGATACCAAAACTTGGTAAGGATACAAGAAAAAAAGAAAACTTCAGACCAATATCCCTAATGAACACAGTTGCAAAAATCCTAAACAAAGTACTAGTAATTTGAATCCAGCATCACATCAAAAAACTAATCCACCATGATCATGTAAATTTTATTGCTGGGATGCAAGCTTAGTTCAACATTCACAAATCAATAAATGGGATTTGTCATATAAACAGAACTAAAACCAAAAACTATATGCCCATCTAAATAGATTCAGAAAAATCTTTTGAGAAAATGCAACATCCCTTCATCTTAAAACTCAACAAATTAGGCAGCAAAGGAACATAACTCAAAAAAATAAGAGCCACCTATGGCAAACCCACAGACAACATACTAAATGAGCAAAAACTAGAAGAATTCACCTTGAGACCCAGAACAAGACAAGGATTCCCACTATCACTACTCCTATCCAACATAGTACTGGAAATCTTAGCCAAAGCAATCAGGCAAATGAAAGAATTAAAAGGTATCCAAATAGGAAGAGAGGGGCTGGGCGCAGTGGCTCATGCCTGTAATCCTAGCACTTTGGGAGTCCAAGGCAGGCAGATGGCTTGAGCTTAGAAGTTCAAGACCAGCCTGGACCACATGGTGAATCTCTCTCTCTCTCTCTCTCTCTCTCTCTCTCTCTCTCTCTCTCTCTCTCTCTCTCTCTATCTGTCTAATATGTACGTTCACACACACATACACACACACGCAAATAGGAAGAGAGGAATCATGTAATCTAGAATAGGAACCATGGAAATAAATAAAATAGATATGTCATCTGCAAAGATGACACGATTCCATACCTAGAAAATCAGAGAAAGAACTGTTGCACATCAGTGAAGTTTCCAGAAAGGCAAAGCATGTCTTATGAAAACTGAATGATTTTATTTTCAACAATTCTATATTTAAAAACCAATAAAACAGCTTTTCAAAGATATATCATACAGTATGTTGTCTTTTTAGAGTTTGATCATAACTATGCCTTTCCTTATTATTGATATAAATTATTGTACAGTCCTAAATATAGTGGTTGTCATCCATGAGGTTCTGTTTTCCCCCTAGATTAAAATTCTTTGGATTAGGCAGTGGCTCATGCCTGTAATTCCAGCACTTTGAGAGGCCAACGCCAGAGTATTGCTTGAGGCCAGGAGCTTCAGACCGGCCTGGGTTAAAAAGTGAGATCTCGTCTCTACAAAATATTTTTAAAAATTAGCCAGGTACAGTGGCATGCACCTGCAGTTCTAGCTACTTCAGAGGCTGAGGCTGGAGGATTGCTTACACCTAGGAATTTGAGGTTGCAGCGAGCAGTGGAGTGCCACTGCACTCCAGCCTGGGTGACAGAGTGAGACCCCATCTCTAAAAAATTGTTTTGAAAAAAGTCATTGGACTTCTTCTATCTCTTTTGATGTCTACTTGTAATCTGCTAGTTTCTGTCAAGTACATTTTAATTCATTTAAACTAAAGCCAAAACAGACAGACAGTTAATAATTACCCTATATATCCTAGGTGCTGGGTTAAAGGCTGAGATTGCTAGGAAAAATAAGAAATCCTATGTTTCACTATCCTCTGTAACCCTCGGCAAATTATGAGACAAGATATATTATATTGTAACTTAAAATCCCCTTTATGATGTTAAATTTAAAAAGCCAGACCCAGAAAGACAAATACCCAAATACTACATGATTTCACTCATGTGGAATAAAACAAACAAATGAAAAACAGAAACGAGACTACAGAAGCAGCAAGTAGTGAGAAGGAAAGGAAGCGGGTGATGGGGAGAGGTTGGTCAATGAGTCCAAAGTTACAATTAGAGAGGAGGAATACGTTGTGGGGTCCGTTGTATAGTAGGGTGAGTATGGTTAACGGTAAGGCATTGTACATTACAGAATAGCCCGAGGGGAGGCCTTTGAATGTTCTCACCACAAAGAAATGATACATGCATGAAGTGATGAATATGCTAAGTACCTTGATTTGATCATTATACAACATATATATGTATTAGTTATGTTAAATTGTGCTTTATAAATATGTAAAATTGTAATGTGCCACTAAAAATTTTTAAAAATCCTCGTTTGGGGTGAATTTCTGTTTATCTTGCGAGCAAATTTATAGACTCCACTCTAGCGCTTTTTTCATATGTAGATATTTTTTCTATTATATGTAGCTTCAAAATGTGACTTTTAGGTTAAGTCAACTGTTACTATTTTACCTGGCCCCAAATGCATTTTTTTTTTTTCCTGTTTGTGTGGGACTTAATGGTACGGCTCTTTCTACTTGAGTTCTTGTGGAGCAAGGTGTAGACAGTGAGCCCCAGTCCTTCCTCCTCTTGTGATACTAGGAAATGATGGCATCATTAGTGAGTCTCTAGAAACATCCTGACAACTACCATGCTGGGAAGGAGGGGGCTAGGATAATGAATAATAAAAACAATGATGACAGTAATAACAGCAGCACGTTATGTATCATGATTTTATGTTAAACTCAGAGATATTTTATTCCTTTTACCTGTTATTCTTTTCCCATCATTTGGCAGCATGGAGAGCTCCTGCATGCTGTACTCTATCAGACAGGGGAAGATAAATCTAAAACTAAGTCAATTAAGTGATTTCAATGGGATTCTCTAGGAGGAGATAACTTTCTGAAAACTCTTTTCCATGCAATCTGTGACAGCTGAGTAGAACAGAAACGGCCTGTACCATATGTAGGCAGAGAGGGCTTAAAACAGCCCACTCCCCATCATGAGTTTCTTGGTTTCTGCAAAAAGGGGAAGACGTACAAAATTGTCCCATGTTCTCTGGATTCTTTGCCTTCCCATACCATCCCAGATCCATGCACAACAACAGAAACGAAGAGTATGGAAGAGAAAGTGGGTGATGGCATGTTTTTTTAGGATGTCATTGTTGTGAGGGAGAAGGAACAAGGGAGCCCCGTGGCAGAAGTTGTGGACAGGAGAGCACCTGTGTGGAACAACTGGTAGTACATAGATGGTTCCCAGAGGACTGGTGCTACCAGAGAGAGCCAACAAGTCAGTGTGTATGGAGGTGGAGGTGGGGTGGGTAGAAGGACAACAGAACAGTAACAAATTGCTTGTGCTTAGAGAGTAGACCACAAGATAGTCAACTTGGAAAATCCGCAGTAGAGGCAGAGGCTGATACTCCAGACTAGGTGGGGAAAGTGACATCTCCATGAAGGCCGTGAGGACTCAAGAATGGCACTGAGACCAGAAACACCCCTCTCTCACAATGTCATAATACTCAGTAAGTACTCCTCTAATTCACCAGTATGGAAATGAGTACCATGGGCAAGAAGAGATTGCAAGTAAAGCAAGAATGGTGGTACGATGGAGCTGAAATTCACACTTGACCACATTTAAGTTCAATAATGACAAAATGAGATTGAATGGGTGGGCAACATGGAGTTATTGGTGCTGTTGCTTTTGACCTGCCAATATTAGAATCCAGTCCTGGGTGCTGGGTTGCACTGATATAAGAAAATAAAGAAGCTCTGAGTTTGCATGCTTGTGTCCACGGGGACCTGTGGAGCCTCCTGATCTTCTTATGTTAACAGGGATGGCTGGGCCTTTGTTCTTATTTTCCTCACACCCACATGCCCATAGTGTGGAGATTGCAGGATTGCAGGCAGTTTTATGCCTGTGGACATCAACATTGAGGACAGTTGCCAAAACCAATCCTGTGGCATTTTTAGGCATCATCAATGGTATTCATTTTTAACAAAATTACATTGAGCGAAACTGTTTAATTGTGTAATTTATTACAGTGTGACAGTTAATGATCCATGAGCACTGTACAGATGGTGCCTCACCTGCTGAACAAGTGTGGATTATGATACATTTTCAAGAGGAATCAGGCCCAGTTATACTCTTCCACACATTAACAATTTTTCTTCTAAAATGACTATGAGTTCTTGCCAAATTTCCAGTAGTCTGATGTTGTTGACAAATTTGTTGATTTCAATATTATCTTATCCTCTTACCTATTCTTTACATTTATTAAGCAGAGTGTTTTAATTTTCTCTTTTACTTTTGGTCTGCGTCAACCACACTGTATCATATTTGGTCTTACAGAATAAAATACAAGAAATATGATGTCAATGGAGATGAGTTTTTCTTTCTATAATTTTCTCTCTTTTTTTCTGTTCCTTTCTATTCTTTTTTTTTTTTTTTTTTTTTTTTTTTTTTTTTTTTTTTTTTTTTGACAGAGTCTTGCTCTTTCACCCAGGCTGAAATGCAGTGGTGCGACCTCAGCTCACTGCAACCTCTGCCTCCTAGGTTCAAGCAATTCTCCTGTCTCAGCCTACCTAGTAGCTGGGATTACAGGCGGGTGCCATCAAGCCAGGCTAATTTTTGTATTTTTAGTAGAAACGGGGTTTTGCCATATTGCTCAGGCTGTTCTGGAACTCCTGACCTCATGTGATCCACCTGCCTTGGCCTCCCAAAGTGCTGTGATTACAGAAGTGAGCCAATGTGCCTGGCCCTTTTATTTCTTTAATAGAGTAGATTAGAAATTCATTTAATGCACATGTAGTTTTTAAAATATTGCCTATAAATTATTTTAATAATGGCTTTATTAAGATACAATTCTCATGCCATAAAAAAGTACACAATTCAGAGGCTTGTGTTCTCTCTACTCTCTGATGACAATTGTTCAATGAATTTATGTCTTTCGGGATAAAGATAAAAATCTATAACATGTCCTACAAAGCCCTTAACGATATTGCTCTTGTCTTTCTCTATGACTTTACTGTCTTCCCCTGCTAAGCAGAGTGCTTGACATATAATAGATGTACAATAAATATGCTGAATGAATGAAGAAATAAATGTCTTTTGCAAGACTTATTTTCAAAGCTGGAGCATACTTATATAATGGGAGAGAAAAATAAGCCACCCTGGAAAGATTTGCTATGGAAAAGAGGACGTTATTTTTCTACATTATTTTTAAATCATCCTCCTTCCACTTGGAGAACTGCTGATCACGAGGGCGGCACAGTGACCTTGTCAGACTCCTGCCTAATTCTTGAACTTCTCTTTGAAGCAAGTAAACAAAATCTGTTTCAAAAACTGCTGTTTCTTTTTCTTCTGATACTTAAAAATGTGAATTCACCTTTCTGAATAGATTTCGATTTGGGGTAAGATACAAAATGGGCCTTAGATAAAAGTAAGAAAAAGAAAAATGAGGTTCTGGACAAGGCAGGACTAAAACTATTCTGTAAGTAAATGTAAAGGTACTGTCTAGTTTGGGTATGAAAAATATTTTGGTGTTATTTTTTAATTGAGTGAGGCTTGGGAACTGGTATTCGGTGCCCTTGAAGTATATGGGGATTGTGGAGATGAAGAAATTAGCTTTGCTGAGAGCGACTGCCTATGGTAAAAAGGAGACAGGCTACAGAGCACAGAGGAAGGGGACAAAGGGACTTTGAAATATGGATGAATGATGAGTTTGGAGACAGCATGGCTGATGTCCTATCATGATATCGAATTGAATTTTCTTTTGTGACTTCTTCCTTCCTCCCACCACCTTCTCAGATTGAGTCTTTAGTAAGGCTCTTTTAACCATTACAAACTAGAGCAAGCCCTGTCTTAACTCTGCCATGAATAAAGACAGGAGGGACATGATCATAGTTTGAAGCAGAGCAGGACAAGAGAGAGTAGGAGGAATTTGTGTGATAGACTGAGAAATTACCGAGGAAAATCCTGGAGCAGGAATTGAAGATTGACTGGGGATGATCAGGTTATTTATGTGATTATCCACTACTCCCAAACACCCAAATCCAAAGGAAAATCACAGAAAAGAATGTTTCTGAAAATAAATGTAGAATGGGTTTTGACATTGTTTTATTTGGAAATTAAAGCTAAAATAGAGCCCAAATCTCCTGACTTACATTACAGTAGTTTGCCTGAGGTTGCAGAAGGGTC
The DNA here is from genome assembly GCF_047675955.1 of Chlorocebus sabaeus. NCBI lineage: Eukaryota > Metazoa > Chordata > Mammalia > Primates > Cercopithecidae > Chlorocebus > Chlorocebus sabaeus. The sequence continues at coordinate 16,047,709 of NC_132921.1, read as the reverse complement.
TAAAAAGGAAGACTTACACAACATTTTTGACAACACACTGAAGACACAGATCATAGCACTATGGTTCAAGGTTATAATACCAAATATACACAACAGAGACAGGTGCTACTCATCCTTACACTTCTGCTTTTTTTTTTTTTTTTTAATGTGGACATTTATCACAATTTCCTGCCATGAGAGAGGCAGTCCTCTTGACACTTTCCTGTGTGGCTCCATTAGCTGCTTCCATCTCACCACTAAGGATGTGGAGGGGGCCATGGAAACCCTCATCCTGCAACCCACAGGTCCCTTCCCAGGCCTGGCTCACTGTAAAGTATGGGGGCACCATGATTACAAATGGGGTGTGCTTCTAAGGCCAGGTAGCTTTGGTGCCTTCTAGAACTCTGGGTGCTCTCACATAGAGGTGATGAGATGTCTGCCGCTTTTCAGAGAACTTGATTGCAATGGCTGGGTGGGAGGGGTATGGACAGAGATGGACAAAGGGACGTTGAAATATGGATGAATGGTATTGACAGAGACAGGTTCGCCCTGGAGGAAAGAATGGACAGAAGTGGGTTCACCCAAGGACCAAGGTGGGCTGGTCCCGGGAGAGTGCGGACAGATAAAAGAAGGGCTCAGGCCGGGCGCGGTGGCTCAAGCCTGTAATCCCAGCACTTTGGGAGGCCGAGACGGGCGGATCACGAGGTCAGCAGATCGAGACCATCCTGGCTAACACGGTGAAACCCCGTCTCTACTAACAAAATACAAAAAACTAGCCGGGTGAGGTGGCGGGCGCCTGTAGTCCCAGCTACTCGGGAGGCTGAGGCAGGAGAATGGCGTGAACTCGGGAGTCGGGAGGAGCTTGCAGTGAGCTGAGATCCGGCCACTGCACTCCAGCCCGGGCGACAGAGCGAGACTCTGTCTCAAAAAAAAAAAAAAAAAAAAAAAAAGAAGGGCTCCACATGGGGTTTGAGGCCCACAAGCTTTCACAACCTTCCAGGACCTGGGGCCAGGGACCACTGGGGCTCATGTCCAAATGTGCAGCTGCTCCTGGGGGCTCTTGACCATTGACAACCCCTAAGCCACCTCTCCATGATGCCTGGCCTAACCCCCATCCTTTCTTTTTTCTTTTCTACCACCACCATACATTTGCAGTGGAGTTTCCTACATTTGGGGAAATGGCAGGGGTTAGGACAATCAGAGGGTTAATCCTCATTCTGGGAAAACCAAGGTGTGTCCCCTGCCAGGCAAATATTGCTCATTGTTAAGTGTCATGGTACATGCTGCAGCCAGCCAGCTGCCCTAAAGCAGCTCTGGTGTCTGTGTCCTCTTGGGGGTCTTAGGATTCTCACAGGAACTCACTCTAGCCAAAGTTCTGGCACAACATTTCAGAAGCAGCTGTTTTCTGGCCTGGCAGATATGATCTGTGCTGTGTTTTTTTCTAACCATTTTAAGCTCATGAAATGTTTCAGGATGGCCCACTGTGATGATGACTGATGGCCAATCACTTTTGTAATGGCAACTGGGTGCCCTGTGCACTGGCTTAGTCCCATTCACATTTCTCAACCCTCAGTTGGATAGATTACTGACTCTTTTCATAAGCTTTCTGACCTTGTCTGAAGCTTTACAATCCACGGTGATGAATTTATAGAGTGATTGTGACTATGTATGAGGAGTGTAACAGAGATAAACGGGCATTTGGTGTTGACAAAGCAGAGAAAAAAATATTGTTCTCCACACCTTTTGTTAGCAAACACATGATTCACTATAACTCTTTTTTAGTGATTTATCTATGAATCTTCTTTTCTCACTTAATAAAATGCCCCCCATTGCTCTTCCAAGGCTGACACCATGGTTTTGTAATATATTATTAAGGCCACGTCACGCTCAAGAGGCAGTGAGCTTGGCTTCACAGCTGTGTTATTTTACCTTCTGTTTCTAAAAAATGCTCAAACGGTTCCAAGGACATATTAGCTGCTTCTGTATTGTTTCAAACAACTTCCTTTGTAAGCAACCAGACCTACCTAATGCTTTGGAAGTGCGTATTTTTCTTTCATAAAGTTCTCATATATTTTCTATCAAGTTTGGGGAAAACTATAAAAAATGAATCACAGGAGTTGAAAAATAGTGAATTGTTTTTCTTAAAATTATATCGGAAGAATCATTTTATACAATGGTCTGGACCTAAAAGGTTGAATATTATTACTATTATCCTGCAACTCTTTTGCTGGCAAGCTTGAAAAAGACAGTGTCTCCTGTTTCTCAGGCTGGAGTGCAGTGGCTCAATCAGGGCCCACTGCAGCCTCGACCTTCCACGCTCAATTGATTCTCCCACATTAGTTTCCTGAGTAGCTGAGATTATGGTCATGTGCACCTATCCCCAGCTAATTTTATATTTCTTGTGGAGAGTTTCACCATATTGCCCAGGCCGATCTCAAACTCCTGGGTTCAAGCCATCAGACCACCTCAGCCTCCCGAAGGAATCAACACTTTTTGGAAGATCTTTGGGGGTTTCTTACATGCAACTAAGTTGGACACACTGAACAAGGTTTTGAGAGATGCTTAGAGTTTAGGCTCATGGAGATACAGAGAAATAGCCATCCAGGGAAGGTGGCAGCAACTTTGAGTTAGATTTCACAAGAGATTCGGTCAACTTGGCCCATGCTGTGTGAGCGTGATCAGTAAATAGGAAACAAGGCTAAAAAGAGAGTTTAAAGCCAGATGAGGTTAATATAAAGTCCCTATTAACAATTTTGATTTTTTGTTTTATAAGCAGAAAATATATTCTACATTTTTACATTGGCTAGATGACATAATTAGAACAGCTCCTCAGGAAGATAAATCTGGCAGTAATGAGTTGGATGGAACAGAGAGAAAATAGGTTGGAAGTAGGGCCATCAGCTGGGAGACTGCAAAAGTTCATGCAGGTGGTAATGAGGACCTGACTTCAGAAAATAAGGGTTTCATTAGAAAGAAGGAGGCAGGAACATGAGACCTTCTGGTAAAGTGGATTGAATAATTCTAGGTAAATTCAAAAATGCTATGCAGGAAATAATGAATAAATTTAAACAGTTCTGTCATGCAATGTAAACATGTCATTTGCTCAAAGCCTGTTATCCTAATATTACATGACAGTGTCCTCTGGGTTATTTTCCATTACAAGAAGTTACAGTAGCTGATAAGTCTGTGACCAATTTAAAATATAATTGTTGTTCTTTCTGCGACACAGTTTGAGTTTCGATCCTTTAAGTAAACAATATAAAGAATTAGAGTCAAGTTCAATATTAGGAGTCTGATTCCTAGAAACAGAAAAAGGGCTTGAGAAGGGTTGCTAGCTATAAAGCAAATTTGATCTTCAAATTGTCATTTTCCATCTATGGTGGCATGCTGTTATTGTGAGTGAAGACCTTGTCCCAGGTCCTAGAATGAGTGAGGTTTTCAGATACTGATACAAGTGGAGGATATAAATTAAACAATGAAGACATGTTGGGGACCACTAGGTTAATAGATCACTAGAAATTCATTTGGAGAAGAAATTTCATAAATATTAGACTGTTAGCACTGGAAGAGGTTTTAAAGATCCACCTGGTTAAGTGTACGAGTTTTAGAGTCGGGTCAAAGTGGGTTTCAATTCCTAGCTCCTCCTTGTAGTAGATATGTCGCCTTTATTTCACTAGTAGTCATTTGTGGGAGAAGTTTCTCCATGTTACAGATGGAGACACCCCCATCTCACAGAATCATGGTGATAATTAAATAAATTCATGATTGCAAAGTGCTTAGCCCGGTACGTAGCAAACACTCAGCATAAAGCAGCTGTTATTAGAAGTAAGATGAATGCTATGATTCAGGTCTCCTGAAAATGGACTGAGTCCCCCTCCACAGAGCCATGCCCTCTCCTTTTATATTCCCAGTTTAAAGTATTAAAATATTAAAAGTAATGGCAAAAACTGCAATTACATTTGCACCAACCTAATACCTATTCCAGAAAACTTCCATCAGTTTTGACATTTATGTTGACATCAGTCTCTATATCAAATTGTTTCCATAATTACTAAAACAGGCTATTAAAGTCAATGCTACACAATCAATCATTTAAACAAATATATTGAGTACCTACTCAATGAAAGGAATATGCTTTATATGATAAATGACATGCCATCGTTAAAAACTTAATTATTACCTATTTCTCCACAAAATATTAATCATCATTGTTATTTTTAACCAGAACGAAGAGGCACTGTTCTGTAATGAAGTGCTCTGGGATTTGAGGTGTGGATAGAAGTTAGCCCCTCGGGCGAGGACATTATTTGCTGTTATCAGGTTTCAGCTGCGGTTTGGATGGAGTCATTCAGGTTATTTAGAATAGGTCTTCAGAAACATGCATTTTGTTTAAATCTCTGTAATTAGTATCTGATTATACACAATTATCACCAATAAGTGATAGAAACAATACAGTGTCAAAGCAAAATAAGAACTACATGGGAAGAGGAGGAGAAGAATGTCATATCAGCAGAATGGCTAGTCGGGGCTGGACTTTGGAGTTCATTGCCTTTCATCCTTAGACAATGTGAGGGAGTGAGTGCTCTTATTTTTATTCACGTTTCTTCAAGGAGAAAACTAATATTCAGATGGAAACTTGCCAGTCTCACAGATAACAAGTGGTAGGTTCAGATTTGAATTCAGATTCATTTGACTCTCAAACATCTATTTTTTGTGTATTTTATAAACCCTATTATTACAAGATAAAATACAGAGAAAATGATACATAAAGAATTCATTGCTGCTTAAAATTGTATAAGGTGAACACTTTTGCAACCACCACTCAGGTTAAGAAATAGAAGTTTGCCCTATGCTCTAGAAGACTTCCATCTTCAAAAGTAAACACTATAAGCACTATCCCGGCACTGATAGTAATCACTCTTTGTGTTTCCCTCCCTCCCTCCCTCCCTCCCTTCCTTCCTTCCTTCCTTCCTTCCATCTTTTTTTTTGTTCTGAGACAGAGTCTCTCTCTGTCACCCAGACTAGAGTACAGTCACACCATTCAATCTCAGCTCACTGCAACCTCTGCCTCCCTAGTTCAAGCGGTTCTCGTGCCTCAACCTCCTGGGTAGATTTCTGTATGACTTAATTAGCCAAAGGAGCATCCCTAAATAATTGTTCAGTTTTTTCTTCTTCTTTTTTTTTTTTTTTTTTAATTTTAAGCTCCATGTCTTTAAGGTCTCATTTAATATACCAAATCCCTTTTCCTTTCTTTAGAGTTTACCTGCTGATCCACCTAGACTATTTATCTGTATGTTTCCATCAGTCTGAATTTTCTTTTTGCATACTCATGGTGCCTTCAGACCACTGCTCTGACCTTTCTTTTCTATCCATTGTCCACTGAATCCAAAGGCTTGATCGGACTCAGATTGGATCCTTTGGGCAAGGCATTAGGGGAGTGTATTCTTTCATCAGGCTGCATGTAGTATCTGGGTATTACTCTTATTTCCATATCTATTGATGTTCAATGCCTAAGTTATTAATTCACTGGAGGTTCCACATGGTGATACTTTATCATTCTTTTTCACTTATTCCCCAAAATAATTTTAAAACGAGACACCTGCTTTGTATGTGGTTACTCAGTATTATAGTTTATATAGAAAAGGAACAATGAATGCTTGAATTTTTCTTTCATTTATCTGGTTTTAAAATATACTTCATGTTTCAATCAGTTGTAATTCTTGTTCCCATTGAAGCTCAAATTGCTTATTCTGCAATCTTGTTGTATCTGGTTTGACAAGATGTTCCACACTCTTCCTGTGTGTTTCTCAATATCTGCAATCTAATTTCTCAAAGAAATTCTGTTTCTTTTAGTGGAACATGGTATTTCAAGACTACAGCTTGGGTCTAGAGATGTGAATTACTACTGGGTAGATTATTATTTCTAAGTGTTTTTAGTGTACAGAAATTGGACATAGTTAAAATAACCTGTGATTCAATAATGATACATCTAAATCAAAGGCACAGGGCTGGTGCCTAATTTCTTCTGTTTTGCATTTGTATTCCTTATTTTTCACACTGAAAATCTTAATTTTTCAGGTCATAAAAGAGGACACAATTATAATGTGCTGTGACTGCTTACATTATATACATACAAGTTTCAGAACAATGCTATACGTTATCACTGATTATGACTACTCAAAATAGATTTATATATTTTTATATGCTATTTCATTATCCCCCAACCACATTTAATGGTTGTACTATATCTACATCATAATATCATAGTTTCAATGTAATCTATAATCCTTCAGTTTTAACATATAAGTAATTATGTAGACTACTGGTCCTTATGTTGGTGTTTTCCTAATAAGTTTAGTTGCCTAAAACTTGTTTTATAGTAGATTTCTTAGAAACTGTTCATGGGGAAAAATACTTTTGAACTACTACAAGTTGTATGTGCCACTTATAAATAAAGGGCAATGTCTTATGGATATAAAATAAGTGGTTCATATTTTCCTTTCTTGAGTGTCTGAATTATTTTACCTCACTTTCCTCTGGAATAACATATTGTTGTAAAAAAGAAAAGGCTGGTGAAGATATAATTATTTGTCACTTATAAATTACTGCTCTTTTTGTCTGGATTCCAAAAGAATTTTTAAATTTTATCTTTAATTTCAGACAGCTTTTCTAATTTTTTCCCAGAGCCTTTTATTATTTGTAGATTGGATCTTCTTTACCTGTCTTCAGTATTTGCCACTCTATCTAGACTCTTTTTTAAAAAAATTTCCTTTGTCTTTATCTTCTCCTCTTAGTATATTTTCTGATGTATTTATTTTAATTTTTGTGTTCCTCCTAGTCCTCACTTCTAAAATATATTTTGTGTTTCTAATTTTAGTCTTTCTAACATGCATTATTTCTAATTCTGATGTATATTGTTCTTCCATGTCATGTATCATTTTATTAACTATTTTAATCTAATTTTTAATTATGCATTACAGTTTTGATTAGCTTTTGAGTAACTTTTCTTGGTTTGTTTTTATTGTTTATAAGGAGAATATTCTGCTCTTAGTTATCTTTTTCTAAGCAACTGTTTTTGGAGTTTTATCTAAATGTTTTTACTTTTTAATGTGAACTTAGTTTTTCTTAACTGTTTTTAGTGGGATGCTGAAGTTAAAGTTCAGATAAGTTTTATAATTTCACTGATGTTCCTCTTTTGTTGTTTTAAGATAGTGTTTAAAAATGTGCAAGTTTTTCTTCTGATGTTTCTAGACCCTGCAAACTTTACTTCTGACATTTCTTTTTATTAACTTCTGTTTTCCTTGTTCTGTTTGAATCTGATTTCACTTCCTGCAGTTTCTCTTCCCTATGGATTCCTGTCCTGGGAAACCCTGCAAGCATGTTTTCAAGAATATACTTGGTCTCTGCCCCTTAAGACTTTACTCTAGGACTCTTTCATTTACCTGTCCTTGGAAAAGGAAATCTCTTGTTTTTGTTTGTTTGTTTGTTTTGCTGCTGTTTCAGATTGGTCTGCTTTTGCTTCCAATGATATTTATTGGTCATTCAAGGGTTCTCCTTTTCCATGGTCTATCTGGGATCCTGCTACTTCTCTGTTTTCCTTCATTGAGATCCTGCTAGCATGCTTTGATGGTTTATCCCTAACCACTTGCATTTTGGGGTTTCGGTGGATATCTTCGCATTTAGTTTCAGTGAAAATGTTGGTCCTGGGTGTGTGACTTTGCTACCTAGTCCCTCTTTCATTTTATATGTAGGGTTTTAGAAAGAGTCAGTGTCTACATTTTTACTGCTGCCTCCATATTCCTAGAATTCAATTTTCTAAAACTTGGGCTTTTACAATCAAAATGTTACCTTCTTATATAAATGAAATAAAAATCACAACTCAGATATTTATTGTATGTCTAACTGAATTGGAATGTGAAAAATAAATTTAGGAAATGACATAATGAAGTAAATTCTAATCACCTTGATGCCCCTGACGATCCACACCCATTTTTACTAGCTAAGGAAAGAACTTCTTCACTGGGCAAAGTGGTACAGTGGAAAGTGTGTGGATTTTGAGACCAGAGAGACTGAAGTTTAATTCTTTTTATTATTATTATTATTATTATTATTATTATTATTTTGAGATGGAGTCTCACTCAGTCACCCAGGCTGGAGTACTGTGGTGCAATTTTGGCTCACTGCAACCTCTGCCTCCTGGTTCAGGTGATTCCCCTGCTTCAGCCTCCCAAGTAGCTGGGATTACAGGCACACACCACCATGTCTGGTTAATTTATTTTATTTTACTTTTAGTAGAGACAGGGTTTCACCATGTTGGCCAGGCTGGTCTTGAACTCCTGACTTCAAGTGATCCACCCACCTTGGCCTCCCAAAATGCTGGGATTACAGGCATGAGCCACTGCGCTCGGCCCAAAATTTAATTCTTAATCTGTTATTTAATACCTGTAAAATTACAGACGAGATATTTAAGCTTTAAATGGATTAATTTTCTTGTGAAATGCACACACCTATATCTGTTTGTACATAGCACATTTTGAATAAATTTTTGTTTCTTTCCCCAAACCCTTTACTCTCCAATGCTATGTAAAGATTGAAGGTTTAGCAAATTGAACATTTCATTTTTAAAGAGTTATTTGCTTTACTTTTTGTTTTTTAGCTGGGGTTATTTTTCCTTTTTTTCCCTGGTATCAGTTTTGATTCGTCCCTATTTTCTCAATTTAGGAAAATACAAGAAAGGAAGAAAATTAATGCAAAATTTGAAAAGCTATTGTATAAATTTAAGCGCACTTCACAGAACTGTCTCTTTCTACAGAACGGGGCAAACCCGGAAAATGGATTTTCTTTTTTTGTTTTCTCCTTATGCAGATTGTCATATAATGAATTACAAACAGAACTCAACTTCTGTGAGCTGCCAGAACTGGGGGTTGGAGATGCTCAGAAGATAGGCAGCCATGATTAAAAAGATTTGTCAAACACTAACTTTGAACATGCTGTGGTTTGATTTTTTTAAATGCAACTGTGAGCAGAAAATAGCATTTTCTCACTCGGTGAAGTCACACCTCTCTTTGTCAATGGAATAGTTGATAAATCAGTGAAAACAAAATTAAATGTAAATTAAGCTTTCCATCTGGCCACCGTGACACTCTCTAATTCAAGCCAAACAACTTGTCTTTAAGGAAGTCTTTCTCTGAAGTACACTAGATTAACAACATTTTACAGAGTTCTTCCATAGTTCAAGAGAGTATTTTAGGACATTCGAGAAAAAAAAAAAATTCTAGTTAGGACAAAAGAATCTAAAAAGGCAATATCTAGTAACCTTTACTCTGAGACATAAAGTGTGTTTGTGTTTAAAGAATATGAATAATTATCCTTCACTCACAATATGATTTTTGCAGCATTTTTATTTTCCTTATATCCAAGCTCTTTCCCCCCCAGCTTTACTGAAGTAAAACTGATAGATAAAAACTGCTTATATTCAAGATGTACGATATGTTTCTTTGCTATACACATACATTGTGTAATGATTACCACAAACAAATTAATTAAAACATCCTTCACCACACAGCCACTATCTTGGGCGTGTGTGTGTTGTGAACACTTAAGATTTGATCTCTTAGCAAATTTTAATTAAGAAATACAGTATTATTCACTACGGTCACTATATTAGGTATGGCTTGTAGGTTTCCAGGGAAAAGACTAAAATGCAACCTTTGTGAAGTAATAAGGAAGTTCTCAGACAATAATTATTTCCTCGTACAGTTCTAGAGAAAAGATGGACCGATTTGCATAAGATGTTCTATTTTGAAACAGCAGAATGCAAAATCAGCACAAGTTAGAGTCTATAAAATCAGACGTGAACATAGAGTTGGGTTCCAAGGTATTTATTAGGGATGAATACTTCCAACAGGAAAGGGAAGAAAAGGAATGGGAAGAGGAAGAATGTGAACTTCTATGCCAACCTGAAATTTCACCTTTGTGTTATCAGAAATGTCCTGACCTTTTGCTTCATTCAGTTACCAAATATGGACTGCGACGGGAAAGTGTGACTTTGGGCAAGGTGGCTGTCTGCAGCTAAGGAAGATTCTGAAGGAGCCAAAGCTGCTGGCTGCTGGCTGCTTTCTGACTGCACTCCTATAGTGGGCAAGCAAGTCCTTCCTCAAAAGGGGATCTGTCTTTGCATTTCCATGTTTGCCACAAAAATATCAAATAGTGTCACCTGATATTTGTGAATTATAACTCCTGACCTAGTGGACATTGTTAAGTAGACCCTAAATTATTATTCTTATAATAATTAGGGTTTTGTTAAGGAAAGGATGACCAGGACCCCAGGGGAAAACACACAAAGCAATAAGGGGGATTCTGGGCTGAGGGATCAAAGTTTTTACAGATAGGCAGGGGTTCTGTTTTTGGAAAAGGAGAACTGTTTCTGTTTATACTTATTGGCACAAAAAGTTTTTAAACACAATCAACTGTCCACTTTTCTTTATTCTTTATAACACTATTGTTTTCCTGGTTTTAATTTGTTTTATGTCTCATGTTCAAAATAAATGCATTTTAGCATCAACTTTTCCTAATATTGAAATATTTAGAAGTATTTTAATATAATTTTTATACTATAATAATCATATTTAGCATTAATACTAAATAATCACATTTGCTTTTCCTTTTCTATGCTAAACCTATTGTAATAGTGCAAATCTTGCCAGGCATTGTGTGACAAAGTGCAGTGACACTATCGGTGTCATTGAACTACTCATAGCATAATAAATGAAAGTACAGTTGACCCTTGAAAAATGCAGGGTTAGAAGCACTGATCTCTGCACAGTCAGAAATCTGCATATAACTTTTGACTACCCCAAAACTTAACAACTAATAGCCTACTGTTGGCCAGAAGCCTTACCAAGAATAAAAATAGTGGAGTAACACATATTTTATAGTTACATGTATTCTTACAATAAAGTAAATGAGAAAACAATGTTTTTATGAAAATCATAAGGAAGAGAAAATATGTTTACTATTCAATACATAGAAGTGGATCCTTGTAATGGTCTTCATCCTCGTGGTCTTCATGTTGAATAGACAGAGAAGGAGGAGGAAGGAGGTTTTGGTCTTTTTGTCTTAGGCGTAGCAGAGGCAGATGAAAATCTGCATATAAGTGGGTCCATAGTGTTCAAACCTATATTGTTCAAGTGTCAACCCTACATATTCCAACTTGGGAAGCAATGGCTCTGTATATTATGAATGAACTTACTTAAGACCTTGGAGAACAATGGTAGTGGCCCATGACTGCATGTACAAGGACCTGAATCAGTGCCCTGCAGTGAATGAGTATCCAGGGGAGAGGACAAGGCTTTAACACCAGTGTGGTTTGTCTGAGAATAGCAAAAACCATAAAAGGTAACTCAGCCAACACTTCTTTTTCTGTTCTTAGAATTGGAAAGAGGGATGGATCCTTTTAGACTGAGCAAACCCCTGAGGTTTTTTTGGGCAATTAAAGTGTGTGTGCGAAGAGGTCATTAGGGAAGGAAATATAACTTTTGCTCCTAAGGGAGTTTGGTATTCAAACTCTAAATTTGATAAATTAAAGAAGTGTGTCCATATTTATACAATGAGACCGTGAAGTAGATCACAGCAGTTACATATTTAAAGGAGGATGAAAAGTATAGTTAAAGGGCGCTGCTTCATCTTCTTCAGAGAAGATACCGTGTTTCAGTTTCCATTTTATTACTTTATATTGGTATACCTTTGGGTAAGTCCCTCTATCTTTTCAGAACTACAGTTTCTGTGCTAAAATAAAAGGAAACCAAAAATTTAAACACAAAAAACAGAAGCAGTTGAAGTAGAACTCATGAATTCTTTTTAATGTTTTAATGTCTATAGCTCTTTAAAAATTCTGCTAATAATATCCATATACGATTTTAGCCTGCTGTATGGTGAGCAAATCGACATTTTTTTAAATGTAAAAATTAGGAATAAACAAATAAATCTTCCCCAATTCTGCCTTCAATTTCCTGGAACACTGACATAAAATGTTTACAAAAAAGACCATCCTTTAAATCTGTTTTGTCAATTATTTTGCTGTCGTAGGAACAGAACTCTAACAACAGTTAAATAACGAAGTTGAAATTCAAAACAACAACGTAGGGCATCCAATAAAGCTCACAGGCATTCATCCTAGAAATCAAGCAGACCAGCTTTTTAATCTAGGCAACCGTCAGGTATTTTTAACTGAATGTTGAATAAAGGGAACTCTTCAAAATTCATAGTTACCATCTCTTGTTCACCAAGTTTACCGAAGGGAGAATTTGGGGGCTCAACATTGTGCCACTTTTCCATTAAAATTCTAACAGCACCTTTAGTATCAAATCCCCTTTATTCTCTCTCTGTCATGAGTGATTAGTGTTTTCCTGCATTCATCAAATTCCTTGTGACCTTTACCCCATATTTCAGTGTCATTCCTCTCTCAAATGCAACTAGGATATTCTCTTCTAGCACATTTTGATGGACAAGGCAATCCATTTTGTTGTCTAACCTCTATATCAAAGTGACAGAAGATTCAGTGGTTTAACAGCTGGAGAAATTTTCATTACATGAATGAGATTTAGATAACACTTCCATTAACAGTACTTAAGATCAATGTCCCTAAACTACCATTCCCAAATCAAGAGTTTATTGTGTGTTTTAACGCTTTAGAGCCACCAAGTGTTCTTTCTCAAACTGCCTGTAACATAATTTGGGATGCAAGTTATGTAAATAATGTTGAGATCATTTATTGGAAACCTCCAGCAAATAGCTGAAGATGCCCTCATCCTCCACTGAATAAAATTATAAAATGAAATTAAAAGGTCTTTAAAGGGTGCTCTATGCAAAGGGTGCTCTATGCAGTTATGCAGCTACCCTGGCTCCCACCTGGTGTTTATGGAATCCACTGGTAGCTTTAAGAAGTGACTTTGATACAGGATTTAAGAAGAAATTACTTAGCAGATAGTGAGGGCATGGAAGTCCTTGGTAAGGTTTTCTTTTTAATGAAAAGCAGCCCCAAATTATTTTTCTGTCTAACAAAGGCAGCCTGTAAAATTGAGCTGCAGACATAGATGCTGCCAGTAGTACCAGTCATGTTCAAGATGGTGGCTCCATCTTCCCTTCTCTTTTTCAGCATGTGTATGGTGAGGACCAGACAAGATGGTGCTGGCTAAGGGAAACTTCATTTGCATAATAAGATTAGGGTGGGTTGACCAGCCTTCCCCTTGCGCTGTGTAAATGTCACACCGATGGAACCAATCTGTGAGCCCTACATAAATCAGACATCATCTCCTCAAGCCGGACTGTAAAATCCGGCACGTTAGTCATGGCCAGTCTTTTCCTCTGGGAAGTCCCATCTCTCTCATTAGAGAGAAAGCTGTTTTCCTTTCTATTTCTTTCTCTTTTGTTTGGCTGTTAAACTCCACTCCTAAACTCCTCCTGTGTGTCCTTGTCCTAAATTTTCCTGGTGTGAGACAACAAACCCCGGGTATTTACCCCGGCCGATGAGCTGCTTCAACTTTTTCAGTTGAACCATTCTCAGACACTTAGTCTACCAGTCTAATCCCTCTTCTCACTCACCACTCTTTCAAATAAAAAGAAACTAAGCCAGAATTATGACTTCGTTTTAAAATTTTGTCTTCTGACATAGCTCTTCAATAACTCTCATTCACTGAATAAAAATAATTCCTTTAATTTGGAAATTAATATTTCTGTGAATAGATTGTAAATGCGTAGTAGTCCACAAATGAGTCTGGGACAGATTTTGGCATGTAATGGACATCCCTTATTTACTTGTGAAATTGTTGAGATGAAATGCAACTGATTTTGTGGTAAGTACAAGAAATTAGTGATAGGGTGATACTGGTTTTTGAATTAATTATCTCAAAGTTTTGTTTTTATAGAATTCAGGATGTACCTTAATTTTTGCTTAATTGCTGGAGTAATATGTATGCCAAGATAAATTTTGATTTCATTGATTCTCTTTTAGCTGGTATAAAACAAAGTAACTGACAGTAATTTTAAGTCAAACCTCAAGGATTATTAAGACCAGTGGTTACTAATATTATAGAAAGACTACCTAGGAATATCCAACCTAACACCCTCCCATGAAATGTATGGAATATTCTGATGTCAAGAAAAAACATTTTCTAAGTTTCCAACATCCTCCCACCTTCAGCACTAGGAACTCATTTATAGTAGCTGTGAGATATGGGTCTGGAAATCCATTCACCAAATGGGCAAAGTAAGGCAATGGAATGAAGAGTGAAAAACCACTGACAAGTCTTAAAATATTTTGAAAAAATTAGGAATTTGCATAGCTGGAGCACCTGATAGATTCTAAAAAGAGAAGCAGAGGGAGGCATTAGAAAAACATGACTTTACATGCTAATAAAAGGAAGATTAGTTTCTGGGGACTCGAGGAAAGAGGGTATATTTCCAATTTTTATTGGATTGCTTCTAAAAACAGTCAATGTAATCTTTATGGCATAAATATAGACTGTAACTTCAGGTAAAGTTGCATGGAAAAAAAGAAAGACTGTTGTGTTTCCACCCTCTCCTACTACATTATACCAAAACTTGCCACTTAGTTGTAATATCTGTTTGGTCAAGGGTATGTCTCGTGTAGAGTTTGACATAGGGTGGAGAGAAATTCATTGCCCCTTTGTCAGTTAATGAAGAAACTTTTTGGAATTTCCTACACAAATATATGGAGTTATTTCTTAACCCTACTACTTTCAGCACTCTGTGCACACTTGTTATGCTTTTCTAGGTTGGATAATTAAACTTTTGTTGTTATTTGATGGAGACAGTAGTCCAATAAAATCAAACCAGAAAAAGCCAACAATTGATATTTGCTTTAACTTCATTATTTTTTAAAGTGAGACAATTTAGCCAGATGATGTTGATTATAATTTATACTGGAGAACACATTTCCTGTTTTATATCCAGATATAAATATTGGATCATGTTGGCTATTTCAGTCTTTTTCCTTGTGCTGTACAGGCTACATTTGGTATTAATTTCAGATTCACCTGCTAGACAATCATTTCCCTTTCCCTTACCCTGCAAAATGAATCTTCAGACAGATGTTATGCATGGAAACGAATCTGATCCAATACTCTCAGCAATACCACTAAAAAATCACCTGAAAAATATTGTCATGTCTCTAGACTTCCCATTTTAGCAATTATCTAAAATACTAAACTCATACCACATACTATATTTTAATTATGACTAAAGATTTGGAAGATTCTTAGTGAATGTCTGTGTAAATGAAGCTAAAAAAGAAATTCACTTTTCCATGTTATATAAAATTTATACCAAATTAATCCTCTGATTCTGCACATCCAGTTTTCTAACTGGTCATAATATATCAGATTTTACCTCTTCTCTGCGTCTCTTTACTAGAAGCTGAAAATTAGAAAAATAAGCTTAGGCCAATAATCGCAATTATTCAGAAATTCTGAATTTAAAATTTTAATTCTGAAAACTGTATTTTTTAAAAAGAATAAAATAAACTAGGAAGAAAACTATTTCTAATTTGTCTTAGAGGTAGGAATCATTGACTGATGTTTCTTCTCTAACCTTAGAAATGCCAAACTCTACATCACTATATCATTACCTAGTGACATAGATCTATGAGAAGACATCCGTCTAACATGAGCTAATTTCTCTACTTAAAGGGGAGAGGGTAAGCATATGTTTTTGCATTTTTGGCACAGAAAGGTGATGCTGGAAAGCTCTGGTTTTCAGACATTTTCCATGCAACTTCTGTGCAGCTCCCAATCTGCATGTTTCTACTGTGTGTGTCTCCCTGGTGTGAAATTGATTAGGAGCAGCATGAATCTGTCACTGAGAGTTATAGTGACTGGGATTTAGGGGGACTTCAGCCTCTTTTTGTTGATGCTTTACTGTGCCCACACACCCCTTCAAATATGACCCGGGTCTGAAAATGATGTGGTTTAATGTATCAAGATCCTCATGGACAGAGGTTTCTTTTTGAGAAAACATGAAAACAATTATTACCCCCTTGTTATTCTCCAACAAAGAATGATCAGGTCAGAAGATTAAAATGCTTTTCAGTATGATAGTAAATATCTGCAGGAATATATCTGAAGGAATAACAGAAAATGTAAGAAAACTACTCATCAACAACTTAAGTGGTCAGAGCCATGTCTTTTATTTGCACAACACTAATCCTTTTTAAAGCACATCATACTTCAAATTCCTTGAATTTAGGAGCCTTTAAGTGTTTCTTCTGTCATACATTTTTGTTTATTTGTAAGAATATATGGTGGTGCTTCATGGTAAAGTGGTGAATTAGTTTATATTGCAGTGGCATTGACGTCTATCATTGAAAAGCAGTAGATTGTACATTCTAATAGTATCTTCTTTTTTTTTTTTAATTTGTTTATTATTATTATACTTTAAGTTGTAGGGTACATGTGCATAACGTACAGGTTTGTTACCTATGTATACTTGTGCCATGTTGGTGTGCTGCACCCATCAACTCGTCATTTACATCAGGTATAACTCCCAATGCAATCCCTCCCCGCTCCCCGCTCCCCATGATAGGCCCCGGTGTGTGATGTTCCCCTTCCCGAGTCCAAGTGATCTCATTGTTCAGTTCCCACCTATGAGTGAGAACATGCGGTGTTTGGTTTTCTGTTCTTGTGATAGTTTGCTAAGAATGATGGTTTCCAGCTGCATCCATGTCCCTACAAAGGACACAAACTCATCCTTTTTTATGGCTGCATAGTATTCCATGGTGTATATGTGCCACATTTTCTTAATCCAATCTGTCACTGATGGACATTTGGGTTGATTCCAAGTCTTTGCTATTGTGAATAGTGCCGCAATAAACATACGTGTGCATGTGTCTTTATAGCAGCATGATTTATAAGCCTTTGGGTATATACCCAGTAATGGGATGGCTGGGTCATATGGTACATCTAGTTCTAGATCCTTGAGGAATCGCCATACTGTTTTCCATATTGGTTGAACTAGTTTACAATCCCACCAACAGTGTAAAAGTGTTCCTATTTCTCCACATCCTCTCCAGCACCTGTTGTTTCCTGACTTTTTAAAGATTGCCATTCTAACTGATGTGAGATGGTATCTCATTGTGGTTTTGATTTGCATTTCTCTGATGGCCAGTGATGATGAGCATTTTTTCATGTGTCTGTTGGCTGTATGAATGTCGTCTTTTGAGAAATGTCTGTTCATATCCTTTGCCCACTTTTTGATGGGGTTGTTTTTTTCTTGTACATTTGTTTGAGTTCTTTGTAGGTTCTAGATATTAGCCCTTTGTCAGATGAGTAGATTGCAAAAATTTTCTCCCATTCTGTAGGTTGCCTGTTCACTCTGATGGTAGTTTCTTTTGCTGTGCAGAAGCTCTTTAGTTTAATTAGATCCCATTTGTCAATTTTGGCTTTTGCTGCCGTTGCTTTTGGTGTTTTAGACATGAAGTCTTTGCCCATGCCTATGTCCTGAATGGTACTACCTAGGTTTTCCTCTAGGATTTTTATGGTATTAGGTCTAACATTTAAGTCTCTAATCCATCTTGAATTAATTTTCATATAAGGAGTAAGGAAAGGATCCAGTTTCAGCTTTCTACTTATGGCTAGCCAATTTTCCCAGCACCATTTATTAAATAGGGAATCCTTTCCCCATTTCTTGTTTCTCTCAGGTTTGTCAAAGATCAGATGGCTGTAGATGTGTGGTATTATTTCTGAGGACTCTGTTCTGTTCCATTGGTCTATATCTCTGTTTTGGTAGCAGTACCATGCTGTTTTGGTTACTGTAGCCTTGTAGTATAGTTTGAAGTCAGGTAGCATGATGCCTCCAGCTTTGTTCTTTTGACTTAGCATTGTCTTGGAGATGCGGGCTCTTTTTTGGTTCCATATGAACTTTAAAGCAGTTTTTTCCAATTCTGTGAAGAAGCTCATTGGTAGCTTGATGGGGATGGCATTGAATCTATAAATTACCTTGGGCAGTATGGCCATTTTCACGATATTGATTCTTCCTATCCATGAGCATGGTATGTTCTTCCATTTGTTTGTGTCCTCTTTGATTTCACTGAGCAGTGGTTTGTAGTTCTCCTTCAAGAGGTCCTTTACATCCCTTGTAAGTTGGATTCCTAGGTATTTTATTCTCTTTGAAGCAATTGTGAATGGAAGTTCATTCCTGATTTGGCTCTCTGTTTGACTGTCACTGGTGTATAAGAATGCTTGTGATTTTTGCACATTAATTTTGTATCCTGAGACTTTGCTGAAGTTGCTTATCAGCTTAAGGAGATTTTGGGCTGAGACAATGGGGTTTTCTAAATATACCATCATGTCATCTGCTAACAGGGACAATTTGACTTCTTCTTTTCCTAACTGAATACCCTTGATTTCTTTCTCTTGCCTGATTGCCCTAGCCAGAACTTCCAACACTATGTTGAATAGGAGTGGTGAGAGAGGGCATCCCTGTCTTGTGCCAGTTTTCAAAGGGAATTTTTCCAGTTTTTGCCCATTCAGTATGATATTGGCTGTGGGTTTGTCATAAATAGCTCTTATTATTTTGAGGTACGTTCCATCAATACCGAATTTATTGAGCGTTTTTAGCATGAAGGGCTGTTGAATTTTGTCAAAAGCCTTTTCTGCCTCTATTGAGATAATGATGTGGTTCTTGTCTTTGGTTCTGTTTATATGCTGGATTATGTTTATTGATTTGCAAATGTTGAACCAGCCTTGCATCCCAGGGATGAAGCCCACCTGATCATGGTGGATAAGCTTTTTGATGTGTTGCTGAATCCGGTTTGCCAGTATTTTATTGAGGATTTTTGCATTGATGTTCATCAGGGATATTGGTCTAAAATTCTCTTTTTTTGTTGTGTCTCTGCCAGGCTTTGGTATCAGGATGATGTTGGCCTCATAAAATGAGTTAGGGAGGATTCCCTCTTTTTCTATTGTTTGGAATAGTTTCAGAAGGAATGGTACCAACTCCTCCTTGTACCTCTGGTAGAATATGCTGTGAATCCATCTGGTCCTGGACTTTTTTTGGTTGGTAGGCTATTAATTATTGCCTCAATTTCAGAGCCTGCTATTGGTCTATTCAGGGATTCAACTTCTTCCTGGTTTAGTCTTGGAAGAGTGTAAGTGTCCAGGAAATTATCCATTTCTTCTAGATTTTCCAGTTTATTTGCGTAGAGGTGTTTATAGTATTCTCTGATGGTAGTTTGTATTTCTGTGGGGTCGGTGGTGATATCCCCTTTATCATTTTTTATTGCATCGATTTGATTCTTCTCTCTTTTCTTCTTTATTAGTCTTGCTGGTCGTCTGTCAATTTTGTTGATCTTTTCAAAAAACCAACTCCTGGATTCATTGATTTTTTGGAGGGTTTTTTGTGTCTCTATCTCCTTCAGTTCTGCTCTGATCTTAGTTATTTCTTGCCTTCTGCTAGCTTTCGAATGTGTTTGCTCTTGCTTCTCTAGTTCTTTTAATTGCGATGTTAGAGTGTCAATTTTAGATCTTTCCTGCTTTCTCTTGTGGGCATTTAGTGCTATAAATTTCCCTCTACACACTGCTTTAAATGTGTCCCAGAGATTCTGGTATGTTGTATCTTTGTTCTCATTGGTTTCAAAGACTATGTTTATTTCTGCCTTCATTTTGTTATGTACCAAGTAGTCATTCAGGAGCAGGTTGTTCAGTTTCCATGTAGTTGAGTGGTTTTGATTGAGTTTCTTAGTCCTGAGTTCTAGTTTGATTGCACTGTGGTCTGAGAGACAGTTTGTTATAATTTCTGTTCTTGTACATTTGCTGAGGAGTGCTTTACTTCCAATTACGTGGTCAATTTTGGAGTAAGTACGATGTGGTGCTGAGAAGAATGTATATTCTGTTGATTTGGGGTGGAGAGTTCTATAGATGTCTATTAGGTCTGCTTGCTGCAGAGATGAGTTCAATTCCTGGATATCCTTGTTAACTTTCTGTCTCGTTGATCTGTCTAATGTTGACAGTGGAGTGTTGAAGTCTCCCATGATTATTGTATGGGAGTCTAAGTCTCTTTGTAAGTCTCTAAGGACTTGCTTTATGAATCTGGGTGCTCCTGTATTGGGTGCATATATATTTAGGATAGTTAGCTCTTCCTGTTGAATTGATCCCTTTACCATTATGTAATGGCCTTCTTTGTCTCTTTTGATCTTTGATGGTTTAAAGTCTGTTTTATCAGAGACTAGTATTGCAACCCCCGCTTTTTTGTGTTCTCCATTTGCTTGGTAAATCTTCCTCCATCCCTTTATTTTGAGCCTATGTATGTCTCTGCGTGTGAGATGGGTCTCCTGATTACAGCAGACTGATGGGTCTTGACTCTTTATCCAGTTTGCCAGTCTGTGTCTTTTAATTGGAGCATTTAGTCCATTTACATTTAAGGTTAAGATTGTTATGTGTGAACTTGATCCTGCCATGATGATATTAACTGGTTATTTTGCTCGTTAGTTGATGCAGTTTCTTCCTAGCCTTGATGGTCTTTACATTTTGGCATGTTTTTGCAATGGCTGGTACCGGTTGTTCCTTTCCATGTTTTGTGCTTCCTTCAGGGTCTCTTGTAAGGCAGGCCTAGTGGTGACAAAATCTCTAAGCATTTGCTTATCTGTAAAGGATTTTATTTCTCCTTCACTTATGAAACTTAGTTTGGCTGGATATAAAATTCTGAGTTTAAAATTCTTTTCTTTAAGAATGTTGAATATTGGCCCCCACTCTCTTCTGGCTTGAAGAGTTTCTGCCGAGAGATCTGCTGTTAGTCTGATGGGCTTCCCTTTGTGGGTAACCCGACCTTTCTCTCTGGCTGCCCTTAAGATTTTTTCCTTCATTTCAACTTTGGTGAATCTGGCAATTATGTGTCCTGGAGTTGCTCTTCTCGAGGAGTATCTTTGTGGCGTTCTCTGTATTTCCTGGATTTGAATGTTGGCCTGCCCTACTAGGTTGGGGAAGTTCTCCTGGATGATATCCTGAAGAGTGTTTTCCAACTTGGTTCCATTTTCCCCCTCACTTTCAGGCACCCCAATCAGACGGAGATTTGGTCTTTTTACATAATCCCATACTTCTTGCAGGCTTTGTTCATTTCTTTTTCTTCTTTTTTCTTTTGGTTTCTCTTCTCGTTTCATTTCATTCATTTGATCCTCAATCGCTGACATTCTTTCTTCCAGTTGATCGAGTCGGTTACTGAAGCTTGTGCATTTGTCACGTATTTCTCGTGTCATGGTTTTCGTCTCTTTCATTTCGTTTATGACCTTCTCTGCATTAATTACTCTAGCCATCAATTCTTCCACTTTTTTTTCAAGATTTTTAGTTTCTTTGCGCTGGGTACGTAATTCCTCCTTTAGCTCTGAGAAATTTGATGGACTGAAGCCTTCTTCTCTCATCTCGCCAAAGTCATTCTCCGTCCAGCTTTGATCCATTGCTGGCGATGAGCTGCGCTCCTTTGCTGGGGGAGATGCGCTCTTAGTTTTTGAATTCCCAGCTTTTCTGCCCTGCTTTTTCCCCATCTTTGTGGTTTTATCTGCCTCTGGTCTTTGATGATGATGGTGATGTACTGATGGGGTTTTGGTGTAGGTGTCCTTCCTGTTTGATAGTTTTCCTTCTAACAGTCAGGACCCTCAGCTGTAGGTCTGTTGGAGATTGCTTGAGGTCCACTCCAGACCCTGTTTGCCTGGGTATCAGCAGCAGAGGCTGCAGAAGATAGAATATTTCTGAACAGCGAGTGTACCTGTCTGATTCTTGCTTTGGAAGCTTCCTCTCAGGGGTGTACTCCACCCTGTGAGGTGTGGGGTGTCTGACTGCCCCTAGTGGGGGATGTCTCCCAGTTAGGCTACTCAGGGGTCAGGGACCCACTTGAGCAGGGAGTCTGTCCCTTCTCAGATCTCAACCTCCGTGTTGGGAGATCCACTGCTCTCTTCATAGCTGTCAGACAGAGTCGTTTGTGTCTGCAGAGCTTTCTGCTGCGTTTGTTTTTGTTTACTGTGCCCTGTCCCCAGAGGTGGAGTCTACAGAGACAGGCAGGTTTCCTTGAGCTGCTGTGAGCTCCACGCAGTTCAAGCTTCCCAGCAGCTTTGTTTACCTACTTAAGCCTCAGCAATGGCGGGCGCCCCTCCCCCAGCCTGGCTGCTGCCTTGCCGGTAGATCACAGACTGCTGTGCTAGCAATGAGGGAGGCTCCGTGGGTGTGGGACCCTCCCGGCCAGGTGTGGGATATGATCTCCTGGTGTGCCTGTTTGCTTAAAGCGCAGTATTGGGGTGGGAGTTACCCGATTTTCCAGGTGTTGTGTGTCTCAGTTCCCCTGGCTAGGAAAAGGGATTCCCTTCCCCCTTGGGGCTTCCCAGGTGAGGCAATGCCTCGCCCTGCTTCAGCTCTCGCTGGTCGGCCTGCAGCAGCTGACCAGTACCGATCCTCCGGCACTCCCCAGTGAGATGAACCCAGTACCTCAGTTGAAAATGCAGAAATCACCGGTCTTCTGTGTTGCTCGCGCTGGGAGTTGGAGACTGGAGCTGTTCCTATTCGGCCATCTTCTAATAGTATCTTCTTGTAACTAAACAATATCCAAATATTCAAATTTAGTTTGATCGTAAATGCACATTAAATTTATCTGATTTAGTTAAATAAAATTATTTAATATCTTCTTAAACATAGGATATGGTAGTATGGTTAGTTTTAGCTAGGAGTTCAAGGAATAGGACACATTCTTTTACTTTGGAGTAGTCAAAAATACTGAAATGCCATTCTGTATCTTGAGAAAAGGAACTATTGTTATGTTATTTGAAAACAAAAAAGGATAATAGCCATAATTCATACCTATTATCCATTAGTGATTTTGTACATATTAAACCCAATTAAATCAGAGTCTCAGGGTTGGGGTCTGAACATTAATATGCTCTGACAGCTAATCAAACAGGATTCAGAACAATTGATGTAGCTCAAATAACATTTTCTTCTCTTTGCCCCCACATTTTTGCTCACTCCTTCAGACTTCATGCTGACATAACTTAGCTTCCCCTCTGTGATAATCACATTTTGCAGACAAAACTTTTCTGTGGTATTTCTATGACATTGTATTAGAATTGTTTATGCACATGTCATCTTTCTCTTGCTAGACCGTAAGGTCATTCAGGTCACAGATAGTCAATGTTTGTATCTGACATGATATGCTTGCAAATACAATGATTTAGGCACACAAAGGAACAATTATGCATATTTAGACACAAAAAGGAACAACAAAATTTATGGAAATCTAAATTACATGGTTTAAAAAACTTTATGATTGATCATGAGAAGCTGATAACTGTGAAAGGAAGACAGGATGTGGTGGAATTACCTTTGCTTACTCATGACAGTTTTGTCCCAAAGGTTATGCACTGAAAGTCAGGAAATACTCAGTGAGCTGGGCTAAACAGGGTGCCATTCGCATTTACAGATGTCCTATGCAAGAGTGTAAAACAAGAGCCTACTGTCTAACTTACCGCTTACCTTCATAAAGAGTGGGTGTGGTATGCAGTCAAGTGAAGGAGAGAAAAATAATGGGTCAGAGCAAAGATTGGGAAACAATAAAAATGTGCTCAGAGGTCAGACTCTCCAAACACTACAGTCACTTAGTACTCCATCTTGAAAACTCTGCTCCCCACCCTAAACCCTCTAGTAACAAACACAAATACAACTCCAGCTTCTATTGTCTGCAAGTTCAGAGAAAAGAGCAATGGTGGTGTGAATGTAGGTGACTGCTTTCTGGTTCCAGGTGAGAGAAGGGAGATACCTCGCCCTGGAAGTATGTTGGAAGTTGTTCTTCATCCTTTGAAGGATGACCAGGTCAGGCACAGCCTCATGGGAAATGGAATGGGGAGATGGTGATATGGGTGCAGATGTCAAATCTTGTAAAATCACTTCTGCACAGAAAATTTGCAACATGAGATTATTTCCAGTGCTAACATTTTCTCTTTACATGGCACCCTCCAGGCATTCCAAGTGCCTCTTTCCATCATGCCCCAGATTCTAGTTTCTAATCCAGCTATGAAATTCTCTGTTCCAGCAGAGAACAATACTGATCTTGCTGATATCACACAGACCTCTACATCATATGTAGAGGAGCATAAAACTCATAAAATTCTCATTTTCATTAGGAAAATACAGAAACATGATATAGCACCATTTTTCCTTGCACTGGTTATATCCCATAGATTGCTGTTAATAATACTTTAATGTAGGAGCATTTGCAAGCATGAAGTTTTGTTTTTTCTTTTTTCCTCCTCAGCACCTGGTTGTCATTTCCTATTTATGTGTAATCTTGGGGAGGTAGAGAGTGGTAATTCACATACAAGAAATCCTTCAGAGTAAGTTAAAATAACTTAATGCTTCATCAGAACTCCAAAGGAAGAGCTTAAAATACTGCCCCTGTTTATACTAAGAAATATAGAAAAAGAACATTAGCAGAAGTGATTTTATGGTTTTTATATGTTAGGCAAATTTTTCTCCAATTCACCATTTAGTCTACAAGCAATATATTTTATTAAGGTGAACATTGTTTAAATGTAATTCTAAACTAAACTCTTTTATTCCTGTAGTTCGTAAAAAAAAAAAAAAATTATATACGTTAGGAGTAAAAAGAGGTTCTTAGAAGATAAACATGGAGGTTTTAATTTAGGAGAAAAGCATATGGTTAATAATGTACTGTAATTATATGGTTTTTGGTTTCCTGAATCCTATCTTCCACCATTTCAATAAAAAGCAGAATTAATCATAAGGAAAAAATATAATGGGTTTTTGCATTTCCATAGCTAATCTCATCTGTTATCCAAAACCTAGCTTTTATGACCCAGAGTAACAACTTTTATCTACTATAGATGCTCTAACTATGGATTAACATTGATTTTTTTTTGCCTTTTCTCAACTTCCATAGACCCAGGAAAGTTTATAGCATCAGGAATCATGTTCCTTTACTGTACTCTTAAAAGTTTCTGTATATTCTGATTATAATTTAGACAGTTATTCTACCATGAGCTCCTGCCATTTCATATCAGGCAAATGTTCCATTTTTCAAAGTATAAGTCTATAAATTTCTTTCTACTTTCACTCTTTAACAATAATTTGGAGCTTACATTCTAAATTATAATATTTCTGTGGTTTCTTTTTTCCTCCTCATCCTCTTGATTGTCTAAAAGTCGAACTATGTCAATAATATGCCAAAGTACATCAGATGCCTGGGCTGTCTTTTACTTTTTCTTTTCATTCAAAAGAATTTAATTTCCTGGGTGCGTTCCTTATCGGGTGGCTGTGTGTTCCTTTTGCTCCTTTACATTCTCTCACTCTTACTCGTATGCTCTCATTTTCATTCTCTTTCTCCAGCATATTTAGTAGCCAATTTTTCCGATTAAAGATGTTCCGTTAGCTTCAGAAAATATTCAAATTGGACCGTGGTCACTGTAGTCAGTATATTTCATTTGCTTCCTTTCTCAACCCAGGTAGTTTTGCCTCCATGTCTTTTCTTCAGCTGTTAAATACTTAGTGGCGATTGAATTAGAGGGATGGTGCTAAAGAACTTTTGCTAAAGAAACACAAAGATGTGTATCTTATTTTATTTTATTTTTAAACAACATGTCCTTGCCACTTATTTACTTTGAATCTATTTTCTAAGTGACACGAGAAAAGAGCAAAGCATAGATCATGAGGTGTGTCTTTATGAAAGATTTGAGCTCTGGAGGGTACAAGACCTGCCCTCTGAGGTCAAAGCAGCATCTCGTGCCCTTTGTGCTGTGCTCGCTCCTCTAGCCAGGCCCATGGGGAGGGCAGAGGAAGAGTCACTGCTGCTTTCTCCAGCGGCTGCTCACCTGCTACCGGAGAGAAAAGGTGACCTTGAAATCAGAGGGTGCTATACTTTGAAAGAAATCATCTAAATAATAGCACAATAGATGAGGGCATTACTCCTATCATGACTCTCTTCAAGGTTTTGCTTTCTGCTTCCCATTTTCCCTGATGGTTGTTTTTATTCCCTCCATCAAAATTCTCCTCCTTTGCTTCAAATAACTTAAGGAGCTACCTTCTTAGTACTCATTGCTTTACTGTATTTATAGGAGTGTTGCTGGGTTTCCATATCTATTTTCTGACCACTTTTACCATTCCTGAATGCCTTTGACCTCACTTTGATTGTGAAATGCGCACACATGTGAACACACGTGTGTGTGTGCACACATACACTTTTATTTATTTACAGTCTGGAAGTATAATCATGGATTTACTTTATTCAAATAACTTTCCATTTCCCTCTTTCATTTGTTATTCACTGTGAAGCTTCCAGCTCTAAGGAGTATATATTTCATTCTTTTTCTTTATTTAAAATGCAGAGTTTCAGGGCCGGGCATGGTGGCTCACGCCTGTAATCCCAGCACTTTGGGAGGACGAGGTGGGCGGGTCACTTGAGGTCAGGAGTTTGAGACCAGCCTGGGCAATGTGGTGAAACCCTGTCTCTAATAAAAAGAATACAAAAAAAATGGCAAAAATAATTGCCGAATTTCAGATATTAAATTTAGAAAGTAAAGATTTTCAAAGCACACTAAATTGTGCCAAAAATGCAGAAATGCAAGTATGTAAATGGAGTACAGGGCCATGACTAATATTCATGAACATTTCTCTTTAATGTCCAGCCACAAAAATATTTTTTCTGTTTCCTTTTCCTTATTCTTTCCTTTGTGCTTTGATTCCAGACTATTCCATGGACAGAGGCTCAAATCCTGACCTGTCCAAATTTTGGCATCTCTTCACCAAATTCTGGAGCCCTAGCTGCGCACTGGCTCTGCTTTGATGTCACCAATTGGGTTCTGGTATCTTGTGTGCAATTTTCCAGCATTTGATCCTTGACATTTTCTTTCTTTTCTTTTCTTTTTTCTTTTGTGGACGCAGAGTCTCACTCTGTTGGCCCAGGCAGGAGATCTTGGCTCACTGCAACCTCCACCTTCCATGTTCAAGCAATTCTCCTTTTTCAGCCTCCCAAGGTAGCTGAGATCACAGGCAAGCGCCACTACGCCCAGCTCATTTTTGTATCTTTAGCAGAGACGGAGTTTCCCTATGTTGGGCAGTCTGGTTTCAAACTCCTGACCTCAAATGATCCGCTCGCCTTGGCCTCCCATAGTGCTGGAATTACAGGCATGAGCCACCACACCTGACTGATCCTTGGCATTTTCTTAGACTGGACTTTGAATTATTCATGAATAGCTTCAGTTGTCCAAAAAGAAAAAAACAAAAATAAACACTGAAGGGCTTATTTCTTAAATGAAATCTGAGAATAAGAAACCTAGGGTTCATATGGGAACCTTATGGAGTTTTCAGAGCTACTCCTTTTAATTTCTGCTCTGCCATCCTCGGCATGTCCACAGTGTTGCCGCATATTCCAAGAGGGCTGCTTAAAGTTCGGTCATCTCATCAGCATTCCAGGAAACAGGTACGAAACAGTAGAGAGACAACGAGTACTCCTGGCACCTGAGTTAATCTTTCTTCAGCAGCCTGCCTGAAGTTCTGTCATATCCACATACATTTCCTCTAGAAAGTTCGGATGTGTTCTGGTTGTACGTCTTCCCTAAGGAGAGAAAGGGGAGATTAAATTACAGAAGGCAAGAAGAATTCTCTAACCCATTTTCATTTCAGGGCTGACCAATTATGCCACGAGGAAGTAAAGGAATGGGGCTCAGTGAAGGACTGAAATGATTAAAATTTTTTTTTACTAACAAAGGAAATGAGAAGAGGAGCAGACCCGGCTTGGGCTTGCACAGTGGAAATTGTCTTGCATCCACTCTCCGCTACCAATGTGAGAAACAGACTACGTGATTTTACCTCCCTCTTGAGACCAAAGTGAATCTCACAAAGCCTTTCTTCAGCAACTAAACCCTTCTGAAATATAGTTTTGTTTCCTTCAAAAGTCTTTAATTTATATTGTAGACTTTTTGCTTTCCTCAATTTTCTTTTTAAGACCAAATCCCTCAATTCTGTTTCATTTCATTTTAATAACTTTACAAAATAACTCCTAAGTATCTTATATTAACAGGGATCATATAATTTTAGACCAATCTGAGGGGTATGGATTCTGCAGGTTTCAGGCCTATGTCCATCTGATCGTCAAGAACTCCCCTGTTGAGTTCTTTTTTGTAAATGGAGCTGAGCAGTCTTCACTGAGTTATGCATGCATATGAAAGGCTGTGTTCACTGTTTCCTGCCTTGATTTGGAGACTGCTGCCCTGAAATTGGCAGACTTGCAGATGACACATATGCAACTTCTGAGCCTCATCCTCATCACTGCCCTCTTGCTTTTTTGGAATGCTCTGTACTAAGTAACTCCTGGTCCTCAAACCAGTAAGAAGGACATCCAGAACACTTCTTTTCTCTGAGACAGGTTCTACTGCTGAATATAAGCTGAGAGTATTCCAGGACCCCCTAGGTATTAGTGGTTCTTCACTCCACCTGAATATTTGATTTGTGGGATAAATTCTAGAAATACTGATTTAAACATCTTCTCTCCACAGTCTCTAGTCTATATCCTCTCCAACCCCATGAGTTTACCAATAATACCTTGTGAACTTGACCACAGGAATCAAAGTCTGTAGAATGTGACATATGTTGGCAAATGCCAGATGTATCCACGGTAATGTCTACATGAACCCCTCCCTAGGTAATAAGGTACCCGCTTCTTCCTTTTAAGATACCTAGTCCTGCAAAAAAAATTCAATCCTGGTCTTCCAGAACTGTGTTTTCAGAACTGTGTTTTGAGTGCTAATGCCCATGCAAAAATGTACTTATGCTGAGACAACCTTGGCCTTCCTAGGTGTTTTCTTCTAGGAGGATGTCATAAATACTTTCTGTGTCCTAGGTGCACAGTGACACACACCAATCATGGGGCATAGTTTACTATGAATGACATGTTACAAATAACAGCAAAAATACCACGGGTTACAAATATTTTTTGAAAAAGATCAATGAGATAAAACCAAATTTGTGTGACTCTTCCATTATGTTCAAGGTGGAATAAGAAAAAACAGATTTACTCTATTATCTGAAACAGCTAACAAGCAGGACAGAATGTGTGAAATGAAGGCTTTCAAGAAACTGGACATGAGGCAAAAAGGTACCATTATCCCTGAGAGAACAGGTGAGGGACGCAAGAAAGGCAATCTCTGTACTGCCCCTGTTTACTGCCTGGGGAGTTTCTAGGCTGTGCCATAGGGAGGGGGACCCAGGTTATGTCCATTCTCAACAGCCAGATCTGAAACCTCATAATTCATGGGACATTGGGTAAGGTACTCAGGTTTGTCATGCCTTTGTAAAGGTTAATTCAACCCCAGACCAAATGCTGCTTAGACCCCATCTAGCAAAACTTAAGAGCAAGACCTGAAAGGGTCAACTTGTTTTTAAGCAACTTAATCATGTCTCAAAAGAAAGCACAAGATTTTTAGCAATACAAAAATATGCAGCACCTCCCCAACAGGATACAGTTCACAAAGTCTGGTGAATAATCACAAATTGCTGGGCATGCAAAGATGCAGAAAAACACTATTCATAATGAAGAGAAAAATCCATCAATCACAATGGGCCCAGAAATGACCCATGATAAAATTAGTAGACAACAACATTTAAACAGTGATTATGAATGTATTCCATATATTCCGGAAGCTAGAGGAAAGATTGAACATGTTAACTACAAATGTGGAATTTTAAGAAGATCTAAATGCAGTTTTCAGAGATGAAAGCTATAATGTCAAGGATTAAAAAAATACATTGATAGCATTAACAGTGGATCAACATCAGAAGAAAAAAATGAGTGAAATTTAAGAAATAGCAGCAGATGCTTTTCAAAATGAAAACATAGCGGGAAAAAAAAAGATTAAAAATAACTACCAAAGCATCAATGAACAAAGAAACAACTGAAGAAGCCAATATATGTGTAATGGGACTCTCCAAAGTGGAAGGGAAAGAAAAAAAAAAACTAAACAATGTCTGAAAATTTTCAATATATAATTTAAACCCACAGATCAGTGCCTATTATAATGAAATTGCTTAAAACAGTGAAAAAGAGAAAATCTTCAGAGCAGCTGCAGGGCAGGGAGAGCATGTTAAATACCAAGTGGCAAAAACAAGAATGACAAGC
This sequence comes from Chlorocebus sabaeus, assembly GCF_047675955.1. NCBI lineage: Eukaryota > Metazoa > Chordata > Mammalia > Primates > Cercopithecidae > Chlorocebus > Chlorocebus sabaeus. The sequence goes on along the minus strand of NC_132921.1, from coordinate 16,017,553 downwards.
AAATTTCTCACTGGCAACAATACAAGTGAGAAGAGAGTGTAGCAACATCCTTAAAGTAATGAAAGGAAAAAAACCCTCCTCTTCTAATCTAGAATTTATTATCGAAATTCCATAGTAAATCTTTGTGAAAATATCTTTGAAATGCAAAATGAAATAAAAACATTTTTTTTTTTTTCAGATAGCCAAAATCTGAAAGAAGTTTTCACTGACAAAGATTCTCTGCTTGGCCAAACTTTAGACAGACTTCTGAACCTTCTCCTAGGAACATCTGTGAACTTCCTTGTAAAATACAGTTTTAGCAAAGAACCCGGCTAATTAAGTTTGACACGAACTCCCATCTTTGATATCTGATCACGGTTAATATCTGATCAAGTTTCTGATCCTCCACCATCTCCCGAGGAATGTATAAAGTAACCCTAGCCTGTCTTTAGCAAGAATCCTGTTAGGACAATCCCGTTAGCCAGAATTCTCCTTACGCCTGATGTTTCCTATTAGTAATTTGTTAGCCATTGATCCTCACCCTTTTCCTTGACTGTAAATTCCTACTTTCCCATGTTGTATTTGGAGATGATCACAGTCTCTCTCTTCTTGCAAGACCTTATTGCAGTGGTGTCTATACCCATCACAATGGTCCCGAGTAAAGTCTTTCTTACTATGCTTTCACAGGTGTCACTGGAAAATATTTTTTAACATCACACTATAAGAGTTTTTAAAGAAAATTCTTCCAACAACAAAAAAAAATGATACAGCATGCAAATCTAGATCTATAGAAAAAATACAGTTTTTTCTGTAGATCTAGGTCTATATTTTCTGTAACTATACAGATAAACATTAAAACTTTTAAAATTATTTAAACTCAGTAAAAGACAATGGTCTGTTTAAACTAAAAATCATAATGCATTTTGTGATTTATGCCATATATAAAAGAAAAATATATAACCACAATAATACAAAAGCCAAAAGATGAGAAAAGGAACTATACTACTGTAAATTTCTTATACTATAAATAAAATAATATAATTTGGAGGTTAGCTGTGATAAATTAAGATGTGTTTTATAAGGCCAAAGGTAATGACTAAAAGAGCACAACAAAGAATTATGCTAAATGAACAAAAAATATAACAAAATTATGAAGAAATATATGATTGAACCAAAAAAGGACAAAAAGAGTAAAAGGGGAAAAAGAACTATGGAACAAATTAAAAACAAATAAGATATTAGAGATAGTACATATAAATCCAAATGGATCAATAATTATATTAAATGTAAATGATCTAAATATCCCAACTGAGTTGCAGAATTGATCAGATCAGATTATATAAAGACCCAACTATATACTGTTTTGAAGAAACCCACTTTAAATGTAAAGACAGAAATAGTTTAAAAGTAAAAAGATGAAAAATGAGAGACTACACACAAAATATACACTAAAGAGAAGAAAGTTGGAGTGGCAATTTTAATAGTAGATAAAGTAGATTTCAGGGTGAAGTATATCTCAAAGGAAAAAGGGAGTCATTAAATATTGATAAGCAGGTCAGTTCCTCAAAATAAAATAAAAATCATAAAATGTATGTATTTAGTAAGAGTGTCAAAAATTGTGAAGCAAAAACTGACAATTTGACATATCAACAATTAGAGTAGATTAAACTGCTCTCTTTCAAAAAGTTACAGGAAAAAAGACTTCAGCAAGTATATAAAGGACTTGAACAATACTATTTACCAACTTAACAAATCAATATTTATATACTACTCCACTAACCACAATAAAACACATTTTTTTTCAAATGTACATTGATAATTTACCAATGTAGGCCACATTCTGGAACATAGTCTCAAGTAATTTTCAAAAATTCAGTTTCTATAATAAGATACATTGTCTTATCACAATGTTATTAACCTAGAAATCAAATATAGAAAACTATTTGGATTATATCCATACATTTGGGAACAAAATAGCATACTTATCTATAACTTATGAATCAATTAAGAACTCCAAGAGAAAAAGTATTGTGAAATAAATAAAAATGGAAATTTATTTTAACTCGTTGAATGCAACTAAACAAAAATGTATGACCACAGGCTTCTGAAGCTTCAACTGCAACTAAAACATTATTTAGAGAAAAATGTACAGTATTAAACACTTATACTAGGAGAAAAAAATGACAATTCAGATTCCATCCTACAATATTAAATATGGAAGAGCAAATGACATCCAAAGTAAGCAAAAGAAAGGAAACAATAAAGTTCTGGGCAGATTAATATTAAAAACAACAACAACAGAAGTAGAAAATAGAAAAAAAAATGATGAAACCAAAGCCAGTTCTATGACAAAGTCAATAAAATTAAGAAACCTCTAGTTAGAATGATCAGAAAAAAAAAGATAAAAGACACAAACTACCAATATCAGGAAACATTGGTTATGTGATTTGGGTATTTTACTCTATGGTCTTTAGCTTAGAGAAATGAATGTGTTAAGTATACACAAAGACCGTCCATGCATACTTACAGCAGGTTTATTCAAAATAACCACTCGAAATAAACCAAGTGTCCATCGACAGATGGGTGGATAAACACATTATAACAATTCAAGAAAATAAAGTGAGATCAAAAAGAGTGCAGATTGTATAATTTCATCTACAAAATTCTAGAATATACAGACTAATCAGTAGTTAGAAAACACGAGTAAAGGGATACAAGGCAGTGGGCAGGGAGGGAGGACTCACAATGGTCGAAGAAGACATTTGTGGGTGATGATGGATCTTATCTGATTGCTATGATGGTTCTAGGGGTGTAAACGTGGATTTTATTGTATGTGTGCCAATGACACATCAAAATACCTGATGATATGAAATGTGTAGCTTTCGAATCCTAATTTTCTAAGTTGGGAGAGAGGATTTAGTTGGATTTCAGAAAACGATGGGCAGTCCTGTACAGCTTCTGTTACCACATTCATTCTTTGTTATGGAGTCTCCCTGGCAATGAGTTGAACTTCTGCAGGCTCAGGTCCTAATCTCTTTAGGGTGGCTTTTATATTAACCCTTCACGTGAAAACTTCTTTTCCCCAAACTGTGAAAACGGTTTACTGATCAGATAAATCTTATTTCTTTTAATTTTGGCTGAAAAGTTTCTACCAGTTTGTTTTCTAGACAGTTGTTTTACCTTGTCCTACTACTTTGCCTTTTATTTGTGGAGGAGAATTTATTGTTAGTTTCCACCATTTTATTCTCTTCCTCCCTTGACCTCTTCTTTTCTTCTCTCTGCCTCTTTTCCTACCTTAAATTTCTACTTCCTTTTTTTCTATAGAATAGACTTATATACCCTCTTATTTATTTCAATTTGGCTATAGCTTTCTATTTTTATTGTTCTTCAAAAGCTTTTTTCAAAAATAATATTTGAAAACATCAGTTTGTCATTACCCAGCTGTTTCGTGTGTGCGTGTATTTTTTTTTTTCATATCAGCACTTTCTTCAGAATCGATGCCTAAAAATAGTCCCTTTTTAATTTTAACGCCTGCTGAAAAATATCATCTCTGTGGTTAAAAAATACTTTTAAGCATGATATGGTTTGTCTGTGTCCCCACCCAAATCTCAACTTGAATTATATCTCCCAGAATTCCCATGTGTTGTGGGAGGGACCCAGGAGGAGGTAACTGAATTATGGGGGCCAGTCTTTCCTGTGTTACTCTCGAGATAGTTAATAAGTCTCATGAGCTCTGATGGTTTTATCAGGGGTTTCCACTTTTGCTTCTTTCTCATTTTCTCTTGCCACTGCCATGTAAGAAGTGCCTTTTGCCTCCCTCTATGATTCTGAGACCTCCTCAGCCATGTGGAACTGTAAGTCCAATTAAGCCTCTTTTTCTTCCCAGTCTCGGGTGTTTCTTTATCAGCAGCATGAAAACAGACTAATACAGAGCACATACATGCTTCATATATATACTTTTGTGAAGTAGAGATAACTAAGCTACATGCAGTGCTTCTTCTTTTGTCAAAGATTCTGGGGTTTTGGTTGGACCGTTTATTTTTAAATTCCCCTGCCATAGTCACTTTATATTTCAATTATCAATGACATCATACCCAGCATTGTGTATCTTCTTCACTGACATATGGAATTGAAGGATGTTGTTGTCCATTTCTAATTTCTTATTATTTCTGATATATATATATGTATACTTTTTTCCTTATTTTGAGTTATTACTACAAGATTAGATAGCAGCTTCTGTTTTTCCCAAAATAGTTTTTTAAAAACAAATAACAAACATTTATTCTTGTAGCTTGAGTCATATTATTTATCCTGTATATACAGATCATTATAAAAATGCCTCCCCAAGTTATCTCCACAAAATATATCACTATAATTTTCAAAATATGAGGTCCGCCATGTGTATGTGCTGCCTTAGCCTTTAAGTTGATCCTGGTAATACATCAGTTTCGACTGGTTTCATGGCTGTTTGCTATTTGTTTTCCCTCATGCTTTGTATTTTCAGTTAAAAATTAAAAGAATGAATGGGCCCAATGATGCAAACCATAAATTCTGGAGACATTGTTAAGCCATGAAGTCCTTTTTGAACAAATTTTTTGATAAATCCTTGGACACTTGTTTCTGTTCTTGAGACTAGGGATATTTTCCCTTATATTTAGGAACAGTAATATCTACTGATATTATTTTTCCTGAAGTTCAGATACATTGGTCACATGATGTTTCTTCAGAAATAAAAAAAGTTAATATTCATCTTCGCATAAGTAAACAAAAAAACATTTTACATTTGCTATGTAAATACCAATGGCAACTGCAAGAAGGTACATATTATTAAAATATCTGCAAGAAAACAGAATGAGAGGAAAATAGTTTCTTGCCAACATATATTAAAGAGATTGAAGAATTGGAGATCAATTAAAATTCTTGGTGTCTAAATGCATAAGCTATCACTAAGATTCATCAGAAACTAATTAGGTTGGCTCAGTAGAAGATGGATGTGAGGATCCATTCTGTCACTGCAGGAATAGGAGACCCAGACACCCTCAGGAAAGAGTAGGGCTATGCTGATCAACAGCCACGGCTGTGGTATTACGTGGTCTCTGATAACTAAGGAACATCACGCTGTTGAAGATTTGGAGAGAGGCAGTGTATGCTTCATTAGGACAGTAGAACATGTAATTTGCAGTCATCTCATTTAATATAGAAATCTCTAAACTGGGAGTGACAATGACATGTTGTGAAGTCCCCTCTGCTTCTTGTGTGAATCTAGGGAAGTCTGTTAAAATCAGTTTCCCCCACTCATAAAATGGTGTGTGTGTGTGTGTGTGTGTGTGTGTGTTTCAATCAGGTTACAGGAAACCACCATAAACTGAAACCTATTTGAACTCATGGTAGAAATGAAAGGTTCAAGGGCATGTAGTAACCTAATTTCACCTCTCTGTGCTTTGAAACCCATTCGTGAAGTCATTCATGTATTCAGTAAATACTGAGTTGCTCACAATGTGCCTGGCATGGTGGACATAGATGTGAACACCACTGCCTTTGTAGATTTCATACACTCTCTCTTTGTTTCCCTTGCTACTGAAGGATGTGGACTTGCAGACAGGAAGACCTGGAACTGTTGCACTCATTTCTGTCATCCTCTTTTTCTAGCACAGTACACAAAATATATGTGTGAAATGCATGAACTTATAAATGAACAAAAATGAGAGCAACAGAGCATTTTCCCATGTTTTCCATTTGTCCTGACTCCTGAAGACTTTGAACCAATATGATTTTTCTTTTCCCTTAACTGCTTCTGCTCTTCTAGTTCCAGTTATACTCCCTGAACACAGCCATACATAAACATGTTGTAAGAGGGTCTGTTGCTTTAAAAAGTAGGGACAAAATTTTTTTTTCCAGAGTTGTTGTGTAGTCCCTTAACTCTCAGTGACTCTTATTTCCCTAGCCACCAATAGTGATTTGGTCTTTCCATGGTTTTTAATATATTTTTCCATCTCCCTGGAGCACTATGAGAATTACCTTCTTTTATGTCTGATTCTGTAAAAGGCACCTTCAAGGTCCAAGGAGGAAAAGTGCTGTGCATAATACAAGTAATCTCATCATGATGCATCATAGGAATATTGTAAGGAATAATTGAACACTATCTGTGAAATATGGGACTCTCCTCAGAGGACAGGTGCTCTGTAGTTTTCTTCTATGTGACTAAACTTTCTGACTCATAAACAAAAAGTGTATGTCTCCTGTCCTATAGGCGTTTTTTAAAATTTGCAAATATTATGTCTCTGGGCCTTGAAAGATATCTGCAATAAGAACAAAAGTAGGAAAACTTTTATTTAAATGCTAGTCAAATTTTAGTTTCAGTTATGTAGCAGAAAGCACGCTGATGTGGAAATTAGGGCTTACAGGCTCTAATCTCCTTTCTGTGCCTGTATTATTGTATCCCTTTAGAAGAGTGGTAGAACTGCATAAACTGGAAGAACCTCTGGTGTGAAGCCATGATAAGAAGTAGACCTCCCTTCCCTTTCCCACCCTAAACTTTTTTGACTCTGGTTCCCCCTAACCCTCCCATTTCCAGTTTCTTGGGGACAGAGATCATGCTTGTTTCACATTTTTTAATTCCTAGTTATAAGTATGGTGTCAGGCAGATGGTAGTCCCTCAATAAACATTTGTGAATGAATGTGTTACAAAATATAAGCCATAATCAATAGTTGGGTAACAATATTTAGATGCAGCAATTCCAAAGCTTGACATCAGAGACACCACTTGCTGTTCAAAGATGACTGACAAGTTGATATCATTAAGAGATTCTCTTGGGAAAGGAATAAAAACTGTCAGACTATGTATATGGGCCAACTCTGAACAGATGCTGTGCTGAGGGATTTGGGAAATAACCCCATGAATTACATTCTAAAATTAAATGTGCAAGATTGTATGTATTTGTGGCTGACAAGTGGAAATGGTTTGGTAGAGTTGATCCTGCTGCTGTGCTTGAGTGAACCCAACTAGAAGATCTCTGAGTCCTTAGCACACAGAAGATTGAGGGCCATGGTAGGTTGGTACCACCCTGCTCATCATCAGGTTAACTAGAGTGCTGTTTCAAGATCATCTATAAAAGATTGCTGCAACTTGGAGGCTGAACCCAGTGTCCAGCATTGTTTTGGATGGCTTAGAAAGGAAAACGTTGACATTAGGTTGGTGCCAAAGTAACTGTGGTTTTTGTCATTGAAATTAATAGCAAAAACCACAATTACTTAGGCACCCACCTAATAGGTAACATTAGGGCCTAGATTAGGAAATAACGTTTTAGTTTTCTGGATGCAAACTCTAAGTAAGATTAAACAAAATAACAGCAAGAAAGACAAATAAAACAATGAAATAGATTTCACAGTTGACAATCTATATGCTTTTATTTCCAATTATATTTCTTATTTCTAAATTTCCTTCCTGTTCTTAGGGAATTATCATTGGAATATTGTGATTGAAAGAAAGATTTGTTTTAAGAATGTTTTTAGAAAATGCAAAAAATGTTTGGATTTTAAAAAATCCAAAACTGAGTGTTCTAGGCATAGTGCAAAGCATTTATGACAATAAAATATCTGGAGCAGAAGAAAGAACAAAAATCTGCTTGACAAGCATGTTTTGAAAAAGGAGGGATAAGTTCAGATATGACTAGAAAAAGATGATTTTAGTGTGTTCTTAAAGATAGATGCTTGGACTCCATCCTGAAAAGTTGTGAATCAGGAAGTCTGTTTTTTGTCTGTTCTTTTTATAGGTGTTTTCAAATATAAACAGCTGCCACACCCATGTAGCATTGCTAATATCCCACAAGAAACTTCTCAGGTGTAGGCAAACCATACTTGGCTTAAACACTATAAGTATCTTGCCCCATCCCTAGGCCTGCCTGGAACGTTGACTTGGTTAGAGGTGTGACTAGAGAGAATGTATGCTGGTCACAGCTAATTAGTGTGCTTTAATTTAGGTTTTCCTTTTTGTTCCATTTCATAAACCCTGACCTTTATCATAACTAACATCCCCCTCTTGCTTTCTCCAAAATTCCCCAGTTGTGAAAGTATTTAAATTATTTCTGTTATTTAAAAATAGCATGTTCATGTAATCATTGTAGAGTAAATCTTAATTGAGTTTAAGAGATGATTTTTGCCTTTATTAAAGAGCATGCAGGTACCTTAACTTGCTTTTTTCAGTAAGAATAACCTAAAACATTAGGATCCGTAGACATGTGGAAAGGTAAGCATTTTAATACAGTGACAGAATACATTTAATCAGGTAAATGAATCTAATGAATAAGGGGAAATGCATCAAAATATCAGTTATTGACCCTTGGTAAATGAGAATTCAGGGTGGGTGATATTTTCTATGATATTTTATGACTCTAGTTGGTTTTTAATATTGCAAGTGAGTGATAACTTCTGCCACTGCTTTGTCTTTAAAACTCTTCAGAAGAATCACTGTATATCAATGAAGGCTACAGCATGATATAGCTGCATAAAACTTATGCTAGTGCAAAGATGCTAAAGAGAATCATTTGTTTTCCTAATAGCTCTATTTCAGCAGACCATGGCCTTACCCAGAAATGCCCTGTTAGCAAAGCTGTCATTCTACAATGATCTCTGGATGCAAGAACGATGATAGAGCACAGGCTTCCGCATTTATTGTAGAATATCATTTTTCCCTTATTTTTGAAAGAATTCATAATTTGTATTCTATTTTCCTTTGGCTAGAATAGACTAAAGTTTGATTCAAGGTAAAAACTCATCCAAGTAGGGAATTATACACTGGAGAAATATTTACAAGATGCACTGTAATCTTTCTAGCTAGAGTACATTAGATTTTCTTCTTATACCCAGGCACTTGAAATTGATACACTGAATATTTTCTTTTCCCCAGGTCACAGTATAAGAATAATATCATTTAGTTTACAAATTATACCTTGGGAGCCAAACTTTATGTAGTACCAAACTAAAGATAGGTTGATAGTGTTTTGGCAATTTACAGACCAAACATCTTCAACGCCCTTGGGCCTGCAGGAATAATGAGGAGGATGTGATTAAATGGCAGTCCCCTGCTTGAAATCGTTCTGCAGTTTCCCATCATCTTGGATTTAATTCAAACTCTTCACCATGGCCCACGAGGCCCTAAGGGATCCTGGCCTACACACTCTCTCAGACTTTATCTTTTATGATTCTTCCTTTTTACTATATTCCAGGTATGCTTGCCTTCTTAGTGTCCTTAACACACATCAGTCTCATTCCTCCCTTGTGGAATTTGCCCAAGCTATTTCCACCACTGAAATGATTTTTCCATAGAGTGTTTACTTAGTTTGATTCTTTTTAATACTCATGTGTCAGTTTAAATGTTTTCACCTTTGAGAGGTTTTGTGATCACCATTCCAGGGTAGGCTCCCAGACACTCAATTATCTTGCCCTACTATTTTTTTGAAAAAATAAAAATTATAACTACGTTTTATATTTGTTTACTGTTTCTCACCCCCTCAGTAGAAGGTAAGCTCTGTGAGATCAGGTTCCCTGCTTGTCTCATTGCTGTACCTGAGACAGTACCTGGTGGTGATAATGGGCACTTACTCTTTGCTTGTTGAATGAAACAGTGAATGCTTAAGTGAGATTCAATCTAAGGACAAAATAGAGCAAATGAAAGTTGATCTCTCTCTGTTTCTCTCTCTCTCTCTCTCTTTCTGTGTGTGTCTCAGTTTGCTCATGCTTTAATTTCACATTTAAATTCCATGGCAGGCAATATCAAAGGGTAGTTTCAAGTTTCAATTTCTTTCAAGCAAAAAAAATTTATAGTTAAAGCACGATTTGGATATTTTTCTACATCCCTAGAGCCAGCACTCAGGGACTTGGACCTATTTGCAGCAAAGATTGATTAAGTTTCCAAAAGTCTGGCATTTAACAGGAGTTTCTGCATTGGTTCTATAAATCTACTGACCTAGAAAGGTCTTTTAAATTTCTCATGAACACTACCAGACTGTTGCAATGTCAAAGAGATGAAGTAAATATCAGTAATCCAAGAAGTCTGGTGCAAAATGGTGCCAACATGAGACTCTGCCATTACATATTTGTCCTGATTTCCTTTTTGGTCCAAACTGGTTTGTTTAAGATTCCAAATTTCTCAACTTCTTTCAGTTTATATTGTTGTTCCAAATGGTAACCAATGACATCTTGACCTCATTATAAAATAGTTTCGTAGGGGAAATGTGAATGAATGAAGGGATGAATAAACAAATAATTTTAAAACATCAATTGTGCTGATGAAAAGAATGGGTAATATATTGAGTTATGCTATTTACTGTAATATAATTCCCCTACTGGCCATGTTTGTTATTTTAATATTATATTTAACTTAAGGGTCAAAGGAAAAGCAATAACAGGAAATAAAAAAATGCTTATATCTTTATAATAAAAAAATTATATCAAAATTGTGGCATGAAGCTAAAGAAGAACCTAGAGGGAAGAAAAGCTAAGAATACCGATATTAGAAAACAAAAGAAATCAGATAAAGGAGATAAGTATCCATCTTCAGAGACAAAGGCTAAATAAAGGAATACATCCAAAGGAAATAAAAATACATTAAATATTAAGGTAGAAAATTAATAAAATTCAAAAAGCTTATTATGTTAAAGTTTGGTATGAAGCAATATTAATACAAGCACTAGTAAAATTTATTAAAACTAAAACATGGAAAAGTTGAATGGACAATATTAGAAATGAAAATAGGAACACGTGACCACAGATACACAAAGAGTAAGGAGATAGTAAGAAAACACTGTAAAACATTTATGATAATAAGTTTGAAAATGTAAACAAAACAGAAAATTCCAAGAAGAGCAAAACTGTCTAATTTTGTTTTGCTTGCAATGCTTCTGAAATGTTCTACACGAACGAAGTGTTTTATTTGATAGGGGCACTCTATTTCCAGTTTATCCTTCTGAAAAACTGACCTCTTTCTTGTTCACCTTTAGGAGAGATATAGGAAGTAGTCAAGTAGCCTTCAGCTGCAAGATTTGTTTTTGGTGACTCACCAAATGAGTCTTTTGCCAGAGACATCTGTGTTATTGACCTATCCCAAGGACGACATTGTCATCACAAAAATCAATTTCTTGGGGTTAGTAAATCTATTAAAATGCAAACATCCAGTAAAAATGTCTTCATTATGCAGATTTTTCCATTAATGATGAATAATAAATTAGTTAATACCTAAAAGGCAACTCAGGGTGGCAGAAAAAGTTTGATGGGGTGGAAATATGCATGTACAGTATAAAGTGAGATCTGGGAACAAGAGGATCTGAGAATGCGAAGAGCTGAGATGAAAGAGGAAATGAACAAAAGGCCCCTAAGTCAACATTTGAGCACATCTGGTGCCTGGGAGTTTTGGGCTGAGGGTGAAATTAAGCAAGAAAGAATAGCAAAGAAAAATATGTGCCTTTTATACTTTGTCTTGGGGCAGATGTGATCCAGTGTTTTATTGGAAGGAGAACTAAACTAAAAGTCACAAGAATTGTTTTTTAGTTGCTATGGGTTCTGCCTAAGACGCTTGGCCTCTCCATAAAATAATGTTATTTATATACGGATCCCTTAGGTCTCCCCTTGTTCTAACATTTTGTTTCTATACATTTTACTGCCACTCGCCTAGCCATACATAAAGCTACTACTTTCTCAGTTATCTCTTCACTAACAACAAAGCTTCTAATTTTCAAGTATCTATATCTCTTATTTCATTGATTTTGAAGTTATACACTTTCCTGTCCTTTAACTGTAGAGCTAAAGGATGTCAACTCATCATGATTTCTATGGCTATGCTACCTGTTTGAATCATTTGTTAGCATTTATGTGTTATCATAAGCACTTCAGAGTCAACAATTAATCCTCAAAACAGCTCTTCCAGGGAGGTCCACAAAAGATTTTATAAATACTATTGAAATTCATCTCGTGCCCCCATAGGAAAGTATGCAAATGATTTTCTGACTATATAAATATGATTCCATATTAAGTTTCAACTTAATAAATGGGGCAGAGTCAATAGCACATATACTAATTAAGCTTCTGTTCTTTAGTATTATTGTGATGTATAATTGTTCGTTAGCCTCAATAACATGCTCTGCCAGAAGGAGAACTGTCAATTCTGTAAAATTTTTGTTGGCGGAATCTTAGAACCTGGATGGAAAAAATCGGAGTGCCATATAATTGACAGATACTTGTGAAATTTAAGCACATTATCTCTTATTCTCAGGTACGAATGGAGGTAACAAATTAAGTGGAATTCAGTCTAACAAGGAAGAGCTCTCACCTGATGAGAGCAGTAAAACATGATGTGAATGGATGAATAAGTAAAACTTTAGCTGAAATTCCATCTTTGGAATGAATAGACATTGCTTGAACATATATCCCGTCGAATAGTTTCATGCTGACTCATTTCCTATGGAGGATTCTAAACATATCAATAACATACTGTTTCTATGGAGCTCCCACAAAGATGGCAAAATTACCAAATATTTTTTATTAAAGTTATTTTCTGTGAAGAGATGTTAAAAATTTCATTCTTTTGTGTTCCTCATGCCTACTTTTTTTTTCTCTGAGAGAGCCCTACCAAGCAGGAAGAGATCACTGGGTAGCGCACTGGGCAGAAGTCATGGGCAGAAAATGAAAAAAATAAAAAAAGGAAACAAAGATAAATCCTATCCACTTCTCAGTTCTGCACACACTTTTCTGCCCTGTGGAAGTTACTGTGTTGCAGACGAGAGTAGTTCTCTGTGCCTGGCCTTCAGCTCATATCTGTTTCTGAGCTTGTGCAATTCAAGAAAGTAATATTTTTTGCTCACTGCATTGGCATGAGGATTTGAGATAGTGCATAGGAAGGTGCTTATCAAATTGTAAGGTGTGACAAAGTGTTTGCTATACGTTGTTGAAACAAACCTGAAGTAATTGGTATTAACGTCTCTTGAAACTTCACATATGGTTGAATTTTAACTATAACAGTCAAACTACTAATGAAAATTCTGAGTAATTGAATAGTTTTGATATTTAGTACACGTGTATGACCATGTCTACACACACACACACACACACCCCTTTAACTCTCAATAATATACTACAGATTTCATAATATAGTACAAATGAAGTGACCTGTTATTTCTAGATTTAGGATGTCATGAAGGTAGGATAGAAGAAAGAAAATGTTCTCAGTTGGGCCAGGTGACACGGTGGCCATCATGAGGCTCAACTGACTCAGAATGCTGTGAAATAGTGTAGTCCTGTCTGGGTGGCACCGTATTACATATCAGCCAATGCTGCATCCCTAAACCAGGTGCAACTGTAAAGCCAGCATTTTGCTTTCTACCCTGACAGCAGGTCAGGTCATACAACATTTCAGTGAAAGCAAAGAAAGAAAAACAGTTTGACAGTGCTAAATGTATTTTTAGATATTCCCTTAATTGGTCATGCCAAAAAGTATCCTCCTTTGCCCCATACAAGGCTGATGGACCAGTATTGAACTAATAGGGTAACATTATTATGAAAAGAGATTATTTAACAGAAGAGATCATGCTTCCTGTCTTGGGGCCTTCAGGTAATAAAAGTTCTCTCTCTCTTTAACCTACTTTAATTCACCTTTCTTAGATGACAGCTTTCCCCCCCCCCCCCCCAAATGAGCTAACAGACAGACAGCATCAAGGTTAGGAATTAATTCACATCAAAACAGAAATGATGTGAAACAAAAGATAGTTTCAAAAGCCTGCAAATATATTAAGTAACACAGAATTCTGTGCAACTAGAATACATAATATCCTAAATATAAAGGAAAATTCATAATGCATTGTGAAAATCGGTTTAGATAGAGCAAGTTTAACTTCTTCACAGAGATATAAATACAATACAACAAATCCAAATAAATACAATAGATGTCTACAAGATTGTGTAACTGTGTCCATATTACTGTCTATGACTCAAATTAAAAAAAAAGAACCCATGTTCACATGAATCTATAGGTGCTGTAAGATTTCATTCTGGATTGTGAAAGTTCCTTTATACCTTAGATTGTCAACAAAAGTTCCAGTAGTTTATTATATATCATAGCAGAAAGCCATCTTTTTCCAGATTGTTTTGTGTTCAAATAGCAATATTTCTGGCCCTCTAGGAATGACATGTTGTTTGGATTACTGAGCCGGAGAAGCCGCTGGACTTGGATAAACTTTTGAGATTTAGTAGGCAATATGTTTGCCAGCCTTTTTGAAAACTGGAATGTTATTTTTGAACTTTATCAAAGAACATGCTGCATCTTTAAGGTGGGCATTATAAAATTAGTGAACATGTGGTTATCTGTCATTTATTTGCTTTCTGCTGAACTAGAAGGTCAAAAATCCACCTTTAAGCGAATATTATTTCTCACAGATGACTTTCTTGTTTAATGGTATTATTTATATAGATAATAATAAATAATAAACCTGCTGAATATTCACATTCAATTAAACATGCACACGCATACTCATGCATAAACTCTCTGGACTACTGTTTTCATCCAAGAAAAAAATATCACAGGTACAAATGCTGAGTTTGATATGCATCTGTTACCATAGAAATGCTTATTTGTGTTAATTAAGATACTTTACCTTGATTAAAGTAATTAGTGATTCTAGCACATGAGAAGTGGACTGGATTTGTTTTAGATTGATTTGGATGTCACCAGTTTTGCATTTTACAGTGTGCACCTCTCTTTGTGTGCACACAGAATTTGAACCTGTTGCATAAAAACATTTGCTTAGAGTGCTTTGCTAACAAGATCATTGATCTATTTTTGTGTAGGGCAATTAGCTTCATTCCACTAGAAAGCCACACATTGCACCCCCGGTCATGATCTCTACCTTGTAAATGTTTGTCATCTGTCACGGGACAAATCTGGAGACAGAAGCAGTCTGGGTCAGCACAATTTCTTGATAGGAAAAACACCTCAAGGACATTTCTGCTGATAGTAGGTTGGAGGACGTAGCATGTGAAAGCCAGAAGTGAAATTACAGTCTCTTCCAGCCCACTCAGAGATACCGTCTTTGAAAATGAAGAATAGTTCATAATATGCTGAACACAGTGGCTCATGCCTGTAATCCCAGCACTATGGGAAGCCAAGGCGGTCAGATCCCTTGAGGCCAAGAGTTAGAGACCAGCCTGGCCATCATGGTGAAACTCTGTCTTTACTAAAAATATAAAAGTTAGCTGGGCATGGGGGCAGGTGCCTGTAGTGCTAGCTACTCAGGAGGCTGAGGCAGGAGAATCATTTGAACCCAGGAAGTGGAGGTTGCCGTGAGCTGGGATCGTGCCACTGCACTCCTGCCTGGGTGACAGAGTATGACTCTGTCTCAGGAAAAACAAACAAACACACACTTATAATATGCAGCTGCACAGATGCAATGTTATAACAGATATGTAATAGATCTCATATCTTTAAGTCTAATGTGCTAATCACCCCACAAACACTGATGTTTATGGGAGGGTAACAGCTTCAAGTTGGCTTAACTGTGGGAAAATTTGGGACATAGCTCAAGTTTCCTATTTTTGAGGAAGCATTACAACAAATATATTGCTCGGTCTGTTCTTGATTTGATGGGTCTATGAGAGTAATAGAAACCTATTTTTGGAAAGCCATAATGTCACATAATCCTGGTGATTATCATGTGTCTTAATAGTAACATAAAACAAATATTTTGCAACGTCAATGTTAAAACATATTAATAAAGCATTTGCAGTTTCATATTTTCATTGAACATATTAGTATCATGTAGAGTAAACAAAATAAAATGTATTTTAGGCAATATATGCATATTAAATACTACCAAATTTTATTTTTTCAAAGAAGACGTCTCCAAATTGTAAAAAATTTCATATCACTTTTCTTGTGTTCCCCCAAAACCGTGGTGGTGTCTGCAGTATAACTGAATAAAAGTGAAAGATTCAATTACTATTAAATGTTGCACATAGCGAGGCTTATTCTAGACAAAGTAGAACAGTTTATTGTATATTTGAATGTCCTTATTTACCGTTAAATTATGCCTAGTTTAGTTTAAAACTAAACCAAATAGGTTTGATATTGTGAAAATGCTGAGAATCAGAGATAAATTTGGTTAGTTCATGACCTCTATAAGTAAAACCTGTACCCCTCATGTGCAGAAGGTGAAAAGATGTAGGAAATATCCTCTGTAGTTCGAATGATGACCTGTGAAAAGTAATGTCCATAATTCTAGACCTGTGAACGTGAAAGATTTGCAAAATGCATCTTTGCCGATGTAACTGCTTTAAGGGTCTTGAGATGAGCTCTAAGTGGGATCGAAATCCAGTAACAAGTGTCCTCATAAGAAAAGAAGAGGATTCCTCAAGAATCTAGAACTAGAAATACCATTTGACCCAGCCATCCCATTACTGGGTATACACCCAAAGGATTCTAAATCATGCTGCTATAAGGACACATGCACACGTATGTTTATTGCGGCACTATTCATAATAGCAAAGACTTAGAATCAACCCAAATGTCCATCAGTGACAGACTGAATTAAGAAAATGTGGCACATATACACCATGGAATACATTGCAGCCATAAAAAAGGATGAGTTCGTGTCCTTTGTAGGGACATGGATGCAGCTGGAAACCATCATTCTCAGCAAACTATCGCAAGAACAGAAAACCAAACACTGCATGTTCTCACTCATAGGTGAGAACTAAACAATGAGATGACTTGGACTCGTGAAGGGGAACATCACACACCGGGACCTATTGTGGGGGGTGGGGGTGGGTTAGCATTAGGAGATATACCTTATGTAAATGACGAGTTAATGGGTACAGCACACCAACATGGCACATATATACATATGTAACAAACCTGCACGTTATCCATATGTACCCTAGAACTTAAAGTATAATAAAAAAAAAAGAAGAGACATAGACACAGAGAAGACCATGTGAAAATAGAGACAGATATTGAGGTTAAGTGAGCACGGTAATGGAACATCTGGAGCTACCGGAGGCTGGAAGAGGCAAAGAAGGATTTTCCCTGAAAGGCTCTGGCGGAAATAGGACTCTGCCTGCACCTTGTTTTAGAACTTCTGGTTTCCAGAACTCAGAGAGGGTACATTTCTGCTGTTTGAAGCCATTGTTTGTGTTATTTGTCATGGCATCTCTATGGAACTAGCATATCCTTTCTCTTATTTTCAAACTAATTGAGGCCTTCTGACAGCTGAAGGAAAACCTTTAAAGTTCAAAGATGGGACCCTCTGGTGGTGGAATTTAAGAGACTCTCTAGGGCAGGATTTTACACTTGGTTCTATTCAGGGATGTGGTCCCCGAATGGAACAGGGAGGTAACTGATGTTTTCACCCACTTGGAAAGTCTCCTCTGTCGACTTGTTGGATCATGGGGACTTGGTAACATTGATAATGGCCGTAGTAATAATGATAAATATAAGGTATTATTAACTAGGGAGCTCATCATACATGCTAGGTATTATTCTGAGACCTCACAATAATCTTATGAGATGGTTGCTATTATTTTTATGGATGAGAAAAATGAGTAATAGAGGGGTTAAGTAATTTTTTCAGTGTCAATAGCTAGACAGTGAGAGAAGCTGTGCTTATGGTGGCTATGCTTTCTTGAATGACTTAAAATAATGTCCTCTTATCTAATTTTTTTCTCCTCCTTTGCACCTGCTCATTCTTTTATGGATAGGCTTACATGTTTCTCTTTAAAACAAAATAAAAACCAATTCTCCCAGCCCCAAAATCTCTCACTAGTTGTCACCTTATGTCAAGACTATATTAAAAAGTAATGAACAGTTAATATCTCCACAACTATTCAACTATGGACTAGGTTGAATCATATGACATTGCTGATAATGGACTGATTTTGATGTACAGAATGGCAATCTTATCTGGTTCAGTCGAATGCTTTTCAACCTGACGCAGTCAGCTTCCTACTTTTACCACTCCGAATCTACCCTTGAAAGGTGGACAGGTCATGTCCCATTTACAAAATGCAGCAGTTACTTTTCAGCCCTCTTTTTATTAAAAATAGTTAAAACTAATAATAGCAGGTAATATTTGCTGAGTGCTTTTTATATAATCAGGACAGGACTAAGCGTTTCAGTCCTTGGAAGAGAAACGGCATCCTTTCCCCAATTGAAAGAGGATGGAACAGAAGATTGGAGAGGTTGCGTAAGTTGCTCTCCATACCGGGCAAAGCTGGAATTCAAAGGCTGTTTCATTTCACTATGAAACTCTTGATGGCTATGATACAACACTCTCTAGCTTTTGACACGATTGAGCGTTCTCTTCCTGAACACTGTTTTTCTTTCCTGGCATCTGTGAGACTGCACTCTGTTCTCCTTTGACCTCAGGTCGCGTTACTTTGTTGTGCTGACTCTTATGTCTCTGCCTCACTTTTTAAGTGTTCTTTCCAAAGGTTTTGTTTTTGACCCTTTTCTTATTTCACCTTATCTCTTCTCACCTTTTTTTTTTTTTTTAAACTTTATGCACTCATCCTGCAGTTTCAATTATCACTTATAAACTGTTGACTCTCAAATCTCCACCCAGAATTCTTCTCTGAGCCTCAGATGTAATTCACTATCAGGTCTAACAGTTGAATAGCTTAGGATACTCAAAAACACGCACCTGTTCACACCCTACACTTCTCCACGCGTAATTTTTTATTCTCAATTTTGACTGAAACACTCCCACTGAAGAATCGTGCAGGCTGGGATCAATTCAGTTATTTCCCCTTCTCTACTTCACCACAAATGATAGTCACTAAGCTTTATACCTATTGCCTCCATAATAATGCTTCAATCTGTTTCCCTTGCTATTGTTTGAGCTCCGTGAAGCTGCTGTCTGGTCTTTGCAACAGTCTTTGGACTCGTCTTTCTGTTCCTGTTGTTTCACTTTGAGTGACCTTCCCTGAGTTAGGTGGCCTGCCATGGAAAGCTCTGTTGGAAGGGCTGTTTTAGGTGGAGCAGCTCTTACCTAGTCCAAAGCAGCTAGGTCTGCTGTGTTTTGTGCCTCCCACAGAATAGCTGATGTTTAATTAATATTTGTTGTTTAAATATGTGAATCCCCATTTTCTTTGTCAATTTATAAGGCTCTCCAACATATTATTTAAAAAGATGTCATTTTCATAATAAATTTTGGAATAGGAATATAAATCCATCTTTATTTTATAGTAAGGATAAGTGGTTTTCCCAGTTGTGAAGGGAATTGCAGAAATAGAATTAAGCCCAGATTTTTCCGATTCATAACTGGATTCTCTTAAATCTCTGTCAAAAAAAAACCCAGATCTATTTCTGCTCTATACCCCTACAAACAACCCGTTCTCTGATTTGTCAGAGTTTATTAATAAAAGCCACTTTGTAATGCTACCGGTATTAATATGTATCTGTAATTAGGTGTCACCTTGGAGGTTTCTGGGTCACCCACTACTCATATCAAGCCCCTCAAGTCCTCAGGCATTTTTTGATTAGAGTCTTTGTTTGTTTGTTTGTTTGTTTTAACTATAATTGTATGGACATAAACTAGAACATAAGTTTAGTTTCCAGAAGTATCCCAGATCATTAAGGCGTGTTCAACATCAATGCTTACATGTATTAGTAGGGGTATTAAGAATGGAATTGCATATTCATTTCACATGGCTGAGAAAAAACTCAGTCGCAAGAAATTTGGGTTAAGATGTTTGTTTTTCTTTGTTTCAAGTCTCTATTGGCATTTTGCTCTTTGATTCCTGCTGCCAATTCTGTTCTAGGCCTGCAGGATTATTCTGTGCCCATGCCATTTCTGGACTGCAAACTTACTTGATTCCTGATGGCAGAGTTGAGATATAGGTAAAAGGCATTTTCCAAATGAGCTTTATTAAATATTAAATAATGTAATAATGTCAAATATATTTTATAATGACATTCTTATGCATTTGCTTATATATAAATAAAATATACACATATTTTAATATATTTGTGTGTAATATACACAATATATATTTCTAAATATATAAATATATAAATGTTTTGTATATTATAATATATACATATAAATATGTATAAAATATACAGATAAATTTATATATGTATATAAATGTATATATGTAGAAATAAATTATATACATATAAATATTTCATAATATACATGTTAAGTGCATTAACTAAGAAATACAAAAATAGAAATACATCATAGTATTTTCCTGACTATCAGAATAAGAAGTAATTTATCTTAATGTAAAAGGTAGGTTTTAGAGTAGATTATGATTCTGTCAATTAAAGAACACATGACTTTGGACAATTTGGTTAATTCTGTATGCCTGTTTTCCTTTATCATTAGAAATAACCATCTTTTTAGTGATGGACTACTTTTCATCATTAGAAAGTATTATAGGGCTGTGGTGAGGACTAATATAATAATTAATTTAAAACTCCTACCTTAGTTCCTGGTATATGCATAATAACTGTTATGTGACTGGAAGAAAACCAAATTCTGTAACACATTTTAATTCTGTAAACATTTATTCTGAGCCAATGTGAGTGACCATGGCCCAGAGAAGACAGTCTCAACAGGTCTTGAGGGAGTGCCCCTAAGGAGTTCTGGTTAGAGTTTGGTTTTATACATTTTAGGAAGACAAAAACGGTGGGTAAAATTATAAATCAATACATAGAAGGTATACATCGGTCCAGTTTAAAGAGGTGGGATATCTTGAAGAGGAAGCTTATAGATCATAGTTGGATTCAAAGATTTTCTGACTGGCAGTAGGTTGGAAGCGTTAAGCTTTGACTAAAGATTTGAAAGTCAGTAGCAAGGATCAAGATAAGGGGATTATGGGGAAAAAGACTCTCTATGTAGCTGAAGCCTTAGAGGTGGCAGCGGTCAAAGAGAATAGATGGTAAAATGTCTCTTTAAAAATGACAGATTCTCAGCAGGGCGTGGTGGCTCACGCCTGTAATCCCAGCACTTTGGGAGGCCGAAGTGGGCGGATCACGAGGTCAAGAGATGGAGACCGTCCTGGCCAATGTGGTGAAACCCCTCAGTCTCTACTAAAAATACAAAAATTAGCTGGGCAGAGTGGCGTGTGCCTGTAATCCCAGCTACTCGGGAGACTGAGGCAGGAGAATAGCTTGAACCCAAGAGGTGGAGCTTGCAGTGAGCCAAGATCCCACCATTGCGCTCCAACCTGGGCGACAGAGCAAGACTCTGTGTCAGAAAAAAAAAAAAAAAAGTTGCCAGATTCTCAGTTCGTTTCTCTTAGGTCTGGGAAAGGCCTAGAAAGGGAAGGCCTGGCCTCCTACATTAATGGAGAGAGGTTTCAGATGCGAATTGCCCTCATAAAAATGGCTTTGCAGGGCCTTTTCAAAATGTGTTGAAGAAATACGTTTTGGAGTAAAATATTCTGATTTTCCTTTAGGGTCTGCTGTCATGTGGCGCTGTGCCAGAGTAAGGTTGGAAAGTAAACCACGTTATATTAGGTTAATTAAAAACCTGTTTAACAAGATTTTATGGTTTGTAGTGTTTGGCTTAACCCTTGCCTTGCCTAATCTTGGGTCTTGATTACAATTTTGTATCTCATATCAAGCCCCTAAAGTCCTCGGGTATTTTTTTGATCAGTGTTTTTTTTTTTAAGTTATTATTTTATGGACATAAACTAGAACATAAGTTTAGTTTCCAGAAGTATCTCAGATCATTAAGGCATGTTCAACATCAATGTTTACATTTATTAGTAGGGGTATCAAGACTGCCACAAAGTCTATTTTGTCTGTCTTAAAATCTCTATTTTAATATTAATACGGGTCAGTTATGCCCAAACTCTAAAAGACAGGGTATAATGAGGCATGTCTGACCTCCCTGTCTGTCATGGCTGAGAATTAAGTTGTTTAGGTTTTTCTGGGGTCCCCTTGGCTGGGAGTAGATCTGGTCAGTCAGCTGTGGGGCTTAGGATTTTATTTTTAATTTGTAATTACTGTATTCGTAGGAGTCTGACAAGAATGTGAAGAGCTCAGAAACGGATGAACTAAAACGACAGAAATAAAGACGTTGAATAAGTATGGCTAAACCTTGGGGCTAACTTTTCACTAAGGAAAGCCATCAGACACGGAAATGGATTTTATAATACAGTGGGTAGCCAATAGCTGGAAGGGTTTAGGTAGGAGCATTATTATGATTGTGGGAAGTGGAACTACAGAGAAAATTCTTTTAATTAGGTGGAGAAATTAGTAAGATGACATTTTGAGATTCCTTTCAAGCCGGATATTATTTGATTTTAAAGCTGAGATCCTCACTACCTGGGGTTAACAGTTAAGTCTCTTAGTGATTGGTGTCAGCATGTGATTGAATTTAACATCCTCTCAGAGTCTTAATGGAGAACAGATTTAACCGGAGTTGGGGAGCGCTCAGGGGAGCTGGGGGATTACTCCACAGTGTAACCAAAACAAAGGTATCCATCAGAAGGAGGCCCTTCATTCCTTAGAAAGGGGTGGTAAAAGTTGCTGAAAACTAACTTTGCCTAATTTGCTTGGGTGAACCTTTGCTTTGTTCTGGTTACATTTAATTAGAATATCTAAATTAGTCTGGTGCTTGAGAAATCTCAGCTTTTGAAATGTAATCGGTAGGTAAGTGTTGTCTCTATATGCTGTTTCCCATCTCCTAGTGGCCCTTTATTTTTCTCTCTTGGCTGAAAGAGAATCTGCTATTTTAGCAGTTTGATGAGATTTTCACATTTCAGAAGGTTATGGAACTTCAGAAGTCTGTAATTTAGATTGAGAAAGTGCAAGAAGAATAGGCAGTTGAGTTTTCTCACATTTAGGGTCTGTTCTCTTTATGGTGATTGCAAAATGAAGACTGGTTTTGAAGCAGTCACCAGGGCCCTCTGTGAAATTCTGAGTAGACCTGGTTCAATAAAAGCCAACCAAGTCCATCGGGACTCTTAGGCAATCTCTTATTTGTCCAAAGACGAAAGTTGGTGGACAGTTAGCTGTGGACTAACTTTGAGGTGAGTCTGCACACATTTGAAAGGGAGTACTGGGCATATTTATTGAACACCTATTATGCTATTACGTGCTAGGTCAAAAAGATACTTTGGTGTGAAAATTTCCTTCTTAAAATTTTATTTGATTGTTAATAGTAGTATTACATAACATAACGTAAAATTTACCATCTGAAACTTTTTTAGGTGTACGGCTCAATATTGTTAAGTACATTTGCGTAGTTGTGTAACTAATTTCCGGAACTCTTTTCCATCTTGAGAAATGAATATTCTATAAGCATTAAACAGTAACTCCCAATTTCCTACCCCCCACCAGGCCCTAGCAAGCACCATTCTATTTTTTTGTCTTTATGAATTTGTCTACTTTAAGTACTTTGTATGCATGGAATCATACAATATTTGCCTTTTTGACTCGTTTCCCTTAGTGTCATGTCCTCAGGGTGCATCCATATTACTGCATGTGTCAGAATTTCTTTCCGACTTCAGGCTGAATAATACTCTATTGTGTGTATATACCACATTTGGTCTATTCATTTGTCTGTCGATGGACATGTAGACTGCTTCTTCCTTTTGGTGACTGTGATAACCCTGCTATAGACATGGATGTGCAAATAACAAGGTTAGTCTTAGATGCGCGTGGAAAGAAAAGCTTATTGTGCATTTTCTTTTTTTTTTTTTTTTTTTTTTTTTTTTGAGACGGAGTCTTGCTCTGTAGCCCGGGCTGGAGTGCAGTGGCCAGATCTCAGCTCACTGCAAGCTCCGCCTCCCGGGTTCCCGCCATTCTCCTGCCTCAGCCTCCGGAGTAGCTGGGACTACAGGCGCCCGCCACCTCGCCCGGCTAGTTTTTTGTATTTTTAGTAGAGACGGGGTTTCACTGTGTTAGCCAGGATGGTCTCGATCTCCTGACCTCGTGATCCACCCGTCTCGGCCTCCCTAAGTGCTGGGATTACAGGCTTGAGCCACCGCGCCCGGCCATTGTGCATTTTCATTAAAAAAACATGAAAATAACTTTCATGAAACACCACTGATGGGACTCTTCATAAGATGTCTTATTTAACCCAATCCCCACCTCAACTTTAAGAGGTAGTGTATTAGTCTTGTGAGAGGGAGCAGTTTGTGTGTGTGTTTGTGTGCATGCGTGCACACGTGTGTTTTTTGGGGGAGTGATAAATAGTATCTTGAGTCACATTGCCTGGATTTCCATTTCATCTCCACTGCTTACCATCTGTGGGAACTTAGGAAAATTACTTAACTTCTGTGTCTCAATTTTCTCATGGGAACGATAACTGTTTAGAGTATTAAATCAGCTTATGCATGTAAATATTTCAAAACAGTGTCTATACTAAGCACTCATTGATATTCATTATTATTATGAGATTTCCTTCCTTCTTTTCTTCCTTCCTCTTTCCCTCACTAATTCTCTCCCTGTCTCTTTTGCTTTTTCTCTTGTACAAGTGAAGAATTTGAAGCCTGAATGACACGGTTTGGTGAAGATCATGTAGTTATTGACTGACAAAACCAGGATTTGAATTAAGCTTTTATGACTCTAATGAGAAGGCTCGTTCCAGAATTTTATTGCTCCTCATCCTCGTTTATAAATAATAAAGCTCACTTTGAAATCCAAATTATTGCGTGTGGACTTAATTAATTGGTGTTTAATTTAGTAAATATGTACTGAGTATCTACTATGTGCCAGTCACTATGTTAAGCATAGGGAATGCCCTTGAAGGCTAGGAAAAACAAGTGAATATATTAAACAATGGGATGTAAGAAAGAAAAATAAATCAAGTAAGAATCAAATCCAGAAATATATGAGATTTAAAAGAGTTAAAAGCCCCTTATTATAGGGAAAGTCTAAGTTTTAGGTAATTGTTATAAGAGCTGATTTTCCTTGCAGCACAAAAACACATCTGTGTATTTTGATCTTGTTTCCATTCTTACCACCTCCTCCCCTCAACTCAACACTACTTCAGTGTTTGAAAGAAAATAATTTGCACAATCATTGCTTCTGGTTGCTCAGAGCTTTGTCTCATGGTGAGAGGTGATAAATGGAGAACAGTGAGAAGGAAAACAACTCCTTTCTAAACTCTGCTCCTTCCCTTAACCCTTCAATGCCCAACGCTGCTTAATTAATCAACTAGCACCTACCCTACTAACTTTAGTTCCCAGGGCAAATCCCAAAAGCCTCACTTTATTTGTATTTTCTTTACTAAGCAAGGAGCTCACCAGCTTGAAGTGTCTGTGTGATATGTAAATGATGCCCTGAATTGTTTTTTATATTCCACTTGGCACTGGAGAGGCAGTTTCAGGACTGTCATCTTTGCTGAAAGATATCAAGCCTCAGATGTCAAGGAAGATTCTCAATTTAATTCTGAAAAGCTGGATATTTGCTTCCTAGCTCTACTGATTTACATCAGTTTGTTTGATTTATCTGCAATGATGTAAAGGCTGCTGCTGCTTTTTTCACCTTCCAGAATCTGAGGTTAATTAGTCTCCAAGGACATAAGTACTCGAAGATGTTCTGTGTGTAGTTGAAGCTGTGGAAGCTCAAGTGCATAGAACACTAATGTAGCAAAGTTTGTGATGGGAACTTGGTGGGGACATGCCTGATAAGGTAAAATGAGGAAGTTAACAGCTTCATCTTTCTTTTCTACTGAAGTCTAGAGGAAGAGCTCTGCTATACAGAATTCTAAGTCAGAAAATGTCTTCCCTTGTGAAAAAGGGAACCCCAATCTGGATTAGGGTCCTGAGAAATTCTCTTGCAAATGTGATTCCTGAGCTGCCTTAGCCTAGTTCCCATGCCGCGGACCCAATTGTGCTGGTTGGCCTTTGCAACCAGGGAGTCCCACGCTCTTTATGAAGATGATCTTGGAAAAGGAAGGGCACTCCAAGTTGGACCTGCTGCAGGAAGGCTATAATGACTCCCATCTCTCTTGAAACTCCCAATATGCATAGGTTAATCTTTCCAGATATAATAATTCATCATGAGAGGAATTCCTGGGCTGCCTTAGCCTGGTTTCCATGCCTGGGACCCAGTTGTGCTGGTTGGCCTTCGCAACCAGGGAGTCCCACGCTCTTTAGGAAGATGATCTTGGAAAAGGAAGGGCACTCCCAATTGGACCTGCTGCAGGAAGGCTATAATGACTCCCGTCTCTCTTGAATCTCCCTTTAGACTTCTCCTTTCCAAAGTGGGGCATGTGGTAGATACCCAAATAACTCAATTCTCAATAAACTGGGCCTAGACAATTGCATGTCCTACTAGACCTTTTCCTTGTCTCAGCACTGCATCTGGCTTTTGCCTTTGCACCAATCACTGAGGACTTATTTAACTACAACTTCAAGGTCATCAGACCAAGGGCACTGTTCTTTAAAAGCTTTCTTGAAAGTTCCTCTGAGGCTGCTGTGAAGAATCTCTTCTTGCAATGCACACTGACCTATCTCGTCTGGCACATATATTATATGAGGAATGCAGGCACTCTTTGTGGAGCTGTCTGGCGGTGTAAGGGCCTACAGTGAAAACCTTCTAAATCCACTAAAATTAGTAGCGGTGCCTTTACACCTCTGAGAGTTTCTTAGATGGAGAAGAGAAGCACTCATGATGTGGCATTAAGGAGACAAAATATGTGAAAGGTCTTGTATTAGTCTGTTCTCTTATCGCTACAAAGAAATACCTGAGACTGCATAATTTATAAAGAAAAGAGGTTTCATTGGCTTATGATTCCTCAGGGTGTACAGGGAGCATGGCAGCATCTGCTTCTGGAGAGGCCTCAGGGAGCTTTCACTCATGGTGGAAGGCAAAGTGGGAGCAGGTATCTTGCATGTCAGGGGCAGGACCAAGAAAGAGGAGGGACGTGCTGCATAGTTTTAAACAACTAGGTCTTGTAAGAACTCTATCACCAGAATAGCATTAGGGAGATGGTGCTAAACCATTAGAAGCCTCGCCCATGATCCAATCATCTCCCACCAGGCCCCACTTCCAGCATTGGGGATTACATTTCAACATGAGATTGGAGTGCAGACACAGATCCAAACCATATCAGGTCTCTAATATCAGAGAGACTCATATCTCACATTCCAGGTGTTGTCCTTACCTGCCTCTAATTGTGTGAATCTTTCCTTAGAGCTGTTGGTGATGTTGCAAGCCTGCTTGGGGATATTGCCACGTCTTTCACCATGGTAACTGTTTCCAATGGTGGCCTTGTACATCGATAGAAGGGACAAGAGATCTTGGGGCAAATGTGATGAGCCACTTATCTCCAACACATATAAAAGATTATTTTCATAAATACTGTATATTACATGTTGATAGCAGGTGTGTGGGGGCACATTGATTAGATACACCCCCTTCTATGTCTCAGAAGATCCTTAAAAAGTAGCAGGACTAACACTATTTTTTAGAAAATCATATCATTCAAAACATTGGTAATTGAACAATTTTTAAACAACTATTTTCTGTATTCTTCACAGCTGAATGTGATTTCACTGTAATTGTTGCGAAATATTGGTGAGAGGAACACTTATTTTTCTTCTAAGAGTCAAGAATTAGGACTTAGATTTAGGGGGGGTGTGTGTGTGCGTGTGTGGCATTTAGGTGTTTTTTTGTTTTGTTTTTTGTTTGTTTGTTTGTTTTTGAGATGGCGTCTCACTCTGTTACCCAGGCTGGAGTATAGTGGCACAATCTCTGCTCCTCGGCTCACTGCAACCTCTGCCTCCCAGGTTCAAGCGATTCTCCTGCCTCAGCCTCCCAAGTAGCTGGGATTACAGGTGCCCACCACCACACCTGGCTGATTTTTGTATTTTTAGTAGAGACGGGGGTTTCACTATGTTGGCTAGGCTGGCAAACTCCTGACCTCAAGTGATCTACCTGCCTCAGCATCCCAGAATGCTGGGATTACAGGCGTGAGCCACTGTGCCCGGCTGGTGTGTTGTTTTTAAAGTTAGGAACAAATGCTAGGTGGGAGTATAGTCCAGCTGAATTTAATATATATAGAGGTGCTCTAGAATTGATGGTCACTCTGGTCTTCTTGCATTAGTATCCGGACATACAGAAATAAAACTCTTCAATCTGGAAAACAGAATATTTATAGCTGTAGTTGCATTCAGAGGGGCTGCTGCTGTTTAAGATTTTAGCCTCAAATTCAAAGTTAGTATGAAGTCACTTCAAAAAAAAAAAAAACTGCTGTGAAGATCTGCTGCACTCCCAGGTGGTCGTTTCTAAAAGGCCAGCAGCGGTGTTGCTTTAAGACTGCTTCAGGAACTCACGCGTTATTCGTTCCCTTCCCTGCTGGTGGAGGCTGTACGAATGCCCAGTGGGTCCTCTGGACAGTGGAGAATGGTTGCACTGAAAAGAATTATGAGAGCCACATGCACTGCTGGGCTGGGGTTGGTCACCAGGAATCAGTGTCCAGTGTTTAGTGCCATCTGTAGGCAACACCAGGAAACCAAGAACACATAGTCGTTCCTTATAGAGGTTTATCCTCTGTGATTTATTTAACTACATCATAGATAGATAGCTGGATAGATACACACACAAACACACACACACATATGTATGTATATACATGATGTAGTCAAACAACATAATATGTAGTTAAGCTAAATTATATAATTGTATGTAAGATATATAATGATTTTGTATAATATATTATTTAAAGTGATCATATACATATTATTCTTCAGCTTGAACATTATAGAGACCAAAACTGAACTCAGTGCTTTATCAGATGCCTGACCAATGACCAATACTTTCAAAGCAGTACATCTGTTGTTGCGGCCAGGTCCCATATTTGCTTAAAAATAATAGCACCATATTACTGATGCCAAAGACCCATTCTTTGTGATTTCTGGGTCTTATACAGTATATTCACAATTTTAAACCATCCTTAGGATTCTCATGTAGATACCTTACTCTTTCTTTGGCAAACACTTTGTATATAGCAAACAATTTGTATATATAACTTAAGTAGCAAGTTAACACTTAAGAAGCCAAAGAATAAGGATTCATTTGGCTTAGCCTGCCTGATGTTCAGTTGTAAGTTATATCTTCTAATTTCCCTGAGTAATCACCAAGGTAATCAGCAAATGTCTACCACCACAACAAAGTGTTAGCCTCATGCTTTCAACTACCTAGAACAATAAAGGGAGGACTGAGACCATTTCTTGAGAAAGCAGGTATCAAATGGAGCTGGAGTAACTAAAAGAGTTCATGACAAGCAGGCCACAGGTGATCAGAAGGGGTGAAGCTTCTGAGCAGGAGTTGATAGAGAAAAATGAGAGTATTCACTCAGTAAGCCTTGCCCCCACCCAAATTGCCTTTGCTAACTCCCAGAAACATTACAATTAGGACTGAATTTATTACTGTAAGCTTAGAATGTCGTGTGAATAATATTATTTACATATTAAAGAAAAGGATAAAGCCAGAAACCTGTAACCTTTGTCATAGATATTTGGGTTATGAGGTGACGTGGCTGGAATAAGATGCTGGACACTCATTGGCTTTATCTAAAGATTATAGGGCCAGTGACTTGGCAGGAAAAGTAAAAACATACCTATAGCAGGTGTTAAAAAACTCAAATGCTGGCCGGGCACGGTGGCTCAAGCCTGTAATCCCAGCACTTTGGAAGGCTGAGACGGGCGGATCACGAGGTCAGGAGATCGAGACTATCCTGGCTAATACGGTGAAACCCCGTCTCTACTAAAAAATACCAAAAAACTAGCCGGGCAAGGTGGCGGGCGCCTGTAGTCCCAGCTACTCGGCTGAGGCAGGAGAATGGCGTAAACCCGGGAGGCGGAGCTTGCAGTGAGCTGAGATCCGGCCACTGCACTCCAGCCTGGGCGACAGAGCGAGACTCCGTCTCAAAACAAAACAAAACAAAACAAAACAAAACAAAAAACTCAAATGCCTGCAGTGGCCAGCAGGCCATATAAGTATATAAACTGAATCAGGACTATAAAAAGCAACAGCAGAAACTTGACGATAAATGGATGCTGGCCTCAGCCTCAGTTGGAAGGTGGTAGTAGCTAGTATTGAGGACCCCCTGGAGTGCACAGCCCTCCTCCTCCTTCTAAAGGGGCAGCTTCTCCAACAGAGTAGTCCCCTGTGGAAAAGAAAACCTGTCGTGGCTAGCCATTTAAACTTTTCAAGTGGAGCCCAAAATCCAGATTTTTATGTGATTTGTCAATGATTATCAGTTGTTGCCAAGTGATTTAATTTTTTAAAAAAGAGAAAAGAAAAGAGCAGATTAAAAAAAAAGCTGTGGAAAAAAATGCCCCAGGGGAAGAGCATGTAACTCTTCTGTCATTTACACTTGGCTTCCCGGGATCCAGATTGCCCTCTGGATCATAGCCAGCACACCTGCATCCTCCAGGCCCAGGTAAGGCTGAGTGAGAAGAACTACAGAGCCAAAGAGTGGCAAGATGTGACTGGGTATTTGAAGGAGAATAAATAGGCGTTGGAATTGAACATTGCCCCTATATAATTTTCTTTAGATCTAGCCCAGATGGCTATAGATTGCTATATTAATAAACTAAATAAACCATGAAAGTCAATCATTTCTAACCATCTACACTGCAACTTAAATGCTCAAGGAGAAAATAAATTTTGAGCTGGGAGTAAAGGTGAGTGATCGCTTACTGGGTATGAACACCATTCCATTTATCATAGCATTTGTCTAGCAATAAAGAGGATGCTTTTCCTTTTTTTAAGTTTAGGGGTACATATGTAGGGTTGTTGTATATGTAAAGTCATGTCATGGAGTTTACATGGTGTACATTATTTTGTCACCCAGGTGTTAAGCCTAGTACCCATTATCTATTTTTCCTGATCCTCTCCTTCCTCCCACCCTCCACTCTCCAGTAGCCCCGTGTCTGCTGTTCCCCTTTATGTGTTCTTGTAACAAGAATGCTTCTCTAGCAGGAGTTCAATATGATGTAAGTTCTGCTGCCCATTATTGATAAAACTATTTTTCTTTAAAGAGTATCCAAAGATACTTTTTGGTTTCATTTGTCTCTCTCGTATCTTGCTTTTCTCTCTAACTCTGGCTGCCCTCACTTCAAGCTGGGAATTTGAACTGGATCAGCTGAGTACTTTATCACTAGGAAGAAAACTCTCATTAGAGGCTGAAAATCATTCTGCATGGAAACACATATGCGTGTACTCACACACACACCCACAGATGCCTTCAAGCGAGGGTGCCTTAAGTAATTAAAGGTAATGTGTATCAAGCGTTAATTACAAAATCACTGTGCTCTTCTGAATTGTACACAATTATCAGGCAAGCAGCACAAATATCATCATGCCACAAGGCTGCATTTCCTACCATGAGCTTTAACAATTTATTTTCAGAACTTCTGTTATCCATTAATTATGCATGCATCTCTACACATTCCCTATATGCCTGGATTATTAGGTATATGCCATATCATGAAGGCTGTGAAAGTGATTCCAAGAAAGTCAAAGATACCCAGACAGGATCTTTCCTCAGAACCATTTACTTATGCACATACACCCACATTCGTAAACATAATATTGTGGCAAAAGGCTTGGGCTCCAGTCATTTGGAGTAGCCACATTGCCCAGGAATATATAACTCTATGTACTTTCATTTATAAGTATTTTTATCATGGAACATAAGGGGCTGTTCATGTTGTAAATCAAGGTCTTGTAATTTCAGTGTCTGATATAAGTCAGACTACTGGAAATAAAGAAATGTGATTAAAATTAGAAAGAAAAAAAAAGAAAATCTTTTATGATTCTTCCAGTCCTACATTTTTTATTATCAGATGCTTTGGCACTGTTTGTTCCAAGTGCTAGGAGGATGAGTGACACTGACAATCTGAAACATTTATTAGTGAATTGATAGATGTTTGAAGTATATCTCTATTGCTGAAGAAAGGATGCTGAATCTGGAATCTCAACCTAAGACAGATACATCTTCCTGACCTCTATCTAAACTTTCAGGGCTGTTTCACAGTGAACTAAATGATAAATATTTAATAAATGATTGTGTTTGGCATATCTGGATTGAGTGTCCTCAAAGAAAACTATTATTTTAGGATCTAGGAAATATACAACAGCAGAAATGGAAGTAGAAAATACTATATATAATTTAAAAAGACAAGAATATTTAAGGTTTTGAATGACTCTTGGATACTTGTCATATGACCTAAAGCTTCTACATAATTATTGTTAGGTATTCATTGCAACAGATTTCACATGTGTAAAACATCTTTGCAGGTAAATACAAAAAAGTGAAACTCAGTGTTTACTGATACTCCACACCAGTAGCTCTCAAACTGTAGTGTGCACCAGAATCATCTGAAAGGCTTATTGAAGCACCACTAATCTTTGGGTTCTTCCTCTACAATTTCTGATTCAATAGGTCTGGGGTGGCATAGAGAATTTCAATTTTAATGAGGTTAGTGGTTGATATGGTTTGGCTGTGTCCCCACCCAAATCTCATCTTGAATTATAGTTCCTATAATCCTAATGTGTCATGGGAGGGACCTGGTGGGAGCTAATTGAATCGTGGGGGCAGATTTCCTCATGCTGTTCTCATGGTAGTAAGTTCTCACAAGATCTGATGGTTAAATAAGTGGCTTCTGCCTTCTCTGGCTCTCATTCTTCTCCTTCCTGACACCATGTGAAGAAGGACTTGTTTGCTTCCCCTCTGCCGTGATTATGAGTTTCCTGAGGCCTCCCCAGCCAAGCCAAACTGTGAGTCAATTAAAGCTCTTTCCTTTATAAATTCCCAGTGTCAGGTATGTCTTTATTAGCAGTGTGAGAATGCACTAATACACTGGTGATGCTGATGCTGCTGTTCAGAGACTACGCTGGGAAAATCACTGCTCTACAACATATGCTCCATCACATGAGGGGTAAAATCTCTCTTGTTTATGCTGGTCCCATAGTTGGTGTTCAACAAGCAGATAATAAGTGAATCGTAGAGATGAAAACCATCAAAATGCTTGAGAACTTTTATTACATATAATTTTAAATGAGCCACCCTAGAGTAGGAAATCATCTGTACTTTGGTTCCAAAAACAGTTCACAAGCTCAGATGTTTCCATTAAAGTAAAATATTGTTTTTTACCTTATTAACCAAATGTATTACTGCTAGATTTTTAATTATGTTTTCAGCATTTCTATAAATTTTGCTACATTTAATTTTTGCTCTCCATTTAAAGTTACATTTCAGAGCTTCTGCTTTTCCCATTCCAACAGGGGTTGGGGCATTGATATTTTTTGCAGAAACATCTCATGTCAATATTCTTATTACTGTACAGTACAGTGGCATTAAGTAGATTCACATTGTTGTCCAGCCGTCATCATCATTCATCCCCAGAATGTTTTCATCTTCTCAAACCGAAACTCTAAATCCATTAAACAACTCACCATTTCTTCTCCCTGGCAACCACCATTCTCCTTTCTGACTTTATGAGCTTGATTACACTAGCCACCTGCTGTAAGTTGGGCCATACAGTATTTGTTCTTTTGCGACTGGCTTGTTTCACTTTATGTGATGTCTTCAAGTTTCAACCATAGTGTAGCATGTGTCAAAATTTCTTTTCTTTTTAAGGCTGAGTATATTCCATTGTGTATATCTAGGCCACATTTTATTTATTCATTCATCCGTCAATGGACACCTGGGCTATTTGCAGCGTTGCTTATTATGAATAGTGCTTCTTTGAACATTGACATACAAATGGTGTTTCACCATATTGTCTTCCACAGTGGTTACATTATTTTGGATTTATTTTATTTTTTAACTTAATTTTTCTCTTTCCCACTCAGCTATAATTCCCATTTAAGACTGTATCTCTATGACTACTTCCAAAAACAGAATCAAAGAAGCTACAGTAAAATTTATTGACTAAGTAAATAAAACATATGATGTGTAAAATCTCATGTAGCTGATTGTATGTTTTTTTAATTTCCTTAAGATTTTGTAAAGTTTATTTCATTTCTTTCTGAATTTAATGTTGAAGAGGCATCAAATGTGAGACAAGTTAGATCTATGTCCTCCAAAACAAGCTTGCTTTTTGTTTCATTTTTATACTTAATGCTTGTAGGGTTTTCTTTTTATGCTTTTAATTTAAAAAGTTGTCAAGACCAAATCAGGAGAGGGATTTCGTTTTACTAATTTTGTCTCAAATACGATTTTATCTTTTGCTGAATTAGTCAATTTTTAAATTCAGGTGGTTTTCAGTTACAGCTTTGATTACTCCTTCATCTAATTATTCTGTTTTCTTTTAGGAAGAATGTTTAGAAACATGAGATTCAATATATCTTATCTCACTTCTATATACACTACCTTCTTCCTTATTCTATTCAACATAAAATACTTTGATGCTGCAATTTGGGAAAATTTTGAGGGGTTGTCACATATGTTTGTGTTAAACAATTTGTATTGAAAGAGTAGTGGTTGGCTTATGAAATGATTTCTCTAAATACTACTTTAAAGTCTGTCACTAAAGTCGATGATTTGGGGATTTCATGGAAAATGTTGACATATGATACTCTAAGAATTAGCCCTTCCACTGAAGCAATCAATAAGGTAGCATAAATGACAGAATCGAGTTTTTTTTTTTTTTTTTTAAACTCTGTATTCTAATGAAACACTTATAGTAACCAGAAGGGGACTTAATAAAGAGACTGCAAAACTATAATAGGCCAGGCGCAGTGGCTCGTGCCTGTAATCCTAGCACTTTGGGAGGCCAAGGCAGGCAGGTCACTTGAGGTCAGGAGTTCAAGACCAGCCTGGTCAACATGGCAAAATGCCATCTCTACTAAAGATACAAAAATTAGGCATGTGGGTGGGTGCCTGTAGTCCAGATACTTAGGAGACTGAGTCAGAAGAATGGCTTGAACATGGGAAGTGGAGGCTGCAATGAGCCAAGATCTCACCATTGCATTCCAGCCTGGGTGACAGAGCAAGACTCCATCCCCCAAAAGCAAAAGCAAACAAACAAACCTATAATAAAAGAACGTTGTGGCACGGTCACTCACCTGCCTACCATTGCCCATTTTCTTCCAGTTTGCCATTGACTACAGGGTTATCAGTCCATATTTGTGATTCATCTTTCTGGTGCTAGGGTAATGCAATATAAACCTTTGTGTTAAAAAAAGATGTGAATTTTAATCTGTTTCTTGCTTCCCTGAGGGGCCAGCACAGAGGCTTCCCTTTATTTCAGCCCAACCTTCACCCCCACAAGCCTGAGCAGCTTTCTAGGGGGCATATGTCAGCAGTAGTTAAAAACATACCAACTGTAGGCGAGGAATTGCAGAAGAACAGGAAAAGGGAAAAAAAGCTTGCTGAGGAATATTCTTGGGGTACTATTAGCTTTGAAGGGCTACCGAGTGCAATGTGTATACCTAAGGTCTACTGCATGCACAGAAAAGGCCTGAGAAGCCTTAGACTAACACATTTAGCTACTCTTTGGACCACACACAAGCAGATAAAGACTATGGGAACTTTCAGGCAACCTAGGTAAGTACTGAAGGCATGTCCCAGTTCAATGGCAACTTACAGAGAATAGGGTAGTTCACTGTTCCTTTTCTTTTGGCACCAGATATTTAAGAAAGTCTCTGTCAAGTCACTGGCTGGCTGCTGATATGACAGAAGAGAGATTTTAGTGACCACACATGATAAGAAATACAGAATTTGCAAAAATAATTTGGAAAAGTCACTTTATGAAGTGCCACTGCAGCCCTCAACAAACAGCAGCAGCAAACCATGGGGAGGAGGAAGGATCTGCTTTCCAGATATAATATTAAAAATGACTGGTCTTCAATAACAACATAAGGTATTCAAAGAAACAGGAAAATATGGCCCATAAACAGGAAATAAAATGACAGAAATTGTCCTTGAAGAAGCCCAGACATTGGACTGACTAGACAAAGACTAAATCCATTATCTTAAATATGCTCAAAGAATGATGAGAACCATGGACAAGGAACTAAAGGAAAGAAGAAGAATGGTATACAAACAAGTAGGAACTATCAATACACGGGTAAGGTTGTACAAAGGAACCAAATAGAAATTCTGGAGCTAAAAAGTGCAATACCTAAAAAGAAAACAAATACACTAGTGGGCTTCAGCAATGGTGTAGAGCAGACAAAAGAAAGAATTAAGACACTCAAAGAAGGGACAATCCAGTCAGTTGAGCAGAAAGAAAAAATTAATGCAAAAAATGAAAAGAGCTTAAGGGACCTGAGGATACCAACAGGTACACCAATGTACGCCCTAGGAGAGTCCCATAAGGAGAAGAGAGAGAAAAGAGCAGGAAGACTTGAAGGAAAAATGTCCCCAAAATCCCCTAATTTGAAGAAAAACTTGTGTCTACACATCTAAGAAGTTCACCAAATGCTTGTAGGATAAACCCAAAGAGATCCGCACCGATACTCATTATACTCAAACTTTCAAAAGAAAAAGAAAAGGAGAGAATCTGAAAAGCAACAAGAAAGAAGGGAATTATCACATACAGTGGATCCTTCACAAGACTAACAGCTTTGTATCGGGAAATATGGGGGCCAGAAGGTAGTACATGGTGGGGTGGTGTCATATTTGAATGGCTGAAAGAATACCACTGCTAAGACTTATATCAGGAAAAAATCATACATAAAAACTGAAGGAGTAATTAAGACATTCCTAGATAAACAAATTTGAAGGGGTTTGTTGCAAGAAGACTTGTCTTACCAGAAATGCTCAAAGAAGTTCTTCAAGCTTATAGTTCTCAAACTACAAGACAGTAAATCAAAGCTCTACAAAGAAAAATAAGCCAGTAAAAAGGCCAGTATTACTAAATTTTTGATTTTTAACTCTTCTTTGTGTTTATAATGTGATAGAAAAATGCATAAAACAATAATTGTAAATTTATGTAAATGAACTTGCAATATATAAAGATGCAATTTGTGACAATAACAGCAACATAAATAGGGACAGAGTTTTTCTTATGTCATTGAAGTTAAATTAGTTTCAATTCAAATTCAGTTTTAACAAATGTATGTGGTTGATTATAATCACCAGGGTAGCCACTAAGGAAATAATTAAAACAATTAACATATGAGAAGGGAATACAACTAGTACACTAGAAAATATTTATGTAATACAAAATAAGTCAGGAAATGAGGAACAAAGATCTAAGACATAGAAAACACCATAATGGCAGAAATAAGTAAGTCCTTCTTTATCAGTAGGTACATTAATTATATTGTAAAAAATGTTTCTGTCTATGTAAATTTTATCCATTCTTGGATATCCAGGTAAAGTCTTAACTCCTCCTTTAATTTTTTCAAACATTAGATAAAATTTCTCTTACATATAGGAAGAAAAAAGGTTTGAAGGTTACTTTGGTTATTTCATTAAAGAAAACTAAACTTCAATGTCTTCAATATTATATAGAAAATCTAATGAGAACCATTATTTAAAAAGTCATACTTTTTGCACATTTCCTTTCTGTACTCCATAATTATTTTATATCTGTTGGTTTTTCTTTTTCCATAAACGTGGGTTTATTTTTATAGGCATATAGTTATTCATACAGAGCCTTTAGTAAAGCATATTATAATACTTAAGAATTGAACTTAGAAATCTGAAAGACTTTTAAGTTCTGGTTCTGACACTGTCATGCGCGTCCCTGTGAAGAGACCACCAAACAGGCTTTGTGTGAGCAATAAAGCTTTTTAATCACCTGGGTGCAGGCGGGCTGAGTCCGAAAAGAGAGTCAGCGAAGGGAGATAAGGGTGGGGCCGTTTTTATAGGATTTGGGTAGGTAAAGGAAAATTACAGTCAAAGGGGGGTTGTTCTCTGGTGGGCAGGAGTGGGGGTCACAAGGTGCTCGGTGGGGGAGCTTTTTGAGCCAGGATGAGCCAGGAAAAGGACTTTCACAAGGTAATATGGCTTAAGGCAAGGACCAGCCATTTTCACTTCTTTTGTGGTGGAATGTCATCAGTTAAGGAGGGGCAGGGCATTTTCACTTCTTTTGTGATTCTTAAGTTACTTCAGGCCATCTGGGCATATAGGTGCAAGTCACAGGGGATGCCATGGCTTGGTTTGGGCTCTCAGAGGGCTGACACCTGTTATAAATTTTGAAGATGAAAAAAGTTCATCTCAATTAGCCTTATACTTCATTTATAAAATGGCAATAATATTACTTATGTGTTTCAAGTGATAATTCAAAGATACAATAATAAATGTAAAGTACTTAATAGTTATAAATAATAAATGGTTTATGTCATTGGTACCATATTTACCTTAGTTAAATATTTCTTGCTCTTTTTTGAAAGATTATTTATATTTTAGTAATCTATATTAGTTTTTATGTAGGATCTGGAATATTTGTAATGGATTAAACTATCTGTTGTTATTTTTTAAAAAATCTATATATAGATACATCACCGATCTTTATTGGCAGGTCTGTCTGCTTGACCTCTTCAAAACAGACATCATGATTTCTCTTATTTCCCAACATTTCCTTTCCCATGCTATTCACTTAGTTTCTCAAAAATAAAATCAATCCTTCACCGCTGTCTTTTTCTCACACCCTACATTCAATCCTCAGCTGATCCTGTGTTTTATTCAAAAAACATACTCCAGAACCTATCACTATTCCTATCTTGACCAAAGGTTCTTCTTGTTGCAGCACTCATATTGTGGGCCAGGAGGAAAAAGCAGGAAGAAATACAGACTTCTGTATTGAGATCACTTGTCTTGGGATCTACAAAGAAAAACATTAGAGGCCTAATCTAAGGGAGGTAACACCAGATAGGATACGGGAGCACAGTTTCACCATTTACTAACAGAACACAGTTGAGGAAATTAATTGCCTATCTTGTCTCTGTTGACTCCTTCATTCTATTTCCTTGTTCTATTTTCCCTTCATTCCACTCTCCTATGTTCCTATTACCTCTATTTACTTTTCATTTACTCTGCCTGTAGGTCATCTTTTAGTATATTACTTGAACTTTTATAACAACAGAAATTACCTAAATCACAAAATTCTACATTTTTCCAGTTGCTCAGGTCCTACATTCAGAAGACCAAATGACCACACTCTGCTGTATTGGTTTGAGAAGCCTATATTTAGTAGCTGAACAGCCTCCTTTATGTTTATTTCTTCAAAAAAATTCTCTAAACGTAGGGAAAATAAGAAAGACTCCTCAGTGAGCAGTAGACTGTCAAACATAGACTTCTCTACTGACACTTTTTCTTTTTTTTTAACTGGGGTAAGATATGACACAGGTATGAAAAGTAACCATTGCCAAAGTGAACTAATGAATATATTAATATTTATAAGGTGATCATTAAAGCATTAGCTTTAATTTGAATGATAATGCTATGGGCAGACTTGACACTGTATTCATTTCCATATACAGACTTGATCCCTGTAAAGAACATTACCCATACTCACTCCCTCTTCAACTGAGCATGATGAACAAAGGCCTTTCCTAATCGTGCCTGAATATGATCTTGAATTGATTGCACTGTGGGAAGACAGTCTTGCTTTTATATATTACCATTGTTTGCTTAATACCCAAGACATAAAAAAGAGAATTAGAGAAACATACACTGTACTTTGACTATAGCATGCTTGTTGAAAATCCTCATCTCCGAAAATGTTTCAAATAATGAAGAAAATTGAGGCTTTTATGATATAAGGCAATTCATTTTAGAAATACATGACAAGTGTTAAAATAACTGAAGTGTTATTTAATTATTGGTAGACTGATATTATGTATCACTATAATAGCTGTTGCATGTAGCATCGTTATTTTAAATTACTGATGGTATAAACACATTTTTATGGGCACATAAAAAAGTAAATTCCTTGTACCAGGCTTTATGAAAACTAGTATTATTCTATCCTTATATAGTTTTGAACTGCATTGGAAAACCATTGTATGTGTTTATTCATAGTAAAATTTCTTTTTTCATTGGATTTGATTATAAACTCTTTCATGGCCGGTTGTTTTGATAAGAATACTCTGTAGCTAAGATCCAAGCATACTGTTTTTAATATATATTATTCACCATTAAAATCAAGAAGATGATTTCTAACTTGTTTGTAGTTGTGAACATTAAGTATTTTCACATACATAAAGTGTCTAGTGTTTGAACACAGAAGTTGCTAACAAATATCACTCATTGTTATTATTGTTACTATTACTACTAGTATATTCTGTGTTAATATTTTATGCTTTGACTTTTAACCTTTTCCTCTTTATTTAGAATGAGCTACATTTCATTTCAGGCTACTTTAAGGCAGAGAGCATCTGTTTTGTATTTTATCTGGTACCTAGGACAATGCTGAGCACATTGAAAGTGTTCAATTTAATTTAGATCATCAGACATTCATAAAATATTAGATTTGGCCATGGTGTGTTTAAAACAAAGCCTAAGCTTCATTAGGCAGCCCCAGGCTGCACAATGTTTTCCTCTCTTGTTTTGCCAGTGTGATCCCTTGGTTACAGTGAAAAAGCATGGAGTAAGCCATTTCTGTGGTTATTTTGTAACATCCTAGATCCTCCTTCCAGCTTCACCTTATGCGCTTGACAGAGTCAGCCCCAGTGCTGTATTACAGAACCTTGCTTTCTGTGCTCCTCTTCCTGTGCTCCTCTTCCCAGGCTAGAATAAATTTCTAGAGCGATAGTCACACTTTCTAAATTAAATAGAGCTTCATTACAACTCAGCAACTGTAATAACAGCAAAATGGCAGAAAGGATTTCTTCTCTGTGAGTTCTTGTCCTTCAGAGTCTAGGAAAGCACTAGGCCATAACAGAATAGGAGACGGGTATTGCAAGAGTACTAATTTGGACCGTATGAATGTTGTATAGTGAGGGCATTGCAATAATGGTGATAATAATGTCTATTAATTATTAACATTTCCCAAGCATTTTGAGATACATTATGCATATTGTCTAGTTTATTCTCATAATTACTCCTTGTAAGATGGATATTATTATTCTATTATGTCCATCTTACAGATGTTGAAATTCAATTCAGAGAGGTTAAATCACATTCCCAAAGTCATATGGCTACTTAAAAGGCAAAGTTGAGATTTATAGCCCAAGAAATTAGAATTTCAAAGTTTATTTTTTTCCACTCTGCTATGCTACACATTTATTTTAGGTTGTTATTTAACACTTTTGTACCTTTTTATGTCTTTAATTTTATAACCTCAGTTGCATTCCTAATCACACACTTGGCGATTGACTTAAATTTCACTTTATCTTGAAATTCAGAAGAATAAGTTGTAATCTTTTTTCCTTTCCTGTATGTATGTATGTATGTATGTATCTACCTATCTATCTAATCTATCATCTATCTATAATTTCTTATGTTGTCTTACAAAATGAGCACCCCTCATTTCTCAGACTAAGTCTTCTGCTTCTGCTTTTGCCTATACCACCTTGCCAGCTTTTGGGCCTTGTTTTCTAAGAATAAAAACCATTCTAGTTTCCTACATGAATATACATTTCTGATATGCTAACAATGGACGAGGATGTGAAAGACAACATTTGAGTGCTGTCCTCAATTATAACCTTGGTTTGATAACTCTTTTAAAATTCAATTGTACTGAATTTTATAGTTTGAAAAATTCAAGTCTGTACTGAATTTTACGGATTGAAAATCTTCACCTCATTTGATCCACACCTCATTTCGGACTTTCTTCAATCATCTCCAGCTAAGCGTCTTCAATTCAATTCATGCTTATTTTTTTTTTCCTATGGCCTAAAATGGCTAAAATCACTTTTCCCAGTGATCAGAAACCTTTGAGCCATCTTGTTCTTTTTTTCTGCATAGATACACTATTATGTTTTCCACAAAATAATTTTAATTCTGAAATGTCTCTTTGTCTCTCACTTTCCATGATTATTTTCTTTTCTGAGGCAAGGTCTGGCTCTGTCTACCAGGCTGAAGTGCAGTAGCACGATCTTGGCTCACTGCAACTTCTGCCTCTGAGGCTGAAGTCATCCTCCCACCTCAGCCTCCTGAGTCGCTGGGACCACAGTCACGCACCACCACGCTTGGCTAATTTTTGTATTTTTAGTAGAGATGGGGTTTTGCCATGTTGTCCAGGCTGGTCTTGAACTCCCAGGCTCAAGGGATCCATCTGCCCTGGCCTCCCAAAGTGCTGGGCCTACAGGTGTGAGCCACCTCACCCAGGCAATAATTTAATTAACTAATGATTTTGTTATCATTTAGAAAATCATTTTAACTACCTCCAAACTCATTCCTCTGGCCCATTTTCTACATTTCACAAATGCGATCTCATTCTGCTGCTTACCTCCAGTTCTAACTTCTTGATCTCATTTTCTCTCTTGACCTTCTCTGGATTCTCCATCTACCTTACTCTTTCTACACTAAACTCTGCCTTTTCCCAGAAAATATCTTGCCCTTCCATGAATGCATAACTTGCCTCATATTTTCCTTTTCTGTTGTGATGTTCATCTTCTTTCTACATTTGTTGAAATTGTCAATCATTCTCCAATTTATGTCAAATATCACCTCCTTACTAAATCATTTCCTGATCTGCCAGGTAGAATTCAAATTTCTCTCCACCATGATTCTGTAGAAATTTGCACATAGATTCTTCATAGTTATGGCAATGTTTTCTTGTCATTTTATTACCAAATCTAGAATTGAAGCCCTACAAAGTCTAAAACGAACGAAAAATTTCTTATTTTGTTTTCCAAGAACATAAGCATGAGTCAAATTACATACTCGATACTCAGTAATTACGAGTAACTTATCTAGAAGTCCTGACCCTGGGAATCAGTCATCTTTTACAGTTTTTTAAACTACAAAAGCATTTTTATAGTGATAAGTACTTTTTGCATTTCCTAGCTTCTCACTTTGAAGCACAAATGGGAGATATTATAGGCTTTATTATTATTATTTTAAGAGCTGGGATCTCACTATGTTTCCTAGACTGGACTCAACCCCTGGACTAAATTAATCCTCCTGGCTCAGCCTCCTGAGTAGGTGGGACTACAGGTGCATGCACCCACACGGAGCTTAAGTATATTTTAATTCTACTTTCATTATTTGACATCTTCGAGGGATGATTTCTTCACTTGGTATCTGGAAATCTGGTTGTACTGAGAATTAAATGTGGTGGCGTAAGTGACCTGTTTTAGAGAGTCTGACTGATATGTGATGCTTTGTGATCTTAACTGTCTTCTTTCACTGACTCATTGATTCAAAGTCCAATTCCACATCACTATTCTGTGATTCTCCCTCTTGAAGTTTCCCTACTATTCTCTCAGTCAGAAATTCAGATTTTCTGTCTTTATTTTCCAATACTTCATATTTGATCATTTAAAATTTGATTCTAGTCCCATAAAAGGCATATTCCATGAATTACTCTAAAATTTTTGTAGCAATTTTACTAGCACTCCATATACACCAGAAATCAATAACATTTTCAGGATTGATTAGCACTCCTGGAAGATGACATCATGTACTGACTTTCCTTGGGCAGATCAGAAGCAGTTAGAGGACATAAGGACATTAGTGTCTTTGTCCTCTCTCCAGCACCTACACTACCCTAACCTCAGAGTTTATACTCCTAGCCTGGAGCTCGGTTTGAAAGAAAGAGAAGGAGGCAACAGACTAAGGAAAATTACTTTTATTTTAAAATATTAACCTGTTAGCAACATGCTTTGGGCACTTTTTTTTTTTTTTTTTTTTAATGTTTTGAAAATGGTTGAGATTTTACTCCTAAACTGGGCTCAGTGGCTCACTCCTGTAATTCCAGCACTTTGGGAGACCAAGGTGGGTGGATCACCTGAGGTCAGGAGGACAGCCTGGCCAACATGGTGAAAACGTGTCTCTACTACAAATACAAAGATTAGCGGGGCATGGTGGTGCATGCCTGTAGTCCCAGTTACTCAGGAGGCTGAGACAGGAGAATCACTTGAATCAGGAGGCAGAGGTTGCAGTGAGCTGAGATCACACTGCACGTTGCCAGGGCAATGCAGTGAGACTCCATCTACCAAAAAAAAAAAAAAAAAAAAAAAAAGAGAGATTTTATTCCTTAATTTTTTTTTTTGCAAGATACCTATTTATTTCTCTAAAATATTTATATC
Organism: Chlorocebus sabaeus; assembly: GCF_047675955.1. Taxonomy (NCBI): domain Eukaryota; kingdom Metazoa; phylum Chordata; class Mammalia; order Primates; family Cercopithecidae; genus Chlorocebus; species Chlorocebus sabaeus. The sequence goes on along the minus strand of NC_132921.1, from coordinate 15,973,467 downwards.
AGTTCTAAATTCAAACAGAAAATTAGTTTTGTACACATCAAGTGTACTTAATAAAATTAAATGCACATGAAATCTAATAGTGATAAGTAATTTTTGTTTATTCTGTTACTCTTGCTAGTGGTGGAAGATATTTCAGTTACCTCAAGTTACTGGCAGCATATCCATACGAGTCCACAGCAACTTCAGCCTTTGCCTCCCCAAAAGAAAGAATTTGACAGAGGGGAATAAAGCAGGAAAGTTCCAAAGCAGGAAAGGAAGTTTATTTTAAAAGGTTTTAGAATAGGAAAGAAAGAAAAATTTGCTTGGAAGAGATCCAAGTGGGTACCTGAAGATCAAAGAGAGAAAAAGAGAAGATGGCAAAAAGCCCCTTTATTCAGTCTTGATCCTGGGCCTTTACGGGCTCGCCTCTTTCCCATGATTCTTCCCCTAGGGTGCGCTGTCCGCCGCACAGTGCTTTCCTTACCCTTTGGAACTGAGCATGCGCAGTGTGTTTAGGGATTGTTACATGCCTGCCCATCTGAGGCTTTTTTCCTTTTTCCGGTGGCGTGTGTCCCCGGAACCTCATACTTCCCCACTTTGCCTCTTAGCGTGCATATCCAAGAAGCTGCTTCTCCCTGGGGTCTGCATTCAATTAACACGAATGTTAACAGGTGTGGACCATCAGGGGATTTGTCTCTCCCTGGCTGCCCAATTATTATTTTTAGAACGGCAACTCTAATTGCCACACTGTCACCTGACACTCCTAGTGGGTGCAGAGAGAGCCTTCTCCTGTGTGCTCGTGCCTATCTCACTACCTGCAACACTCTTACTAAGAAAATTTGAATCTAAGACAAATGTCAAAACAAGTCATTTGTATTAAACATGTTGTAGTGCATAAGTCTGAAGGAAAAGTCAATAGGTTAAAATATGGTGGACTCTGTGTGTGTGTGTGTTTACTTAACCAGAAGGTAAATTCTTAAGTATTATCTTTCATAATAATGATAGCTATAGTTTACTGAGTGCTCATCAGTTACTTTAAATTCACTTCCCTGTTTAATTATAATAAAAACCCTGTAATTATCCTTTTGTAGATAAGGCATGAGATTAAAACCTTGCCCAAGGTCACAGAGCTTATAAGTGGTGGCACAGAACCTTGAACTCAGGTTTGCCTCAAAGTCTATGCTTACATGAGCCTTGTGCTTTTCGTACTATGGACTTAAGTTTGAATCTGCCCAAGGTACTTAGTATTAGTAGCCTTTTGATCTACCTATACTTCACTCACCTCAGCTTTATATAGACACAGGCGACTTAAGCCAGCAAACAAACAAACAAAAAAAGTCTGTTAGGTGCCAAATTTTGAAACTGGCTCATACCTCATTTATCAAAATGAAGCGAATCACATTTTCAAATAATGAAACTTGAAATCTTGAAATAATGTTAGAGATGATGCTTGGGCTCTCAGTTTATTCCGCCATCTAAATTATAATACAGTTGAAATGTCATCACAGATGGTTAGGGCTGAAAGGGCCATGGATATCATGTAGTTCAGCCCCCTAATTTTATAGAAGAGGAAATTGAGGCCCACAGAGGTTAAATGACTTGCCTAAATGACTTGCAATGAACAATAACAAGAAGAATTGTTATTGCAAATATGTAGTATTTCAGGTTTATTATAGGTTTTTGTGGGCTTGCTTGAGAATACAACCATTGTTTATATCATTGCTTTTGCAGGAAAGTATGTGGTAAGTACAAAAACCCACTACAACCTCATCCAAAGTAATGAAATAAGAACCAAGGAGATAAGGCAAGAATAGAGTAGTGGTATATAGAAAATAAACAGCGAAGTTCAGGAATGTAATTCATTCTTCAAGAGGGCCTACCCTGGAGACAGGAAGGAAATGTATGATTACCAAGAGTAACTTATGCGCTAAAGCTAGTGTGAAGCACACTGTTTTTGTTTTTTTTCCCAATTACTGAATATGTGAATTAACCCCCCCCCCCAAAAAAAATGGCCTGAACTAAACATTGTTCTTGGGAGAAAAATAAATAACTGTAGAGCATAATTTTTTTAAGAAATGAAATTCCTGTGAACATTCTAGGCTTTTTGGAGCAAAACAGTATATTAGTCCAAATGAATTTACTGACTCATTGTGCAATTTGATTTATAGTGCTTTGCCATACATAAGGTACTAATGCTTTTGGATGTGTAGGAAGGAAAAATGTTTTTCTCTCTACTCTTGCCAAGTGAGCCTTAGCTGGGACCTCTTGTTGCAAAATATGAGACAAAAGATTAAGGAGAGAAAAAGAACGATAGTAACGTGTATATGTCATTGTATATGAGAGCTATCCAGAGAAATGAGTACATCTCAAAGAGGTGGCTTTGAACTCAGGCGTAAGTATGATTTTTTGATACATTTGTTGAAATAGGAAAGAAGGATGTGGGGGAGGCTGAAAAAGGGGAAGTGACCAGGAAAAGCAAACAAGGGTCAAGTTTGTCATGCAGATTTAAGACAGTACCTATTCTCTCTTGATTGAGTTTTTAGTGATTTGGGAGTCATCCTTCTCTTTCTGGTACAGAAAGGTAGATACTCTCATGAATAGATATTTTTTAATAGATGTAAATTTCCCTTGTAAAAGGTTGACTTTTTCTTTTTGAGCTTTCTCTTTGTCTGTGTCTCCAAGGAGACGTGTTTTGGGATGGCATATTCTGATCTCCTAGAGTTGTAGATTATACCATAGGCTCCATTTTGCTTGATTTTTAAGTTTTTAGGTCTTGCTCTATTAATTTAAGCCATTATTTACAATTTCAGACTCATTTTCACTGGAACAAGTTTAGCTAAGGAACACAGAAATTAATTGTTTAGGCTCTTGCTACTCTTAACACTTATACAGCATTAATGGGAGGAAGGAGAGAACCACAGGCAAACGAAACCACCAGAGCACATCCAGGCGTACAGGTGATATGGTGAGTGTTCATAATCCAAACAAGGATGTGAATGGCTCAAAGGAGACTGTGTGCGCCCTGACCTCTTCCCCACAAAGCCATAAGCAGGAAATGTTCTGTGCTGCTTTCCCGAGATCCATAATGACTCCCGTGTCTGCCTCCCCTGCTGCAGGTAATGGCTCACCCATGCAATTACCTTCTTTTGTCTTCTCTGAGTTCAAGATCAATTATCTGAACCTCTTTGCAGGGGGCATCTGAAGCTGAAGTTATTTTTAGGGAGAAATAATTTTTTTTTCATGTAAGATGCAGAAGTTGTTACTCCTCAGGCTACTGAGAGAAAATGAAAGGCACTTCGAGTCTTTTTAAAAGCCAGATTCTGATGTTTAGCTTGATCAAAGAGAAACTTGGGAAAGGAGGGGAAGTAGAGGATAGAACAGAATATACGGCTCTATGTTCTTTGAAGGTACTGCCATTACATTTCTGATCTTTGAACGCAGCAAATTATTTCATGAGGACGAACTGAATTCCTTGCGTTTGTGAAGCTAATAACCAGATAGCTTGAGCAACATGTACCAACCTTATAAACAAGAAGGCAGGCTACATTTCTTAATATGATTAATGCAGACACACTTATATTTATACTTGCAAATACATTGAATCACCTTAAAACACTTTCTGGTATTCATGGAGTCAAAATGATAGCTTTTGGAGGAGCATCTAGGAGTTCTCCTAGCCCTTACACTATCTTAATCGCATAATATTATCATTAAACACTCAACCCTGCAGTCTGTTTGCCTGTGTCTGACTTCTAAGATCTCTATACTGGCTGTGAAAGTTCAGGGAAATTCTTTTGTTTTTTGGAGACAGAGTCTTGCTCTGTTGCCCAGGCATGATCTCAGCTCATTGCAACCTCTGCCTGCTGGGTTCAAGTGATTCTTCTGCCTCAGCCTCCTGAGTAACTGGGATTACAGGTGCCTGTCCCCATGCCCAGGTAACGTTTGTATTTTTAGTAGAGACAGGGTTTCACCATGTTAGGCAGGCTGGTCTGGAACTCCTGACCTCAAGTGATCCTCCCGCCTTGGCCTCCCAAAGTGCTGGGATTACAGGCATGAGCCACTGCACCCGGCCTGGGAAATTCTTTAACTTCTCTGTGTTGACTTACTTTAAAAACAAGGGTTAATAAAATAAAGTGAGTAGAATTAGGGCTGATTTTGAGAGGTTGCTGTGAAGACTAAATGACATAGTGTCTGCCTTGTTGCAAATTTTCAATAAATGTTAGATGTTATTATTCATTACATTCTATAGGAAGATGATTTTCTTTTCGATTGACTTTCATTTTTCAATAGCGTGCCCACAAGGCTGTTCAACACTTACTTCATTACCCAAAGATACTCAGCTGAACACACAATTTAAACTGTAATTCCACTAAATTACGTACAAGTAGTGGTTTATATCTAATAGACATGCTGGTTACCAAGGTTTGCCTGATACACCACAGTGACCCTTGTTACTAAGAGAAAACCAGCTCCTCCCTACACTGTTCCTTCTAATAAGAAGAGGTGAGAAAAGAAAGAAAAAAAAAAAACAGATAAGTTTTGGCATAGAAGCAGGTTACTTGTGGGCTTGTCCTTATTGCCCATCTGTCAGTGAGATCCCCCATAAAGTTTTTCAGCACCTCGTATTGATCTCAATTACATCATGATTGTTTCCTAAATTTATCTTACCTGGAGCAATAGAGACTAGAAATCCATCACATTTTATTACCTTGACTATGGAGACACCCACAAGATACAATTTCAAAGCAATGTGCACCATGTCAGATATTTCATAGTGCAATTTTTTTCCATGGGGAAAGAAATGGCTGTGAGAACCAGGACATATTTTAATCCTTCTCACCTTCATTTTCACGCTTGCCTTGACTGTTACATAGTTTTCATCTGCTAATATGTTAATGTATGTTTTGCTTCTCTATTTTCTCTTTAAGTGGCTTTGCCAACACAATAAACACTGACAAGATTCTTAAGCAGTGTGGGAAGTATTTGAAGAAAAAGGAAGGATTTTTTATTCTGGTGTTAACCAATTATTAAGAGGGAAAGATGATATTTTCATTGCATTTTTAAGTATTTGAACCAATTTTGATTAAAATCTATAATTTGGGGGGAATGGTATGATTTGTCCAATTTGTTTACAGTCTGTTAAACAGGTTGCATATGAGTTTGATTTATCAAAGCTTAAGGCAGTTATGTTTAATGCAATATTAAATTTGACTATAGGAAATCATGTTTAAAAGTCTCAAAATAGGTAAATTCAAACAATATGGCCTATAAAAACATCTTTTGAAATATTCTATGGTAAATTTTGATCTATGGGCATTAAGTTTTGTATTAGTGGGGCATTTTTATTATTATTATAGCCATGTTAAATTTATTATAATTTTTAGGTGAAACTTGGTTTGACCTAAATTTTACTCTATTTATTTTATGTTCTCTAACTATTCCCTAGCTGACATTTGACTTTTGGTTATGTTCATAAATTACATTCAATCTCAGAGGAAGAAGATTTTCTACCATTTAGGTAGAAATACATACTCAAGATAATATACAAGAGTCTGAAAGCAATTCCAGGAGATGCAGCCCAGTAACTTTTTGGTCAATGATGACATTATTAAAATGACGGAATAGCTTCTGAAGGTGACTTTTGTGCTAACAGGCAAAAGTCATCTGAGCATGTATGTTTTGGTAGAGTTGTTAAAAATATCAGTGTCAGTGCACCTACACCTCCCAAAATCCCTTTATAACATAATAATCTGTTTTTATAATGAGATAGGTCTTAGAGTTCGAGGAAGTAAAATTATTATTGTTTAGGCAACAAATTTCTAGTGAAAATGGAACTTCCACTAACACCACATGATGTAAAATTTTATTTTTGAGTTTTCAGGACCAGACAAAATGTTTACTAAAGAGGAAAATACCAAGAACACAATCTAAGGCAATGTTTGGGGGATGGAGAAACCAACATTAATTCTTTTGGGAAAGCAACTTTAATTTTTCCAAACTTCCTCTTTCCTCTTTAAATTGTAATTGCAACCTGTACAAAGCTCTCTTTTACCACTTATCTCAAAGTAGTTAAATTATTCATGTAAGTTCCTGCCCCTCGCACTCAAATCTGGGGTCTTTCATGATACCAGTCGTGTCTTATTCATTATGGTATTTGCAGAACCTTACACAACATCCAGCCCAAATTAGACCCTTCATAAATATTTCTAAATAAATGAATAAATAATTTCTGAAATTAAACTGTGAAAACCTATTTACTTTTATCTCTAAAAAGAGGAAGGTAATACAAATATATCACGGATGGAATATGGGAAACAATATTCTGGTATTTTCTTTGTCATAAAGTTATCATATGCCACAAAGTTCTTTGAAATTAAATGATTCACATCTGCAGGAAGAAGTGCCCTACCTCCGAGATGAAGTAAATTGCCTAATAGTTCATAGGAAGTTTGACAGGGAAAATGAAATAATACATTCAAAAGTCTTACAGACCTCCAACTTTGGTTTTGACATGTAGAAACCTTAACAGTCACTACTCCTATGTTTAAAACAAGTGAAAGCTAAATAAACTGAAAAATCAGTGACTTTTATATTCCATCAGAAAACTGAGATTTTTAAGACAAGACACTGCCCCCAAATCTGAAGAAACAGGTGAATTCAGAAAATGAAGGCCAAGATCTTCTATCCTGAAGCAGATGCTGCTGGAACTGCACACTTTTAGGAAAACTGAAATGATACTTTGTACAAAGTGTTAGTAGCTATATATGGACAAGCTTGAGGATAAGAAACCCCAGGGAGCTGAAGTTTTAGGGAACCCACACACTTTTATGACTTTTTCTGTAAACACCACCAGGGTCTAGTGGTAAACATCTCAGTAATATTCTCTCGTGGACCTTGTGGGAGAAATAGAATAGAATAATTGATAAATATTCCCAAAGTGTTCTCTATAACAAAGCCTACGTGCAGGGGAGAAACACTTTACTAAAGCCTCATCCCCAGTGGGGTACCCACTCTAAATCCCTTCAGCTTTCCTGCCCACCAAAGAGAGAACAAACTACACCATTGAACAAACACTTGTGAAAGTCACAGGTCTGAGACACAGGCTCACTAAAAAGTGAAATTTAATTAGAAGGTTATAGAAAGGTTCCCCTCTCTCACGCAGTACTGCCAAACAGAGTTCAAGTATGGTAAGTGTGGATTAAAGAAAGACACAGACTCTGAGGAGAAGTAATGAAAGAAGACCAAAGTCAAGAGGAAAAACAAAACCAAAAAATTTATAATAGAGAGAGTTGAAACTGCTGACACAGTTACATCAAACGTTAAACACAGCCCAACCCCTAGTCAGGTTGGTATAAATCCTCACACTCAAGGCCTATTTACTTCAGTTCTCAACACTCAATAAAATGACCAGATTTCAACAAGAAATTTAGAAAGAATGTCAACAGACAAGGAAAAAAAAATAGTCTGAAAAGATAAAACAAGCATCAGAAACAGACTCAGCTATAACATACATTTTGGAAGTATTAGATACAGATTTAAAAATAACTATGATTAATATGTTAAGTGCTGTACTGGAAAAAGTATACAACATGAATACATGTGTAATATAAGCAAAGGAAAATTCTAGAAATAAATACTGCAATAGATACTGCAATAGAAATGAAGAATGCCTTCAATGGGTACACTGGCAGACACAACATGGCCAAGGAGAGATTATAGATATGGAAATAGAAACTTTCCAATTAAAATACAAAGAGAAACAAGAGATTAAAAAAAGGAAAAAAAATAAAATATTCAAAAACATTGTGATAATTTCGAAAGTTGTAAATATGTTTATTTGGAATTCTATTATAGAAGGAAAGGAAAATTTGAAGAGAGGGAAAAGTTATTTAATAATAGCTGAAAACACTCTAAAATTAAGGATAAACACTGAATAACAAATCCAGGAAGCTCAAAAAAAAACCATCAAGAAGGCTAAATACCACACACTACATGTAGGCATATCATATTCAAACTACGGAAAATCAAAAAAAGAAAATTTTGAAAGAAGCTAGCATATGTATGGGGAGGTATTATATATTAAAATATTATATGGTAAATTTTGATCTATGGGCATTAAGTTTTCTATTAGAGGGGTATATAAATATATAAATATATCCCTCTAATAGAAAATATTTATGTCTATATACCCCTCTAATAGAAAAATTAATGCCCATAAATCAAAATTTACCATATAATATTTCAAAAGACTTTTTATGAGCCATATTATTTTAATTTATCATTTTGATACTTTTAAACACTATTTCCTATAATAAATCATATTTAGTATTTCATTAAACGTGACACTGCCTTGAGCTTTGATAAATCAAAGTCATATGCAATCTGTTTAACAGATTGTAAACAAATTGGACAAATCATATTCCCCCCAAATTATACATTTTAATCAAAATTGGTTAATATACTTAAAAATGCAATGAAAATATCATCTTTCCCTCTTTTTTTTTTTTTTTTTTTTTTTTTTTGAGACGGAGTCTTGCTCTGTAGCCCGGGCTGGAGTGCAGTGGCCGGATCTCAGCTCACTGCAAGCTCCGCCTCCCGGGTTTACGCCATTCTCCTGCCTCAGCCTCCCGAGAAGCTGGGACTACAGGCGTCCGCCACCTCGCCCGGCTAGTTTTTTGTATTTTTAGTAGAGACGGGGTTTCACCGTGTTAGCCAGGATGGTCTCGATCTCCTGACCTCGTGATCCGCCCGTCTCGGCCTCCCAAAGTGCTGGGATTATCTTTCCCTCTTGATAATTGGTTAACATTAGAATAAAATTGTAGAGAAACAATTCTGCTAATTACAGGGAACTTCTCATCAAAAACCACGTATGTGTGTCTGTTCACACTGCTGTAACACAAATATCACAAACAGGGTGGCAGCAACAACTACTTATTTCTCATAGTTCTAAAGTCTGGAAAGTGCAAGATCAATATGCAGACAAATTTGGTGTCTGGTGAGACTTGTTCCTCATAGATTTTGCCTTCTCATTGTGTCCTCACAGGGTAGAAAAGGATGCATAAGCTTCCTTGGGCCTTCTTTATAAGTTCATTAATCCTATTCATGAGGACTTTTTCCTAATGATCTATACACTTCCCAAAGGCCCCACCTCTTAAACCACCACATTGTGTATTAACATGTGAATGCTGAGAGGAAATAACTTTCAGACCATAGCACCATCATGCAAGCAAAGAGAGTAAAGTGAAATATTTAAAGGGTTTAAAGGAAAAAAAAGTAAACAGCAACCTAGAATTATACACATAGCAAGATTATCTGTCAAAAGTTGAGAAATACTTTCTCAGGAAAACAAAATCTGAGAAAATTCATCACTGGCAGGTCTGCCTTTCAAGAAAAGTGAAAAGAAAATTTTCAGAGAGAAGGAAACAGATATAGGACAGAAACTCAGATCAACAAAAGAAGTGTCATGCAAGAGAGAAATGAGGCATAAATAAAATAAAAATATTTTATTTTGTATTTTTAATTGATGTAGAGAATAACTGTTTGTTATAAGAATAGTAACAATATATTGGACAATGAAACCATATGGATAAGTGAAATGAATGAGAGCAATGTCACAAGGAATGGGAAGAAAAAATCAGGAATACTCTACTTTGGGTTTCCTATACTACTCTTGAATTAGTATACTATGATTTGAAAGTAGAGATAAATTTGTTAAAAATGTATGTTGAAGGAATACAACTTACAAGGGATATGAAATACCTCTTCAAGGAGAACTACAAACCACTGCTCAAGGAAATCAGAAAGGACATAAACAAATGGAAAAAAAAATTCCATGCTCATGGATAGGAGGTATTAATATTGTGAAAATTACCATACTACCCAAAGTAATTTATAGATTCAATGCTGTTCCATCAAGATACCATTGACTTTCTTTGCAGAATTAGAAAAATCTACTTTAAGTTTCATATGGAATCAAAAAAGAGCCCGTATAGCCAAGACAATCCTAAGCAAAACGAACAAAGCTGGAGACCTCATGCTACCTGACTTCAAATTATACTACAAATTATACTACAGTAACCAAAACAGCATGGTACTGATAACCAAACAGATATATAGACCAATGGAGTAGAACAGAGACCTCAGAAATAACACCACACATCTGCAACCATCTAATCTTCGACAAACCTGACAAAAACAAGCAATGGGGAAAGGATCTCCTATTCAATAAATGGTGCTGTGAAAACTAGCTAGCCATATTCAGAAAACAGAAGACAGTGTGGTGATTCCCCAAGGATCTAGAACCAGAAATACCCAAAATTATAAATCATTGTACTATAAAGACACATGCAATATTTTTCCGTTTGTTTGTGTCCTCTCTTACTTCCTTCAGCAGTGGTTTGCAGTCCTCCTTGAAGAGGTCCTTCACATCCCTTGTAAGTTGTATTCCTGGATATTTTATTCTCTTTGTAGCAATTGTGAATGGGAGTTCACTCATGATTTGGCTCTCTGATTATCTATTATTTGTGTATAGAAATGCTTGTGATTTTTGGACATTGATTTTGTATCTATCCTGAGACTTTGCTGAAGTTGTTTATCAGCTAAAGGAGTTTTTGGGCTGAGACGATGGGGTGGGGTTTTCTGAATACACAATCATGTCATCTGCAAACAGAGACCATTTGACTTCCTCTCTTCCTATGTGAATATCCTTTATTTCTTTCTCTTGACTGATTGCCCTGGCCAGAACTTCCAATACTGTGTTGAATAGGAGTGATGAGAGAGCGCATCCTTCTCTTGTGCTGGTTTTCAAAGGGAATGCTTCCAGCTTTTTCCCATTCAGTATGATATTGGCTATTGGTTTGTCATAAAGAGCTCTTATTATTTTGAGATATATTCCATCAATAACTAGCTTATTAAGAGTTTTTAGCATGAAGGGGTGTTGAATTTTGTTGAAGGCCTTTTCTGGATCTATTGAGATAATTATGTGGTTTTTGTCATTGGTTCTGTTTATGTGATGGATTACGTTTATTGACTTGTATATGTTGAACCAGCCTTGCATCCCATGGATGCTCATTGATAAGGAAGAATCAATATCATGAAAATGGTCATACTGCCCAAAGTAATTTATAGAATCAATGCCATTCCCATCAAGCTACCATTGACTTTCTTCACAGAACTAGAAAAATCTACTTTAAATTTCATGTGGAAACAAGAAAGCCCATATAGCCAAGACAATCCTAAGCAAAAACAAGAAAGTGGGAAGAATCATGCTACCTGACTTCAAACTATACTACAAAGCTACAGTAACCAAAACAGCATAGTACTGGTACCAAAACAGATATATAGACCAATGGAACAGAACAGTGGCCTCAGAAATAACACCACACATTTACAACCATCTGATCTTTGACAAACATGACAAAAACAAGAAATAGGGAAAGGATTCCCTATTTAATAAATGGTGCTGAGAAAACTGGCTAGTCATATGCAGAAAACAGAAACTGGACCCCTTCCTTACACCTCATACAAAAATTAACCCAAGAAGGATTAGAGACTTAAATGTAAAACATAAAACCATAAAAACCCTAGAAGAAAACCTAGGCAGTACCATTCAGGACATAGGCATGGGCAAAGACTTCATGACTAAAACACCAAAAGCAATTGCAACAAAAGCCAAAATTGATAAATGGGATATAATCAAATTAAAGAGCTTCTGGACAGCAAAAGAAAAAATCATCAGAGTGAACAGGTAACCTAGAGAATGAGAGAAAATTTTTGCAATCTATCCATCTCATAAAGCTCTAATATCCAGAATCTACAAGGAACTTAAACAAATTTACAAGAAAAAACAACCCCATCAAAAAGTGGGCAAAGGAGATGAACAGACACTTCTCAAAAGAAGACATTTATGTGGCCAACAAACATATGACAAAAAGCTCATCATCACCAGTCATTAGAGAAATCCAAATCAAAATCACAATGAGATACCATCTCATGCCAGTTAGAATGGTGATCATCAAAAAGTCTGGAAACAACAGATGTTGGCAAGGATGTGGAGAAATAGGAATACTTTTACACTGTTGGTGGGAGTATAAATTAGTTCAACTATTGTGGAAGACAGTGTGGCAATTCCTTAAGGATCTAGAACCAGAAATGCCAGCAGGCACAGTGGCTTACACCTGTAATCCCAGCACTTTGGGAAGTTGAAGTGGGCATATCACCTGAGGTCAGGAGTTCCAGACCAGCCTGGCCAACATGAAGCTCCGTCTCTACTAAAAGTAGAAAAATTAGCTGGGACTGGTGGAAGGCATTGTAATCCCAACTACTCAGGAGGCTGAGGCAGGAGAATTGCTTGAACCTGGGAGGAGGAGGTTGCAATGAGCCACGATCGCGCCACTGCACTCCAGCCTGGACAACAAGAGCGAGACTCCATCTCAAAAAAAAAAAAAAACAAAAAAAAACCAGAAATACCATTTGACCCAGCAATCTCATTACTGGGTATATACCCAAAGGATTATACACCATTCTACTATAAATACACTCTCACTTGTATGCTTATTGCAGCACTGTTTACAGTAGCAAAGACTTGGAACCAACCCAAATTACCATCAATGATAGACGGGATAAAGAATGTGTGGCACATATACACCATGGATTACCACACAGTCATAAAAAACAATGAGTTCATGTCCTTTTCAGGGACATGGATGAAGCTGGAAACCATCATCCTCAGCAAACTATTACAAGAACAGAAAACCAAACACCGCATGTTCTCACTCATAAGTGGGAGTTGAACAATGGGAACACATGGACACAGGGAGGGGAACATCACACATAGGGGCCTGTTGGGGAGCAGGGGGAAAGGGGAGGGAGAGCATTAGGACAAATACCTAATGTATAGGGGCCTAAAACCTAAATGATGAGTTGGTTGGTTGCAACAAACCACCATGGCACATGTGTACCTACATAACAAACCTGCATGTTCTGCAAATGTATCCCAGAACTTAGAAGGAAGGACAAAAAAGACTACTGTACATGTATACATGTATGTTTATTACAGCACTGTTTACAATAGCAAAGACTTGGAACCAACCCAAATGCCTGTCAATGATAGATTGGATAAAGAAAATGTGGCACATATATACCATGGAATACTATGCAGCCATAAAAAAGAATGAGTTCATGTCCTTTTCAGGGACATGGATGAAGCTGGATGTCTTCATTCTTAACAAACTGTCACAGGAACAGGAAACCAAACGCCACATGTTCTCACTCATAAGTGGGAGTTGAACAATGAGATCACATGGACGCAGGGAGGGGAACATCACACACCGGCGCCTGTCAGGAGGTTGGGGGAAAAGGGACAGATTGCATTAGGACAAATACCTAACGCATGCGGGGCTTAAAACCTACATAATGGGTTGACAGGTGCAGCAAACCACCACGGCACATGTATACCTATGTAACAAGCCTGCACGTTCTGCACATGTATCCCAGAACATGTATCCCACATGTAACTGTTAAAGTAAAAAATAAAATGTATGTTGAGGACTCTAGGGTGATAACTAAAAATATTTTTTAAAGTGTAAGAGGTATGACAAAAGAGGAGATAAAGTGGAGTCATACAAAGTGCTCAATTAAAACCAGAGTAAACAGAAAATGAAGAAAGAAAGAACAAATGCCATAAATAGAAACCTGCTATGAATATAGTTGATGTTAATCCAACTACATCCATAATCATTTTAAATGCAAAGGGAGTAAATTCCCCAGTTTAAAGATGAGAGATTATCAGAATGGATTAAACAGGCAAAAATCAGGACCCGAGTACATGTTGTAGATAATATGTTTTTTGCACAAACCCACTTTAAATATAAGCTCAAATAGGTACAAGTAAATATATGGAGAGAGATATACAATGGGCTTATACAAATCGAAAGAAAGATAGAGTTAGGTATATTAATTTAAGACAAAGTAGACTTCAGAACAAGAAAAATTATAAAGGATAAAGAGGCTAACACATTATATAACGGTAAAGGGTCAATTTTATGAGCAGACAAATTGACTAAATGTGTGTGCAACTAGTAACAGTGTCAAAATATATGAAAAAATAATGTAACTGAAAGGAGGAATATACAAATCCACCCTTATAGTTGGAAACTTAGCTTACTTCTCTCTATAATGAACAGATTAAGCAGGCATAAAATCAGAAAGAATATAGTTGATTTGAACAGCACTAAAAATCAGTTTGATTGAATTACCATTTTTTAAATACTCCACAAAATGTGTAGAAGAATATATATTCTTCTCGAAACATTCACCAAGATAAGCTTCATTCTCAGCCATAAAAACACATTATAGCAAATTTATGAGTAAAAATCATAAAAATTATATCCTCAAACTACAATGTAACTAAACTAGAAATCAATAACAGAAAGTTAATTAGAAAATCCCCAAATATCAGAAAATTATGCAATGCATTTTTAATTTCTAACACATAGATCAAAGGGGAAGTTTCAAGAGTCGAAAGAAGTTTGGAGATTTCTCAAAGAACTAACAGTTGAACTACCATTTGACCCAGCAATCGTATTACTGGGTATATACCCAAAGGAAAACAAATCATTCTACCCAAAAAAAACACATACATCTGTAGGTGCAATGCAGCAGTGTTCACAATAGCAAAGACACTGAACCAACCTAGGTACCCATCAATGGTGTATTGGATAAAGAAAACGTGGTACATATACACCATGAACTACTACACAGTCATAAAAAAGAATGAAATCATGTTCTTTGCTGTAACATGGGTGCAACTGGAGGTCATTATCCTAAGTGAACTAATACAGAAACAAATAACCAAATATTTCATGTTTTCACTTATCAGTAAAAGCTAAACCTTGGACACACAAGGACATTAGGATGGGAATAATTGACACTGAGGAGTACAAGAGTGGGAAGGTACAGAGTGGGGCAAGTGTTGAAAAACTATTGGGTACTATGCTCGCTTTCTTGGTAATAGATTTAATTGTATTCCAAACACCAGCATCATGCAATATACCATTGTAACACACCTGCGCTTGTACCCCTAGAATCTAAAATACACGTTAAAAATAATTTAAATAAATATTAATATACAACTTTTAATTTTTGAGATCTTGAAGTGGAGGTTTTAGAGAAATGTATAGCATTATATGAATGTATTGGAAAAGCATAAAGGTCTAAATAATAACCTAAGCTTCTACCTTGGGAAACTAGAGAAAGAAGAGACATTCAAGTATAAAATAAGCAGAAGAGAACAAATACTATTTAGAGCAAAAATTAGTGAAATTGAAAACAGGAAAACAGAGAAAATCAATAAAATCAAGTTGCTTGTTTGGACAGATAAATAATAATTCTAAATCTCTAGTCAGGCTAATGAAATAAAAAGATGAGATACCGGTTACTAATAACAGAAATGAAAACAGACTAATAGCTATTGATTTGATCGAAATTAAAAGATAATAAGAGCATACTACTAACAGCTCTAAGTTCACAAATTTGATAAGAGATAAAATGGACAGATTCTCTGGAAAGCATAAATAAAACTCATACAAGGAGAAATTGATGATCTAAATAGGTCAATAACTATCGAATGAATTGAATCAATAACATAGACCTTACATACTTCACAAAATTGACTCAAAATTGTTCATAGCCTTCAATTAAAACAAAAAAATTATAAACTTCTAGAATAAAACAGGAAAACATGTGACCTTGAGTTTGGTGATATATTTTCATATATAATAACAAAACCAAAATCCATAACATTTATTTAAAAAATATATAAGTTGAACTTTATTAAAATTAAAAAAATTTGGTCTGCAAAATACACTGAAAGAGAATGAAAAGAGAAGGGACACTTTGGGAGAAAATGTTTGCAAAGCACATATCTGATAAAGAACTTTTATCCAAAATGTACAAAGACCTCTTTAAACTCAATATTACAAACAAAAACCGAGTTACAAAATGAGCCTAAGATCTGAACAGACACCTTACTAGAGAAGATATATAGAAGGCAATAAACACATAAAAATATGCTTATGAGCATGCATCATGAGATAATTGCAAATGAAAGCAGCAACAAAATACACATTTATTAGAATGGTAAAAATTCAATATCTGACAATGGCAGTTGCTGGCAAGGATGTGGAATAAAGGAGTTCTCTTTTATTGCTGGTAGGAATGCAAAGTGGTACAGCCACTGGGAGGACAGTTCAACAATATCTTACAAAAAAGCAACCTAGGCTTATCTTACTAAATAATCCAGCAATCACTCTCCTAGCTATTTTCCCAACTGACTTAAAAGCTTATGTTCACACAAAAAACTACACATGATTGTTATAGCAGCTTTATTCATAATTGTTCAAAACTGGCTGTAACCAAGGTATCCATCAACAGATGAATGGATAAACAAACTGACTCATCAATTCAAGGAGGTGCCTAAGAAAGCCACATATTCTGTGATTTCAATAATCATACATTCTGGAAACGGTAACACTATAAAAATGATTAAAGGATTAGAGGTTGACAAGGCTTCAAGTAGTGTGTGTGTGTGTGTGTGCGCGTGTAAGACTAAATATATATATATAGCTCAGGGAATTTGTGAGGGTGATGTACCTCTTCAGTATGATACTGTTATGTTGATGTGTGATACTATGCATTTCTCAGTAGTATAGACATTTACAGCATAAGGAGTGCATCTTACTGTAAGCAAAGTTAAAAACAATAAGATCACAAGATGAAATGCAGAGTGTGATAAAATGAAACTATCTAATTGTATAAGAAACATTTAAAATGACTTCACTGAAGGAGGTGGGGTGAAAGACTGAATTATATCCTCCCCAAAAAGAAATGTTGAAGTCCTAACCCTACTCACGCAGAAAGGGATATTATTTGGATAATTACAGGTGCAATTAACAAATGTGACATCATGCTGAAGTAGGGTGTGTCACTGATACCTTGATTTTGGACTGCTAGACTCTAGAATTGCATGTCAATACATTTTTGTTGTTTTAAGCCATCTAGTTTGTGATACTTTGTTATAGCAGTCCTAGGAATTATTATACTCCTCCAAACCCACAACTGCAGTGTAATCATGTGATAAACATTAGAAAAACCCAATCAAGGGACATTCTACAAAATGCTTGAATAGTGTTACTAAAAATTATCAAGGTCACCATAGGCAATGAAGGTCTTATACACTGTCACAACCAAAGGCAGTCTGTGAGAATTCGTAACAATGAAATGTAATGTTGTATTGTCGATAGGATTCTGGAACAGAAAAAAAAAATACATTAAGTAAAACAATGGAAATGAAATCAAATATGAATGTTATTTGATAATAATGTGTTGATATTGGTCCATTAATTCTGACAAATTTGCCATGTTAATGTAAGTTATTTATTTATGTAAGAAACTAGGTATGGAGTATGTGGGAACTGTATTATCTTCATAATATTTTGTCTAAAATTATTCTAAAATAAAAAGTTTGTTAAAATAATCTAAGAACATTAATAGTTTAAACACTTTAAACAGGACTGGAGAACAGGAGAGCTTGTAGGTGAGATCAGCTGCGTGTCTTGATGTGTTCAGTGGTGCCCTGGTTCCATGTTTTGCTAAGGAGGAATTGCCTTCTTCTGTATTTTGAACCTTCCTTTTGAAGGTTCACAGTATATGTTAGCATAAAAGGCCCCCAAGAAGTCCCACATAAAGAAATCAGTGACACTCAATTTTACTCAGCATTTCCAGCTTTAATTGTTCATTTTTATTGATGCCTGCATAACTGGATCTTCAGATGCACTTGGTCAAATGCTAACTGTTGGTTAGATTTTGTGATTTAAGAGCCAAAATCAGGACACCATTCCAGTTGAGTCAGATTGCACCATTAAGCATGAGGAGGTAGAACAGGATGTGACCTCAGGAGGAGTGACGGTGCACAGGAAGAGTGAGTCTGCCAGTCTAACATGGAATGACTGAGTTCCTCTGTCTGACTGCAGAAACCTACTAGTCTATATCCCAGTTCACCTGTAAATTTCATCCTCGGTGGCTGTGCTGGAGGTGTGAACGGAGTGAGTTGATAAATCTTGGGGAGGCCTGTACACTGGGTATGAAGAGCTGGGGGTCCCTGAGACTGAGTCCAGGAAGTGGAAGACTGAGTCCTCTTTTCCAGGGTTGAGACAGTAGTCCTTTATCTGTTGTCACAAACCCTGGGGAAATGAGGGTCCTAAAATCTTTATGCAGACCATGAATGAGCATTGTGTAGACTCAACAAAATACTTCACCGAAGTATGTATTTTTCTCCATGTGTTAAAGTGGCTGAAGTAAATTGAATGAATTTGATTAATTCATTTATAAATGTCACTGCATATACACTAGCTCTCTCAATCATCGCATATTTTCTCAATTAATGTGCATTAAAACAGTGCTAAAATAATGGAAACCTCTAAAAGTTTAGCCATTCTCAGAAATAATCTAGAGCAAAATGAGTAGCATGAAACATATATAAACATCACGAATGAAGCTCACAGGCTGTTATTCATGGTATCCAGTTAATACACTGATTGACTAATTGTTAATATTTGAGAACAAATAAAGAGGTGTCAGACATTATGGTATTGCATAGTGAGTTTTGAAATTAATTTTCACCAAGCTACCATTTCCCCAACAAAAAGAAAAAGAGTTTGAAGTGCTGGGCTTTATAGGCTGACAGTGTTTTCATCTCTCTAGAAGCCAGTACTTTTTACTTACTAGCCATATATAGTTATGTATTATGTTATTAACCCCATCTGTTAAATGGGCTAATACTACTTTCCTTATGTATTACGCATATTGGAAGTTGTCTAGAAATTAGCAGTATAGCATTCCAGCAAAATAGTAGGCATTCTTTATGAGATTGTTTTCCCATTGTTTTAACTGATATAATTTTGACCTTTCTAGTATAATCATGTGAAAAACAATTTTAGTAGGAGTGTTGTAATAAATAAGACATAAAACAGGCACAGTAAAGCTAAAAAAGTCACAATAAACCTGAGATGATAAAGAATTAAGAAGGTGACAATAACCTGGATTGGATGAAACATGATATAGCAGTAAATTTTCTTTCTCCAAACTGCTAAGCTTTATGCTCCTCTTTGTTCTCCATTTGTTGGGTAAAGGAGTAAGAAAGAACTAAGTGTAGAACTGCTTTCTTGAAATGTAGTTATTGAGAAAATTAAATTATGCCTGCATGTCTAATAAAAGCATCTATTTCACTCCTTCAGTTATTGATTAAGCACCTACTAAGTATCAGGTCATGCTCTAAGCTCTGGAGACAGAGCTACAGACTAAGTGGATAAAGCTTATGCGGAGCTTACATGTAACCAGAAGAGACAGTAACACGTATGAGTATATAATCAAATAGTGCTTTAAAAAATAAGCAGGATGATGAAGTCACAAAATAATAGTGCAGGGGGAGAGACTTTTTAAAATAGTATTGTCAGAAACGTGTTTTGGGAAGGGAAGGGAAGTAGCCACACCTAGGAAATAATATTTCAGGTCTCCAGTCAAAGTACAAAGGCCCTTTATAAGGGCAAGGTCGTTGTGTCTCGGGAAGAGTGAGAAGACTAGCAAGGCTGGAGTGGAGTGAGGGAGGGAAGACGTAACAAAATGAAATAAAAGAAATTCCCAGGAACAGGATCACATATATGCATCTTCAAAATCATAGTAGGGCTTTTTAAAAAATAGGCTTTATTTTTACAGCAGTTTTAGGTTCACAGCAAGCTTGAGCTGAAGCTACAGAGATTTCCTGTATACTCCCTGCCTCCACACATGCGTAGCTTCTCCTATTATCAACATCCTCTACCAGAGTGGTACATTTGCTACAACTGATAAACCTCATCATAGATATTTTGAGTTTATTCTTATTGAGATAGGAAACCACAGGGAATGTGATCAGATAAGTGACATGATCTGATTCGCTATCCTGGCTGTTGTGTGGATCGCAGACTGTGGCAGGGAAACTAGCAAGAGTGGAAGAAGGAAAATTCATTTGAAAGTTGTTGAAAATTGGAAGAGAAAAATAAGGGCTAATTGGATTACAATATTAGTGTTGTAGAAAGTAGAAAGTGGTTATGTCAGGATTTACTTTGAACGTAGAGGTAACAGTGCTTGGCTAATGGATCTGATATGGAACATGGGGAAAAAAAAGAGGAGTAAGGATGACCCAAGAATTTTACATATGCACTGACAGATACTTGAATATACAGACATCTTTATAAATGTCAGTCAATCTGAACATTTCATCTCTAACACAGCAGTGATCAATACGTGGAAGATCGCAGGTCCTAACATGTTGTTGTTTAACTCCATGAGGATTGAAATGTATCTGCTGTGTTCACCGCACTTCCAAACCTTAGGATAATGCCCAGAACATGGTGACTTTAAAGAAATTGGTTAAGTAAATTAATGAAAATTACTAATAGGAGAAGAGGGTTGAATAAGTCATTACGGTTGAATGCGCATGACTCTTCTAAATTAAAAGGGCTTGATTTGAAGTTTGAAAGGCATTTTGTGAAAAATAATTTACCAATGAGTGTTCTCCAAAATCTCTGGCTAAAAACCATGCATTTATTAAGGCACTGGATAAGCCTTACTGCTTTGAACCACTAGTGACTTTAATAAATGTGATATTAGAACATGTTGTATGTGTGAAATATGTATGAATTCATTTTAGTTTAAAATTTTGGTTTTGGAACCTTTACTTTCAAACTCAAACTAGCATAATTAACATAACATTACCTTTTCATCAGTGGAGACTCCAGTTTATATTTGACCTTACCCTTCAAATTCTTCATGTTCTAACAGCCTTTTAAAAATTATTAATAACTTTTGGAGGCCTCTGTCATCTTTCTACTCATTTTTCTTTCAGTCTATTCCCATTTTATTCTGCTTCCATTTATCTTTTCTGTTTCCGACGCCCCTAAATATACATGTCTACGTTTCCAGTAGTTTTTATTAGTTCCTTTCTGTTCCTCAAATGTTTGGTCTTCCAAATATGTAGTTTTATCCAGTTTAAATCATCAAATTCCTCAGTGTTTAGAAACTACTGATATCATCTTACAAACAATATAAGATGAATATGGATAGAATACCTATACATTTGTCAACCTTCCCTTCTCCCTTAATACATGCATTATTGATTTCACGTTTATGTTTCATTTGCACATTGAAGTTATTAATTCCAAGAACATAAAGAGAAGGATTCATCCTGTCCTTACTGCTCAGAGTTGTGGAGTGTAAGTTGTGGAGTTGTGGCCCTGAGAATAAGCCGTTTGGATTTTGCATTTCAGTGAGCATAGTTCACAGAGGATTGCAGCCTGTGCAAGTTCAGTGGTGGCTTTCTTTGGCAGGCCAGGGCCAGCAGTTGAAGAGGCAATCATAGAGCTGGGCTTGATACCTTCTCCCACAAAGTAATTGAAACAAGATGGAAGCTCTTAACCGCCAGAAGTCAAGAGGCCTTAGTTACCTGGAATACTAAGAGGGGTAGCCAGGGAATGAGACCTGCAGGGTGTTGTGGGATGGTTAATAGGTCATGATGTTCTTGGGTGTAAAATAAGTAGAAAATCATCAAGGGTACTGCTTAATATTTATTTATTTATTTTTCAAGAAGAGAAGAGTAGAGAAGCAGGAGGCTGAGCTTTGTCATCCAAATGAAAAAATTAAAAATTCACGACTCCTTCTTTATCCTCAGACCAGAATCAATTTTCAGATCTAGAATTCATTGCCAAAAGAGGTAACTGGGTCCCTAGGAGGAAAAAACCTTCAAGAGTGATGTTTTCCTCTCAGTTCTCCCCCAAAGGCCCTAAGACTTTTATGTTGGCAATTATATCCTAGAGAAAAAGGATTAACCAGACATGTTGGGCATTTGGCATTGACCAATTGATTATTGATTATAAAGCATGTTTAGAAGGGTGGGGACCTGGAGTTCCATAGTGTCATCATGAACCCCTTTCTGTTAGATTGGAGGCCTGTGGGTTAAAGTCCACTGACAGTGGGTCCAGCACATCTGCAAACCCACCTAGAGGTCATCTTCCCAGTCCCTGCAGGTGATATACTTGGTATTTGATGTACCCATCATATTGGTTCCCTAACCTGACACGTAAGTCATTGGAGTTGAAAGATCAAGTGTAAACTTCTGAAACTGCATAATTCCCTTCACCTCCCATCCTCTGCCAAGCCAAGACAGTAAGTAAAAATCAACATTATATCCATTAAAAACATAAATGGTGCAGGAGTGTTAGTTCCCGTCATAGCTGCATTTAATTGTAGTTACTACAGACCTAACCAAGGAGAAGCCCTGATCACAGCTGCTTTACCAGATGTAGTATCATTGCCAGGGAAGATTAATAAGGCCTCGGGTACACAGTATGTGGCCACTCATTTGGTAAACATGTTCTTTTGCATTCTGATTTCAAAAAAGAATATCAGAAACAGTTTGCATTTAAATGAGACATCCAACTATATTTACTTAAAGTTTTGTCTCAAGGCTATGTTAACTTCCCACCCCTTCCAAAGAGCTCTGTAGCACGTGTACATCCCACAGGACATCACACAGATTCATTACATTGACAATATCATGCTGATTGTACAGGGTAAGCAAGAGGTGATAAGCATGCTGGAGGCATTGCTAAGACAGTTTCTCTACAGAGGGTGCAAGATAAATGAAGTTTCAGGAACCAGCACAGTGAAGTGTTAAGGTATTCAGTCGTTAGGACCATGCCAAAAATACTATCCAAATGAAAGAAAAAATACTGCAGATGCCATCCTCACTCCTAAGAGGAAAGAAGAGAAGCATGCAGCATCTTTAGGCTCTTAAGACAGCATATTCCATACACTACTCCAGCCCATCTTCCCAGTGATATGGAAGGCTACCAACTCTGAGTAAGATACCTAGCAGAAAAAAGAGTCTGTAATAGGTGATTGTAGGTCATTGCTACGATCTGTATGTTTGTGCCCCCAAATTTCAAATGTTGCAACCTAATCCCCAATGTGGTGATATTAAGAGGTGAAGTCTTTGGAAGGTGATTTGGTCTTCAGGCTGGAGACCTCATGAGTGGAATTAATGCCCTCATAAAAGAAGCCTGAGGGAGCTTGTTTGACCCTTTCATCTTGTGAGGATGAAGGGAGAAGTTGCCATCTATGAGAAAGCAGGTCCTCACTAGATACCAGATCTAGTGGTGATTTAATTTTGGACTTCCTGGTCTCTGGAACTGTAAGAGATAAATCTGTGTTTATAAACCACCCAGGTTATGGTAATATGTTACAGCAACCCAAATAGATTAAGACAGTCATGGTGTCATTAGCCCTGAAATAGACAGTGTAATCCAGCTGACCATATATTGTTGAAGATGTCATCGGTATGAAAAGATGCCCTGTAAAGTTTATGTCAAGTGCCAGTGAGAGTCACAACACAGCCACTTCATATTCTAGAGCAAGACCATGGCTTTCATAACAGAGATTATATATCCTTGGGAAATGCATTTTGGAATGCTACTGGGCCCAGTTGGAGATGGACAGCAAGTATTATTCAGAACTACCTCTTAGGATCTGAGTTCTATTAGGCCTGAAAATCATAGAGTTGGACTGGACGAGTAGAAGTTCATTATAAGTTGAAATGTTAGATCTGGGATTGAGCATGAGCATGTCAGAGAGTTAGAGCAAACTGCTGGAGAAGGTAGACCAGAGGCTCTACGTCACCCTAATAGTTCCCCTTGTGTCCCTTCCCTGGCTCACATCCATGGCAGCAGGGCCCCGTACAACCAGCTGAAAAAGGAGTGAAAAATCCGAGTTTGGATTGTGAGTGGGTCAGCTTGTTGCTTGAGTATGAATCAAAAATAAATACTGTCTGAATTACAACCACTCAGGGACGACCCTAGAAACACATTGGAGAGAAAAAAATGTCCCTAATAGGTAGAGCTATGAGCAATGCACCTGGTCATCCCTGGGTGTGGAAAGAGAAGAGGACTGGGGTGAGGATATATACAGATCCCTGGACACTGGCTCAGCTGTCTGTTCAGGGGCTCAGAAGTAAAAGGAAAAATGAATAGAAGAGCAGAGAAAGAATGTCTGGCATAGAGACACATGGACAGGTGTTTGGGAATGATATGAAGTGTGTGAAGCCTTTTATATTACACGTTAACATCTAGCAGAAAACACCTACCACAGAAAACGCCCTGAAAAACCAAATAGACAAAAGTGACCCAGTCGTCATTAGCTGGCCTTTGTCACTGGACCCTACAGAATTGGTGTGATGAACATGCAAGTGACGTGATCGTGTTGGCAGAGACAGAGGCTATGAATGGGCCCAACTAACTCCATTTTTTCCGCAGTGGATACCAACACTCATCCTCTAACAGGGCAAGACTCGCTAAAGAGAAAAAAATGGCTATTTAGGTCCCTATGCAGTGTATTTTTCATCTTAGAAAAAATAGTCATTAGTCCTTACAAGATAGACACTATTCCAGGTCGAGGTTTGCCTTTGCTGCCCAGTGAACCTCAGGAAGCACACTGTCCGGGAATTCTCAGAATATTTTATACACAGTTATGTAATCCCACATAGCATAGCATCTGACGAGGGGATCCACTTTACACCTAATAAGTGTGTGAGTAGGTTCACAGTAGACACGGAACACTGCACCATGGCCAGTTGGTCACAGGATACACTGATCATTTCACATATTATGCCATCTGGATGTACCCAGCCTCATAGAGTGCTGACGTGATCTTCTAACAACTCGGCTGAAACACCAGCTCAGAGGCAGCACTCCAAAAGAATAGGTTTCATTTATTTTAGGAAGCAATGTATATATTAAATCCAAGATTCCCATATAGTGTGATGTTCTCAATAGGGTCCAGGGACCAAGAGATGTAAACAGAAGTAGCCCCACTCAGAAAGGGTACATCAAAAGGCTTATTGAACATCAAGTTATGGTTGCCAACAGGGCACTTTACCCTCATTGTGTCAAGGCACCAGCAGTCAAGGAAAATGTTACACAGCTGACAGAAGCAATTGCTCCAGATCCACTGAAGGAGACAGAGCATTTGTGAATGGGAGCAGGTCAGAATGCATGTTGAACTCAGTAGATTCACCTTGGCTCTGACCAGTATGCACTTGCCTCATTATAACTGTGAATAGATTTGAGACTAAGAGAGGTGTGCTTACCAGCATCCTCATTTCAGATGCAGAATATCAGATGCCAAGTTTGTGGGAAAAACTTAGAATCTCTGCATGTGTAAGGATGTCATTGCAGTATCACTTTTGATGGCCAGGAGTTAGGAGCAATTGGGGATTGCACCCTTGTTAAGATAAGAGAAAGGAAAAATATGTTGCATGTATACCATGGAGCCATATGCAAAAATTCAAAGAGGCAGAGGATTGGCTAAACACAAAATAACATGCATAGACCTTAAAAATAGTATTTGTTGGAAAAAGTGAAGAAAATAGGGAGATATTCGAGATAATATATTAATGATGATTAAAGGCATATGCCCACCAAAAGACAGTGCACATTTTGAAAGAACATAGACATTCACACCACGGTAGAATGTTAGAATGATACTCTGCTTTTTGGAAAATTTGGAGGAGAATAGGTGTTTAGGCATTAAAGAAAACAAACAAAAAAACCCCTAAAACTGGTTAGACAGAAAAAATCAGAACAAAAGCACAGATGATCTTCAATTTATGGTTGGATTACGTTCCAGTAAACCCATTGTAAGTTGAAAATGTTGGAAATCAAAAATGCATTTAATGTATCCAGTGTAGCAAACATAGCTTAGCCTAGCCAACCTTAAATGTGCTGAGAACACTTACATTAGCCTACGCTTGGGCAAAACCATCCGACACCAACCTATTTTAAGTTGAATGTCTCATGCATGTTTATCCTCATGATCCTGCGGCTGACTGGAAGCTGCAGCTCGCTGTCTCTGCCCAGCAACACAGGCCTAGGAAAAGACCAAACTTCAAAATTCAAAAATCCAAGTAAAGTTTCTAATAAACGCATATTATTTTTGCACCATCCTAACATCAAAAATTTGTAATTTAAAGCATTGTAAACCAGGAAGCATCTGTAGTGCCCACCAAGTACGTTGTAGCCATCACCTTTTGATGTATCCAACACTCCCCTCCACCTCAATGAAAGCTACTTCTAAAGCATCCTTTATTCCAACACTTGCAACATTTAAATTCATGGTAGATTGAGGTGCCTGGCAGTCCTAGACATCGCCACACATTTTCCAGATGATGAGCTCTGAATGTAGGCAATGATTCTCCATCCTGCTTCATCAACTGCGTCCCATCCACTTTATGTCACTTTCCCTCAGTTGGTTGACCTGTCACTTGGCTTTGGTTTTCTGCTTTGGTTTCCTTTTATTCCCTCAGTCTTAACCCAGGAAGTTTCCACTTCTTGCTTAGTTGCATAGAATGTGTTATTTATACATAAGCCCAAAAGAAAAATTCAGTTTTTCATAAAAAAGAGCTTTCTGAGAGTAATCACCCATCACTAGTGATTTTTTAAATTTTTATTTTGGGTTGGTTTTCAGGGATTTGAGCTGTAATCATTTATGAGAAAAAATAGCTCATTAAGGGAAGGTAATATTGCTGCTCTGTAAATATTATAAACATTGTCCACAAATCATGAATTTTACTGAAACATAAACAGCGTAGCTCCCACAGAAAACACCCCACAGGACCCAAGCACTTGGACAGGGATTCCATCATCACAGTATTAAGGGCTTTTTTTTTTTTTTTTTTTTAAACCAACTATGACCTGGAGTCACTTTAGGTATGAGATGCTCCCATCTTGCTCAGTTAGAAAAACAGAGTACAGCCTCTATAAGAATGTATCCTTAAGGACAAAACATTGATTCAATACTTAACTATTAGCCAATTGACAATGACCTGAGAGGCCTAATAGCAACTAGGCTGCTGTTATTTTTCTTGACTGAACCTAAGAATTCATATTCTGTTCCGAATCAATGGATTTCATTTAACACATTTGGTAACAAAGAACACTACAAAGTGTTCTGATTGATATTGAGTGCTTGCTGTGTACTCAGCGTGGGTTCATGTGCTTTGTATGTATTAACTCGTGAAATCCTCCAGACACAGTCACGAGACAGGCACGGCGGTGAACCTTACTTTGTCGTTAAGGAAACACAGAGAGGGAAACTTCAGGTAAATTATTCACGTTTAAAGAAGAATAAGCAGAACTGGAGGTTGAACTCAGGCCTTCTTGCTCTGGACCTTTGTTCTTCACCGCGGTGGAAACTCCCTCCCCCGAATTCTTTCAAGTTGTTTTAATTTTACCACCATTGTTTGTGTTGGAAACGTGTGAACAGTGGACTGAGGAATTCTTTTTCTAAGTGAATAAAAAAGGAATGCTGTCTTCAAGTTTTACAGAATTAGAAAAGAGGTTTTGGTGTTTTTTTTTTTTTGGTTTTTCTTTTTGTGTGTTTTTTTGTTTTTTTTTGAGACAGAGTCTTGCTCTGTCGCCCAGGCTGGAGTGCAGTGGCCAGATCTTGGCTCACCGTAAGCTCCGCCTCCTGGGTTCACACCCTTCTCCTGCCTCAGCCTCCGGAGTAGCTGGGACTACAGGTGCCGCCACCACGCCCGGCTATTTTGTATTTTTTAGTAGAGATGGGGTTTCACCGTGTTGGCCAGAATGGTCTCGATCTCCTGACCTTGTGATCCGCCTGTCTCGGCCTCCCAAAGTGCTGGGATTACAGGCTTGAGCCACGCGCCTGGCCCCTGTTTTTTTTTTTTCTGTTTGTTTTTTTTTTTGTTTTTTTTTTTTGAGATGGAGCCTTGCTCTGTTGCCCAGGCTGGAGTGCAGTGGTGTGATCTTGGTTCATTGCAAGCTCCCTCTCCCAGGTTCAAGCTATTCTCCTGCCTCAGCCTCCCAAGTAGCTGGGACTACAGGCATGTGCCACTACGTTCGGCTAATTTTTGTATTTCATCATGATGGTCAGGCTGGTCTCTAATTCCTGACCAGGGGATCGACTTCCCTCAGCCTCCCAAATTGCTGGGATTATAGGCGTGAGCCACGGCGCCCATTCAGTTTTTATGTTTTTGTTTTTGTTCTTGATAGCAGGACACCTAAGAATTCTAGTACTCAGATTCAGACCGAAGCAGACACCTGAAATCACTATGTGATGTTTTAGTCCATGTTGCTTACTTTATTTGATATTGACATTATCTACATGTTTAAAAATGTGCATAAAATTATGGTTACTTGCATGTAAGTAAGGGTCAGATAAATAAGGGATAGAGAATGAAGTGTTCACTAGCTTTGTAATAGATTTTAACTAAAGCTTAAAACTCCAAGCCTCAGGTTTTAAAAGTTGTTAACTGGGTGTGCGTGTACCTACTTCAGGATATTTTTGTAAGTATTAAACTAATTAAAGCATGTTTAGTGATTAGCAGAGTGCTTGAATGTTAACCAAAATGCAACTCTGGCATTATTATTATTTATTAGATTAAATAATAATCCTTCCATGAGAATTGGTTTTGGGACTTTATATTTGTTTATTTTTTTTCTTTTCCTTTTTGATGATCTTAGAAGTGTTCTATTTTGAGTCATTTCTGCTTATTTATACTAGCAAGCTCTCCAGGAAATGGACTTTGCTGCATCAACTTGAGCCATGGGATCCTAATTTAACTCAATAACAGCTAGAGTGGATGCTATAATTTTTAGTGAAATGGTGCTATGTCCTGAGGAAGGTGGAAGACAAAATATCCAATATCTAAGGGGGACAGTTAGAATAGTAACATACATTTCTGTAATACGACCTGTCTGGTGGAAGAGATGGATAGCAAATTGTTAGCTCCTTTCCTAATGCTGGTTCCTTCTTCAGTCTCGATTCATCATCCAGGAATAGTCTCATCATTTTCAACCAATGGGGTAAGAATGAAAGAGAACATATTTCAAGGTTTCTAACTTTTAAAACACAGATATTGAGATTAAAATGGCTACATTTGCAAGAATGGCTTATTTTATGAATTACACAGGCTGGGAGATGTTTGTCTGGAAAATGAAGCTACTGATCTTTTAAGAGGAGGCTCTTGGCAATCTGCCTTCACACTATTTTGCTCTGAGTTACCGACGCTTTCTGCTTACTCTCTGCTATCTGCTGACTATCTGGGAACAGCCTGGCTTTTCCTCTAAATTGAAAGCAGAGCTCTGATCTCGAAAGTAGAAAACACTTATAATAAAAAAAGAAAGAAACAAATAACAACACATAACACCTCACTTCCTCATTTGGACAAGTTAAAGTTATTTTAAAATCCTCTAGTCATTCTCACTGCAAGACACAACATTTTATGTAGGAAACAGGAATGTTGCTTCAAAGTAAAAAAGCACATGTCCTAAAATAATATCATTATATATTTCTAGAATCGTTATTGAGTAGATTATCCTCTCTACCATCAATGCAGTTTTGATTAAATCTATCTGAATATTCCAAAGTCGAGATTGTTCTTTAAAAAAAAAAAATCAAGCACTTGAAGAAGAAGCCTATGAGTGCTTTCATGCCGTGCAGACCGTGGGGCCATGTGTGTACTCGAAAGCACGTGGCTGTGTTTGCTGCAGACAGATTGCAACAGTCTGACTCTGAGTGCGCTTCCATCAAGGCCATCATTTTTGATGTAGATTGGTAATTACCCAGCATGCTGTCTTGAATTCAGTCTCAAGCTGTTTGTATTTCTTTGTACTAATTCCACCCAATATTTTCATATCTTAAATTGCATTAACAGTGGAGAGGCTGTTAGAGTGCCAAAGTACATTTTGAATTATTAAATTGATTTATATCTTCATTATTTCTTAACAATTATTAAGGTTAGGGAGAAGAGAATCTTGAGAATTCCTGTGCCCACAGGGAAAGGTTCATAGTTCATCTTATCCTCAGGTAAGTTTTGTAAGTTGTTGATTCTGCATTTTAGATTAGCTTATTCATTCATTCATTCATTCATTCATTCATTCAATTATTCAATAACATGATACATTTGTTAATGTGTTCTGTGAGCCAGACATTGGAGGTTTGGGGGCACAAAAATGCAATAAACCTCATTCCTCTTCTAAATGAACTTTTACTTGGAATGACTTCCTCATCTCAGCTCACAGATTTCTCCTATTTCTTCACTTGGTCAACTTCTCCAGACCCTTCCATTTGTATACAAGTATTCCCTGCTCTGTGAATCTTTTCCTGATTCCATCCTAAAGACTTGGTAGCTCTTGTTTTCCATCTACTTCAATGTGCAAATGTCCATTATAGCAATTAGTTTAGGGCAGTGGTTTTCAGAGAGCAGTCCTTAGACCAGCAGCATCAGCATCTTGTGGGAACTGGTTTGACGTGAATTATTGAGCTGTTTCCTAGGCCTGCTAAATCAGACACTGGGGCTTGGGTCCAGCAATCTATATTTTTACAAATCCTATGGTAATTCTGATGCAAAATAGAATCTGAAAAAATACTACTTTTGTGTATTACAATTTCAAATTTGTGTCTGTCTTTCCACTAAATTGTAAAAAACTTGAATGCAGGGATAATGTCTTTTCACCATGAAAAACTAAAGTACTGAATACAGTAATTTGGGGAAAAATCAATTAAAAACTAATTATGAAGCTTTATTCTTTTAGATTAGTATTCTCTTTCTCCAGAAACCTCAGCCGATATACATATGTACCAAGGAGACCTATAATTGAGGTAGAAGGAGAATAACCCATCAGCAATCATTAACACCTAATGGAGTGCGAGGCACCATGGTTTATTAGACAGTTGTTGAGTTAATTAGCAATCAAACTCTGGTTCTAGTACTTTAGCCAGAGAAAATTAACCACCCTTTTTGAGTCTTGATTTTCTTATCTGTAAAACACCAGTCATAACAAATAAATCACAGGATATCCATGAACATAAGATGGAAAAATGTATGTATAAAATCCCAGTACTATGTATTATTAGTCACAGAGTTCTGGTTCCCCTGAGAATCTTGAATTCTCTATGCAGAAGTGGATCTTATTTTCTATTTTCAGCTTCTTTGCTTAAGAGTTCAGAATATAAACCTACCTACTAGTTGCCTTAAATGGGGAAGCTATGCAAGATACATTTCTGAGACAGGACTTTGTAGTTGGCCTTAAGAAGAAGGAATTGGAATCGAGATCAAGAAAAAAAATAAGATAGTACAACAGATCCAATATTTCCCAGAGTTATAGATAATTTGATTGAATGTGTCCAGATGGGTAGCAAATACAAAAATAGTGCTGGGTTTAAGGCCCTTCCTGTTGCACACCAGTAAAGATGGATGCACACAGGTTTAAAAGAAAGAGAAATTTGTGTGTGTGTGTGCGCTTCTCTATTTCAAGGCCGTTTAGCAGGAGAATAGCATCTTCTTCAATTGTAAAATTAATGTAAAATTTGCCATAGGAGATCAAAATTGCAATAGCTCATCATTTTGAGCATACTACTTAGTTACTATACTAAATTTTACAGCACTATTATCTCATTTCAGAGCTAGCTGCATAATTTTTGGGACCCCATGCAAAATAAAACTGAGCACTTTGTCAAAAATAGTGAAAGATCGCTATTAACGACACTGAAATAAAAAAGGTTTTCCTAACTTCTAGAGTCTCTGTCTAGATTTTTTGTGATGTTTTCAAAAATTTGCTATTTAATGTCATTACAAGCTAAAGAAAAACTAAGCTTTTAAATTAATAGTGAATTTTGTTTTTCATATTCATATTGTGTGATGTCCATTTAACTCATCTATAAAATTACTACAATTACACAACATGTACTTTTTTTTAGCTTGTGCCTGTATATACCCTTTGTTCTTATCACAACAGTAGAAATGCTACACAAAACGAACTCACCTGTTCTATTTCATCTCCTTGGGATTATAAGTGCACAGTCTGCCAATACTCTATCTTTGGTTGCTGGTGGGTAAGCACTAAAAGTAATAAGAACAGTATGTGGCTCTTCCCTTTCCCCTTATGTTCTCTTTTTCAGCCTAAGTAACACCAGTCAGAGAGATACAATGAAATCAGAGAGATATAATGAGGTTCCTTGGTCAATTGGGGCTTTTTGGAACACTTTGACTTCTTTCTGTGTTTTAAATAAGTTCTGTTTCTAATGGAAAGTGTGGCTTTTTGGATTGTCATTTTCCCCACCTAGTCATGGATGTAACATGCTTACTCTGTACTCACCTTGCGTCTTCCTGGCCTCCCATGCACTATAGGTCTGCCAGAAGTGTGTGCTCCTGGGGCATTGCAAATGCTATATGAGAATGAGGTATCACAGAACCGTCTCCATGCATAGTATGTGTTTGTCCCTCTGCTCACCTGTATCCATCATCACACCATTGCACTTTGCTTACAAAACAAGTTCAAAAGTAAAAGTTATAAGAAGTTTAATACAGAAAGAGAGAAGCACTGAACCATATTTACAGTCCTTTGAGAGTGGGGCCCTGAACAACTGCTTGGGTCCCATGTCAAGGAAGTCATCCTCGTCTCATTTCATTATGAAGTAGTGTGGCTGTACCAGCCTATTAGGGAAGCACAGCTGCATTTCCACTTTATAAATTAGGACACAAAGGCACAGTTGGAAACTCATGTATGGGGATTTGATTTCAGACAGCCAGGCTCCAGAGCCCATGTTTTTAACCACTATTTTCTATATTGAGGTGGCACAAGTTTTAGCATTTGCTGTATTATGTACCAGGTATTGTTCCAAGGACTTTATGGATATTAACTCATTACATCCTCACAACAGTTCTGTTAGGTGTTAGACTATTATGCCCAATTTACAAATGAATAACCCAAAGTTGAAATAATATCAATGTATACCCAGCTCATAAGTAGTAGAAGTAGATTCAAACCCAGGCAATTGGCTCTGAAGCCCTTCTTATTACCAAGCTAATTCTCTACAGGATGGTTTACTGCACACGGAAATGTTGCTATAAAGCAGGTATTCAACACAATTACTTTTGTCTTTATTCATTAAATTCCTTTTTAGAAAGTAAATACTTTTCATGAGCTTGCTGAATAAAACAAAAGTAAAGACTGAAAGAAAGCACCACATATCTGTGTATAGGATATTGCTAGTAGATGGCAGGACCATTGAGTCGTGATTAACTCTTGACTAGATTAACAGAGTAGTTGATAGGTCCTGGGTGCTATAGGGAAAAGATAAAGGTAGAAAAATAGTAAGTGAAAATTTCTGTTACTTTCATGCCTTGTGCAAAATATTAAGCCCTTTTATTTATTTACTTGTTTATGTATTTATTTGAGATGGAGTCTCACATTATCGCCCAGGCTGGAGTGCAATGCCATGATCTCGGCTCACTGCAATCTCTGCCTCCCTGGTTCAAGCGATTCTCCTCGCTTATCCTCCCAAGTAGCTGGGATTACAGGCGCCCGCCACCACGCTTGGCTAATTTTTTGTATTCTTAGTAGAGATGGGGTTTCACTATGTTGGCCAGGCCGGTCTCGAACTCCTGATCTCGTGATCTGCCTGCCTCAGCCTCCCAAAGTGCTGGGATTACAGGCATGAGCCACCACGCCTGACCAGCCCTTATTTTTCAGTGGTACATCACAAAGGATGCAGACTTTGCAGAGCTAGGAAGTTTTCATAAGGGGGAAAGAAAAACGATGCAACTCTATTCCCCCTAGTATAATAACATGACAAGTTTCATACATAGGGGCCTGTTAAAAACCCTTTTGTACAAAGGAATTCTCAGAAGAGCTGCTGGAAAATTACAGTTTTCATTTTCAAACACTAATAAACATGATTGTATCTAATTGCAGACTGGAAGAAACCTCCAGTAATTTTCTTTAGCAATATTGTGTCAGATAGTCAAACTGGAAATAATCAATTACATTATTCTAAGCTATATTTATAATAATTGCTACATCTCCTGCATACAAATATTGCATCTTTTCCTTCTGATTTTGCTCTTTAAACTACATCGCTGAAGTCAAAATTTTGCTCACTTAACTACTATAGATTTAAAATGACAGCAATTTCATTTGGGAGATTGAATCTTAATATTCCAGAAATCTCAGTATTTTCTGTAATTAGATGAAGTCTTTATCTTAATACAATAGTAATTAGGAATGGTCATATTGTCTCTGATTTTCTCTGACAAACTCAATTCTATATTAATCTAGATCCAAAGATATGATTTACTTTACATAACAGATGAACTGAGTTGCAAAATTAAGCCAAAATAAAAAGATGCACAATCAGTGTTTTGGAAAAATGTGTAAATGAATCAACTCACTGGCAAATAGAAATGTTGTCATTATGTAATATTTTTACCTAATGGATTTTCATCTTACAAAATGGTAGTTTCATGTGAAATTAGCTCAACTTTTATTCATTAATTTTCAACAAGACAATTAATGTCAATACGTGGCTCCTCTGATTCACATTTTTCTTCTGTCTGTTTGTTACCTACTTTGGAATCAAAGAATCAGATTCCATTTTTATAATATTGGCTTTAATTTCTACATTGCAACTATTGATCCCAAATTTAGCTTTATTATGCTACTGTGAACCATTTGAAAATGCCGTGATCTCAAATTTACAATAATGAAAAATATAGAACACTAATCTGTTTAAAAACAATTCATATCTTTCCAATTTACCAAAATCTATCATTTCTAAGGGCAACATTTTATTGAATCACTCTATGTTCTGTGTGTATATATGTATGTATATATTGATAAGAGATATCATCTTCCAAAGCTTTTTGAATTTCTAATTGAAAATAGTGTAAATTTGTGAAATTTTCTTCATTCTTTCCTAAGCTTTCATAAGAACAAAAATAATGGGGCTGTTGTGTAAAAGACACCAGCCCGCAGAAGGTTTCGACAGGTACCTAGAACACAGAAAGTGGATAGATACCTGTAAAAGCATAATAGGGAGTATAGGCAATGTCTCAGAATAAACAGAAACAGCCTCAGTGGGTGGAGCTGAACTACCAGCAGAACCTGTTAAGGCTCTGATCAGAGTTGACTGGTTTCCAATGGCAGAAGTAAGAATGAAGACTCAAACAGGAGTGGTAGTTGAAATACTCTTTGTAGAACAGCTGTGTTGGCTGACTTTCTACATCCTCCCTCTTTCCTCCTCCCTAATCCCCATATGACAAAACCATAAGACTAGGAAAAAAATATGGGTGAATTCCTCTATAATGAGGATATGGGGAAAGGCTTTCAAACTATGACTTAAAATCCAGAATCAGTAAAATATATATTGATAAGGCTACTTTAAAATACACTTTTGTGTGGCAAAAGCAGCATAAGACAAATGACAAATTGGGATAAAATAATAGCAATAAAGGCTGATAGCCTTAAAGTCTAAAGAACTGTCAAGACTGAAGAAAAAGTAAGACCAAAATAATAAAAAAAGCATCAATAAAATACACGAAGAGATCATCAATACATGTAAAAGCGTCTTAAAAACATCAAAAGCTATTCCACTTAACTGATAAGCTTATGCCGAGATACCCATATTCACTTGTCACATAAATAAATTTCAACACAATAACGATGCCCCCCATTGGTAAGGCTAGGAGAACACCTAGTCTATTATATATTGCTGATAGAAAAGAAAATAATATAACTTCTATGGTCGATAAACTAGAAGTGTTTAACAAAAATATGTATGCATCTACCCTATAACCAAGTAATAGGACTTAAAGGTATTTACTCTGAAGATGTACCTCCAACAAAATAAAAGTACATGTGTGTAAGTTTATTAATTGCCACACTATTTGTAACCAAAAAATCTTATAAACGGTCTAAATAGCCACACATAGTAAAGTGGTTGAATAGTGTAAAGTACATACATAAAATGGTGGGTTTTGACATATCAAAAGATTGATATGTCAACTTAGCTGGGCTGTGGAATCCAGTTGCTTGGTAAAACACTAGACAATATTTGGTTGTGAGACAATATTTGCTTTTAAATTTTAAATGTGATTAACGTTTATAATAAACATAAATGAGAGCAGATTACCCTCCATAATGTGGGTGGGCCTTATCTAATGAGTTGAAGGCCTTGAGAGCAAAGATTAAGGATTCTGAAAAGAATGGGATTCGTCCTCAAATTGCAACATGGAAGTTCTACATACATTTCTAGGCTGATGTTCTTCACTGCAGATGTGTGACTCAAGACTACAGCAATAATTTTTTTTTTTTTTTGAGGTGGACTTTTGCTCTTGTTGCCCAAGCTGGAGTGCAATGGCACTATCTTGGCTCAGAAACAATGAAACACCAATAGCAATAGCTGGATCTAACTTGTTTTCTGCTATGTTTTTTGCTATTTCTATTATTGCACCATCTGTGAGAAACAGGTCCTCACCAGACATGGCATCTGCATGGTGCCTTGATCTTGGACTCTCCATTTTTCAGAACTTTGAGGAGTAAATTTTAATTGTTTATATACATTTCCCGGTCTGAGATATTTTGTTGTAATAGCACAAACTAAGACAGAAACTTGTGCTAAGAAGTGCGGTGCTGCTGCAACAAATACCTAAACTATGGAAGCAGCTTTGGAACTGGGTGATGAGGGCTGAGAGAGTTTGGGCAACAGGAAAGAAAAAGCCTGCATTTCCATGAATGTATTGTGCCTTAGTCCATTTTTTGCTGCTATTACAGAATGCTTGTAATACCTGAGACTGGTTAGTTTATTAGAAATAGATCTTTATTGGCTCATGGTTCTGGAGGTTGTGAAGTCCAAATTCAAGGACCAGCATCTAGGCTTCTAGGTAGGGCCTTGTGGCATCATCCCATAGTGGAAAGAAGAAGGGTGAGACAGCAAGAGAGGTTTGAACTCAACCTTCTATAAAGGCACCAATCCCACACATGAGGGTGGAAACCTCATGGCCTACTCACCTTTTAAACATCTCACTTCTGAATAGCATTAAAATGACAAGTAAATTTCAACATGAGTTTTGGAGGGGACAAACATTCAAACCATAACAGACTGTAAGGAGTGATTCAGGTGAAGCTCAGAAGACGAGAGCTGTGGAGAAAACTGCAATCATCTTTGAGATTATCTAAGTGATGTTGAACAGAATGTTAGTTGAAATATGGATAGAAAAGGCCATTCTGATGAAGTCTTCAATTGAAATGAGGAACATGACATTGGACAATGGAAGAAACGCCATCTTCCTTATAAAGTGGTAAAAAAAAAAATCTGACTAAGTTGTATTTATGCCCTCGTGCTTTATGGAAGGCAGAATTTAGCAGTGATAAACTAAATATTTGGTGGAAGAAATGTCTAAGCAAAGTGTTAAGGGTATGGTATGGCCTCTCTTCACCACTTACAGAAAAATATGAGAAGAGAGAAATGAATTAAAGGTTGAATTTAATCATCAAAAGGGAAGAATATAGATTTGGACAATTCTCAGCCTTGCCAGGTTGTAACAAATGGCAGAGGAAAAGAACACTACAGATGTGGCCAAGCAACCCTTAGATAAGGAGATTAGTATAGATAGATGAAAGCCAGGTGCTGTGTATCAAGACAATGAAGGCACAAGCCAAAGGCACGTCAGAGATTATTGGGCTGCCACTTTCATTATAGAGCCAGAGTGCCCAGGCCTGGGGACAGAAGTGTGACCAAAGAGGTGCCTTAGGTAGTTGCTGGATGTCAGTGCCAGGCCACCTCATGTCTTTTCTCTGTGCATTCTGGTGTATCGCTCCTTGGTCACCCCAGTTGTGGCTCAAGCAGGCGATGGTGGCTACTCTTTCACAAAGGCAGTAAACTTTGATGGTGAACACTCCGTGCCAACTCTGCAGTTGCACCAAGTACAAGAGCTGTCGGGACATGGCCACCTTCACCCATATTTCAATGGATGCCCCAGAGATCTTCAGGGCCTAGTTAGATAACTGCCACAGGAGTGGGTTCAATGTCTAGTGGAGCTGGGGAGACAGGGCTACTACCCCTGGGACCTCAGACTGTCAGAGCCACCAGTGTACAACTCCAGCTTTGGAGAGCTGCAGGCATGCAACTCCAACATATAAGAGCTGCTGATTGGCCTTCACCCAACAAAGCCATGAAGATGGGGTTGCTTGGAGCTTGAGGACTCAACCTCCACTGCAGTATGTCCAAAAGGCAGGACATAGAGTCAAAGATGATTATTCTGGAGCCTTAAGATTTTATGTTGATTGCCTCGTGGGGTCTGGGGCTTACCTAGAGCCTTTTACCCCTTTCTTCCTTCCTACCACCGTCTTTTGAAATTGGAATATCTATCCTATGCCTGTCCCACCATTGCATTTTGCATGTAATTTCTTCGATTTCATAGGTTTACAGCTGGAAAGCAGTTTGTCTCAGGATGAATGAAACCTTAAGTCTCATCCATATCTGATTTAGATAATATTTAAATACAACTCTGGACTTTAGCTGTTCCAGTTGGTA
Source organism: Chlorocebus sabaeus (assembly GCF_047675955.1). Classification (NCBI taxonomy): domain Eukaryota; kingdom Metazoa; phylum Chordata; class Mammalia; order Primates; family Cercopithecidae; genus Chlorocebus; species Chlorocebus sabaeus. The sequence continues at coordinate 15,935,010 of NC_132921.1, read as the reverse complement.
ATGGAATAAGTTAGGACTGTTGGGGCTATTGGGATGAAACAAATGTATTTGTATGTGAGAAGGACAACAATGTTGGGGGACCAGGGATAAAATGTTACGGATTTAGTGTTTGTGTCCCTTTAAAATTAATGTTGAAACTTAATCTCCAATGCAATAAGAGTATTAAGGGGTGAGGCCTTTAGAAGGTGAGACGGTCATAAGAGCAGAGTCCTTAAGAATAGAATAAGTGCTGGGCCAGGCGTGGTGACTCACGCCTGTAATCCCAGCACTTTGGGAGGCAGAGGTGAGTGGATCATGAGGTCAAGAGTCCGGCCAACACGGTGAAACCCTGTCGGTACTAAAAATACAAAAATTAGCTGGGTGTGGTGGCACACCCCTGTAGTCCCAGCTACTCGGGAGGCTGAGGCAAGAGAATCACTTGAACACGGGAGGCAGACGTTGCAGTGAGCCAAGATTGTGACACTGCAGTACAACCTGGCGACAGAGAGAGACTCCATCTCAAAAATAATAATAATAGGATAAGTGCTCTTATAAAAGGGCTTGAAGGATTCAGTCAGTTTTTGCCAATTTGTCTCTTCCACCATGTGAGGACACAGAAAGTGCCATCTATGAGAAACAGATCCTCACCAGACACTGAATCTGCTGGCAGTCTGTTCTTGGACTCCTCAGCCTCCAGAACTGTAAGGAAAACATTTCACTTATTTATAAATTACCCAGTCTAAGGCATTAGCAAAAAACACAATTACTTTTGAACCAACCTAATATTTTGTTATAGCAGCCCAAAAATGGATTGAGAAAGTTTCTAAATACCATTCTGTGCCGAGGAAGACCAGGGCTCATTGGTAATATTCTTGACACCAGAGACAGGGATAATATAAGATGTGCCCATAAGAAAGTGTACATAAAAATTAAAATTGAAAAATTAAATGCATTTTAAAAGACACAGAAATCAGCATGAAAAATCTTCCAACTGGTCAAATTTGTGGGGGATAATAAACGTGAAAAAACTCAGAATTGTAATATATGATAACTCATTTAATAAAGTAAAATCCCACAACTCCAAACTGATAACAACAAAAAAAGCAAACAACGAAACAAATCAATAAATATACAGAAGACATGATATATTTAGGCACTCATCATTTGGCAACCATTATGGAAATAATTATTTTAGGTAAGAATCAGCAATAGATACTGAAGTTACTGAATATAATTTGTTAAGAAAAAATTCATATAATTTCACAGTATTTTCTCACATGTCATTTATTATTTGTAAGTAGAGGGCAGTTTTTTGGACATCATCTAATCAAAGGGTTGAAAGCAACATCAATAATAGGACAAAATTGTGTCATGTCCTTTCTGTCATGATGTACTAAGGGTAGGATGTCACCTGTATGTATCCTACAACATATGCATGACCTGAATGTAATCATGAGGCTACATCAGGCAAACTAAATTTGAGAAAATTCTAAAGAACCCTTGGCCTACGTTCTTCGAAACTGTCAATAAGGGGAAAGAAAGGTTAAGAGAGGTGTGTAGATTAAAGGAGAATTGAATCTTGAAAAAGGTAGGGGAGGCATGTGTTCGGGGACATTCCTGTGACAATTTTCAACATTTAAATATAGACTATGTCTTAGAAAATAATATTATATTAATGTTATGTTTCCCACATTTGATTATTTAAGGAGAATTTTTTTTTTTTTTAAGAAAATACATACTGAAATACTGAATTATTTAGAGGTAAAGGGGCACGATGTCAGCAACTTACTCCTAAATGGTTCAAAAAATAGGTTCTTCGGCCAGGCGCGGTGGCTCATTCCTGTAATCCCAGCACTTTGGAAGGCCGAAGCACAGGTGGATCACAAGGTCAGGAAATCGAGACCATCCTGGCTAACACGGTGAAACCCCGTCTCTACTAAAAATACAAAAAAATTTAGCCGGGCATGGTGGCTGTATTCCCAGCTAGTTGGGAGGCTGAGGCAGGAGAATGGCGGGAACCCGGGAAGCGGAGCTTGCAGTGAGCTGAGATCCGGCCACTGCACTCCAGCCTGGGCGACAGAGCGAGACTCCGTCTCAAAAAAAAAAAAAAAGTCCTTCATATATACAGACATATATACACACACACGGTAGTGTGTAAGAGTGAGAAAGCAAATGTGTAAAAATGTTATTAATTGGTGGATTGGATTGAAGAGTAACCTGGAGATATTTTGTGCTATTCTTGCAACACTTCTGTAAGTTTGAAATTATTTCAATTTAAAAATAAAGAGGGAAAAATATCACAGGCATATGTACTTTCCTTAATTGTCTGAAAATACCAGACACTGTTATGTTTATTACATTAAACATAACAAAAAATGGAAAGAAGGGAGTAGGAGACGTATACCTAATCTTCTGTGATGGAGTCATTTCCAGTTGATGACCTTACATGGAGAGACGCAAGCAGGAACTAGAGGAGCGGGTAGCTACACACAGAGGACTCCAGACAGTGGGACTGTGAGTGAGGAAGGTTAGAACAGAAGCCAACACTTTCCATTTTGAATTCTTCTGTACAGTGTTTAATTTAGTAGTGTCAAAATATGTGTATGTGTTACTCGAATAAAAAACAAAATGGCCAAAACATTCCCACTATTATACAAAATATGTGAGTAGTACGGGGATCTCCCTGCAATGCTATCAGCCTACAGAAAAGGGCAATACATTTTAACAAAAGGACGACTTGTCAGTTTCATCAGAAAAGTAGTCCCAGGTGGTAAAAACTTAGTCAAATAGGTAATTCGATGTCATTGGGTTTTATTTTTTATTTGGTAATGTTGCTGGTCAATTAAAGATAATTCTGGGAAGAATTGTGCAGTCAATAAGAGTCCTTATTGATTTTTAAAATTTGCCATTGTTCTTTTCCTTCTCCTTTAAAGAGTATCACCTCTCCCCCTCCTTCCGGATTCCAAGTGTTCAAGGGCATCCCCTCTTTCTTTTTTTTCCTCTGGTTTTATTTTTCAGATCACTCGTCTCTGCTTTATCTTATTATTCATGACAGCTACTCTCACTAAAACATCTTCCTCCCAGCTAATTCCTACTTCTTTCCCTAAAACTTTAAATCCTTTGATGTATGTAACAGATACTTTATTTTTTTTTCAACAGCTTTATTGGTGGTACAATTGGTTTTTGGTTATATAGATGAATTGTATAGTAGTAAAGTCAGGGATTTCAGTGCACCTGTCACCCGAGTAGTGTATGTTGTACTCAATAGGTAGATTTTTTTCATTCCTCATTCCCTTCCACTGTCCCCCTTTCTGAGTCTCCAATGTCCATACACTACTCTGTATGCCTTCGCATTACCATAGCTTAGCTCCCACTTATAAGTGAGAACATACAGTGTGTGGTTTTTGATTCCTGAGTTACTTCATTTAGAATAATTGGCCTTCAGTTCTATCCACGTTGCTGCAAAAGACATTATTTCATTCTTTTTTATGGCTGAGTAGTATTCCATGAGGGGTGTGTGTGTGTGTGTGTGTGTGTGTGTGTGTGTGTGTGTGTATGTGTATGTTGCATTTCTTTATCCATTCATCAGTTATCGGTTGGTGGGCACTTAAGTTGACTCCATATCTTTGCACCTCTGAATTGTCCTGTGATAAACATATAGATGCAGCTGTCTTTTTGATATAATGATTTTTTTCCTTTGGGTGGATACCCAGTAGTGAGGTTGCTGGATCAAAAAGTAGATCTATTTTACTTATTTGAGAAATCGCCATCCAGTTTTTCATAGAGGTTGTACTAATTTACATTCCCGTTAGCAGTGTATAAGTGTTCCCTGTTCACACATCCATGCCAACATGTATTGTTTTTTGACTTTTAAAAAATGGCCATTTTGGTTGGGGTAAGATAGGATCTCATTATGGTTTTAATTTGCATTCAATTAAATTTAATTTAATTGTGATGATTAATGATGTTGATCATTTTTTCATATGTTTGTTGGCCATTTGTATATCTTCTTTTGAGAAATGTCTGTCTATGTCATTTGCTGATTCTTTAAGGAGATTGTTTGTTTTTCCTTGCTAATTTGAGTTCCTTTTAAATTCTGGATATTAGTCCTTTGTCAGATGCCTAGCTTGCAAACATTGCAACCCATTCTGTAGGTTATCTGTTACTGTGATAATTACTTTGTTGTCCAGAAGCTTTTTAGTTTAATTAAGTCCCACTTACTTCGTTTTGTTTTTGTTGCAGTTGCTCTTAGGGTCTTATTAATAAATTATTTGTCTAGGCAAATGTCCAGAAGAGGTTTTCCTAGGTTTCCTTGTAGAATTTTTATGGTTTCAGGTCTTGGACTTAAGTATTTGATTCATCTTGAGTTAATGTTTGTGTAAGTGAGAGATAGGGATCCAGTTTCCTTCTTCTATATGTGGCTATCCAATTTTGCCAGCACTATTTATTGAGTAGGGTGCCCTTTCCTCAGTTTAGATTTTTGCATGCTTTGTTGAAGATCAGTTGGTTGTAAGTATTTGGCTTTGTTTCTGGGTTCTCTATTCTTTTATATTGGCGAGTACCACCAGTACCATGATAGTTTGGTTACTATAGCCTTGTAGCACAATTTGAAATCAGGTAGTGTGATGTCTCTGGATTTGTTCCTTTTGCTTAGGATTGTGCTGGGCATTCAGGCTCTTTTTTGGTTCTATATGAATTTTAGGTTTGCTTTTACTAATCTTATAAAAATTATGTGATGTTAATAGGAATTTCATTGAATCTGTAGTTTGCTTTGAGCAGTATGGTCATTTTCCTGATATTGATTCTTCCAATCCATGAGCATGGGATGTATTTCCATTTGTTTGCATCATCTGTGATTTATTTCAGCAGTGTTTTGAAGTTCTTTATAGACTCTTCACCTCCTTGGTTAAGTATATTACTAGGTATTTGATTTTTTTTTGTAGCTCTTCTGATAAAAAGGACTGAGTTCTTACTTTGATTCTCAACTTTTTTGTTGTTGGTGTATAGCAGTGCTACTAAATTGTGTACATTGAGTTTGTAATCTGAGACTTTACTGAATTCATTTTTGGAAGAGTCTTTAGAGCTTTCTAGGTAGAAGATAATATCACTGGTGGAGAAAATTTGATTTCCTATTTTCCCATTTGGATGCCCTTTATTTCTTTCTCTTGCCTGATTGTTGTGGCTAGGACTTTCTGTACTATGTTGAATAGAAGTGGTGAAAGTAGGCATCCTTGTTTTAATAACAATATATTCTACTTTTGAAAAATACTGTAAGAGTAGATTTGAGGTGTTCTCACCAGAAAAAATGATATCTACTTGGTAACTCATATATTAATTAGCTCAATTTAGTCATTTTGTAACATCTATATATCTCAAAACATTACATTGTAAATTATAAATACATATAATTTTACTTGTCATTTTAAAATGAAGTAAAGTGTTAAAAAGACTACCCCAGAAGAGAAGATTCAGTATAAAAGAGAGGTCCAAGATACAAATTGTACTTATATATGCATAATAGCTAATTGCAATAGCTTCTCCTTTAATTTATTACATGTGAATATTTTGTTCACTAGACAAGAGTTAGCTATTATTTAAATATGTCAAGTACTGGGTTCTCTCTCTCATTTTATTGAAAGTCTATTTGGCTCAGTTATTATGAGTATATATATATAACTTCTCAACTATGTTTTACTTTCTTCTTTCAACTTCAAAAATTTAAGAGATCTGATTAGTACAGAAGTTATCTTCAGATCATTAGAGAATCCATACTGGCAGGGATAAACAAGACCATTTTGACATAACAACACTGAATCAATTGTTTTCTAGTACCTTACCGGTTGGCCTCCCCATTGCTCCCTTCTTGGCTGTTATAGGTGGGTTTGTAAAACAACCTTCTTCCAAATTCTACTATTGACTGACTGTAATTTGCTGAGAAACAAAATAATAATAATAATAATAACAACAACAACAACTAAAAAAAAAAGCCCTTCATATTTAAACTTTGCTTTTGACAGACTTACACAGCATCTTTCTGTTGTCCATTGAACACATATTGTATATGTTTTCTTGTCATAATCACTAATGTGTGTTGGAACAAGAAGGTACAATAGGAAAAAAGGGTAAGAGCATTTTACATTTTAAAAATTCAATAGTATAGATATATAAATAGAAATTCAATTAGTGTGTATACTAATAGAAAAGTACACAAATGATCATTGTATAGATCAATGATTTTTTAAAACCAAACATATCCTTGTAACCAACAGCTATACCAAAAAACAGAGGCTCCGACTTACTTTCTCCCAGTTGTTACATCCTCCCTAAAACAAAAAGTTTCATTGACTTGTAACATCATAAAATAGTTTTTCCTGTGTTTGAACCTTACAGAAATAGAATCACACGGTATATATTCATGCTTGTCTGCTTTCTTTCACTCAACCATGTGTTTGTGAGACCCCATTTATATTTGTGAAAAAAAATACAACGTTTATGGAACCAGGTTATTTTATACATTCATCTTCAACAATTGCCCCTTGTATAAATGTACCACAGTATACCACAACATTATATTAGTGCATCTATAAACATTCTTCTTTTTGTCTTATGGCTAATAGATGTACACAACGTGTGTGGAAATGTGTACAGAAGTAAACTCTGTGTTATCGGGTGTATTAGGTAGGTTCAGCTTGAGCAGTGAATACCAAAGTCTGGTGCAAAATCATTGACCAATTTCCATATCCCCATAGTGTAATAGTGTATAATAGTTCTAATTCCACTTCCTTGCCAAAATTTAGTATAGGTTGTCTTTGTCATTTAAGTTATTCTGGTGGGAACACAGTAGCAATTAACCTGATTTTAATTTGTACTTTTCTGGTTACTAATGAAATTGAGCACATTTTCATGTATTTATTGACCATTTGGATATCTGTTTCTGTGAAGTGAAATGTATTAATTTGTTGTCTGATTTTTTGGTTTTAATTTGGGGTTTTTAATATATAGTGAATATACAGTCTTTGTTGTCTGTAAATACAGTAAATCTCTTATTCCATTTTGGGGCTTGCTTTTAAAATTCTCTTAGTGGTGTCTTTGATGGAGAGAGTCTGTTAGTTTTAATACATTATACCTTATATCTCTTTAAATTAATGATTAGTCCTTTTTTGTATCTACTTTAATAAATCATTCTCTAAGCACAGGTACTTTTTTATACTCTTTTCTAATATCTTTATACTTTTTGATTTTCATATTTTTAAAATTCCACTGATCCTCTATTTAGTGTGAGGTAGGTAGCAATATGATATTCAGTTGCCTTAGCATCATTTATTAAAAAAACCATCCTTTCCTAGCCACATGAAAAGGTCACCTTTGTCATTGAAAAACTATTCAAACATATGTAGGTTTTTCTTTTCCTAACTGTCTACTCTTTGTCATTATTCAATTTGTCAGCACCTTCAATAGTATCACATGGTCTTAATTCCAGTGGTTTTATTATAATTTTGGACATGTGGTATTGTACATTCTCCTCTTTTTATTCATGTTTGGCTTTTCTAATATTAGTCTTTAGAACTTCCATTAAAATTTAAATTGTCAACATTTACAGTCAGAAAAAAATTGCTACAATTTTGAGTGTCACTGAATTGAATCTGCATATCAATTAAGGAGAATTGACATCTTGAAAATTTTGATTTATCGTGTTCATAAACATAAAATGTCTTTCCTTTGATTTATATCTTCTTTAATTTCTCTCAAATAAAAACTGGAATCTTTTATTTACATTTTTTGAGTGTGCACCACTTATCGGAAATGGTGTGGGGTGGTAGAGACTCAAAAAGACACAATGAAAACACGGTCACTGTATAGTATATCTACTAATGTGGATATTTTAGATGAAACTTTCAGCTTTTTGTCTTCTCTGGTAAGATAAGGGGGAAAATATTCCACAGACTTTTAGGCAGGTGATTCTGAGTACAGGGCAGTGTGGGAAGCACTAGAAATCAGTCTCCTCACCCAAACAACAGTTTCACTGACGGATCAGTCTTCTCACCCAAACAACAATTTCACTGACAAACTCTCGCCCACGTAACTATTTTGGAATTCTGGAGTTCATTGAAAACTTGCAAATCCCCTGGGATGGCTTGACTGGTAAACTGTAGCGTAAGTCAATTTCAGTTTAGAGATTATTTGAAGAAATAATGGTTTTGTGGGATGAATAGAGACCTGGAGACAGATAGTGGTGATGGCTGCACAACCATATGAGTATATGTAGTATCACTAAATGATGCACTTAGAAATGGTTAAGATGGTAAGTTTTAGAATATATTTTACCACATATATAATGTATTTTACCACAATTTTAAGAACTGAAAAAAAAGACCCAGAATAAATAGCTGACTCAGTTATCATTTCTTTTTATATTTGAGGACATGATTTTAATGCTTATAATTCCACTTGTAGCCATGGAGAAAAATGTTAGATAATATGCAATATTACCAATATCATCTAATTTGAAACATCAGAGAACATTCATTATTGATCTAAAAGTTAATGCTTTCAAAACAAATAGGAAGAAAGAAGTATGAAAATCTCAAGGCATTCATTATGATATCATATATAATTGATTCTAAAATCATGCTGGTTCATATTTTATCATTTCTCAAAATAAGATTTACAACGAGTGGCATCCTAAAATCGGTGTTTTTTCAGTAGCATAATTTACATTGTCTAAAATGGGTGAAACTAGATATTTATTCTTGGTGGTGTCTATAGATAATTGCAACCACCTGATATTTTAAATAACAAATGACTTTAGAGCAAGTGAGGAAGAACTATGCATGCTAGAAGTTGTTTTGCACCCTTCCAATTGATCTTCACATAAAAGCAAGAAAGTGCCAGCATCGGCATCTTCAGAATGTGTGTCAATGGCTTGGAAGAAAATATCAGAGATAATAGTGGAACATTCTTTTAAGAAATGCTACATCACCAATGTTCTTAAGGTCAAAAACAAAGTTTAATGACTCTGTGTCAAAAACGGATTCTGAATACGTTTATTTAGAATGAAAAGTATTTTAGAAAACCTTTAATAAATTTATTTACATACATTTTTATGTTACATAAATTCTGGTATGTTAGATAATAAAATGCTTAAGTCTAAAATTATGTTTCATTAAAATGAGTTATGAAAGCATTTTGTAATAGTTTAACAGGTAGTGATGTTTTCTTAATGGTACAAAATACAGTAATGTATCTTAAAACTGATGCATTTGTGGCTTCAGTGAAGTATGGCATAAAAAAAAGTCCCTAAAATGCAATATAAAGAGGAGATATGGATAAAATGAGGGATATTATAAAATATATATATAAATGTACATATATACATGTGTAAGTAACTAATAATTTATAATTTTTAGAAAAATAGTCATCATTTATTATTAAGTATATTTTATGACTCATTGAAAAGATAAGAACAAGAGAAAAACGTTTGAATGGTCTTATTTCAAAAGTCAGCATTTGAATATACTGTATTTTAAAATATCCTTTTATCTTCTTTAAATCATTTTGGTGCATATTAGGAGACATTTATATCTGGAGAAAAATATAAAACTTGTAAATATGTCATCTTATAAAGATGCACTAAATATTTTAATCTGTTTCATATCTGTTGGCAATAGATACAAGTAATATTAACAAAAGAAGATGTTAATAAAACTTTCTGTCATTAGGTTAAGCTGTACTAAGCTCTGAAAGAAAATATCGCCATGTTTTTCATGCTATTTTTTATGACCCTTGTGGTGCAATAAGATGGTTGTTTCTAAGCAGCAGTGTTAAACGGAATAAGAGTAATTATTATTGACACATAATGTAATTACCAATAATGTATTGGGTTCAAATGAAGAGGAGCATTTTAATCTTCACATGAAGCGATTGATGTGTTTAGCTCCCATTTGTGTTAATGGCAAGCATTCCCATGAATCTCAGTGTCAACAGAAGAGAAATGTACTCTAAAGGATGCTCATCAGAAATTCAAGCTGTTTTATTTAGCAGAAAGAACAGAGCTTCCTGAGAAAGATCTATTTTTTTAAATGAAAAGCAATTTCTACTCCATAGAGCATAACCAAAGACTCCCTGCCCTTCTGAATATCTCCCGTGTACTGTTTTCGACTAAAGAGGATCTGATTCCTTTCAGGCTTTCTGTGATTTGAAGTCAAATTTCTTTTTGAAGAAATAAATCATTTGTGCAGAATTGTTTTCAAATAATGTGCTTGGTGGAGACTCCAAAATCTTCTACTAAATATGTATCAAGCGGAGATACGGATACAGCATTATCTTTACATCCAAGAAAACCATTTCCTCTTTTCCTCCATTTGTTTTCTGATGGAAATAAAAGACTATTTACTTTCCCCACATTCAGATGAGGATGTAAGATCACAGGCATTAGGATAAAAATTGTGAGTTTCCAGATGTCCTCCTTGATGTAATTTTCATAAAATCAAATTTTCACTCAAGGTATTTTCTATCGTAAAAGCAATAAAACATCAATAATTTAGAAAAAGCCATATCCAAGTTGACTTAGCTTTGAATTCAAGCAAATATTAAAATAAACAGCTTGATTCATTTTAATTATTTACTACTGTTTGAATAATCTTCAAATATAAAAACGACACTAAAACAGCGTCCTATCTTGAGATCCTTTAGGGAACCATTTTTGAATAGATTAAAATTATTTGTAATAAACATGTAGTTTGCCTTTAAGTAAAACAAAGCTTTTAAAGTATCCCCAAATATTGGTAAATTAAATTATGGCATATTTAAGCAACAAAATACTAAAAAATAACGTTGTAAAAGAATATTTAATATCTTGGGAAAGGATTTATACCCTTCATTGAAGGAGAGTACAAGTTAATGTACAAAATAGAGCCTTAAATACGTAACGTCAGTACACATATTTATATAATTATTTCTGTCATTAGGAATATAGAGAGACTTATAAAGGGGGACAACTTAAAGCACAACAAGCTGTTAAAAGTTCCTATTGTGGCATGGTAGGATTACAGGTCATTTCTATTTTGTTTTCATGCTTTTTTGCAGTATATAAACATCTTACAATTAGTAGTTACTACTACTACTGTAATCATAAAAAAGAATGCCTTAAAATAATCTAGTGCAGGTGAAGTACAGACTGAAATATTACTTACAAATATAATATGTGTATATATATAATATATAATATATACACAATATATAATATATATTATATATAAATATATATATATTTTATATATATATATATTTTTTGAGATGCAGTCTCACTCTGTCACCAAGGACGGAGTGCAGTGGTGTGATCTCATCTCACCGTAACCTCTACCTCCCAGGTTCAAACGATTCTCCTGTATCAGCCTTCTGAGTAGCTGGGATTACAGGCATGCGCCACCATGCCCAGATAATTTTTATATTTTTAGTAGAGATGGGGTTTCACTGTGTTGGTGAGGCTGATCTTGAACTCCTGACCTCGTGATCTGCCCGCCTCAGCCTCCCAAAATTCTGGGATTAGAGGCGCGAGCCACTGTGCCCAGCCACAAATATAGTATATTTTACTGGCATAATTTTATCAAACATAGAAGAAACTTAATTTTTATATCTGGTAATTCTCATCCAAATGATCATGTTTCAATTAACCTTCAAATAAAGTTGCAATATTACTGCTTTCCTTTTGAATTTAAAAGTTTCCAGTTAATATTAGGTAACATAATTGCATTATATAATATTAGATATAAGAGTCTCCAAATGTTTTGAGAAATATAAATACAACCTTTGAAAACTCTTTGAAGTAAGCCATGTTGCTCACCTATTTATTAAGCAGTCCAAATGGAAGGACAGAGATTAATTGATTTCTTCCTAAGATTAGATGGTGAGTTTAGCTTGCAAGGATATTTTGTTTTTCTTCCCTTTGGGAGATGTTTTAAGCTGATTAGTGAAACTACAATATCAACATATAACTTCTGTCAGAAAGCTTGATGAAATCTTTTTTAAAGACTTAAGGTACATGTCTTTATTATCTTTGCAAGTCTGAGAATATAACTAGGGCATAAAAATATAATTGTTAGGAGATGTTTTTGACTTTGGGTTGGCTAGAAAATTTGCTTATTTAAACTATGAAATGTTATACTTTTCCAATAATTTCTTAAATATATATTTGAAAACATGCATAAATGAAAATAGAAAATTATGTTTGCAGTGGCTACTAGCCAGGAGCAAATCTCTTCGCTTAAGAAAAAAGAAACATTGAGGATGGAGAGTATAGATTCATATCTCTAATGAATTAAATGAGATTAAAAAGAAAGGTGGGGCAATAAATATTTCAAGTAATTCTAATAATGCCAAGTGAACACAAATATGGAACTGAAATTTGAATTTTTTTCCAGAGCACTATTTTGATTCTAGATCACATGAGGGTGTGGTAAGAAGGAAAATTTTATACAGAGCCAGATGTATTCATCGAAATGAGAGAAGGGCAGAGTTGTGGAGAAAACAGTTGTGCAAAACTGTAGGACAAATATCTAAAAGAACTTCAGATGAATTTTAGATATAATATTGTGGAAAAAAATGCTGGACCAGAAATTGGAAGATGGACTAATGATATATATCTGCATTGCTATCTTTGGAACTAATTTTTTCTTGCCTATGAAATAGTGGTTAGAAGAACTATTATTAGAATATAATATTCTTCTAATATTAGAAGAACTATTATTTAAAATGATATAATTGCATAAAATAATCATTGTCTTTTGTTTTTCTACATGTAACTCAGGAGTAAATTTGCCCTATGTTGAAAATTGCATACTGGATACATTTTAGATTGTCTTTCCTTAAAGATTCATTGTAACATGTAGCATGAGACAAAATTGATCTTCAGTTCAATTTACCATCATAGGATAAAACTATTTCTCACTTAGTGCTATGTGGGTTTGGAAAAGACCTTGTAGTGACCCAGCATATTTTCTACAAGATTGATGTGTTGTCATATTGCTTAATGAAAAAAGTATTCTTTTGTGCTGTAATTTCAAAGGCCAGGAAATTCATGAACAATTAAAATAAGAGGATGTCATAATTATAATATGCATAGCAATGGGGAATAAGATCCTATTTTATCAAAACCACCACGAGATCTGTTCCTTTCAAGTTATGTTTATTGGTTGACTTTTATAAACCACACAATATATTGACTTGGAAGACACAAGAGTTAGTTCACTATCAAATAGAGAGGAACACACAAGGTACATCGACTGTGTGCATTTATCTCTTCTCTCTACCAGAACATCAATGAAATGGACAAAGAAAATGGGATCGAAGGCAATAGTGGATAGAACATTTGAACATGTTTGACAGATAGGAGTCAGAGCAGAATTAATTGCGGAACAGAAGACAGCACTGCAGAGGGACACATTAGTGAGAATCAGCAAAGTTTCATGTTGAGGACTCCAGGCACAGTTGAAGACAGGGCTGAACTCCAAGAATGAAAATAGGAAGATTAAGAGAAACTTCATACACTGAATTCTGATACTTCCAGCTAGCCAAGTCCCCTGCAGAGATTAAAATATTATTCTTTGAGTCTCTGGTATAAAGACTGCTTTAAGACGAGGATGACAAGTCTGCAAGGTGGGTCCTTCTACAGAATTTCTAATCATGTGTTTAGGGGTCTTGTTCTTATATATGTAAAAAACAGCAAAAGTATCATAAGACTTTTGGAAAAAACTTCTATGATGGAAGAGTAAACAAAGCACAAACAACACAAACAGAAACAAGGTTTGTGATGAGAAAAAGTTATTTTAGGGAGCAGACGAAAGAACATTTAAAAATATAATTAGTAACTTCAGATAGGCAAATATATTATATCCTGAAAATAAAGATTAAAAAGAGCAATTAAAGAACAAGATGGGAAAAGTCAGAAATGTTAAATGACAAGGACTCAAGAGGTTTAACAAACAAAATGAAGTCAATGTTTTAAAACAAAGAAATAATGTTTTTAAAAAAGAAAAATAACAGAGGGAAGGCATGAAAAATATGAGGCTTATTTAGTCTTTAAGTCTTCTAAATCTGCAGTTTACTTAATGAGAATTAGAAAAAAACTGATACAGCAGAAGCAGAAGGGAAAGAATTATAAGTAAAGAAAGCACAAACAAATATTGCCTTGGTTTAATCCCCTCTTCTGCGAACCATATCCTTCAATGGTACATAAAAGGTAATTGTTAAGTCCTTGTTTTTGTCAAAATGTGTCTTCTATATTCACAGTTGATTGATGACATTTTAGGTTTAGATGTCTAGGTCATAGATAATTTCCCTCAGAATTTTAAATATTTGTTCCCACAATCTTCTATTATTGAGTGTTACTGTTGGGGGAAAAAATAGAGGATGCAAAAACAGAGTTCGACAAGGAAGAGAGGCATCAGAACTTCCCACAGTGAAAGCTGTCCACAGGCTTTTACAGAAAACAGGCTACTTGGAACTAGCTGGACAGAGAGCTGAGGGAGGGAGCTCAGGGTGGTCTCCTGTGAGAGAGGAAGACAGGCTATTTCGTGAATAACAATCTTCAGAAAAAAATCATTGTTGAAGACTGACACATCTGTTGGTGCTTTTAAGACAAAAGAAACAACCTACACAAACAAACAACATAAAAATAATTGGTATAAGAGTAGATTTTAAGTGTTTGCCCCGCAAAATGATAAGCTTGTGAGAGAATGCATATCTTAATTACCTAGACTTAGCCATTCCACAGTGTGTGTGTATGTTCAGGTGTATATATTTCAAAACATCATGTTGTACACTCATTGTATACATTTTTTATCTCTCAATTTAAAAATAACAAAACATAATGAAATAATTGGTATGAACTTCTTGAAAAACAAAAATTTATATGAGAGAGGGAACATTAAAAAGATTTTAGTTTGTTTTCTGAAAGAGGAGTGGGACTTTCTGGAAGAGGAATAGAGAGTAAGCAAAGCAGATAAAATGATTATTAACTACAGGTAAAGTAACAGAAGTGGTGTATGGATAGCAAGAATATGATCATGGAAAATTACTTCCATTTGACTGGGCACAGTGGCTCATGCCTGTAATCCTCACACCCAGGTTAGAATTGCTTGAGGCCAGGAGATCGAGACCAGCTTGGGTAACACAGTGAGAATTTGTCTCTACAAAAAAACAAACACAAAAAACTAGCCTGGTATGGTGGTGGTGCATGCCTGAAGTCCCAGCTAATCAGGAGGCTGAGGTAGTAGGATCCCTCAAGCCCAGTTTAAAGCTGCAGTGACCTATAATCAGATTACACCACTGCACTCCAGCCTGGGTGACAGAGTGAGACCCTTTCTCTTAAAAAAATAATAAAGAAATCATTCAGCATGGGACACCCTTTGTATAGTCATAAATTATAAAAACAAACTTGGTTTAGTAAAGATTTGCGACATAAAAACATTAGAAGAAAAGGGAATCAAGGAAGTGTGTGTGGTTATACTCAACACAGATACATTCTCAACTACAAGAAACTTAGGAGATACTATATGAGTTTCATAAACAAAGAAATGTCAGCATATGCATATTATTTAGAAAAAAAACAAAAGAATTGAATTTGCTGCCTCTGGATATCAGACTTGGGGATGAAGGAGGAGGGAAAAGAAAACTACTATGTTTTATATGATACATTCATATAAAATATGTACCTCCGTAGCTAACAAAAATTAACTTTCAGTAAAATAAACAAATTTTATTTTTATGTATGTATGTATGTATGTATGTTTTCAGTATGAATTACATGATTCAAGAATTGCAGAACATACCCTAAAAAAAAAGCTAAACAGAAGGGTGTGCTTAGTATCTGGAAACCCCTATAGTAGCAAAAGAGATATTATGAAAGCATTGAAAAAAGATAGTGACAGTATACACTTTATGTTTTAGCTTCTCTAGTCTTTTATTATGGAAGCACTCACTGTTTTGACTTCTGTGATATGTCATTCCCACGGTATCACTTTCCTCAAGTGCTTTTCCAACTTTTTATTCTATTCTCATTCTAAACTTTAATACTAAAGTCTCTCATATTTTAGTACTAAATGCTTTTTTTACTTAAATTTTTTTTTAAATTTTACATTAAGGGTATTCATGGGCAAGTTTGTTACAAAGGTATGTTACATGATGTTGACATTTGAGTTTCTATTAATCCCCTCATCCAGATAGTGAACCTAGTTCCCAAGGAAAAGTTTTTCAGCCCCTTATCCCCCATTTCCCTTCCCCCTTTGGAAATCCTTAGTTTCTATTGTTCCCATCTTTATGTCTATCCATACCCAATATTTAGTTCCTACATATTTGTTTTTCTGTTTCTGCATGAATTTGCTTAAGATAATGGCCCCCAGCTGCATCCATGTTGCTTCAAAGGTCTTGATTTCATTTTTAGTGGCTGTGTAATATTCTATGGTGTAAATGTACCACATTTTCTTTCAGCCACTGCTGATGGGCGCAAAAGTTGGTTCCATGTTTTGGTCATTATGAATAGTGCTGTGATAAACATATCATGCACGTGCAGGTGTCTTTTTGGTAGAACAATTTCTTTTGGGGTTAGATACCCAGTGATAAGACTGTTGGGTCCTAAAACCTTTTCTCTTTTCATTCCAAGCCCTTTTTTGAACTGACTACATGGACACTTAGAACATTAAGAAATAGCTGTGCTGTGAACTGACCAGTGATATCTCCAGTTCAGAACTCTCTTCTAGGTTCAGCACCTGTGTATGCAACTGTTTATGTGTATGTCAACTGTGTATGACATCTTTATGTGAATGTATCTAAGGTATCTCACTATTGCCATGTCCAAAACTGAACTCATGCCATTTACCCCACCACCAAGTTTTCTTCGGAGGTTTCAGTTCTTAGTGAATGCTACCTCTACCACATTGTACTTCAAGCAAAAAAGTGGGCATTTTCTTTGAGAAATGTTTGTCCCTTTCTTTCTGTAATGAATCTATCACTGTTGATTTTCCATTTTAAATATCTCTTTAGTGGATGTATTAGTCAGTTTCATACTGCTGATAAAGATATACCCAAGACTGGGTAATTTATAAAGAAAAAGAGGTTTAATGGACTCACAGTTCCACGTGGCTGGGGAGGCATCACAATCATGGTGAAAGGTGAAAGGCACGTCTTACATGGTGGTGGCAAGAAAGAATGAGAGAGAAATGAAAGCAGAAACCCCTTGTAAAACCATCAGATCTTGTGAGACTTATTCACTACCATAAGAACAGTATGGGGGAAACCATCCCCATGATTCAATTATCCCCTACGGGGTCCCTCCCACAATACACGGGAATTATGCAAGCTACAATTCAAGATGAGGTTTGGGTGGGGACACAGCCAAATCATATCAGATAGATATCAAAAATAGATATCTTTTCTCTATATATACTTGCCTTGCCTTATTTCAAGTGTAGATAAATACAAAAGCTAAGTGTTTTACTTGAAATCAAAACTGACTAGAATAAGAACAGTGGAGCAGGAAGGTGATTTGGGAGTTAAAGGAAAGTTGACGGGCCTTGAAATCACCATTGAGGCTGGGCACATCACTGGCTCACGCCTGTAATCTTAGCACTTTGTGAGGCTGAGGTGGGTAGATTGCCTGAGCTCAGGAGTTCAAAACTAGCCTGGGTAACATGGTGAAACCCTGTCTCTACTAAAAATATTAAAAAATTACCAGGTGTGGTGGTGCACACCTGTAATCCCAGCTACTCAGAAGGCTCAGGCAGGAGAATTGCTGGAACCTGGGAGGCGGAGGTTGCAGTGAGCTGAGATCGTGCCACTGCACTCCAGCCTGGGCAACAGAGTAAGACTCCATCTCCAGAAAAAAAAAATAATAATAATAGAAAGAAGGAAATCACCATTGAGGAGAGTACACCAAATTTCATATTAAGTCTTAAGTTTTTATGTGTTCCAGATTCTTCCAGATTCTTACAAATATTCTTCAAGTTGTTTGCAGTACCGTTTTCAATGTGTGTCCTCAAAGCAATATTCCATGTTATTAAAATTGTTTCTAACTTACTGGAAGTAACTGCAATAAGACGAATCATATAATTAGACATCAAATTTGTTTTGTTTTCTGCCGATTATAATGATAATAGAATATATAATAACAATTTCTGAATATTAAAATATATTTCTCATTTTGCTCATGACTCTATCTGTAGATGAAAACTCACTTTCAAAAGCAAATGTCATTCTTTAAACAATTTTTTTTAAAAATAGGAGACTGCTGTTGCCATACAGAAATTAGTGCTCCCGGGCTGAATTGTGAGAGTATCTTATTTTCATGGAGATATCCACGTCTACAAGGGAAAAAAAGATTTCTGACATACTCCGAATGTCTAGTATGAGTATACTGTCCACTAGTTCTACTTGTCTGAAATTAAAATATGGCAGAACAGGAGAACAAAAGTTTTTGGGACGCTTGTCATTTTCACTGACTCTCTTCTCTTGCATGTAATCTACTCCACAAGAACTGAGAAGTGGAATTCATAGTAGTAGCAGGATGAAAAGACAGCTCAAAGAAGGGGAAAAAATCAATAGAAAAAAATCAATGTGAAAGTTGTAAAAGCTATACCAATTAGCTCTCTAATATATGGCCTTTTGAAGTGCCAAAGAGCATTTTTAAGTGCTCCTTTTTATTTTTATTCGAATAGACTCACTGCTAATGGTACGGAAGCAATCATGTGAAACCAGAAAGAGACTAAACCCCAAAAAGAGCCTTCAAAGGCTAAAGGAGTATTTATAGTCTATACGATGGGTCTTTTATATTCACACCTTGTTTTTCTTGCTTCCTCTGGGCCACCTTCAATATATGTGAACATAAGAACTTGCAGAGTGTGTTTCAATCTCTTAAATAGAGCAAAAGAACAGAAGAGAACCATAATTTGTACCTCTGTGTGATATTTTGGGAATACATTTATTGTTTTACTTAAACACATTATCGTTAAGGAGTTTAAATTCACAAAAAGAGGACTTTTGGTGGTAGAAATAATGAGACTGAATATCTTATTTTAAAAATCTCATTTGGATTCTCTGTTTTTTTGTGCAAAGTATAATAAAAAGATTGAAGGCTATATTGTTCTTCATTCACTGTAAACCTTTCATCCCCCCGGTTAAACTCTTACAAAGAAGATAAGAAAGATGAAAGAAACTGATCTTGGGATAATAAATTACAACCAGTTTTAAATAATATTAACTCTTACTTACATAATTCTTATTGTAACCCAACACTGTTCTCCTGTTTATTACCTTGTCAATTCTTCTGATCCTTATAATTAGCCTATGAGGCAGGACATATATTGTCCCCACTTGTAGATGAGAAAATAGAGTCACAGAGAGTTAGTAGTTTTCCCAGGGCCTATGGGTAAGTGGTTTCATCCCTGGTGGTTTGGCTCTGTGCTCTTAAACGTTTAGATGCCTTTCAATAAAACATTATTTGATTGCTACAAATTATAGAACTTTATCTTATTTAGGATAGAGTAATTAGAGTAGCATGCTAACAACAAACACTGGGCTAGAATATGTGTGGATTTCAAATCACTAAATTGGAGATAGTAGAAATAATTTCAATACAAAACCTGCTTTTATTATTCATTCCTGTATAACAAAAAAAAAGACAGGTAGAGAACAGGCATTCAATACATATCTGTTGAAGGATTAATTAAATATGGTAGTTCTGTGGGTATTTTAAAAAATAAGGAGATTCTTTTTCTGTCCCCTAGGCTGGAGTGCAGTGCCGTAATCTCGGCTCACTTCAAGCTCTGCCTCCCGGGTTCACGCCATTCTCCTGTCTCAGTCTCCCGAGTAGCTGGGACTACAGGCGCCCGCCACCACACCCAGCTAATTTTTGTATTTTTAGTAGAGACAGGGTTTCACCGTGTTAGCCAGGATGGTCTCGATCTCCTGACCTCGTGATCCGCCCACCTTGGCCTCCCAAAGTGCTGGGATTACAGGCGTGAGCCACTGCACCCAGCCAGGAGATTCTTTTTTCTCTGACTTTCTACCACTGTCTCTGAGATTGAGTAGAAGTATAGGTTACTGAGAGCAAAACATACATCAAAACTATAGCAGACATCTCATCAGAAACCTCACAAGTAAGAAAAGAGTGGCATGAAATATTGAGGGAGTTCAAAGAAAAAATACTGCCAACCTAGAATTCTATAGCCAGAGAAATTCTCCTTTAAATTGAAGGAGGCATACAGTTGACTCTTGAACAATGGTCTCCTTTAAATTGAAGGAGATGTACAGTTGACTCTTGAACAACACAGGTTTGAACTATAGATCCACTTATACATGGATTTTCTTCCACCTCTGCCAGTTCTGCAACAGCAAGACTAGCCCGTCCTTTTTCTCTTCCTCCTCAGACTACTCACTGTGAAGATGACAAAGATAAAGACCTTCAGGATGATCCACTTAATGAATTGTAAATATCTTTTCTCCTTTATATAATTTTCTTAATAGCATTTTTTCTAACTTTATCGTAAGAATACAGTATATAATACATATAAAATATATGTTAGTTGACTGTTTATGTTATTAGTAACACTTTCAGTCAACAGTAAGCTAATAATGGTTAAGTTTTTGGGCAATAAAAGTTTATATGTAGATTTTCCATGGTGCAGGGGCTGGCATCTTTAACATTCACATTGTTCAGGGTAAATTATACTTTCTTGGGCAAACAACTGAGGGAATTCAACACCAGCAGACCTGCCCTGCAAAACATGATAAAATAAATTCATCAGGAAGATGATATAGGTCAGAATATCTAATCTACATAAAGAAAAGATGAGCTTCAGAGAAGAAATAAATTAAAGAAAACAAAAATGTATTTTTCTTATTCCAAATTGATCTGAAATGTGGCTGTTTGTTAAAGTAATAATAATAATGTATTGGGCGAGTACAGTATGCAGATAAGTAAAATAAATGTCAGCAATATCATGAGAAATTACTGGGAGCATAATTCTCTATTATAGGATTTGTGTATTATATGTGAACTAGTATAGTAATATTAAAGTGGAATTTGGTTAGCTAAAATTGCATATTTTAAAATCTAGAGAAACTACTGTTTTTTTAAAAAGAAGTATAATTGATATGCTAATAGACAATGAAATGGAAATAAATATAATGCTCAATTAAAACCAGGGGATGCAGAAAAAGTGTGGGGTGAAGTGGAAAAGTAAAATACAAAGGCAATGACTAGAAAAGGGTTATAAATATGGCAATTATTAATCTGACTTTATTAATAATGAACTTATGAATTTAAGAATGTACCAATAAAAAGGCAGAGATTGTAAGAGTAGATTAAAAAGACAAGATCCAGCTATATGTTGTATATAAGATCCTATTTTAAATATAGAGAATTAGGTTACAAATACAAGAATAGAGAAAATTGTATCATGCTCACAGTAACCAAAAGGAATCTGGAGTTGCTATATTATTTTAGACAATGAAGACTTCAGAACAAGGAAATCATCAAAGATTAAACTGGCATTGCATAATCATATAGGAATCAATTCTCAAAGAAGTCGTAACATTCTTAAACATCTATGTACGTAACAAGAGAGTGTTAAAATATGAGCTAGGCTGGGCACAGTGGCTCATGCCTGTAATCCTAGCACTTTGGGAGGCTGAGGCGGGTGGATCACCTGAGGTCAGGAGTTCAAGACCAGCCTGGTCAACACGGTGAAACCCCATCTCTACTAAAAATACAAAAATTAGCCAGGCACGATGGCGGGTGCCTGTAATCCCAGCTACTCAGGAGACTGAGGCAGGAGAATCACTTGAACCTGGGAGCCAGGAGTTGAAGTGAGCCAAGATTATGCCATTGCACTTTAGCCCGGGCTACTGAGCAAAATTTTGTCTCAAAAATGAAAATAAATAAATAAAATAAAATATGAGGTAAAACTCATAGAACTGTAAGGAGAAACAGAAAAAACCCTGTTGTAGTTAAACTTTTTAGCACATCTTTCTTAGGAATATATGAAGAACAAGGGGAGAAAATCAGTAAGGTGTAAATGATGTGAATAGCACTGTGAATCCAACTGATCGATATTTAAAACATTTTCATCCTACAAAAATAAAACACACATTTTTTGAAGCTCATATGGAACATTCACTGAGACAGACCAAATTTTTAACTGTCAAATACACCTTAATAAATTTAAAAGAGTCAAAGTTATATCATGATTGCTCTGAAAGCATAATGAAACTATACTAACAATTAATAACAGAAAGATAGCTGGGAAGTCTTCAGAGATTGGGAAATGAAGTCATCCACTTTTAAGTGGCAAATAACCAAATGAGGAAGTATCAAGAGAAATGAAAAAATATTTTGAGATAAGTAAAAATGAAAATAAAACAAAACTTGTGGAATGCAGTGAAAACAGTGTCTAGAGGAAAATCTGTAGTCTTAAATGCATATATCAGAAAAGTAAATTAAATAATAAAATTAGTAACTAAGCAAGCAACAATCTTCAGGAACTAGAGAAAGAAGAACAATTTAAGCATAAATTGTGGAAGAAAATAAGCCATACAAAGAGAGTAAAGAAATCAGTGCAAATCAGGAAAACAATAGAGAGATCACGTGAGCAAAGCAAGAGCTGTTTCTTTGAGAAAAATCAACTAGAAATAGTGAACCTATAGTCTGAGTAACACAGAAAAAAATAGATTAATCATAATTTAAAAATATCAGAATAGGAAGGGTCATTTCTACTAGTCCCATGTACATTATGCCCACAAGTTTGATAACAGGTGAGCTGAATCAGTTCTGAAAAACATACAGTATCATATCTCACATAAAGAGAAAGAGACCATCTGTAGAGTCTTATGTCTCTTAAATTAAAACTGTATCATAAACTTCAAAGAAAACATCAATCTCAGGTAGTTTCACTTCTGAAACGTATTAAGGAAGAAATAATTTCTTCCAAATAGTACAATACAAAAATGTGAATAAAAAGCATAGCTTTAAAGTGAAGAAATTGGACAAATTCTATCTCAGATCAAGAGTATTAATAACTGATAAGATATGTAGATTTTATGTTCCTTTGATATGATACCATGAAAATGAAATAACTGTGGTTTCCTCCTAAAAACCCATGACCCCAGGTTGATCATAAGAAAAACACCATCTGATCCTAACTGAGAGAGATTCTATAGTATACCTAAACATTTGCAAGTTTATCAAAAGCAAGAAATTTCTGAGAAAGTATGACACCAGAAGAGGCACCTGAGACATCGCCACTAAATGTAATGTGCTATCTTAGATAAGCCCTGGTGAAAACTAAGGTCAAAATAAAGTATGAACTTTAGTTACTAATAAGGTATCAATGCTGGTTCATTAATTGTGGCAAATGTGCTGCTCTAATATTAATATAAACTTTTGGTAATAGGGAAAACAGAGCATGGAGTATAAGGAAGTCTAATTTTTACAATTTTCTCTTCATCTAAAGCAATTCTAAAATATTATTTGTTAGCATTATTTAAAAAACACTTAAGGAAAATTGTATTTTAGTAGAGGCTATGTCTTCAGAAATGAATATGTGTGAATGCTCTAACTAAAACAGTTTATTTAAGAAAGCATAATTATCTAGAAAGAGTATATATTATGTATAAGAATGCAATTATCCATGTCACTTCTGGTTCTAACTACTTTATTTGCTTAAATAGTGCCCTTCAATAATGCATTAGTAGAGATTATTAAACATTAATATTATTAAAAAAATAAAACTAATGATTTTATAACTATTATTTAAGCCACTGAAATGAGATTCCCAGATTTCTATTGAACCCCAGCTGGGTCTTGGAACTTGATATCTCAAAAATTCCTTACACAGTAGCAGAATGGAAACAATCACATTAATTAAGATCATATTACTCTATTTTGTTTTTTTGAAAACATTTACTGTCAATCCCTTTAATAAGTCTTTTCTAGAGTCATGGTTTTATTTTAATGGGCATGAGAAAAGATGAAGAATCTGACTCCTATCAGCTGGATTTAATAAGTAATAAGGAAATAATAGTGGCCTGATCCTTGATTGTATATTTTACATAATTTCATACCCCTGGGAAATCAAGCCTTTCCAGATCTATGGCACACTTATTGGTTGCTTACACTTTGTCTCTTATAATGTACGTATCAATAGCCAGATAGCTGATTCTCATATCAAATAGGACGAAAGGACAAGACTAAGCAGAAATAAGACCCCTCTAACTTGTCCCATGTAGTAGTTATTCCAGATTTTCCTCGTTGTAACTCTATTTGACAAGTCATTTTGTCTTATCTGCAGCTATGTTTACATATCAGTAAAGTGTGCGTAATCACAGTACCTAACTCATACTTCTTTGGGAGTATTAAATTTTGTAATAGATAAAAAGCACCTCATATGCAGTACGTTCTCAATAACTGTCAAACACTGACATTTCTTTTTGTCGATCAGGAGAATTACTAAAAATATTATTGATGAAAACATAAAGTTGAGTTCAAAATAAATGAGTTACCAACTCAAGGTAAACAACAACAACAACAACAAAACCAACCACAATATATGGGGAGCTGAAAATACTGTCTTCAAGAGGGGTTTCACACACATAGTAATTTCTTAGCGTAAGGTTTTTTCTTTTACTCCTTGGCCTTCTTAAAGCGTATTTCTTAATGAGTAGAAAGCAATACACTTAGATTATCTTTGTCAAAATAGGCTAGAATGCTTTGTAAATCAGTTCCCGAATCTCAGTGACTTAATACAGTGAGGTTTATTACCCATCAGGTTGAATGTCTTTGAAGGTTGGCTTCTTGCCTTTGATTTGCTAAACTGAGTCATGTGGGATACCTAATTTCAGTGGAATAAGGAAGTGTAAGTCCATAAGGTGTTAAAAAAATCAGAAATATTTGGTAAATATTTCTAATGATACGATTTAGTGCAAGCCTTTCTACTTCTTTTCTCCTTTATGTATATCTATATACATTTCTTACATTTATGTATGGTTAAAATTAAGATCACACATTATAAACAAAAAATTTATATCCATCTCTTATTTAACAATTTATGGGTTTTAATTGCCCATGTCATTAAATGCAAATGGAAATGTGATTTTAATCAAATTTTATGATATGGATATCACAGAATATATTTAGATCCTGTAATATAATTAGACATATAATTCGCTTTCAACTGTTTCTATTTTAAATAACTCATGATGAAAATTTTCAGAAATACTCTTGCCCTTTCCTTGAATTTCGAGATACATAATTTCTAGGTCAAATTTATGTGATATTAAGGAATCTGGATGAAATAAACAGTTTTCCAGAATGGTTATTCAGCACTATGTGAGAATACCTATTCAGTGCAATCCTATCAACGTTAATAATAAGAGGTTAAATATCTTTGCAAATTTCGTTGGTATAAAATTATGACTCATTATTTTAATCTCCTTCAACTCATGTTTACTGAGGTTTACTAATTGCCGGATGCTCTTTTAGTCACTGAAGATATAGAAATAAACAAATTGTTTACTTTCATGAGCTCACAGTTTAGCTGTGATGACAACCAACCAACAAGCAAAAATACGAAATGTAGCTATCTCTCTGTATAGCTATATATATAGTATATGTATGCATGCATATATATACACACATATGTATAATAATACAGCACATGTAATCAGTGGGTTAAGAATATTACACAATCCACCAAGTTAAGAGAAAAGTAAAGAGGGGGCATGCTATTATATATAGATTGATCAGAGAAAGAGTCTTTGATAATGTAACACATGAAAAATGACCAAAATGAGAATGAGGTAAAGAAGGTATGAATGCAGGTATTTGGGGTTTGTTCTCTCCAGACAGAATAAACCGCAAGTGCAAATAGAGATGTGAAATGCTTGAAAATTGAGTGGAAGAGAAGGCATCTGCAATTAGAGCAGTATTAGTGAGGGGACGGCATCACATTGGGCAAGGGAGGTGGTATGGTTGGATGGGAGCTCCTGAAAATCACCTAAGGCCCTCTAGGCTCTGACAAGGTGATATGGTTTGGTTCTGTGTCCCCACACAAATCTCACATTAAATTGTAATCCTGAGTGTTGGAGGTTTGGCCTGATGGGACGTGATTGGATCATGGGGGTGGTTTATAATTGTTTAGCACCATCTCTGTACAGTTGTTCTTGCGATGTAGTTCTCAGGAGATCTGGTGGTTTAAAAGTGTGTGGCACCTTCCCAGTTTCTTTCTTCCTCCTGCTCTGGTCATGTAAGACGTGCCTGCTTCTCATTCTCTTTCTACCATAATTGTAAGTTTTCTTAGATGTCCCCAGAAGCAGAAGGCTGTATAGCCTGCAGAACCATGAGCCAACTAAACCTCTTTTCTTTATGAGTGTAAGAATAGACTAACACAGAAAATTGGTATTGAGAAGTTGGACAATGCTACAAAGATACCTGAAAATGTGAAAGTGCCTTTGGAACTGGGTAGTGGGCAGAAGTTGGAAGAATGTGGAGGGCTCAGAAGCATGCAGGAAAATGAGGGAAAATTTGGAACATCCTAGAGCCTTGTTGAATGGTTATGAACAAAATGCTGACCGTTGTATGGACAGTGAAGTCTAGGCTGAAGAGGTCTTAGATGGAAATGAGAAACTTATTGGGAACTGTAGCAAAGGTCATTTTTGTTATGCATTATCAAAGTGGTAGGCTGCACTGTGCCACTGCTTTAGGGATCCATGGAAATTTGAACTTGAGAGTGATGTTTTAGGGTATCTGGTAGAAAAAAATTTCTAAGCAGCAAAATGTTAAAGAAGTAGACTGGTTGCTTCTAAAATGCTATTCTCATATGCATGAACAAAGAAATTACCTGACGTTGGAATTTATATTTCAAAGGGAAACAGAGTGTAAAAGTTTGAAAACTTTGTGGTCTGGCCATGTGATAGGAAAAAAAAAAAAGTGCATTTTCAGGGGAAGGATTAAAGAAGGTTGCAGAAATTAGCATACTAAAAGGAAGACTAATGCCCATAACCCAGACAACGGGGAGGCCTCAAAGGCATTTCAGAGATCTCTATGGCAGACCCTCCCATCACAGGCCCAGAGGCCTAATAGGGAAGAATGGTTTTGTGGGCAAGGACCAGGACCTTGCTGCCTTGTGCAGCCTCAGGTCACTGCTTTCCATGTTCCAGTCGCTCCAGCTTCCCCTCATGGCTAAAAGGGCCCCAGGTATAGCTTAGGTGGCTACTTCAGAGGGTGAAAACCATAAACCTTGGTGCTTTTGACATGCTTTTAAGCCTGTGTGTGTACAGAGTGTAAGAGTTGAGGCTTGGGAGCCTCTGCCTAGATTTTAGATGATTTATGGAAAAGCCTGGATATCCAGGCAGAAGCCTGCTGCAGGGCAGGGACCCTCATGGAGAACCTGTACTGGGACAGTGCAGAGGGGAAGTGTGAGGTTGGAGTCCCCACACAGAGTACCCACTGGGGCACTTGCTAGTGTTGCTGTGAGAAGAGGGCCACTGTGCTACAATTTCCGGAAGGTTAGATCCACCAGCAACCTGGACACTGCACCTGGAAGAGCCATGGCACTCAATGCCAGTGCATGAGTGCAGCTATGGGGGCTGACCCCTGCA
Organism: Chlorocebus sabaeus; assembly: GCF_047675955.1. Taxonomy (NCBI): domain Eukaryota; kingdom Metazoa; phylum Chordata; class Mammalia; order Primates; family Cercopithecidae; genus Chlorocebus; species Chlorocebus sabaeus. The sequence goes on along the minus strand of NC_132921.1, from coordinate 15,907,386 downwards.
AAACCATAGGGTAGAGCTTCTGAAGCCTTTTGGAGCTCATCCCTTGCATCAGTGTGCCCTGGATGTGAAACATGAAGTCAAAGGAGGTTATTTTGGAGCTTTAAAATTTAACCACTGCCCTACTATGTTTTGGACTTGCATGGGGCCTGTAGCCCCTTTCTTTTGGCCAGTTGCTCCCTTTTAGAATAGGAGTATTTACTCAATACTTATACCTCCATCATATTTTAAAAGTCACTAACTTGTTTTTGATTTTACAGGCCCATAGGATCTGTGTATCTGTGTTCCCACCCATAACTCATGTTGAATTGTAATCCAAGTATTGGAAGTGGGGTCTCATGGGAGGTAATTGGATCATAGGGGCATTTTCTAATGGTTTAGCACCATCCTCAAGTGTTGTTTCCATGATAGAGTTCTCATGAGATCTGGGCGTTTAAAAGTGTGTGGCACTCCCGGCCCCCCACCCCTGCTCCAGCCATGTAAGATGTGCTTGCCTCGCCTTTGCCTTCTGCCATGATTGTAAGTCTCTTGAGGCCTCCCAGCTATGCTTTCTGTACAGTTTGTGGAATCATGAACCAACTACATCTCTTTTCTTTGGAAAGTACTCAGTCTCAGGCATTTCTTCATAGCAGTGCAAGAATGGACTAATACATGAGGACTTCAATTTTTATTGAAAAAAGAGAATGACACAGAAGGTTTCAAGGAGAGAAATGACATGGCCTGAATTGCATTTCTTTCATTTTAGTGGCAATGGAGAAATTTTCATATGTATATTGTGTTTCTGCATTTCTGCATTATAATGACATTAACTATTTTCACTGTACTTACAATTTTTTCCATTTTTATATTTGCCTTATCATTTTCTATTTTGTGCAAATTCAAGTCTATAAATGTTTCCATTGTTATTCTAATACTTTTGTTTCAGTATAATTTATGCACTGTTTAAACATTTTTACAAAAGGAATTGTTTTTAATGTTCATATAATTATAATAAATAGATGTTTTTATAATTCAGAAGCAGAGCATTGCAGACAAAAATCACTCAAAATCGTAAAATTACAAAATGATGACCAATGAAGATATTAATGCATAACCTTTTTGACAGATACTGCTTCTAATCTTAAAATAATGTATCAAATTTAAAATTTTTATGTAATTTTTTGAGATACAAAAACTTGTATATATTATATGTATATAATTTGGTAAGTTTGGAGAAAAACATACCTGTGAAATCATTACTTCAATTTATGCCATAAGCCTATCCATCACCTCCATAATTTTATGAGTTGGACTATATTTACCATATAATTGGTATTATGTAGGATTTGTCCTTCTGTGTCTGGTTTATTTCACTTAGCAAAATGTGCTCCAGGTATATTCATATTGTTTCAAATGGCAGGAGTCCCTACTTTTAAGACTGAGTAATATTCTGTCATATGTATACACCACATATTAAAAATCCATTCATCCTTTGGCACACATTTAGGTTGCTTCCATGTCTTGGGTATTTGAATAGTGTTGCAATAAATGTGAGAGTGCAGATATCTTTTCAATTTCCTGGTTTTATTACTTTTGGATATATATCAGGAAGTAGAATTGCTGAAACCTATGACTGGTCTATTTTCAGTTTTACAAAGTTCCAAGCTATTTTTATAATGGCTGAACCAATTTATAATCCCACCGAGAGTGTGTAATGGTTCCCTTTTCTCCACAAACTCACTAGCATCTTTTCAATTTTAATTTATTTTAACCATTTTAGCACCGAGACCGTGTGTTAATGACTAGAGTAGTCAACTGGTAGTGTATTACTTTGGTCATAATGATCGTAATTAGACCATCAGATTATTTGTGAGGAGAGTTTATATAATTTGATATTTTTCTTACCAAATACATTGTATTTAAATTGCTGCAGAACAATTAGAAATACTTTACATATCTGATTGAAGCTACTTTTGACACATTTGCCATTTTTGTGCTGGTTTTATATCCTAAGAAGTGGGGCAAGCGTGGGCTCTGCTGCTTTTCTCTTCTTTTTTTTCTTTGAGATGGAGTCTGGCTTTGTCGCCCAGGCTGGAGTACAGTGGCACAATCTTGGCTCACGGCAACCTCTGGAGGCCTCCTACATTCAAGCAAATCTTGTGCTTCAGCCCCCTGAGTAGCTGGAACTACAGGCTCATGCCACCATGCCAGGATAATTTTTCTATTGTTAGTGGAGACTGGGTTTCACCATGTTGGCCAGGCTGGTCTTGAACTCCTGGCGTCAAGTGATCCACTCGCCTCGGCCTCTCAGAGTTCAGAGATTAGAGGTGTGTGCCACCATGCCTGGCCCTCTTCTTGATTATCTTAGGAATTATTACTTTGTTTTGTTATTTTGATTTCTAAAATGTTGCTTTATTATTTTGATTTTTAAAAACCCACTATGTTGAAAGAAGATTTCATTGATTTTTACAATTTGGAGTAAACTGAATCTTTCTTCCCAGAATCATGATGTATGTCTTTACTTACTGAACTTCTTTAGTTTTTAAAAGTTTTACAATTAATATATAATTATAGTGCATATTTTTGGAGTACATAGTGATGTTGTGATACATATAACGTGTAGTACTTCGATCAGGGTAATTGGCAAATTCATCCTCTCAAACATCATTTCTTTCTGGTTCTAGCTATTTGAAACTATATGTTATTGTTAACTATAGTCTTTTATGTTCTCCAGGGAGATGTTGTACTCTCTACTCATCTATTTTTCATATTTTGCTTTACATTTTTTTAAAGTAGCATACGTACATGCATTTACCAATGTATATTTTACTTTTCATTGTGTTTTTAAATGGTAAACACTTTCATTTGAAAAGGGCTTTCTTTTTATTTTTAATTTTATTTTTGGTGTATAACCTACTACCTTATTAAGTATCATTGGCAAATAATCATCATTTTTACCTTCTAATATTTATTTATTCAGTGTACCGGTTGTGCTTAGAGAAGATTGTTGACTAACTGCTGTGACTGCAGATAGCCCTGTCTTATTATTTTCTTAAGAAGGCATGTCTTTTTTCTGTTTTACAGAAATACTCTTTGTCATATTAAGAAAAGAGATATATTTTTCTAGTATATTAATACATCTTACTAAAGGGTGATTAATTTTATTGTTAATCTTTAGCATCTATTGAAATAAATCATCTACCTTTAGCTTTGTTATCTTAAAACATAATGATGATAACAGTTTGTTGATTTCAAGCAATCTCTGCAATTTTAATAAACTCTTTGGTGTCATGCTATATTAGTCATATGGATTGCATATGCTAGTATTTTATTTATATAAAAATATTGCATCTGTGGCAATATTTGTCTTTGTTCTGTAACAATATAATAGCACCAGAATCACTTTTCTTTAGGGCAGGACTTTCATCGAGTACAATTCTTTTTTTTTTTTTTTTTTTTTTTTTTTGAGGCGGCGTTTCGCTCTGTCGCCCAGGCTGGAGTGCAGTGGCCGGATCTCAGCTCACTGCAAGCTCCGCCTCCCGGGTTCACGCCATTCTCCTGCCTCAGCCTCCCGAGTAGCTGGGACTACAGGCGCCCGCCACCTCGCCCGGCTAGATTTTTGTATTTTTTAGTAGAGACGGGGTTTCACCGGGTTAGCCAGGATGGTCTTGATCTCCTGACCTCGTGATCCGCCCGTCTCGGCCTCCCAAAGTGCTGGGATTACAGGCTTGAGCCACCGCGCCCGGCCGAGTACAATTCTTGGTTAGGGTTCTTTGAAAGCAGTTGTTTGATGATTGATCAGTTATAGCTCTCTTTTGTTTTTTATTTTCTTTGAAAATAATGGTAATTTATATTTTCATACATTTTAAAAAGTTTTTTTAGCTTATGGATATTTATTAGTATAATGTTTTATAACATTTTTCCCTTTATTTTTTAAAAAGTTTCCTCCAAATCGTTGAATATATTGCATTTCTTGACTTTGTTATATTTAGTAATTTCTCTTGTATACATCCTTTTTTAGACATTTTAGGGCTTTGACTATGTTAATAACAATTTGAGCAACAGTTATTCCTTTATTTTATCAATGTAATTTCTTTATTTTGTTTTCTAGTCTCTGCTTATCATTATCCATATCTTTTATTTTTTAAATTTCTTAATTCTTGATTTAAATGCATTGTTTTCATTTATCTTCAGCAACAGAGACCTTGAAGTATTTAAATTTTAAGTTGAGAACAGTAGCATAAGTTTTGAGATATATTTTTTTAATCTTCCTTTCATAATTTCTTCGTCTGTGGTTTATTTTTGACAAAGGAATTTTCAAAAGAAAATACTGAATTTATCATGTGTTTAGATTTAGAAGTCATGCTTTTGTTTGCAAATTTTGCTATTGTTGACTTGTGGTCAGAGAGTTTGGCCTTAAAATTTTTTATGTTAAAAATCAATTTTGGTCAAGTTCAGTATGTGTATTTGTCTGTATGTGTATGGTAAATTATCATCATTAATTTTTATACATAACACACAGCATTTCACATCCTCACCTTCTCTTCATGTCAAAGAGGTTGTATATTATATATATAAAATATACAAACATGCATACATATGTGTGTGTATACATGTGTGTATAGGTATATATGTATATAATGTGTGTGTGTGTATCTTAAATATTTTGTTACAATATTTAGATGTTTTATGCCATTCACACTTTTTGAATCTCATACTACATTAGGTGGTAAATTATCTTCTCTAGAAGAATATAAAATATTCACACAAAATATTGTATATAAATTCAAGGAGTTCCTGAAAACCCCTCTGAAAGAAAATAATGAATTCCTTTATTCCTATGTCCATTGCCCACTGTTAAAACCATCTCCCCTATACGTTAAATTATGATATCTATTTAAGCAGTCAAATTCAGAAATGAATAGGTATTTTAATTTCCCATTATGATTGAGATTCATCAATCTCTTTTCATTCTTATAATAATTCAGGCATATATACATTGATATTATATTGAATATTACACAAAAATATATTACTGACATACTGTGCCTTCTCTAGACTAGTACCTGGTGTCAATAACCAGTAACCCTCTTTGTTCTGTTTAGGATTTCATTATATCCATTTACTCATGTTAATTTTATGTTGTTCATTTCCTATAACTTTTAATGAATCTGAATAGTGTTTTACTTGATTCTGTGGGATATTTCATGTATACTCACAGAATATGCAAATAATTTTATCTACTCATTTCTAGCATGCAACTTTGATTTCTGTATCTTTATCTGATTGCATTAAACTATATGTACCTAATATTGTTAAGTAATAGAAGAAGGAATCCCTTTAATTGTTCTTTTTTTTAAAAATGAGTTTGCTTTATGTTTTACACAGAGTTTAACAGTAACTGTTACTCTAAAATAAGTTTTCTTCATAATGTTAAAATTATTACTATACATTTAGTTTTATAGTATTTTAAAAATCAAGAATAGTTATTTAGCCTCTCCTAACAATTTTTTTTCTTTGCTTTCCTCTTATTTTTTGAAACCATCAACTCTGATCAAGGGTATTACTGTGCTTTGACTTTTCAATTTATAAATAGAGCAACTACTTTATTTCTGTCCCCTTGCTTCCTTTCCAGAAATACACAACAACCACTGCTACCAACTGGAAACAAAGCGAACTCACTGTACTTCCATTATTAGCAATTTCTGCTTCCCACAATTCCGTACTAATTATGGTTGAATGGTTTATTACTCAGAAACAACACTGCAGTTGACACCGATGTTACATATGAATGAAGGAGTGATTGGATTGAGAGCATGGAGTTATGTTTGATAACCCACAAAACGCTTTCTGGTACAGCATAGGAGAAAACAATGCAGTCTCTGGATATTTCCTAAAGATGCTGAATGATTGGGTCTGACTAATGAAATAGGCTTTTTTTGCTCTTAACAAACTTTTTTGTATGAAGAATTTATTAAGTTGGGCATATGAACAAAGTACATAATGAAATCTCTAGGTGTTTGGGTTTAAAAGTTATTCTTTATGTTATTCCATGTTTTGAATTTGTTTTTTATATTTTAAATATTTATAATAAATTATCATTTGGAAGACTTAATAGTAAGAAAAAACAATTTCTTCAAGCATATAATGAAGCTGTTCTTATACAATTTTAATGGTGTGGAATGTGAGTAGTGTCACTTTTAAGATCATGGTTTACATTCATTCCAGATAAAGGAATAGTTTTCAAAATGGCATTTCATACAAAAGAGTAATTGCTAGATTGTAAATGTTTTGCTGGTAAAGACATAAGAGAGTATAATGCCTTTTTAAAAATCATACATAGAATAATGCTTTCTATTTAAAAAACTCAGTTTATAATTATTGACTTATTTCTCTTCATTTTGCTAAAAACTGATGTATTCTAGGGGCAAGAAACTATTTTTAATCACCTTTTGGCTTTTTTTGTTTGTTTGTTTGTTTGTAAGTTTCTGATGCCTGTAATGCAAACGACCAAAAAAAAAATAAAGATATAGTTTTTTAGGCTGAAATATTTATGGATGTAATGTTAATTACTGTTTAGTTCGCTGTCTTTTTGTAACATGAAAACGTTTGGTGTATGATAAACACAATTTTTTGAATGACTGGTGTATTTGTGTCAGAGAACAAAATATTCCGGGAATATTTCTGCCGCTACATGGATTCACTCTGAGATGCAAAGCTAAGGTGGCTTATCGTCTATTAGGATGATACTTACTTGCCTTAGTCTAGGCAGGTGAGAGAGTAGACAAGCCACTGAGCACTAAGGGTTTTAAAAGCAGGATGCAGACAGATATTTGTGCTACATTACTCTGAAGTTTATAAGCTATGGGAAAGAATCAATCAACATTGAAATTTTTATTTCAATTTTTTTTCCAGCTAATATTGTTTGTAATGGACTCCAAGCCGGTCCTGAAATAGCTTGTCCTGCTCTTCCACAAGTGTTGTTGAGCGTTGGTACTGTGGGTAAAAGTAATGTCTACAGTGATGTTGTAAAATACGAAAATACTTTATCCAAGGAGTACATACAACTAGGATTAGATTTTAAGATTCAACATTTGAGGAAATACTATCCTGTTGTCAATTACCTTCATAAACCATGGCAACTTTTATATTTGTCAGGTTAGTTCCTTGCAACGTAATTGTGCAAATAAAGGAAGGAAAGTAAGAATTGCAAAGCTGAAATTTAAATCTAAGCATCTCTGATGCTAAATAGGATCCTTCTACTGCTTAATGCTATAATAGAGAACCTAAAACTTTATTTATAAATATAAACAGCTTTTTTTCCTTCCAGGAATTTTCATTTTTATTAGAATTGTTTTTAACCTGGGATTGCTAAAAATCATATTTATAGTTCATTTTTTTCTGCCTCTGACTAGAATCTGATGAATGCAGGAATCAGCATTATTATCCAAAAAGAAACAGAAAAGTGTGTCGGTAACACAAAGCCCTGAGTACCTGCCAGTGAGTGAACTCTCCAGAGGTTTCTTTTGGCCGTATTCCAGGTACCTCTGGTTACTGCCTACTCTCCATCCCTCAGCAGTGGCATGTGTCTAATGATGTAGTTTAGAACATTAACTTTCTTAGCAAGTATTGCAGTTATCAAAATTAAAGTCTTCATCAAGGTATCAACAGAGTTACTAAAAATATTAGCCTTCACCAATTTTATTTTTCCTAGAAATTAAACCTTATAATTATTGCTACTACTACAATTCATTGAGTGCCTATTGGGTGCCAAACACTTTATAAATTCATCAAAGTACAATCAGAAGTGAGTTTTTTGAAAATTTATTATTATTATTATACTTTAAGTTCTAGGGTACATGTGCACAACGTGCAGGTTTGTTACATAGGTAAACATGTGCCATGTTGGTGTGCTGCACCCATGAACTCGTCATTTCCATTGGGTATATCTCCTAATGCTATCCACCCCCATCCCTCCACCTCACGACAGGCCCCGGTGTGTGATGTTTCCCTTCCTGTGTCCAGGTGTTCTCATTTTCAATTCCCACCTGACTGAGAACATACGGTGTTTGGTTTTTTTGTCCTTGAGATACTTTGCTGAGAATGATGGTTTCCAGCTTCATCCATGTCCCTACAAAGGACAAGAACTCATCCTTTTTTATGGCTACATAGTATTCCATGGTGTATATGTGCCACATTTTCTTAATCCAGTCTGTCATTGATGGACATTTGGGTTGGTTCCAAGTCTTTGCTATTGTGAATAGTGCCGCACTAAACATATGTGTGCTTGTGTCTTTATAGCAGCATAATTTATAATCCTTTGGGTATATACCTCGTAATGGGATGGCTGGTTTTGAAAACCCCATTGTCTCAGCCCAAAATCTCCTTAAGCTGTTAAGCAACTTCAGCAAAATCTCAGTACAAAATCAATGTTCAAAAATCACAAGCATTCTTGTGCACCAATAATAGACCAACAGAGAGCTAAATCATGAGTGAACTCCCATTCACAATTGCTTCAAAGAGAATAAAATACCGAGGAATCCAACTTACAAGAAGTGAGTTGTATAATGCTCAGTTTTACAGATGAGAGAACTGAAGCTCAGAGGTCAAATCATTGCTGATAGAGTTTTGGCACAAATTCGATTCTCAGTATACCTATTGTCATAGCCTATATTCTTCTCACCATACTTTGCTGCTGTTAAACTAAATAAATAAAATTCAGGCATCAGGAGAGGAATGCAATTATTTAGGCAGACATCTAGTAATATGAATACCTTTCATTTACTCTTCACAGTGTCTCATCTGTAAAATCTCATTTAACTCTCTAACTGTGCAAGAGCAAAGACCAGGAGTGAAAGAAAGGAACATGCAGGAATACGGAGTGGAAAAAAATGCCTGCTTTATATGGAATCACTAAAGGAAAGAAAGGTGACATTGCCAGCTGGTGCTATGCTGTCTGTCATCAGGTTTGATAACAGGGTGTAAACATGGGGTCTGTTACACTGAACAAGTAGGGAATACCTTATTACCTCCAAAAATAGCACAAATGCCAAGCAACTTTAACTGGCTTAGTCTCAGGAAATTTCTTCATTCCCTAAGCATGTAAGGTTACAGTAAATTACTTAGAAACTTAAGGTTTGAGTGTATCAAAAAACTCAGCTTTTCTGCATTGTTTTGACGATGGTTGAGTATTACTTCAAATTAGATTTGCTATATTATTGAGTTAAAATTCTCTAAAGAGTCCTTAATATGAAATCAGATGAAGAATTATGAAAACTAAACATAATATTCTATTAAATGAGGAGAGGAACTATACACACATTGGTGAAAACTCAGCTTGCTACGTTCCTTTGAATTTAGAATGAAGAAACTATTTCTCAGGCAAAGTTTGTCTACCAATAGTCATTCTGTAGGGAGGACTTGAAATGAAATTATAAATCTGCAAACAGAGAATTTATTATAGTGAAAAACCTTACAGAATCTTAACCACAAAAGCCAAATGCTGCAAACGCTGTGATGAATACCAGGCCTATACAGTTCTTAAGTGATTAGTACAACAAAGGGAAGAAAAAATTATGGATAATTTTATGTACATTCATACTGATTTCTTACTAAAAGGGTATTTTCTTTTTATAAAATTAATTTTGATAATTCTCCTTGAGATACTTCATATTACAAAACAACTTGAAAGGAATATTCTGACTTCGCAAAAACTTTTTCATTTAAAATAAAGTTTTTTTTTTCCAGAAAAAAATTCAGCTTTACCAATCCTGTGATATTTTCTTCTAAAAGAGGAAAAGGTGTTTATATAATATCCATTTCCTCTCTCCTATTATCCATATGTCTTGTACCTAAGCTGACTGCAACTTATTTGGCAAAGGAATGTTTTTCTAACTTTAGCAGTGGGAGCCTATGTTCAAATGATCCTGTGTGTAGAGACCTGATACATAATGCAAGTGCAAAGTCAGCTGGTGGGTTTAACATAAAGTTGAGATAGGGGTAAGATCTGACCTTGCATTGCTTTTGTCCATTCCTCCTTAATGGCCCAAAGAAGGCTCCATGAAAACCCTAGGGATCTTCCAAGATAGTCTGAAACCATTGGCATATCAATAACCCAGCCATACTGTTAACTGGATTTGATTTGATTAGGTTCCCTTCCATTTCATTTTCAGCTTTTAAATGCCTATTCATGTTTCCAAATTTCTCACACGTATTTTTCTTCAGGAATAACAACAATCATAAAATAATCATTTTTTTCTGTTATAAGGTTAAATGCAAGTTTCAAAGGTTTTTGGCAAAATGTAATCATAAAAGTGTGGGTTATTTCATGAAAAAATATTGTAGCAGGATAATGGATCGATCAGAGTTCTCCAGGTGTCAGGTGTTTGAAGGTGATGTAAAAAGATTCAAAAGGCTCAACAGAACTCACCTGTCTATCTTCCCGCAACACCCAGGAGGCCAAACTCCTAACGAAGGTCTGAGTCTCTACAAGATTTATGGTTTTCTTAGGTCTAAATTATCCTCTGAGCTAGCTTCAGATACCAGAGACTGGTTCCCTGGACTGGCCTATAGAACACTCCAAACCTCCAAGCACACCTGTCATTGAATTCTGTTGGGGATGTCTTCTGTAGCTCAGACAATAAGAATAGGTAATTGGTAACAAACACTTATTAGAGTCAAGCCCTGCTATAAATGCTTTCTATGCATCAACTCCTTTATTCCTCGTGATAGCCCTTAAAAGAAAGTTCTATTACTACTTAACTTTTGCAGATGTGATAAACAAAACACAGAATAGTTAAGTGGTCCACAATCACACAGATAATAAAGACGGAGTTTTTTATTAAAAGTCTCTAAGCAGAGACTTGATCTTAGATCAAGAATATGTTACAGGGCATCCCATAGCTTGAGGATATATCACCACTGCATTATGCCGCCTTCAGGGAAGCTGCATGGATACCCGAGCAAGGAAGTGTGCCTAGCTAAATTAAATCTACTGTAAGTAGCTCAAGGGAAGTAAGTGTAAACAATCTAATCTAAAAGTGTAGCTAAGCTACGCAAAGATATATTTTTTAATGTTTCTAAAGAACATTTTCTCTGAAATTGTGTTGATGCCAACATCATAAGAAGTGGATTATCAAAGTAGAATTTAAAAGTGTGAACATCTTAGTATGGTGCTTTTAAACATTTTAAGCAGTTTATTTGGCTCTATCTTCAGAATCACTGACTTCTAAATGTCTTTAATTTCCAATTTGCAGTAAGACTATACGCTTTTTCTCAAGTTAAAACCGCATGATAACTCATGTGATCAGTCAGTTACTCACTGAGATATAATCTGTGCATGATAGTAAATCAGTTATGCTGCCACATCGGTTTGGCTTTAAAATAGAATTGACCAATGTAAGTGATAGACTGACACTGATGACCAAGTGTGTCTGTTTGTTTTCTGTTATACATATCTAGACTGAATGACTATCATACATTAATTCATATGTAAAATTGAGGTTATTCTCAGGGTCTATGTAATGGGAAATTACACAAGTCATTTTTACATAAATATACTGAATTAATTAACTTCTGAATTTGTAGTTATTATTTTGGCTATTCTGACCTTTTGTACTTAACAAAAGCCGTGTTAATTTTGATAATTCTCAGCTTGTTATATGAAGAAAAACTTTGTCCTTAATTAGACTTAATTAGCTTATATTATTAAAAGAAAAAAACTAAATATCTTTTGCTGTTGTTAAGTTAGGTGTAAAAACCCTTTTAAGTACATTATCTTGTATATCAGCTTTAATAAATTTAGAAGATTAATGACATTACTTCTCGAGTAAATTTAGAAAGAATCAGATTATTTCCAAAATATGTTATAGTGCATCCCATAGCTTCCAGGTATGTCACAAATTGCATTCTTTCACATCTTTATTTTTAAATAAGAGGGTGATCTAAATTCACAATCCATTGTAATCCTGCTACATTGCATTTTAACTGAACTCTACAAAATACAATCAGGAAAGGTCTCTGATGATCATGTAGTCACATATAATGAACAGCCATGTCTTACAACTCCAGGGTGCACCCGTTGTAGAAGTGTCTAAGCAAATGGTGTTCCCTGGGGCACAAATATCACGCCGTTCATGGTGTCTCCTGTGGTTGTGAATTAAGGGGTCTTGTGAATACCTTGTGTACTGTAGGAATTCCGCCTGCGGCCTCCCTGACAGGTACTCATTCAGAGTTTCTTGTCCACCCAAAGCCTTTTCTTGTTTCCCTCTTCTTACAACATCATGACCTTAGATCTTTGTATGGGTAGAGTCTTATCTGTCTTTAGGTCTTCACTCAAATATCATTTTCTCAGAGAAATTCCCTAATAAGTGAATGAGTAAAAGAAAGTTCAAGCAGCTCTAGTGACAATGACATGTTATCCCGTGGGTTCCTCATCTTATTGTTGGGCAGCTGTAATTTTTGAAACGCCCACTATGGAGAAGACCAGTTGTGTGTTTGCTAGCACAGCCATAACAACATGTTACAGACGATGAAGCTGAAAAAAAAGTAAAATTTACTTTCTTATAGTTTTGGAAGCTGGAAGTTCCACATCAAGGTGTCAACATCTTTGGTTTCGCCCAAGACTTCTTTCCTTGGCGTGCAGATGGATGCCTTCTCCCTGCTTTCTCACAGGTCTTTCCTCTGTGCGTGCCCATCCTGATGTCACTCTATGTGTCCCAATCCCTTCTTCTTCCTTTTCTTTTCTTTCTTTTCTTTTCTTTTCTTTTCTTTTCTTTTCTTTTCTTTTCTTTTCTTTTCTTTTCTTTTCTTTTCTTTCTTTCTTTCTTTCTTTCTTTCTTTCTTTCTTTTTCTTTCTTTCTTTCTTTCTTTTTCTTTCTTTCTTTCTTTCTTTTTTTGAGACAGTCTCACTCTGTCACCAGGCCAGAGTGCAATGGCATGATATTGACTCACTACAACCTCTGCCTCCTGGGTTCAGAATTGTCTGAATCATCAGAATCATCTATTTCAGAAAAATCAGATTCATCAAATGAACCTTTGGCCAACAACTGTTCTAGAATGATGTTAATATCACACATAGGAATGCCATGATTTCTAGGATTTGACATTTTCAGTGATCAAGAATTACTGTAATTTGTAAATGGGAATACCACTACTAAAAACAGAATGCTATAAACAGAATAATGTTTCTGTTTCCAAAGTCGATATACTAGAGTGGTGTGAAAATAATAACAGCAAGATATTTCGTGGCAAAGTTATCTTGAGGTAAACACTGCTGCTGAAGCATTGCTGGTGAGCATTCTGAGGGAAAATGGGAAAAGGGTTAATAAACTTATCTCCAAATGCAGTCACATTCTGGGAGTTCAACATCTGTATTTTAGGTTACACAATTTAGTACATAACTCCCATCTTTGCCTAAAGGCTTCTTGCTGCTTTCTGGATTCCCACAGCTTACCACCCTCTTCTATCTCGGCACTTTTCTTTGCAGTATTATCTCATGCCCTTGACCATTACATGAGACTTAACTGATCTTATAGGAAAAAGAATGGTAATTTACTATGGCAGATGAGACAATGTGGCTCTGAGATTTCCTATTTCAGGGAGCATGAGTGACCAACAGCTTCAGCCACTGTGCTCTAGACCCTTCCCTGCATCTGCACCACAGTGAGAATTCTCTTAAGTGCTTCCATCCAGTGACTAAGTGCAGCACAGGGACTAAGGCAAGCTCTTTCCCATAAGAAATAGGATTCCTCTGGTGGAGACTTTGGCGAGGGGACCCCCCCCTCCATTAATCTTGTCAAACTCTTAGAATCACACTTCAGTCTAACACCTTCCTTTCTTTCCTTCTTCACAGGGGTCAGATATGCACATTAGGCTGACAGTTTCCCATCCTTCTCTGGCTCCCTCATTTACTTTGCAGGCATTTCTCCCAAAAGTATGCTGCACATCTAATCATCCAGACATCTTCTTCTTGGAGGGGCCTGGTCATATTGCTTGTACATGTGTAAACGATGGAGGTCTTCTGTCTTTGGAGACTGTAACTTAAAGAAAAAAAAAATCAAAGGTGGAAATTCTAGCTGACAACAGAGAATATATATTTCAGAAAGGCTAAATACCATAATGCAAAATAATGCAAAACTCAATACAAGAATAACATTTAAAAAGAATATTTCATATTTCTGAAAAAATTATACATTTTAAAATATAACATTTTCTGTTCAAAAAATTTATTCTGAACACAACGATATTTTATCGCTATTTATACTTAGAATAAATATAATTTTCTGTATGAAAGTCATCATCAGACAAAAACAGATCATCATCAGGAGTCCAAAGGGATAAGACCAACACATGGAGGAAGGATAGACCCTCTATTTGATGTCTCCATAATGATTTCAGCAAGGGCAAAATGGGACCTACTCGCAAACAATCATAGCCTAGCTTCCACTGTCAACTTTGAGACCAGCCAGAACTAATCTCATTATGCTCGTTATCTGTTTATGTCAATCACCACAAGGAGTCCCAGGATTCTCGGTTTTCCCTCACTGCACACACGTTAATCACTCTACATTATTGTATATCCTTTATTATGTCCCTTTGTTCCATTCTCTTTAATTCCTAAAACCTCTCTAGTGAGCCCTCTGGAATTTATGGTCCATCATAAATAAAACCTTCATGCTCTCTTCTCTAAAAATTACCTTCAACTCACTCTAAATGAAACTTCAATCTCCCTTAATGATGCTACTGCCTCTGCAGGCACTCAGTTGGAAGCTGTTTTGTTTCACACTGGGCCCACCTTTTCATAAGTGTCCTCTTTGTTCCTCACTGCTAATTTCAGTCTGTAATCTCTCCATGGTCTTAAGTATCTATAACATTGATTAAAATGTCATTACCAGTTTGTACACACATCGATCACTCAATGAATTTTCTCCAACCCCAATGGTCTCATCGAATTTCTTCAAACTCATCAGAACACACAATTCTCAGGGCCTTAGGACTTTCTATTCTCTCCCTTGATAATATGCTTTCAAACATTTGCCTAGCTTGACCTGCTCTATCAACTTAATTTTTAAATCAAATTTCAAAGAAAGCTACCCTGTCTACAGTATATAAATTTGTCATCACTTTTACTGTATTTCTTCTACTCCAGGTTTCTCATGTTTCCTTAATGGCAATAGTTTTCATCTGTATCTTCTATCAAGAATTTAAGCTACAGATGCACAGATCACGTTCTTCACTGTTGTATAACCAGGGTCTGCTGTAAAGTAGGTACTCGCTATGGTCTGGATGTTGGTGACTCTTCCCAAAGTCATATATTGGAACATAATACCCAGTGTGACAGTAGTGAGAGGTCGGGCCTTTGGGTAGGGAGTAGGTCATGGGGAGAAGCTCTTATGAATGGAATTAATGCTTTTCTAAGAGAGGCTGAATGGAGCTACATTGTCTCTTCTATCATGTGAGGATACAGCAATAAGGCACCATATCTGAAGTATAGAGCAAGCCCTCATTAGACACTGAACCTGCTACTGGCTTGATCTTGGACTTTCCAGCCTCTAGAACTGTGAGCAATAAATTTCTGTTGTTTATAAATGACCCAGCCTAAGGTATTTTGCTTTAGCAGCCTGAACAAACTAAGACAATATTTAATAAATATTTACTGAATGAATGCAATAAGTTGAATTTATTGCAACTATAATCTTCCTCTCAAATCAGAGAAAAAGAATTTAATATCCATTTAAGATAAATAACATTGCTTTCTGTTTCGTTCAACATTTTTATCAGTTTCATCAGTTATGTGCATGGTTCTCTGTTTATAATACTCACATGAATAAAACATGATTTTATAGCTTGAACATTCCCTTTCCAGGTATATAAACACAACTGTAAATAAACAGTAATAATTATAGAGGTAAAGATTATTTACACATAGATTTCAGTTTTCTATAGCAACTATTTGGAAGATAGTTTTGAGAGGAACAAAATCAGAAACAGGTAAAACAATTAGGAATGTACACAGCCATGAAGGTGAGAGGTGATGGTACCTTATAATGAATTGATTAGTAGTGATGGAGAGGAACAGACAAATAGAACATATTTAAGTGGTAGAATTAGGAAAAAATGATTTTTAACTTTATTTCCTCTCTCTTTAAAAAATAGGAAAGTATATCTAACAAAGAGATATTAGAGCATTCAGTTGCAAGGGGAAAATAAAAAAAATTAACATTTTTATTGATTTAATTTTGATGTGACACCAAGAAGACACCTAGAAAAATATCTCCAGAAATATTGGTCTGAATATAAAGCTTGATATAGAGGTCTGGGATAGAGAAATTAATTTGGGAGTGTTCAATATGCACAGGAGTAAATGAGATGGCTGAGGATAACATATAGAGACAGAACAATCATGAGACAAAGAAAAACACTCTAAGAATAAGAACTTAGAACATTGACTGAAAGGATACTCATTTAAGAGAGAGAATAAAATGTTGGAAGCAAGGAAGAAGAAAAGGAGGATGGGGAGAGGTGAAGGAGGAAGAATTTAACAGTGTGGTGCATAGTGTGGTACATATTAGAAGTAAAGGGAGAGATTAGATAGTGTCAAGAATGAAAAAGGAAGCAAAATTCCCAATAGCACTAGAAAAGCTCAGTAGAATAACAAGTGAAATCCAAAATACATAAGAAACTCCAACTGAATAGTAAAACAAAAGCAAATGAAAAACAAAAACTCTGATTTTAAAATGGGCAAAGAAGTTTTATAAACATTTCTCCAAAGAAGAAACACAAATGACCAACAGATACATGAAGAGGTCATCAACATCACTAGTCATCAGGAAAATGCAAATCACAACTACAATGAGTTATCACCTCACAGCTGTCAGGGTGGATGCTATATATACAGAGATGTTAGGATGGATGTCTAATATATATATATATACACACACACACACACACACACACACAAGTGTTGTGAGGGAGGGAACTTTGTACACTGTTGGTGGTTATGTTAATTGGTATAACCATTAGGAAAAATAGTGTGGAGTTTCCTAAACAAACAAAACATAGAATTACCATATGATCCAGAAATCCCACATCCTGATATATACATGTATCACCAAAAATGAAATCAGTAACTCAAAACGTATCTATACTCCCACATTCACTAAGGAACTATTATTCACAATATCCAAGATAGAAAAATAATGAAAATTTAGTGTATATATATGGGAAGAAATATTATTTACCCTTAAAAAAGGAAATCCTATCCTTCACAACATCATGGATGCACTTCGATGAGATTATGCTAAATGAATTCAGTCGGAAACAGAAAGACAAAGACTGCAGGATCACATTTCTATGTGGAGTTGTTAAGAATCAAACCCATAGAAGTAGGAAAGAGAGTGGTGGCCCCCAGGGCCTGGGGAAAGGAGGAAAACAGGAAGTGTTGATCAAAGGATACAAAGCTTTAGTCATGCAAAATAAATAAGTTCCGGAGATTACTGTATAACACAAGGTGTATGGTTAACAATGCTGTGTTGTTGTTTTCTGTTTGTTTGTTTTTAATTTGCTAGGAGAGTATATCTTATATTAAGTACTTTTACCACAAAAGGAAAAAAAATCAACAAAACAAAACAAAAACAGGGAAACACAAATAACCCAAGTGGGGCAGGAGTAAATTTTTGAGGTGAGAGATAAGTGTATGACATTGTGATGATGATTTCATGGGTGTATACTTACCAAAAATGTCATCAAGTTGCATAAAATAAACATATACAGTTTTCTGTATGCCAATCAAAGGTCAATAAAGAGGAAGACAATTTAAAAAGAGAATTACTATTGGATTTACTATTAGGAGACCACCAATGGCTATCACAGAGTTTCAGGAGCACAGAGAGCAGCAGAACGCAGGATACTGCACATTGAATGTGAGGTAAAGCTGTTAAGGACATGACAATAACACTTTGATTCCAGATGAAAGTGGGAGCAGGAAATGGGGCAGTAGTTGGATGGGTATTAGGTAGGTAGGAGAGGTTTGATTTCACTTAGAAGCAAATAAAAGGAAGTAGAAAGGGGGATGCTGAAAGTGCAGTAGAAAGTAATTAACAGATGGCACAATGTTCTGGAAGCAATAGTGAGGAATGGGATACAGAGCTGAGTTAAAAGGTGTAAGAGAGAAGACAGGAAGACAGGACAGTTGTGAAGGTAGATGTGGATGTAGATTAGCTTGTAGGAAAGGTTCTGGTTAGTTTATGTAAATTAACAGTCTCATTTTGTTTTCCAGGCTGGAGTGCAGTGGGGTGATCTTGGCTCACTGCAACCTCCGCTTCCTGGGTTCAAGTGATTCTCCTGCCTCAGCCTCCTAAGTAGCTAGGATTACAGGTGGGCACCACCACATCCAGCTACTTTTTCTATTTTTAGTAGAGATAGGGTTTTGCCATGTTGGTCAGGCTGGTCTGGAACTCCTGACTTCAGGTGATCTGCCCACCTCGGCTTCCCAAAGTGCTGGGATTACGCCACTGTCCCTGGCCATTTCTTAAAAGCTAAAGGAGGTAAGGTTTGTTGCTGATAATTGTAGGCAGGGATTTTGAATACCAAGCATAAGATATCTGTGTATTCTTGGAATACTCATAAAGGAGGATGAAAGAAAAGGATGTACTAGAGCAAGTAATTGGAATCAAGCCACAGATTTCTTGGGGCACCAAGCTTTACAGTGGTATAATATTCTATGATAATCACCAGCCATCCCCATGTGTAAATGGTAAGGTGGGCTTTAATTCTGAGTTGCAGTTTGGCCAGAAAAGTGCAGTAAAATAAAAATTACAAGGTAACTGAGATACCTGAAGGGGAAGGAGGAGATGATCAGTGATATGGTTTGAATTTGTGTCCCGGCCCAAATTTCATGTCTGATTGTAAACCCCAATTTTGGAGGCGGGGCCCTGGTGGGATATGACTGGATCATGGGGGTGAATTTCCCTTTTGCTGTTCTCATGATGGTGAGTGAGTTCTCGTGAGATCTAGTTGTTTAAAGGTGTGTAGCAACTTCCCCTTCACTCTCTTCTTCTCTGTCCACGTGAAGATGTGCCTGCTTACCCTTCCCCTTCTGCCATGATTGTAAGTTTCCTGAGGCTTCCCTCGCCATGCTTCCTGTACAGCTTACAGAAGCATGAGACAATTAAACCTCTTTTCTTCGTAAATTACCCAGTTTCAGGTATATCTTTATAGCAGTGTGAATGGACAAATGCAATGAGTCATGTCGTATATGTGGGACTGAGAAGGAAGAGAGGCCAGCAGGAGTTGATAGATCAGAAGAAGATAAAACAGTCAAGAATCTTTGCATTTCTTTAAATCAAAGAGTAGAAATGATGTGAGTTACATTATAGGAAACCTGGACAGATACGAATATAAGATCAGAGAAAAGGTTATTGAAGTAGAATTTCTCAAACATATTTGTTTCAGATGATTTCACTCTCAAAAAATTGTTTGATATGGAAAGGAGTAAATATTGTGATCATTAACGATGTTCATGCATTTGAGACTAGAAAAGATTTTGGAACCAAAGGAAAATATTGAAATATCCTTGTTTAGTTTTAAAATAAGTAATCTGTCAGAGAAATAACTTGTCTGTGGTCCCACACCTACTTTGTGGAGGAATTACAAATATTTGTGGTGGAATTAGGAACAGAATTAAGATTCTTTTTTCAAATATATTAGCTTATTTATTTATTTATTATCGTTATTACCTCTGTTACCTAATGTTGGAGAGTGTATTAATATCTTCTTCTTTTTGTCCCTGAAAATGAGCAATCAATTGCTTAAGATAGCAGTGAAACTTGTCAACAATATGTCTCAGAACAAATGATAAGCAATGGTAAAAAATAAAATGTTGCTTGTCTTTTGCTCATGAAACTATATCTGTCATTCATAAACTGAGCTCTCCCTCTCTCAGTGTTTGCATATACACCTTATAGAGGAGGAGTGGTAGAAGACAGGTTAACATTTGAATGGAATTTATTATTGTCTTTTATTATTATACTAGTCAAGAAAGATATCTAATATAAAAAAGAAAACAATCTTTATATTTGCATATTGAATTGTATTATTTTTCTACTGTTGATGCAAATATTTTTGCTAAGTCTCCCATGTTGAATCAGACTTATTCTAGAAGTCCACAGTTTGCATGCTGATGTGCTGATTATTGTCTCTTGTAAAAAGAAACGTCTACTTTAGAGGCAGTGTTAAGTGACGCTGTGCACATATTTGTATGTATTATTAACACTTTAACAACAGGGGCTGGTGTCTGTGGTGAAGGTAGAACAGGTGCCACAAGCCAC
Organism: Chlorocebus sabaeus; assembly: GCF_047675955.1. NCBI lineage: Eukaryota > Metazoa > Chordata > Mammalia > Primates > Cercopithecidae > Chlorocebus > Chlorocebus sabaeus. The sequence goes on along the minus strand of NC_132921.1, from coordinate 15,887,083 downwards.
TGGGCTGACTCTCATCGTGGTTTCTAGTTAGATTTCAAAAGATAAAGAAAATTGCATCCTCACCTCCCAAAGAAGATAATTCTTGGGCACATGTCAAATGACTGTAAATAATTCTATGAAATCAATTGTCACATGAATTGAATTCAGCACATCTTTCCTTTTGTTTTAGGTAGGGAGGCACTCTTTTCATAGAAACCATAAAAATAGTGTGATGAAATTTTCTGAGTCAATCAGACATTTTGAGTGATTCGGTTAAATTCTAACCCTATTATTGGATACCTATTACATATAGAAAACACAATAGAAAGCCAGGCACGATGGCTCATGCCTGTAATTCCAGCACTTCGGGAAGCCGAGGTGGGCGGATTACTAGGTCAGGAGTTTGGAAACAGCCCGCACAACATGGTGAAACCCCGTCTCTACTAAAAACACAAAAATTAGCTGGGCGTGGTGGCGTGTGCCTGTAACCCAGCCACTCAGGAGGCTGAGGCAGGAGAATCACTTGAACCCAGGAGGCAGATGTTGCAGTGAGCTGAGATCACACCATTGCACTCCAGCCTGGGTGCCAGCGACAGAGCAAGACTGCATCTCAAGAAAACAAACAAACAAACAAACAAACAAAACCACACAATAGAAAATAACCCTAAGTCACAGAAATACTTGTAATGATTTACATTAACACTTTTTAAGTACTATATTCGTTTAGTACTATATTCATTTGTTAGCTATTTAAGGCAAAGACATATGTACTTATCAAAGTATACAAGGTAGTTGAGAACTCAGCTTGATATGATACTAAGAATTTGGACAGTCTGTTCTAGGTGGAGAGAGTATGGAGGAGTAAAAAAGAAAGGGAAAAAACTACTAATTTTGAATTATTGCAACATAAATTTTAGAAGCAGAGATAGAGGCAATGCTACATTAAGCTGGAGAGAGAGGCAGAAACTAGATTCTGAAGCAATACTGATTAGATAAAGTCACAACAGAAATCAATCAAGGAGGATAGAAGATACAAATGTCATTATGCACAAAAGCTAAAGTAAACATTGTAATTCATCATAACATTTTTTCAAATATTATAGGAATTGTAATGAAAATACAGTCATCCTTCAGTATCCCTGGGGGATTTGTTCCAAGGCCTCCCCTTGGATACCCAAACTGGAAGATGTTCAAGCTACTGAAAGAAAATGGCATAATATTTGCACATTCTCCCAAGTACTTTCAAGTATTTCTAGATTACTTATAACACATAATATAATATAAATTCCATGTAAATAATTGTTGTAGTGTATTGTTTAGAACATACAAACAAGAAGAAAATCTATACATGTTTAGGATAGAGGCAATTTTTAAAAACAGATTTTTGATGCACAATTTGTTGAATCCATGGATGAGGAGCCCATGTGCAAGAAGGGCCAATTGTATTACTTTACATAATCTGTTTAAAATATTTCCATTTTCCAAACAATAAAATATGTACACATATATTTTAAGAGGCATAGTACTTAAAATAAAATTGTGTGGCCTCAGTTCTTCACCTATTGGTTACTTTTTAGTATTTTCTAGTATTAAGTATTATCGCCCACCATTGTAACTTTAATTTGATGATAAAAATATAGTCTACTTATGTCTTGAAAGCCTTCCTGAAGCCTTTTTTTCTAGCCCAACCTAATATTACTCCTGCCCTTTCTTGAATTATATTGAGTAAATAAGTCTATTAACTGCTTCTGCAAGCTTACTCTGAGTTTCTGTGACTATCCCTGCCCCACTCCCAACACATTTTTCTTCATAAAGACATCCCTTTCCTTTAATTTCCACTTGTCAAAACCTACTCAAGTTCATCTCTGGAAAGATGCTACTCTTCACATGAAGCTCTAATTAACCAGTGAGAATTGGCCTCTACTTTTGCTCCCACAGATGTGGTTAAACCTTTATTTGAAGACAAGGATTGTTTCTTTCTTAAATTATGTATAAACCACCCAAACCTTTATACAAGACGCTGTTATTTGAAAGAAAGCTAGGCCTTGGCTACTGTTACTTCTCCAACATCATCCTCCTTGTTTGGTTCTGACCTCTGCAACCCTCTGCGTCTCATAGGCGGGATGGTTCACCTCCACCAAAATTAGTCTAATCCCAGTGCTCAGGACTAGTTCTGAACAAAGCAGCCTTTAGGCATAATTGATTTAAAGATCAAACCCATTTATACTAGCCACTGACATATTCTATTTTCTACTAAAACACCATGAACCTTTTTACCAGTTACTCTACATGGTTACCTAGTTGATCATTCCTCTATTATCTCATGCTGGACTATTCTGTCAGTTTTTATGGTGTGAAATAATATATTTAAGTCCTTCAGTATCCACCCAAGGCACTGATTATTGGAGTGGGTGGACATTAAGTGTTCAATAAATGTCTTTTGAGTGAGTGAATGAATGAGTGAAGTACATGCAGAAATCAGTGAATGAATTGTTAAGACTTTGTGGAATCATGTACTGATTGCCACTGTCCGGGGAATTACACTCAAAAGAGAGGCCACTCCTTAGTTTCATGCAATTTTTCCCACTATGCAGCCTTCTTTCTGATAAGGGGTATGTTATTGCTAAGGAATGGGCTTGCCAAAGTAAATCCTGCCCTCCCTATGTGATAAAGAGAAGGAGGAGAGAGTCCTTTGATGAATAATGTATCTAATATTCAATAATGTTACTAATTACAAGTATCAACATTGCAATATACACCTTTTAAAGTAGTAAGAAAGCATCAAGATTACTTATACTTCATGTTTTATACAGAAGAGTCTCTTAAAAATGAGAAAGGTTGAGTTATTTGCTGAAATTTTGTAGTAAATTGCAGCAGAATTGAGAAGACAACCTTGGTTTCCTATCTCACCATCCAGTGCTCTTTCCATTATAAGCGTATTTACAATTATGGCCTTAACAATGAAGTGAGCTAATATGACTTAATCTTCATGCTTCTTGACTAGTGATTACATTTTTACTTTTTGCTGTATCACGAAGTTGCCAAGAAGCTTTATAAAAAAAAAAAATTGTACAAACTGTGATTTTATGACACATCAGTCTTTTCTTGATACCAGCTAGGCTGAAGATAACATTTTTTGCCAACTCTTCTCATCTGCCAAATAGCTTTTTAAAAGCAGTAAATATAAAGTAAAATTTCAAAGCAAATGCTCACTCAATTCTCAAGGCAACAATTTAGAAAAGGAAAGCAACAGAAATCTCAGGAGGAGCTTCTAAGAGGTCATGTGGCCTTGGATGGAACTTTGCACTCTCTCAAATCCCTCGAGGAAGGAAAGTCATTTGTGCTGGCAGTGCTGGGACAGAGCGGTCCCTGCGAGTCAGCTGCAGAGCGGCTTGGGATGTGCTCTTCATCCTTTTCCTCTCCAGGAGACTTCTTAGAACACTTGGAGCAATAAAAGAAGGAATCAATTCAACTCTCTTGCTTGTGGAATAGATTAGGAGATACGGACTAGTGTAAAATACTTTCATTTTCACACTGCTAGAATTTGTTATTATATTGAAGGCTGTTGCATTAGTTTGTAAGGGCTACCATAGCTAAGTATCATAAACTGGGTGGCTTAGGACCCAGAAAAAATCTATTTCCTCACAGCTCTGGAGGCTAAGCTTAAGATCAAGGTGTCAGCAGGGTTTCTTCTGAAGCTTGACTCATAGAGTGTCATCTTCTCTTTGTCTCCACACAGCCTTCCCTCAGTATCTCCCTGTGTCCTCATCACCTTTCCTTATAAGGATATCAGTCATTTTAGATTAGGACCCACACACATGACCTCAAGTTACCTTTATTACCCCTTTGAGATCCTGTTTCCAAATACAGTCACATTATGGGGTACTGAAGGTTAGGGCCTCAATATAGGAATTTTGGAGGAGCACAGTTCTTTAACAAATGTCTTTTACTATAGGTCCAACTTCCAACACAAAGTAGAGAAAATTTGGGGCCATGCTTTTCAGGAATATGACAATTCTAGATAAAGTGCCAACCAGGCCTCTGGTTTTCTATTGGCAGAAAACCTGGAAGACAGTTCTGAATTGAGCCCCTGCTTAAGTAGCTTGCAGTTAGATTCCAGGACCCTAACATTGAAAACTGATACTTGTTGTTATTTCCATAACTTAATGTCTATGTTAAATAAAATTCTTGCTTAAAGTTAGGATGAGCTTATGTCAGTGACAGAAGCTTGATTCAAGTGTTCATTTATAATAAAACATCAGCTATTTATTTTTTGATGACTAGTTTACTATGGTGTATTAGTCAGGGTTCTCTAAAGGGCCAGAACTAATAGGATAGATGTATATATGAAGAGGAGTTTATTAAGGAGTATTCACTCACACAATCAGAAGGTGAACTTCCACAATAGGCTGTCTGCAAGCTGAGAAGCAAGGAAGCAAGTCTGAGTCCCAAAATCTCAAAAGTACGGAAGCCAATAGTGCAGCGTTCAATCTATTGCTAAAGGCCCAGAGACCCTGGCAAACCATTGGCGTAAGTCCAAGAGTCCAACAGATGAAGAACTTGAAGTCAAATGTTTGAGGACAGGAAGTACCCAGCACAGGAGAAAGATGAAAGCCAGAAGACTCAGCAAGTTTAGTCTTTCCACGTTCTTCTGCCTGCTTTATTCTACCCACATTGGCAGTTGATTAGATTTTACCCACCCAGACTGAGGGTGAGTCTGCCTTTCCCAGCCCACTGACTCAAATATTAATCTCTTTTGGCAGTACCCTCACAGACACACCCAGGATCAATACTTTGCATCCTTCAATCCAATCTAGTTGACACTCAGTATTAACCGTGACAGGTCCACTCCTTGTCAACTTGAACTGGAATCATATATAATATTCAAATAAATACAATAATAAGGTCATAATTACACCTAACATAATACAACTATCCTTCATACAACCAGAAGTGTACTAATCCTTAACTTAAATGCTGTTTCATGAAGTTAACAACACTTAAATGCTGACATGAAGTCAGTCATTCTTATGTCACATGATAAAGGAAAAAGGAAATAAAGTGAAGATATTTTATTAGTACAAGTGTATACATTCACGAACATGTTCTTAACAAAATAAGAAGGAAATACTCATGACAATTAGTCCTCGTTTCTGCAACTGGTCATGTTGTTGTAAGCTGGTATTGATGACTACCTTCTTCTGCTTTCTGTAGAAGTACATTCTGTGTTTCCTTTGCCTTCAGCAAGCACCTCAGCAGGTTGTAGTTTTTTACCTGGTGGAGTGACCCAAACCTTCATTCCCGAAGAGTCTGGTCCATTTGTAGTCCTGCCTGGATTGGGTTGTTGTAGTTTCCCATTGACCTTAATCACAGGGCATGGTAATACTAAGAGACAATGGATCTCTTGTATTCCATGTATACTCTTCCTTACCTCCATGATGGAGTAGTACACAGATTTCATCTTGGTAGTCTGGGTAAATCACCCCAGCAAATACTGTAACTCTCTTCTCACCTGTTGACTTAGAGGTAGGAGAAGCCAAAAATGGCCAGATGGTAACCTTAACTTCCAGTTTAACGGAATCATTGTTGTATCCCCTGGTGGCAGCATTCCTCTCCCTGGAACTAAGACCTCTAAGCCAGCAGAACATAATGTCATGGGAACATGAAGCAAGAATTTTGCTAGTGTGTCACTAGAGGTGATGGTGATGATGAATGGTGCCACTTCCACTTCCATCACTTGATTCCTGGGCCTGGGATCCTGGTTATGGGAGAAAGAGTACCATATTTTGGATGCTGATTCAGAGTATACAAAGATTTCTGGAGAACTTTGCCCCAGTCCTGCAAAATGTTGTCATATAGTTAGCATTAGAATTGTGACCTCAAAAGACCGTTCCACAGTTCTATCAATCCAGCGGCCTCATGATGATGGGAAACATGGTAAGACCAGTGAATTCCATGAGCATGAACCCATTGCCACACTTCTTTAGCTGTGAAGTAAGTGCTTTGGTCAGAGGAAATGCTGTGTGGAATACCATGACAGATAAACCATTCTGTGAGTTCATGGGTGGTAGTCTTGGCAGAAGCATTGCATACAGAATAGGCAAACCCATATCCAGAGTAAGTGTCCATTCCCGTGAAGACAAACAGCTGTCCTTTCCATGATGGAAGAGGTCCAATATAACTGACCTACCACCAAGTAGCTGGCTGATCACCCTAAAGAATGTTCCCATATCAGAGGCTCAGTGTTAGTCTCTGCTGCTGGCAAATTGGGCCCTCAGCAGTGGCTGTAGCCAAGTTAGCCTTGATGAGTGGAGTTAGCCTTGATGAGTTCATGTTGCTGAGCCCATGCATAACCTCTATTCTTGCCACCATGACCACTTTATCATTGCCCAATGGGCCAATGACAGGGGTGGCTGGGGAAAAAGGGTTAGTGGTGTCCACAGAATGAGTCATCCTATCCACTTTATTATTAAAATCCTCCCCTGACGAGGTCATACTTTGGTGAGCACTCACATGGGATACAAATGTATTCACAGTTTTTGACCTCTCAGAGAGGTCTATCCACATACGTCTTCCCCAAATTTCTTTGCCACCAATTTTCCAATCATGCTTTTTCCATGTCCCTGATCATCCAGCCAAACCATTGGCTACAGCCCATGAATCAGTATATAATTGCACATCTGGCCATTTCTCCTTCCAAGGAAAGTGCATAACCTGGTGCATTGCTCAAAGTTCTGCCCACTGGGAAGATTTACCTTTGCTACTGTCCTTTAGGGATGTCCTAGAAAGGGGCTGTGGTGCTGCAGCTGTCCACTTTTAGGTGGTGCCATCATATCTGGTATCATGCATAAACACCTGTAAACCAGGTTTGGTATCGTGCTGAACCATCAGTAAACCAGGCCCTAGTCTTCTCTTCCTCGGTCAATTATAGAGAACTCCCCATGAGGTCATTGGCGCAGGCTGTGGGAGGGAGGGCAGAAGAGCAGGAGTGGAGGTCATGGGCATTTGATCCACTTTATCATGTAACTTACTTTTGCCTTCTGGACCACGTATATACCATTTCCATTTGATGATGGAATGCTGTTGTGCATGCTCAACTTAATGGCTAGGTGAATCAGAAAGCACCCCGTTCATGATAGGCAGTTCAGGTTGCATGGTGACTTGATGACTCACAGTTAAATATTCAGTTTCTACCAAAGCCCAGTGACATGGTTTGGCTGTGTCCCCACTGAAATCTCATCTTGAATTGTAGCTCCCATAATCCCTATGTGCCATGGGAGGTACCTGGTGGGAGGTAATTAAATCATGGGTATGGGATTTTCCATGCTGTTCTTGTGATAGTGAATAACTCTCATGAGATCCGATGGTTTTATAAAGGGTAGTTTCCCTGTGCATGCTCTCTTGCCTGCTACTAGGTAAGATGTGCCTTTGTTACTCCTTTGCCTTCTACCATGATTTTAAAGGCCCCAGCCATGTGGAACTGTGAGTTCGTGAAACCTCTTTTTCTGTATAAATTATCTAGTCTTGGGTATTTCTTATAGCAGTGTGAGAATAGACTAATACAGGAAATTGGTACTAGTAGAGTGGGGTACTGCTATTAAGATACCTGAAAATGTGGAAGTGACTTTGGAACCTGGTAACAAGTAGAGGTTAGAACAGTTTGGAAGGCTCAGGAGTAAACAGTAAGATGTGGGAAAGTTTGGAACTTCCTTGAGAATTGTTAAACAGTTTTGACCAAAAAGTCCTGGCTGAGGTGATCTCAGATGGAAATGAGAAACTTATTGGGAACTGGAGCAAAGGTGATTCTTGCTATGCTTTAGCAAAAAGACTGGTGGCATTTTGCCCTTGCCCTAGAGATCTGTGGAACTTTGAACTTGGGAGAGATGATTTAGGGTATCAGGTGAAAGAAATTTCTAAGTAGCAAAGTGTTCAAGATGTGACTTGGGTGCTCTTAAAAGTATTCAGTTTTATTCATTCACAAGGATACAATTTGGAATGGCTTAGGTTTGAAAGGGAAGCAGAGCATAAAAGTTCAGAAAATGTGCAGCCCAATGATGCACTAGAAAAGTGAAACCCATTTTCTGAGGAATAATTCAAGCTGGCTACAGAAATTTACATACGTAATGAGGAACCAAGTATTAATCACCAAGACAAAGGGGGAAAATGACTCCAGAGCATGTCAGAGGTCTTCACAGCAGCCCATCCCATCACAAGCCAGGAGGACTGGAAGGGAAAACTGGCTTCGTGGGCCAGGCCCAGGGCCTTGCTGCATTGTGCAGTTTTAGGACTTGGTGCCCTGAATCCCAGCCATGGCTAAAAGGGGCCAATGTACAGCTCAGGCAATAGCTTCAGAGAGTGTAAACCCAAAGCCTTGGTGACTTACAATTGGTGTTGGGCCTGCAGGTATACAGAAGTCAAGAATTCAGATTAGGAAACCACCACCTAGATTTCACAAAAATGTGTGGAAATGCCTGGATGTCCAGGCAGAGGTGTGCTGCAGGGGTGGAGTCCTCCTGGATAACCTCTGTTAGGGCAATGTGAAAGGGAAATATGGGGTGGGAGCCTCCACATGGAGTCCCCACTGGGACACCACCTTGTAGAGCTGTGAGAAGAGGGCCACTGTCCTCCAGACCCCAGAATGGTAGATCCACTGACAGCTTGAACCATGCACCTGGAAAAGCCATGGACACTCAATGCCAACCCATGAAAGCAGCCAGGATGGGGGCTGTACCCTGAAAAGCCACAGGAGGAGAGCTGCCCATGACCACAGGAACTAACCTCTTGCATCAATGTGACCTGGAGTCAAAGGAGATTATTTTGGAGCTTTAAGATTTGACTGCCCAACTGGATTTTGAACTTACATGGGGCTGATATCCCCTTTGTTTTGGCCAATTTTTCCCACCAGGAATGGATGTATTTACCCAATGTCTGTACTCACATTTTATCTAGGAAGTAACTTACTTGCTTTTGATTTTACAGGCTCATAGGCAGAAGTGACTTGCCTTGTCTCAGATGAGACTTTGGACTTGGACTTTTGAGTTAAGAATGCAATGAGTTAAGAATTTGGGGAACTGTTGGAAAGGCATGATTGATTTTGAAATATAAGTACATGAAATTTGGGAGAGGTCAGGGGCAGAATGATATGGTTTGACTCTGTGTCCACACCCAAATCTCACCTTGAATTGTAGCTCCCATAATCCCCATGTGTTGTGGGAAGGACCTGGTGGGAGGTAATTGTCTCATGGGGAAAGGTTTTTCGCGTGCTGTTCTCATGATGGAGAATAAGTCTCAAGAGATCTGATAGTTCTATAAAAGGCAGTTCCCCTGCACATGCTCTCTTGCCTGTTGCCATGTAAGATGTATGTTTGTTCTTCCTTTGCCTTCTGCCATGACTTTGAGGCCTCCTTAGCCATGTGGAACTGTGTTCATTAAACCTCTTTTTCTTTGTAAATTTCCCAGTATTGGGTATTTCTTATAGCAGTATGAGAATGGACTGATACAACCAGCAACAGTCCAAGAGCTGTCTCTCAAAAGGAGAGTAGCTTTCTGTGGAAGATGGCAGGGCCTTGCTCCAAAATCCTAGAGGCCTCTGCTGTGATTCACCTATGGGGGCCTGCCAGAGACTCCAAACAGCATCCATACCTGCCTCTGACACTGCAAGCACCATTGGATCTGCTGGATCATATGGCCCAAGTGGCAGAACAGCTTGCACAGCATCCTGAACCTGTTGCAGAGCCTTCTCCTGTTCTGGACTCCACTCAATACTAGTAGCCTTTTGGGTCACTTATTAAATTGGCTGGAGTAACATACCCAAATGAGGAATGTGTTGCCTCTGGAATCCAAATGGGCCCAGTAGGAGTTATGCTTCTTTCTTGGTTTTAAGAGGGGCCCAATGCAGCAACTTATCCTTCACCTTAAAAGGAATATCTTGACAGGCCCCATGCCACTGGACACCTAGAGATTTTACTGACATAGAAGGTCCCTGAATTTTAGTTAAATTTATTTCCCATCACCTGACACACAAATGTCTCACCAATAAATCCAGTGTATTTGCTGCTTCTTTCTCAAGAATCCCATCAGCATAATGTTGTCAATGTAGTGGACCAATGTAATATCTTGTGGAAGGGAAAAGCAATCAAGATCTCTGTGAACAGGATTATGACGCAAAGCTGGAGAGTTGATATACCCCCTAGGTAGGGTAGTGAAAGTATATTGCTAGCCTTACCAGGTGAAGGCAAATTGCTTTTGGTGGGCCTTATGGAATGGAGAAAAAAGAATGGAGAAAACGGCATTTGACAAATCAATGGCTGAATACCAGATACCAGGAGATGTGTTAGTTTGTTCAAGCAATAAAACCACATGTAGTACAGCAACTGCAATTGGAGTAACTACTTAGTTAAGCTTACCATAATCCACTGTCATTATTAAAGATCCAGCTGTCTTCTGCACAGGCCAAATAGGAAAGTTGAACAGGGATGTGATGGGAATTACCACCCCTGCATCTTTCAAGTCCTTGATGGTGGCACTAATATCCGCAGTCTCTCTGGGAATGCAATATTGTTTTCATTTACTATTTTTCTAGGTAGAGGCAGCTCTAATGGCTTCCATTTGGCCTTTCCCACCATAATAGCCCTCACCTTACCAATCAAGGAGCCAGTATGGGGAATCTGCCTGCTGCTATGTATGTCTACGCCAATTATGTATTCTGGCACTCAGTGCCCTCAGCCTCATTGAGTTCCTCCCACACATCCCGCATTCCAAGTTGCAGGGTCCCATATTTTTTTCCAATTAATACCCTCACTTTAACAGTAGACACCTGGTGAGGCTGAGCTTGTACTTTTGTTGCAGGTCAGCCACTAGCATGATAAGAGCTTGTGTCTGATTTTTCCACAGTTTCAGCCTTTTGTCTACAGGAGATCAGATTCTCACCCAGGGCAATCTTTTAGCAGATTTGAAGCTCAGTGTGTGCTCTGGAGCTGGGAGTTAGAATCCCCGAGGTCATTTTCTTTCATCATTTTGTCCAGCAAACATGGAAGCAACAAACCAATTTCATTATGTTCCATGGTTCTCCACATATGGCCAAAGATGTCATCTATAGAGTCACTAAACTCCTTGCCTCTCATGAGCAGTGAATCAGGAGTATCAAATGTATTTATTTTGCATAGCTCTCTCAATAATTCATGCAAAGGGCTATCAATGTTCTCCATACTATTAGAAGTAGAGTCCTTATCATTTTGGAGTCTAATAATATTAAGCAGTCAACTCTTGAAACTCTCAGACCAACTAAAGAATTCCATCCTTAAAATTCTGTTCCTCTCAAACCACTTCTGGTACCAAAATCTGTTTTAGTCAGGATTCTCTAGAGGGACAGAACAAACAGGATAGATGTATGATTAAAAGGGAGTTTATTAAGGACTATTGACTCACACGATCACAAGTTGAAGTCCCACAAGAGGCTGTCTGCAAGCTGCGGAACCAGGAAGCCAGTCTGAGTCCCCAAACCTCGAAAGTAGGGAAGCCAAGAGTGCAGCGTTGAGTCTGTGGCCAAAGGCCCGAGAGCCCCTGGCAAACCCCTGGTGTAAGTTCAACAGTCCAAAACCTGAAGATTTTGGGGTCCAGTGTTCAAGGGCAGGAAGTACTCAGCATGGGAGAAAGATGAAGGCCAGAAGACTAGAACGTCCTCTTATTCCACCTTCTTCTGCTCACTTTATTCTAGCTGCACTGGCAGTTGATTAGATTGTGCCCACCCACATTGAGAGTGGGTCTGCCTCTTCCAGTTTACTGACTCAAATCTTAATCTTTTCTGGCAACACCCTCACAGACGCACCCAGGAACAATACTTTGCATCCTTCAATCCAATCAAATTGACATTTAATATTAACCATCACATATAGATAGCGAAATTTTCTAGGCAGTGAAGATGTGATATGCAGAAAAATGCTCCCCAAGCATGTCTCTGCCATAATCTTTTGTGAATATGTTACCTTTGATAAAAGCAAAACATCAGCCAAATTACATTTAAAGGAGTTTAATTGAACAATTAATGATTCACGAATTGGGCAACCACAGAATCACAGCAGAGTTACAGAGACACCAGCACAGTTATGTGGTAGAAGAAGATTTATAGACAAAAATAGGGACATGACAAACAGAAATTGGAAGTTAGGTACAGAATGGCTGGATTGGTTAGAGCTCAGCATATGCCTTATTTGAACACAGTTTGAACTTCTAGACAATTCCCACATTTCTTGGCTTGTGATACTTTCCTCCAACTTTAAAGTCAGTAACATGGAAACTCTCTCTCTCATGCTACGGTATTTCTGGCTCTCTACAGACATGAACGTTTCTCCACTGTTATAGACTCATATGATTAGATTCGGCCTATCAGACTTATCCAAGATAATATCCCCATCTCAAGGTCCTTAACCTTAATTCTGTCTGCAAAGTCCCTTTTGCCAAGAAATGTGGGAATTGTCTAGAAGTTGGAAGAGGCAAAGAAACAGATTTAACTTGATAGTCTAGAAAAGAGCACAGTACTGTCAACATCTTGATCTTAGTCCACTGAGACCTGTTTAGAACTTCTGACCCATATAACTCTAAAATAATAAATTTGTGGGTTTTATTTAAGCCACTAGCCTTCTGTCAATTTATCATGGCACAATAGAAAACATATACAATAATTTAACGTTATAATTATTTGAAGATTTTTGTGCAACTTTGTCTAAAAATTCTATCATTACATGAATTTATCTTCTTATTTATAGTAGTCTTAAATACAGCAAGTGACATATACATTTAAAGATTCAAACCCCTGATAATGTTATTAATTTTTGATCATCCTTTATTTAACACATATCTGAATGCTATTCTACTTTTTATGTAAAAAATTTCTAAGTCCTTGGTAAGTACAAATAGTTGATTTTTATACAATATTTTAAAATATACATGATAAAACAAGGATTTTGGTAAAATCTATTATTATAAAGAATACTGTAGAAAAGCAGACTGGAACATACTTGATTACTAGAAAAGGCATGCTGCCTACATCTGTTCATTAAACAAAGAACTCTGAGAGGAATAGTATAATAAAGATGTGAGAAGACATTACTTTGTAATGTTAAATGCATTAAAAAGAGAAAACATGACTTCCTTCTTTTTATGCCTACATAATATTCTACTACATATGAACACTAAGTTTTCTTTATCCAATCCACTATTGATGGGTGTCTGGGTCGATTCCATGTCTTTTCTATTGTGAATAGTTCTGTGGTGAACGTACTGTGCATGCATCTTTTTGGTAGAATGATATTATTTTCCTTTGGAAATAGATGAAGCTGAGAACTCCAAAGTCCCAATTCACCTGATTCTCTGTCAACAGGAGTGGCAGTTCATGTACACTCATCTGAAGAAATTAGGCTTCTATATATGCACACTGCTTATATGAAATGCACACACTGCTTTTTTGAAGGGCATTGCATTGAGTAATGATTAAAATGACCACTGTGTTGTATTGCTGTTTTATCTCATGTCCTTTTCTAACAGCGTGTTTATTTTTACTGCAGTTGCTACTTTTGTTTCCACAACCCTTGGTGTCACTTTTCTCTCCTATAGCACTTCTAATATTGCTGATATAAGTCATTTTCTTCTCTCCTTCCCCCCCGAAGATGATGGTGATAGTGATTAATATGGTGATAATGTTGATAATGATGATGATAATGGTGAAGTTTAAAGAAGAGGCTTTTAATTATTTTATTTTATATTTTTAACATTTTAACTTTAAAACTGATTAGTGTGATTTCTGACCTGAACATTGGACTATAGATTACATATAATTATGTGATTTTAACATTTATTTTTTGAAGAAGAATATTATAATTTTGTAGTTTTTGATTAAGTCAGTAATTTATTTCCTAATAAGTATCTTCATGTTCTGGGAAAATATTTAAGTCATAAAGCAGTGACCTGTAATTGACAATTACATTAATTTTTTCAAAGAAAGTATAATAAATATATAGTATTCAAGATATTTAAAAACATCAATCTGAATTTTAATCAGAGTTACCCAAATCTAAACCTATTTAAACACAGATGAGTCAACCTGCCAGTGAATCCTGGGGGCCCAGGGCAACAATAGGATTTGTGCTTGGATTGTTCTTTCGGTAGATTTGATCAAATGGTATTAATGTGATTTGAACTCTAAAATTCCAGCCAGAGCCTAGAAAATCTTTTATTTAATTCCCCTGCTACCTGAAAGCACTGAGTTTAACACGCCTCCAGTTCTAATCCATTAACGTTAACAACCTTCAGAGCCATTAGCGATAACAACTTCCTCCGTCACAGTTTCTCATAGTAACCCCCTGTGAAGAATTTATACAAAAAGTAGATAAAGGGAGAATAAACAGATTCACATTTTTTAACACACTGATGCTAGCCATGGGGACAAAGTGCGTGGTCAAGGCTTCTGTGTACACACATCAAGCTAAGAATTCAGCAGACTCCGTTGCCGCCGTTCCCGTGTTCTTATTTACTTCAGGATGCAAATTCATGTCCTACCGGGCAAACTAGGTTTATAATGCCACTTTTCTCCCTTCTGGAGTTTACAAACAACTGTCAGATGGACAGAGAGCCAGTGGTGAGGGAGGCTGCAGAGTTGCAGTCATTTGCTGTAAACTCAATTCTTCTTCCTTTCTGCCTGCTTTGAGATTCCGCAAGAACCGAGTAGTTTGAAGATTGCCCCTTTAAATCATGAAAACTTTTAAGTGCCTCCTCTCATCTCACCTGGACATTTGGTTTTGATTTTGCATTTGCAAACTAGGGATGGGTTTAGTATCCCATTCTGGCAGTGGTTTTAGACCTGCCGCTGGGCCTACATTGCCTTTCCTCTTCTCTCTTTTGTTGGCCTTTGTTAAGGACATTGCCTGGCAGCAAGGTGGGACTGGGGTTTGGGCAGCAGAGACAAGCACTGGGATTAAGTGATTTTTCTTTTGTACTTACTGTTATTTAAACTCTGGATATTCTCTGTCTTAAATCATATTGATGGCCTTGCATTTGTGTAGATTTTTTTTTCTTTATTTTTCTGCATTGTTTTTCAGCTACCTGGAAATTTCCAATTTTTTAAATCATAAAAACAAAAGTCATAATTGGAAAGTTCTTTAAGGGGTCTTGTGGTCTAGTCTCCTCCCTTTGGGTGGTTTATGAAGTGCCACCCCATTCAAGTGCTGTGGTGTGTGAACTTGATGAAAAAGTATTCTGTTAGAAGTAAGGCCTGTGTAGAATCCTAACACATTATAAAACATTCCATGGTACCTAGAACCTCATTACATTGTTTCATCTTGCAAGTTTCAATAATTTCAGGATGACATTCTGAAATTTGGGCAAATATAACAAATAGCATGCTATGGTTAAAAGTTAATTGCTAATGAAAATGCAAGAATTTTATTTTTGTTATATTACAGGGAAAGAAAAAGGATTTTATTCATTGGTAGAACTGCAAAGATGTAATAATTTTAATAAACAAATTTTTTTTTTTGAATTCTTTATTTCTGAACTAGCTGAACAGATTTTTATTTGAGTTTCCCTTAACATAGAGGATAACTAACTTGTCACAAATACTAACTGAATGGAGTTAAAAGTCAAAATTTCAAGGTTCTTGTTCATATTCAACTACATATTTCCAATGTTTTGTTAGATTATTTTAACTTTATTCATAGTTATCAATATCAATGATTTATAACCTCAACTTCTTTGTATAACAACAAACATTATTGTTACCATAAAGGAATTCTGATTCAGACCCCAAGAATGGGTTCTTGGATCTCACACAAGAAAAAATTCAGGTTGAGTCCACAAAGTAAAGTGAAAGCAAGTTTATTCAAAAAGTAAAGTAATAGAAGAATGGCTACCACCTAGACAGAGCAGCAGTATGGGCTGCTTGTCTGAGTATACTTACAATTATCTCTTGATTATATGCTAAACAAAGGGTAGACTATTCAATAGTTTCCCAGGAAAGGGGCAGGAATTTTCCCCAACTGAGGGTTCTTCCCCTTTTTAAAATGTGTAGGGTAACTTCCTGATGTTGCCATGACTTTTGTAAACTGTCCTTGGGCTGGTGGGAGTGTCTTTTAGCATGCTAATGTATTATAATTAACATACAATAAACAGTGAAGATGACCAGGAGTCACCTTCATCACCATCTTGGTTTTGGTGGCCTTTGGCTGGCCTCTTTACCACATCCTGTTTCGTTAGTAGGGTCTTTGTGACCTGTATTTTGTGTTGATCTCCAGTCTCATCCTGTGACTAAGAATGCCTAACTTCCTGGGAATGCAGCCTTAGCCCCTTTTTACCTAACCCCTATTCAAGATGGAGTCACTCTGATTTGAATGCATCTGACACTATGACCTCATTTTGTTGTTGTTGCTGTTGTTGTTATAGTTCAGGTAAGTGGATTGCATGCACTTTGTGCTTCACTGTGGGTAATTTTGATCCTTCACTCATTTGGTGGTATGGCTGATATGTACTTTGGCACTATTAATTTTCAAATTACATGTACTGCACCATGAGAATGATAAAAGACAAAAGAACTCAGAGCCATACTGCACATGCCTTTAGAGCCATCAGCACGCCATGTTAATGGCTATACAGTCTGCCAAGCATCCTCATGCTAGCAAAGATCTTAATATTCTTATGGCTGATGATTTAACATGAGAGAGAATAAAAAGGATCACAGGCTCTAACTTTAATTTCATTATTAAGACACCCTGATCTTCACCACTTTAGAGATTTTTTTGTTCCTAGCATCACCAGCTTTGTCTTTTCAAATAAAAGCTTCTCCCATTTATGTTCTCTCTGTGACTTCTCCTCTAACTCTCTTCTTTTAACCCCCTGGAAAAAAGTTCTCAATGAATCCATACTTCTTTTTCAACTTATACCAATATTTAAAGAAGCACGTTTCTTTTTAGCTCTTTCGACTAAAAATGGAAATATATTAGTTACTGGCCTATGGAGCAATCCATTATTATTTAGGGAGTTTTGATGGGAGAAGGGTACGAAAACTCAACATTTCAAGTTTATCTTGTGAGCTAGATTCTATCATCTATTTCCTTGATTGCTGCTGTTTTATAGGCTAACTCATCACTGTGGCCCCTTTGTAGTCTCAGATTCGTCTTTTCTGTTTCCTTTTTTCTGACTTTATGCCTGTTGCTTTGCTAGCTTGATTCTTGTTATAGGTTTTGCCAGAATCCATATCTTTGCTTTGAGATAAAGTTTTAGCTAAGAGTTTGGTATGATCAAGAAAACCCTATTATCTCTGCATTAGTTCATTGATTTATTATGACAACTTCATTAATTGAACATGACGTGATAACTACTGTGGTAGAAACTAAAGGTCCAGTCCTGATGCTTGCTATAAAGAAACTCTATGGAATAGAAAAAATGTTAGAATACAATATGGGAAGTGATACGGTTGAAGTGCGGGGTGTCTTGAGAATGCAGACAAGGCACAGTACAAGGGAAATACTAAACTTATCTAGGAGTGGAGTCAAGAGGGCAGTGAGAAAACTGTGCAAAAGAGGTGGCTTCTGATCTGAGTCATGAAAAATTAGCAGCAGTTCAATAGTGAAGTCCTTTCACCCTGTCTACTCACTCTTTACTTTCAACAAATATCTCCAGTGTTACGACATCATTTTTTCTCCTTTATGTTTTTCTCCTGTTACCACCCTATTTCACTTTTTCTCATCAGGGCTCACCTTCTTGGAAAAATCATTTAGATTTTCTCTATTTTCTTAAAAACCAGACACTCATCAATCATAGCTATCCAGATGCTGCTCCAGCCACTACACAAACACCATTTGTCAGTCTTCAGGGGTGACATCCTAATTGCCAAATTCAATAGCAGCTTTTCTCAGTTATCTCATTTGACCCGTGTGTATCGTTTGGCACAGGTTACCACTTCCTTCCTGAAACTCAGCCATTCGTTCACTTTATGCTCTCACTTTCTTCTGATTTTCCCCATTTCTGGATGCACATTTAAAATCTTCCTTAGGCAATTTCTCTTTCTCCTCATCCTTTGTAAACAGTGATAGAGAACATAGAGCTCTGTGGTTCTCTTTGATTAATACATTACATTATTTCATAATAGCTAAGTATAAGATTCCTGATCTATAGAACTGATGACCGGACTTGTGTTTCTCTGGTCTAGATAGCCAGACTGCAGAGGCATCATTATTCTGACGCCAGTTGATCTGTGTGTAGTGCTTGTAAGGGGCCTACTTTATGTAAGATTCTAAGGGTAAGAAATGTGTATATAGCTAGTTAACAAATCATATGCCAATAACAACTTACGATTATTTCCTTTTCTTCTCCTTCCATTAGTATTCTTGAATGCCTTGTTAGTTTTGAAAATATAATTTTATTTAGATTTATATTTCTACTTGTTTGTATGAAATCCATTTGCTTTCTTGTTGTTTTCTATTTACAATGTATCTCACAGCAACTGTGAGCTCAATGCCTCTCCAGTCTTCAATCATGCATTTATTCACTCCTTTCATGTCATTAAGGATGATGTTAAATGGGAATAGGATGATGGTCCATCCTAAGAGCACCTCATTAGACACTCCTCCCCAACTGTAGAGTGAGCTGTTTATCCAGTCCCTGTGACCAGCCTTCTCTCACCTCCGTTTCGTCAATAGCTACTTTAACTAGGCTGTCATCATTGCTCGATTTCCCAAATTTCCTTTCTTCATTTTTCTCTTTAAAAAATGAGAGCTGTATCTAACCCATTGTCAACGGCTCATTGATTTTTATGTTCCTCCTTATTTGTTACCAGGCTTGTATTTTCTCTGCCCTCTTTTCTTCTCTTTCAACATTTAAAAGCTCTACTCGGTGGTGTTACTAATATGTCTCTGTGTTGCTCTTCGCCAGTGTTCCTTACTGAAATTTCCTATCTTGGATTCTGTTTTCCATTTTTAACTGACTCTTGTTTGTTCGTATATCTTATATAATAAGTTAAACTGCTGGAAGGTAAAAAAACAAAAGCATGTTGTACATGCTTTTGCATTGAGCATTTTATAAATTATGTTTTTTGATCATCACAAACATCTTTCACACAATTTCCCCAATATTGTTCAGCAATTGGAAACTCTTTTTTTTGTTTGTTTGGTTTTTTTTTAAGAAATATTAGTGAACTGCTGTGATATAGAAGAGATTGGAAAAACTGAGAAGAATCTGCAACTGTAGGAAACATAGTTTAAGAACTTTGCCTTTGATTATCATCTTGCTGGTAGAACAAGTACAGTAGCTGTTGCTAATGATGTACCTGGGTGCTGCAGAAAACATGCTCCAGAAATCAACTTCATTTGCCAAGTTTCAGGACTGACAAGAGAAAGCTGCTTTTTTATAGTTATTCATTAAAATTTTTATTTTATTTTAAGTGGAATCTTATACAACATTCATTCTATGTATTTAAATAGTATCATTACAAATATATTTTACTTTCCATATACTTGGGGATTTTTTTAAAGGGAATGCCTATACATTAAATAAAACAGTAATTACAGAAAATTCCATGGACAGATTTGTAGAAATACCTGAATTATCCAATATATGAGTTACATGTCTCTTAACTTTCTGGAGAAAAACACATAAAATTAAGCATTTCTTATAATATAGAGATATAAAGAGAGGAATTAAATCTTATAGCTCTATAAAGATAACATTCAGACATTTTACCTTTCTATTATTAACAACGTTGTTTTATTTGTACCTACTAAATCAGTGACACCTTTTCTATTCCTGTTCTTGCCTATATTCCTGAATAGTACATAGCCTTTATGTATCATATTTTATAAATCTTATATGCTTTTACTTTATTAAAAAATTTAATTGCGCAGTACTGTCAATAATTGACATTTTTTCCTTTGAGTATTCTCTTTCTCAATATTTTTTGCTTCCATTTATTTTGTTATTTTTCAAAGTTCCTAAAAGGAAATGTGAGTGTACCTGTGGAAATTTGGGAAGTTAAGTTATTCAGTCTTAATACAATAACCCACACATGCTTAATTTTTGTGACCTCCAATTTTGACTTTTTTTTTTTTCATTTTGAGAATAGATATTTTCTGGAACTACCTTTCAACTTTGTCCTTCTGTACCTGGCTTATCTAACTTAACATGCCTTCCAGGTTTATTCATGTTGTAACAATAGAAATATTTCCTTTTTATGATTACATAGCATTTTATTGTATGTATCTGCCATGTTTTCTTTATCCCTCTGTGGATATTTAGATTGCTTTCATATCTTGGTTACTGTGAATAATGCTGCAATGAACATGAATGTGTAGGTATCTCTTTAAGATACTGATTTCATTTCCTTTAGATATATACCCTGTAGTGGGATTGCTAGATCATATGGTAGTTCTATTTTTAATTTTTGATGGAACCTCCATACTGTTTCCTTAACGGCTGCACTAATTTACGTTAACAACAACACTTTTATCTCCATGCTTGCCAACGTGTATCTTTTGTCTTTTTTGATAGAAGCGACTTTAACAGGTGTAAGATAATCTATTGTTGGTTTTTTAAAATAGTTTTTAAAAATAGTTTTATATATTTGGGGGATACATGTGATATTGATACATGCATATAATATAATGATTCAACCAGGGCAATTGGGAGATTCGCCTTTTATATGTAGGAACATTCCAATTCCTCTCTTCCAGAAATTTTGCACTATACAACAAATTATTGTTAAAGTTACCCTACTGTACTATCAAACCTTAGGTTTTATTTCCTCTAACTGTATTTGTGTATGTACTAACTAGCCTTTTGTCTATCCCTGGCCACTACCCTTCCCAGCCTCTGGAACTACCCTCTAATTCCATGGGATCCACCTTTTTAGTGCTCACTTATGATTGAGAACAGGTGGTATTTATCTTTCTGTGCCTGGCTTATTTCATTTAACATGACTTCCAGTCCCATCCATATTGCGGCAAATGGCAGGATTTCAATTTTTTTTATGGCTGCAGATATCTACCACATTTTCTTTATCTGTTCACCCATTGATGGATACTTAGGTAGATACTATAACTTGGCTATTGTGAATATAGCTGGAATAAACAGAAATACAGATATCTCTGTGATATACTGATTTCCTTTCTTTTGGAGATATATATATATATATATAGAGAGAGAGAGAGAGAGCGCGCGAGCGCGAGCGCAGTGAAATTGCTGAATCATGAAATAGTTTTATTTTTAGTGTTTTGAGTACCATCCATACTGTTTTCCTTGGTGGCTGTACTAATTTACATTGCCATGAACAGTGTATGAGCGCTCCCCTTTCTCTACACCCTTGCCAGCATGTTTATTTCAGTCTTTTAGGTAAAAGCCATTTTAACTGGGGTGAAAGGGTAACTCATTGTAGTTTTGATTTACATTTTCCTGGTGATTAGCAATGCTGAGGGGTTTTTTTTTTTTTTTTTCATTAAAAAAGCCATTTGTATGCCTTCTTTTGAGAAATGTCTATTCAGATATTATGTTCATTTTTATTTTTAACTTTCATTTTAATTTCAAGGGTACAAGTGCAGGATGTGCAGATTTATTACATAGGTAAACGTGCGTCGTGGGGGTTTGTTGTACAGATTATTTCATCACCTAGGTATTTTGTTCATCTTTAAATTCCATTATTTGTGGGTGTTTTCTTCTTTTTGCTATTGAGTCGTTTGAGTACTTTATGTATTCTGATTATTCAACCCTTTTGGGATGGATCATTTAAAAAAGGTTTTCCCTATTCCATTGGTTGTCACTTCACTTTGTTAATAATTTCCTCAGCTGTCTAGAAACTTTTTAGCTTGATTTAATCCCATGTGTCTGATTTTGCTTTGGTTGTTTGTGTTTTTCAGTCAAACCCAAATAATCTTTGCCAGACCAATGACCTGAGTGTCTTCTTGATAATTTTCTTTTAGTAGTTTCATTGTTTCACATCACACATTAGAGTCTTTAATTCATCATAATTTGATTTTTGTGTATGATTATCCAATATTCTCAGCACCTTTTATTTAAAAATCTGTCCTTTCCCCAGTATATATTCTAGGCACTATTCTCCAAAATGAATTGGCTGTAAATGTGTGAGTTTCTATTTAGGTTCTCCATTCTGCTCCACAAATCCACATATCTGTTCGTATGCCATTAATATGCTATGTGGATTACTATGGCTTTTCAGCATATTTTGAAGTCAAGTAGAGTGATGCCTCCAGCTTTCTTCTTTTTGCTCAAGATTGCTTTGGGTATTTGGAGTATTTTTGGTTCTATATGAAGTCTAGGATTGTTTGTTCTATTTCTGTGAAGAATGTCATTGGCATTTTGATAGAGATTGCATTGAATCTGTAGATAACTTGGGTAGTTTAAGCATTTCAACAATATTAATTCTTCTAATCATGAGCTGGGATATATTTCCATTTGTTTATGTTCTCTTCAATTTCTTTCTTCACTGTTTTATAGTTTTCCTTATAAAGACTTTTTACTTCTTTGGTTAAATTTACTCATAGGCATCATTTTTGCAGCTATTGTATTGTGATTGCTTTCCTAATTTCTTTTCTAGATTGTTCACTGTTGGTGCATATAAGTGCTACTGAATTTTATATGCTCATTTTGGAGCCTGTAACTTTGCTGAAGTTGTCTTTAAGT
Organism: Chlorocebus sabaeus; assembly: GCF_047675955.1. NCBI lineage: Eukaryota > Metazoa > Chordata > Mammalia > Primates > Cercopithecidae > Chlorocebus > Chlorocebus sabaeus. Next base: position 15,864,430 of record NC_132921.1, on the reverse strand, counting down.
TATAATAGTATTTTAGTGAAGTCTTTAGGTTTTTCTAAATGTATCATGTCATATGTGAAAAAAAATAACGATTTATTTTCCAATTTGGATGCCCTTTATTTCTGGTGCCTAAATGCTCTGATTAGAACTTCTAGTACCGTACTGAATAAAAGTGATAAAAATGAAGATGATTTTCTTGTTATGGATCTTAGAGGAAAGGCTTTAATTTTTCACTGTTTAGCATGATTGATGTTGGCAGTGTGCTTGTCATATATGGTGTTTATTGTTTTGAGGTATGTTTCTTCCTCATTTTGTTGAGAATTTTTATCACAAAGGAATGTTGAATTTTGTCAAATACTTTTTCAGCACCTACTGAGATGATTATATGATTTTTGTCCTTCATTCTGTTAATGTGATATACCACATTTATTGATTTGCCTATGTTGAAATATCCTTGCATCCCTGGGATGAATCCCACTTGATCATGATAAATGATCTTTTTATCGTGTTTTTGTATTCAGTCTGTTACTATTTTGTTAAAGATATTTACATCTATGTTCATCAGGGATATTAGCCTGTAGTTTTCTCTTTTTGTTGTGTCCTTGCGTATTGTTGGCATCAGGGTAATTCTGGCCTCGTAGAATGAGTTTGGAAGAATTTCTTCCTTTTCAAATTTTGTAACAGTTTGAGTAGAATTGTATTAGTTATGCTTTCAATGCTTGACAGAATTTAGCAGTGAAGCCATCTGGTTTTACTTTGATGGGTATTACTGCTTTGATCTCATTACTTATTATTAGTCTGTTCGGGTTTTCTATTTCTTCATAGTTCAATCTTGGCAGGTTCTTTGTGTCCAGTAATTTATCCCATGCTAGGTTTTTCCATTTTGGGGTGTATATTTGTTCATAATAGTTTATAATTTTTTTTTTTTGCATTTCTGTTGTATCAGTTGTCGTATCTTTTTTTTTGTTTCTTATTAAATTTTTTTGGATCTTTTTTCTTGGTTATTGTAGGTAAGTTTACCAATATTGTTTATCTTTTCAGAAAAAATCTTTTGTTTCATTGATCTTCTGTATTTTTCTTATTCCCCACTTTGTTTCTTATCTGAAATTTGTTATTTCTTTCTTTTTACTAATTCTGGGGTGGATTTTTTTCTTCTTGCTTTGCTGATTCTCTCAGGTGCATCACGACGTTTTTTATTTGAAATATTTCTACTTTGTTGATGTAGTTGTTTATAGCTGTAAACCTTCCTCTTACTACTGATTTTACCCTATGCCATATATTTTGGTACATTGTATTTCCATTTTCATTTATTTTAAAGTATTTTTATTTTCAAAATTATTTATTCATTTATTTTTATATTGGAGGGTTTCTCACCAGAAAATTTGCTAGACAGATTCTAAAAGAGCTGTAACACTTAATAATATATTTTTACATTTCCACCTTAATTTCTTCATTGACCCATTAATTGTTCAGGAACTTGTTGTTTAATTTCCATGTGTCTGTATAGTTTCAAGTTCTTCTTATTTTTATTATCTAGTTTTATAACATTGCAATAATAAAAGATACTTGATATGACTTTGACCCTTTTGAATTTGTTGAAACTTATTTTGTGGCCTAACCAATAGTCTCTCCTCGAAAATGCTCCATGTATTGGTGAAAAAAAAAATGTGTATTCTGTAGCAGTTGGATAAATTGTCTGTAAATGTCAATTAGGTCCATTTGGTATAGACTGTAGTTCATTTCCAATGCTTCCTTGTTGACTTTTGTCTGGATGATCTGTCCATTACTGGAAGTGGGTGGTGACATTTTCTACTATTATTGTATTGCAATGTATTTCTCCCTTTAGATATATTAAAATTTCCTTTATATATTTGGGTCCTCCAGTGCTGAGAGCATCTATATGTACAGTTTTTATATCCTCTTGCTGAACTGACTCTTTTGTCATTATATAGTGACTTTTCTCTTTCTTACAGGATGCTGCCTGTTGGGTGGAGACCTGTCCAAAGCTGTTGGCCAGAACATCTACAGGTAACTTTGTTTCTTCACAACCTGATGTGCAGGGTACAAACACAAGAATCTTGAGATAGAGATAGTCTATTGGAATATAGTCAAATTGTCTTTTAAAAATAATTCTTGGAAGTCATAAAACCTGTTTTTTTGGTGTGGAATTCTGTTGTCAATATTGCTAAAACACTTTGAAAGAGACACTCGGGTTCAAAGGGAGAAAATAGATACCCCACCTCTTGAAGGACTGTCAGGGTAAGTACATGTAGGATAGAATATGTATCAGTGCAGTTGTTGTTGGACAATTCCATCTAAAAACAAGGTATACAAAAGTCAACTATATTCCTATATATTAGGAATGAAGAGTTGGAAAATGAATGATTTGTAAAACATCATTTATAATAGCTTAAAAATAACATGACCTAGTTAGATTTAAATTAAAATTGCACATGTAAGAGCTGTACATTAAAAACTATACAATATTGTTGAGATGAGTAAGAGTGCCTAAATACATGCGAAGGTATTTCACAGCCTTGGATTGAAACTCTCAATGTTGGTAAAATCTTAGTTTTATCCAAATAGGTCAATTGACTCAAGGCAATTCCATTCAAAATGCTAGTAGGGTTTTGTTTGTTGTTATTTTGGGTTTTTGTTTGTTTGATTTTGTAGACAGAGAGTAGAAAATGACAAATAGAGTCTAAAATTTATATAGTAATGCAAAACGTCTATTCAGTAAAAATTGGTATACAGAAATAAAAGTTGTCCACTACCAGAACTAGTGGAGGAAAACTCTGGCAAAGTCTGCAAAAGGAATGGCATTAACACTTTCTACATGTTTGCAGGTGACTTTTTTTTTTTTAAATGATAGCAAATGTTTGCTACATTCATAATCCCCTCTGTACATTTTTTTTTAAAAAATACAAACACTTGTGATACAAATTTTTTGTGCAGATATATGCTATGTAAATGAGAATATAAACTTTTATTCCCAATTTGTCCATTTTCATTATTACAGATGGTGCTATATGCAAAATCATTTATATGATGCCTAATATGAAATGAATATTTTTATTTTAATTAACAATAAATTGTATATAGACAAATTAATCCCTTACTTTCTATAAAAGTGGTAAAATCTCAGGACAAAATGTTATTTGCCAAGAATCATAAGCTAGGCTACGATGACTTTACAATTAGATATTGTTCCAGAAATGGCTTTTTCTGGCTTACTTAGATTCATATGAGAGACTTCATTTGCAGTTTTAGATGCTTGATGGAGACAGAAACTTAAATATTGAACTACAAAAATAAGGTGATGGATATAAATTTTTCTAAAATGCTTCTATTAAATGATGGATATATGATGAAGAATAATACATAAGTATCACTTCACAGTCTCAAAACTAGTAGACTAGAAATATGAATCTCCTGACACCATCTACCCATCTATCCACAACTAAGTAAAAGTATCTTATTTGTATTTAAATTTATGAAACCATTCTGGGTTTCTGTGATTCTCTCCATTTGAGTTATATGATTCTAAGTTTTTTCTGCCCCCATATCAGTTATTTCCTTTGATTAGAAACAAAATCAATTAGTCATTTTGGATGTCCTGATGTTAAAATAATACATATTTCTGATTTTTAGGAATCAAAAAAATCATAGCTTCTATCCTATATTTATTTAAACTGTTATGTAATAATTAGGCAGTCTCTGAAATAGCTCAGAAATATTTTTTACTGTTATAATTTGCTATCTCATTTAATATGCTTAAAATATTTAAAAGTATATTAATCTTTTAAATTATGTGTATTATTTTATGACACTTTCAAAACTAACATTGTTTTTGGATATTAGCTTTTGAATTTCCTGATTTGTGGGTTTAATTTTAACTCTAATTGCTCATAATTATTCATATTACCATTGAATTCATGAAGGTATTTTATTAAGTGCTTACTTACAATTGAAAAAATGAAACACACAACATTGTCTTCTTTTAAGTAAGTACTTTCAAAAATCATTTCATTAGAGTATTATAAATGGCACTAGCAAATAGAGACTGCATGTAGGAATAATAATTTGCTTCCCCATGGATATTTTATGTTGTGATAGAATAGAACAAGAGCTTTACCAAATTTTTTTATTATAGAGATCAAATTAGATACTATTCTAAATGTTGTGAAATTATTTTGTTTTAATATTGTGAAATTTACTATCATGTTCTATGAATAAAGATAATAATACTCTCAAATAAAATATTATTTGTTAATTTTAGAAGAGGGTGAATGCTTGCTATCGGGGCAGCTCTGAACTGTCGTTGGTGACTATTAAGCATTTACAAAATATTGGTGACTGCAAAGGTTTTTATGTGGATAAACATACTACTCACCAAACCTTACAAAACATATATTAGAAATAACTTCAAATAAAGAGAACTTAGCTAATTTGTCCAGAGTTGAATAGAAGGAAATAGGAATACGACTTGAACCTTTCCTTGTTTGACTTGTCAAACTGAGCTCAAAACAATAAGCTGTACTCACTGGGGTTGTCAGATTGAAAATATGGTATACGTATTACAAATACATATATTTTTAAAACTCGTCTAATAAATATTTGCTAAAGAAAATTATGTACCATGCATTTATGAAAGATAAATGTTGTAGTTTTGTGCCTGATGTTTGAAACTAGATTTATTGTTCTAGTGTGGTCTTGCAAATATTTGGATCTATTTGCAAGAAGCTTGTAGTATTCTCTCACAGCCTTTTTTTCAGAAGCTAGTGATGAGCGAGTAGGGCTTTCCCTGCTTTTCATGTACGTAGGAAACTTGACCTCAGTCATCATTGAAATGAGGGGTCCTCAACCAGGGAGTTGCAGACTAGTATTGGTCCGTGGCCAGTTAGGAACTGAGCTGCACAGCGGGAGGTGAGCGGCGTCCAGTGGTGGAGGGAGCATTAATGCCTGAGCTGCGCCTCCTGTCACATCAGCAGCAGCAGCAGATTCTCACAGGAGTGCAAGCTATTGGGAACTGCGATACAAGGGATCTCGGTTGCACGCTCATTATTGGAGTCTAATGCCTGATGATCTGATGATCTGAGATGAAACAGTTTCATCCCCAAACCACCTCCCTCACCTGAAACCCCACCCCTGCGGTGAAAAATTGTCTTCCACGAAACGGGCCCTTGGTGCCAAAAAGGCTGGGAACCACTGATCTAAGTACTTTCTTCATTGTCCTTAGTTTTAATGTTGTACGTACCCCGTTTGCTATTCTCTTACTTTTTAAAACAATTTCATTCTGTTCTTTCTCACAAATTGTTACATCATTGATGGCGAACCCCAAATCTCTTCTATCTTGTCATACCAAGTACTTAGAAAAGCACCTTCGCATACTAAGTACTCAAAATTGTTATTGAATGAACATTTGTTACATACAATATAGTAGTAGTTTAACAATTTTTTTTTTTGTGAATGCAAAAGTAATACAACTTCATTATCATAGAAAGCCATAATGGTTTGGTTCATCAATATTTGAAATATCTTATTACATACTTAGAAAATTTGTTACAAACTGAATCTAATTTGTTGCTTAACCATTTCCCTGGAATAAACACATGGCTATATTTTTTGTGAAACAATTTGCGTTTTGTAAGTGAAAAGAATGAGACATGTTGTTTTCTAAAGTTAGTGGATTTAGATATCTTTGATCTTTAAGGGTCTGAAACGTGGAGTTCATACTTCAGGTCCACTATCTCCAAGTTGCAACCTTAGCTTCTCTGAACCTGTTTTCTCATCTTTAATATGAGTATAAACGTATTTGCCTAATATGGGCATGCAAGCAAGAAGAGGATATGACACCAAAGAAAATGTAATTGTTGGTGATTATTTTAAGGTGGTCAGGAAGGATTGGAGTTATGTGATCTACTTAAACACCTCTATGTCCCTTTGCCCCATTTTGATAATAAAAGGACAAATGTAGCAATTCCAGCCAAATACAGACACAGTGGCCTAGGGGAGAGGGGATAATGGAAGGAAACAGATGTTTTAATGGATAGTGGAAGTGGGCAGTGCTGAGAATCAGTTGTGGCCCTGCACAAGCTGTATTAGTGGGGCTGTAGTTTGTCCTATAGCTCTTCCTTATTTTCTCCAGGAAGATTTGTGGAAGAGCTCTTTTCAGAAAGTATATAGACAACTGAATCCAAGCGGTGGCATGGATGGACTGTGGTGGACTCACAGATGTTCCTTTAATAAAAGTCTTCTTTCCGCAGCTGCTGGGCATGCATCAGAGCTCAAATTCTCTCTCTGTCCGTCCAGCCTTATTTCCGTTCTTTCCCATCCACAGGTGTTGACACCAGAGGTACTCCTTAGTACACATCCTATGCTCTAAGCTCCATCTGAATCTCTGCTTTCTGGGGAACCCAAACAGTGACACCTCCCCATTCTCTGTCATATGTCTGGCCGCAACTCTAGAGGACTTGCTTTGGGGAGTATTCTCTCACCTTTACCATCAGCTCATCACTATTATCTCACTGTTTCCATCAGCATCTGAACGTACATCTCCTGATCTAAAACAAACAAACAAGCAAACAAAAAACAAAACAAATCTTCACCTCAAACCCACACAATCTTTGAGCTCAATCCCATTTTAGGATAAAAATCTTTATAGAACTGTTATTGCTTGTTATAGACTGAACTCTGTCCCACGCTGAACTTCCTACATTGAAGCCTAAATCTCTGCCCGATGTGACTATGTTTAGAGGTCATAATGGTGGGACTCTAATACAATAAAACCGATGTCCTTATAAGATGAGGAAGAGACAGAAGAATGTAATGTAAGCCAGAAGCTTATACCTGGATAATATTATCTATCTATCTATAAAATAAATAACAAATATTTTATTGATGCTAAAAAGAGTACTTAATTCCTGAAAAAAAATTGTTTAGAAAATATCGCATAGATACCAGAGGAAAGGCAACTTATCTCTTTTGGAAAATAAGGCTATTATATTTACTTTCCAGTGTCCTAGTAAACAAACATTCAAGGTTACAACTTACAATGTATTTTTACGGTAACAGTATTTCCCATTAAGCACAATACAATACATCTTTTTAAGGATTTTTTGGATGGATTTTTCTCTGAGCTGTATTTAGCCTTGAACAACGCATCCTGATGAAAAAAATCTCCTAGAAACTGATGTTGAAAAACAAGAGCTTATGAAATTCCATTTTATCTACAAAGAGATGGCAGTGAAAAAGAAAAAAAAAAACTTATAACCAATGAAAAATTGTAACTCTTTTGCTACTAAAAAGTTATTTTATTGTATTAACACACTGTCAGAACATATAAGCCTATTTCACATAGCAATCAATTCTAAAACAATTACACATCTTGCAACACAGCTCTAGAAGAGATCATTGAGCTGTCCTGGATGAAAGCATTCTCTAAAAATAATAGAACTGCATTTTTGAAGGGAGGGGCATAAGAATTGTACTTCTGTATGGAAAAGTATTAAAAATAAGTATTTGGACTTTTGTTTTATATTTTAGAAAATAGAAACTATATACATGCAAGACTAGAATTTAGATGTAATATTTGCTATCCAGTGGTAATTCTTTTCTTTTCTTTTCTTTTCTTCCTTTTTTTTGTCTTTTTGAGACAGGATGTCACTCTGTCACCTAAGCTGGAGTGCAGTGGTGTGATCATGGTTCACTGTAGCCTCGATCTTCCGGGCTCAAGCCGTCCTCCTGCTCAGCCTCCTGAGTAGCTGGGACTACAGGAGTACATCACCATGCCTAGCTAATTTTTTTATTTTTTGCAGAAACGTTGCCTCACTATGCTGCTCATATTAGTCTTGAACTTCTGGGTGCAAGTGATCCTCTTGCCTCGACCTCCTAAAGTGCTGGAATTACAGGTGTGAGCCACTGCACCCAGCCTCCAGTGGTAATTTCTGTGTGCATTTGATTATATAACTATTCGTTATTTCTTTTTGTATACATATTTTTTTCATTCTAAACGGAATGCTGCTAATTATCATGGAATCGAATTTTGTTTTCCTCCGCTTCCTCTCCACAGAGCTGGGAGCATGTAATCCTCATAGAGAAACTCCTTTACCAATGTGATTCCTGAGCAGTAGAGCAGTAACGGCTGAAAGATGCCTGGCAAAAGCCACTTACGTGTCTCTGTTCTTTGTTGTTGTTGTTTCATTTTGTTTTTGAGATGGAGTCTCACTCTGTCGCCCAGGCTGGAGTGCAGTGGTGGTATCTTGGCTCACTATAACCTCTGCCTCCCAGGTTTAAGCCATTCCCCTGCCTCAGCCTCGTGAGTAGCTGGGATTAGAGGTGTCCGCCACAACGCCCAGCTAATTTTTTTGTTTTTTTAGTAGAAACAGATTTCACTATGTTGGTCAGGCTGATCTTGAACTCCTGACCTTGTTATCCAACTGCCTTGGCCTCCCAAAGTGTTGGGATTACAGGCGTGAGCCACTGCGCCCAGCCCACATGTCTCTCTTCTATAATTAATTTGGAAGAATGTGTAAACAGCTGCCCTGGGCATCTCTGGAGAAGCACAGAAGTTCCCGAGGTTGAGGGTGTATATCTAGATAAGCTAGAAATTGGGAACAGAAATGTGTTCCATAGAACTAGAAGCTCTGATATATTCAGCACAGGATAAGTATTAAAAAACAGAAGGGAGCAGAAGAAATGAGTTACAACCAGAGAAGGCACTAGCATGGAGAACAACACTCAGACCTGATGACCATCCCCAGGGTGACCAGATGCCTATGCCCTTCTGGGATCACTTCAGGAGAGAATGGGAGGTGATGACTCTTAGGGTAACTGAATACCTATCCCAAAGAAACTCAAGTTTCAGTCAGATGGAACTAAGTTGCTATGAATGACAAAATGTATCTGTTTGCCAACAGTGAATAGGGGCATTGTGCTTTTAATGTATATTTGAATAAATAGATTTACCTCACTGCTCATCCAAGACGGCAAAACTGTAACTACATATTTTAACCACTAGATATATATTCATTAATGTAATTTGTTTTTATTTCCAAATGTCAATATGTTATGAACATTATTCTACACTAGTAAGTATGTATATACCAAATAATTTTTAATATTACAGAATCTTTATTGCATGAATTTACATGTGATGTTTGCTCAGTTTCTTTTGTTTCTTACTTTTTTGTTTTATGTAGATTTTGTTTTTGTTTTATAGTGGTATATAGGTATTTGGACTTTACCAGATTTCCCATAAATGTTCTTTGTTTCAGAATCCAACCCATAATATTATGTTTTATTTAATCACTACATCTCTTTGGCCTCCTTCAGTCTGTCCTACTTTCTCTTTTAAAAGAATTTTCGTGACTGAAACTTTTGAAGACTACTGGTCAGGTATTTTGTAGGATGCTCTTCAATTGGTGTTTGCCTGAGGTTTCCTCATGATTAGATTGGGGTTAATACAAGTGTGAATGAAAAATACAAAAAGGTGAGGTGTACTTCTAGTCTCATGTGTCAAGCTGGATGACCTGTAAGACACTCCTCAACTTATGACAGGGTTCGTTGAAAATATTCTAAGTCGAAAATATATGTAATGCACCTAACCTATGAAGGAACATCACAGCTTAGCCTAGGCTGCCTTAAACATGCTCAGAACATTTACATTAGCTTACAGCTGGGTAAAGTTATCTGGCAATACAGTTCTCTAGAGTCTGATTTGTATATCCTTGTGATTTTGTGGCTGACTAGGAACTGCTGTTTGCAGCCACTCATCAGCATTGTGATAGCATATTGATAGCCCAGGACAAAGATGAAAATTAAAAATTTATAGTTGCTACTGGATGAATACTACTTTTGCATCATTGTAAATCCAAAAAATCCTAAGTCAAACGATTGTAAGTTGGAGACTGTCTGTATTACCCAGAGATTTAATCAAACACTAATTTTTATGTTGTAGTGAAGGTATTTTTGTAGACATGATTTTGTAGACATGATTAACATCTACAGTCACTTTAAGTTGAAGAGATTGTCCTACACAATGTGGCTGGGCCTCATCCCAATCACTTGAAAGCCTTAAGAGCAAAAACTGAGGTTTCTTTGGGCAAAAGGAATTCTGTTTAAGGCTGCATTGTCAAATCCTGCCTGAGTTTCCAGGCTGCTAGTCTCCCTTATAAATTTCACACTTGCCAGTCCCAATAATCACATGAGCTAATTCCATAAGATAAATGTATGTATGTATGTATGTATGTATCTATCTATCTATCAATCAATCAATCATCTATCCATCCATCCATCTATCATCTATGATCTATTATTTCCATTGCTTTGGAGAATCCTGACTGAAACAATTTCTCATTGCATGATATTAGCAGTTACATAATATCCACACGACTTGACTGGCGATCATTGATCATTTGGTTTACTTGGTGTCTATCAGGTTCCTTCTCTGTAAAGTTTCTATTTTTCTCTTACGTTGCTCTACATTTTACAAATGAGTTGTGAATTCCAGTCCACACTCAATGGGAGGAGAATTAAGTTCTACTTCTTGGAAGAGGGAGTGTCTACACACATTACTTGGAATTCTTTCATAAAGATTAGTTCTGTCTTCCTTGTTTATTGAGTTATTTATTTATATTAATATTGACTCCTGTATATTCATTTTGTATTTTGGGTTATAATTCAATAATATCAGTATTGATTTTTCTGTTTAATTTTTTCCATCTGCCGACATTGAGAATTCTTTTAGTTAACTCCTGTGTCTGATGAACCGCTACCTTTTCTTTTCTTTTACTTTCTGCCCTCCCTCCCTCCCTTCCTTCCTTCCAACCCTCCCTCCCTTCCTTCCTTTCTTCCAACCCTCCCTCCCTCTCTCCCTCTCTCCCTTCCTTCCTTCCTTCTTTCCTTCCTTCCTTCTAACCCTCCCTCCCTCCCTCTCTCCCTCCCTCCCTCCCTTCCTTCCAACCCTCCCTCCCTCCCTTCCTTCCAACCCTCCCTTCCTTCCAACCCTCCCTCCGTCCCTCCCTCCCTCCCTCCCTCCCTCCCTCCCTCCCTCCCTCCCTTCCTTCCTTCCTTCCTTCCTTCCTTCCTTCCTTCCTTCCTTCCTTCCTTCCTTCCTTCCTTTTAATATTTCTTCCTAACACTACAGGGTCTCCCAGCTCATCTTGTACTTTTTCTGCCCCAGGTTAGACTCAGCCATTTTCTAAAATCCCTTGCTTACACTTGTTGGCGAATGGTCTCTGGAAAACAACCGCTGAGTGCTGAACGTGCATATTGCTACTGCAGTGTCATTATTTCTAGGATCTCTCAGTGGACAGAGCTAGGGAGTGTATGTGTATGTGTAAGAAGCCATGGAAATGCACACCTCTGAAATTAGTCTTTATCAGTATGCACACACACACATACACACATACAACCATGAGTATGCATGTGTCGAAGCGTGTGTGTGTGCATATTGATACAGTGCATACTGATGGCTCTGATGCTAATCTAGTATATCAGGGCTCATTCTAGGCCTCCTCCCTTGCTTATTGTAACATTTTTATCTGACAGTGAGAAACGTGGCTCTCATCTATAATTTATTACTTATATGTTTAAACCCATAATACATATTAAATTGTTTCATAACTGCTCAACCCATATGGTTGTGAGAAACCAGTTTACTGACTAGAGTACAATGTTCACGTATAGTTCTTTTTGTCTCTAGTCTTACAGTATTCAGCAAAAACATTGTTTTCCAGTTACTTTGGTCAGTTCCCTTTTATCCTCCAGTCCTTTCACTGATGGCATGCCATGCATTTGTAATACATTAAGATTTCTATGTCACTGTCTGTACCCCATCCTGGAATCCCTTAAAATTTTGGGTGATTTTCAAAAATTCTGTATATAATGAAGTTCATTCTGTATAGATTTTGACAAATGAAAAGAGTCATGTGCCCAGTACTTCAGCAGCATACAGAACAGTTCTATAACCCTAAAAATACTTCTGTGTAGTTCCTTTGTAATCAACCAATTCCCTCCTCACCAACCCCTCTGATGGTTTTAGGAAAGATGTTAATTTGTAGTTTCTTCTATTAATGATGGGAATAATTTTCTTTGTTGTTCTGCACATTTTTAAAGTGAGTCCAGAAGTCTAGTCAATTGACTGTTGATAAAGGGTGAAGATTCTTCAATGAAAAAGGATATTATTTTCAATAAGTTGTGCTGGATCAACTGGATGTTAATTTTTTTAAATGACCATTAATTCACACAATATATAAAGTGTCAACTCAAAGTGGATTATAGATCTAAATGCATTATTAACTCATAACATTCTTAGAATAAAATCTTTAAAAATTTTGGGTAGGCAGTGTTTTCTCATATAGAAAAGAAATAGCACAAACCATTTAAGTGACAATAAAATTTTTATATGTGTATATGACATATATTTTATTATACGTAATTTGACTTCATCAAAATAAAATGTTCTGCTATTTGAAAGACACTATTATGAAAATGAAAAGGCAACCCATAGATTGAGAGAAAATATTTATAAGATATACATCATACCAAGAACATACAATCAGAATATATAATGATCACTTATAATTCAATAATAAGACGCCAAACCATGATTTTAAAAAAGGAAAAAGGGACTTCACAAAAACGATATACAAATTAACAATACATGAAAAATTATAATATGACTACTTATAAGAAAATTACAAATTAAAATTGAATGACATAGCACTACATACCTACACAAGAGTGACTAAAGCACTACATAAAGTTAATTTAAAAAATCCCTCCTATAACTTTCATGGTCAAGTATGTGTACCAACTTGAACTCCCATCCAATGATTGTGGGAATATAAATGTTACAGGCATGTTGGCAAACACTTGCCATTTTCTTACAAAGTTAAACAAACACATATCAAGACACTTTGGCATTTACCCAAGAGAAATGAAAAGATGCATACAAAGATGTGTACATCCAAATTCAGACATTTTTTATTTCTAATAGCTTCAAACTGGAAACAATAGAAGTGTCTATCAGATGCATGGATAAACAAATTGTGGCATATCTATAGCAAAAAAGATACATATTGTCTATAAACATGTATGCACCTTAATATGGTTATGCTGATTGAAAGAACCCAGGAAAAAAATCTGACTAAATAGCATGAGATTCTGCTTGCACATAATTCCTGAAAGTGCAAATGAATCTGTAGTGACACAAAGTATATTAATGATTGCCTGGGGATATTAATGGAAGGAGTGATAAAAGGAAGCTCTGGATGGTGATAGAAATGCTGGCTATCTTAATTTTGGTGATGGCTTTTTATAGCATACTGTACATACTCATAAAATTTGACAATTGATTGTACTTAAATTATCCTTTATGAAAACTAAAAAATGTACCAGGTGTAAATTACTGAACTACAAAATCTGTGTGATGAGATTAATAGCAACTTGTAGGTAACAGATTAAGGGAGCCAAGAACTTAAAGGAAAGTTGATATAAGTTTTTCAAATTGAGAAAAACAGTAGTGTTGGTGAGCAGTGGTGTAGTATCAAGCTAGCTAATGTATATGTATTTGGGTTTCAAAAGGAGGGGAGAAAAAGCAGCAAACAATTCAGGGATCAGAGGAAAAACAAAAAAAACGCTTATTTCAGTTATTAAGCATTGTAATCAAAGACCTTTTTAGTGTGGTTAATGTTACATGAACTAATATATCCCCCTCCTGGAGTGCTTACTCCCGCCTCCATGATCTAACTTGTCTTTCAATTTGCACCTCCACAGTAACTACCCCTGATGATTTTCTGACCTCCACTCCTCCCACTGGTAGCAATTGCCTAGGCATTCCTTTGCATCCCTTAATTTTACAACTTTTATCATAGCACCTTTAACAATATATGAAATGTTTTATTTACATGTTAATCTTTCTCTGCCACTGCTAAAACCAACTGTGGCAAGGACCGTCTTATTTTAGTTGACATATCTAGTATTGAGTACTAGGATAGCACACTATTACTGTTTCATGATTATTCATTTAAAGAATAAAAGAAAGAAGAGTCAAAAAGATAAAACACAAAGAAAAATACCTAGCACTTGATACTATAAAACTAAATAGATATGGAAAATAATCTCTGAAGGATAATCAGGGCAAATTATTATGCTCTTTTATAAATAACTACTATAGTCCCTTAACGTTGATTTAGGATATCATAGAAAACAACTCACATTTCAATCTGGTAGAGAGCATTGCTTGAGGATCAAGATAAATAGGTTGCTTAGTGTTTGTGTCTACAACATGTCTTTCGTTAGAGTATTTATCTCTTTTTTCCTATCTGATGAGAAGTTAAATTGGTGAGCATGGGTCTTTCATCTATTCTGTTAACTTTAATCTAGTTCAGGATTAAACTGTTTCTTCTCATTTTAAAATCATTTAAAAGCAATTGGCTTTAGCATGCAATGGTATAGCTGGTTCCTTGCTAACCTGTAGAGGATGTAATAGTCTCCTTCAGAGAGATGTCCACTGGGAGATGGAAGTTTCATGAATGTGAAATGATCTTCTGAAGATTTCCTTTTTGGGAAAGGTGCCTGGGTTAAATGCCATTTTTTTTTTTTTTTTTTTTTTTTTTTTTTTTGTCTCTTAGGGAATTTCCCTATTGCATGCTCATAAAAGTCCCATTACAAATATGAGACTGGAAAGTTTAGCCAATATCCAATCTCTTTATCTTGAGCATTGCTTCTTACGTTAAGTAAGCCACTACTTACCACTTCTAACATGCATGACTCTCATGCATGACCTCCACAATTAAAAAGGGGAGCACAAAATGGCCTGGCCTCTTGGTACGGATGCTAAGGAGCAGGTGGTGTGGACTACATGCCATCTAATGTCCTTCAATATTTAGGACTGTTTGATGCTCGGGAATCCACAGAATCTCAATAAAATAAAGGAAAATGTCATCAAATAATAAGGCTGAAGGAATGATCATTTTTAGAGAGTAGTGTTAGGTAGCATATAGGAACTAGTATCTTTAAAATTCTTTTATATTCTAGCGAGGCATATGCTGATAATATATGTTTTTTTTTTCTCAGTATGATGTTTATGGCATACATGCTTATTCTCCCAGAGTTTCCATGGAGACTTGGCACTATGGCTTATTTTTATTTAGTTTATCTACTTACACGTTTCCTTTTCATAATTTTAGTTCTCTCAGGGAACATATTTATAATGTTCTTCAAAGCTATGCTTGGATTTGGGAGTCATCTCATTTCTCACCATTATATATTTGCACAAGTTCTTCGAGTACATCGATAACCTTATTTATTACATGGACATAACATGAAGGGGTATCATTTCTTAGGTATTAAAAATTCTGGCATTTATTCACATTATGTTGCTTAGAATCATAAAATCTAAAAACTGAAATTATTTATCTCATCCTTTGATTTTGTATATTAGGCAGCTGAGAGGCAGAAAATTGAAATGACTTGAGTGAAGTCTTCACACCAGTTTGTAGTAGCCCAGGGATTAGCTAATCCCCACAATCAGTTCTCTTCTGGCTTCTCAGATTTCTTCCTTCCTGCAACCCTTTGGATTGGAGAAGGTACTGTCTCTGTGGTCCTATTCATACAATGATTCAAATTAAGTCAAACGCTTACTCGACCATGGCTGAACTCTGGCCTTTGATCACTGAGAAATTTGCTTTTGTAAACCGTGACTGCCTTTGCAGCAACTGCTTGCAAAAGAGAACACCTGGCTTCGTGTTTGTGATTGATACCTTCTCCTCACCTCCACTTGCACTTCTAGCTAGACCACAAGCATTTGATTTTTTAGAGGGCATATAATGTTTCCATGCCGTAGCTTATTTTTCTCTTGTCGAAAAGTTTCTTCATGGATTTCCCATAGGTGCTCAAACGTTCACTGTGCTTTAAGAACAGGTGAGCACCAATCTTTACGTTCTCTCTTTTCAAGTCTTGGCTGGAATCTAAACATTACTTACTCTTTCCTATCACTGTGGAAAAGACAGACACATTTTTTAAAAATTTTCCCATTGGAAGTATACACTAGCAGAAAGACAGCTATTATAATCTCACTAATGTGAGTTTCCAAACAACCTCGGTATGAAATATGCCCTTCTGCGTTTGGACACAGCATCGTCTTCATAATCACTGGTATTAGAAAAGAGAAATATAGGCCGGGCGCGGTGGCTCACGCCTGTAATCCCAGCACTTTGGGAGGCCGAGGCGGGCGGATCACAAGGTCAGGAGATCGAGACCATCCTGGCTAACACGGTGAAACCCCGTCTCTACTAAAAATAGAAAAAATTAGCCGGGCGCAGTGGCGGGCGCCTGTAGTCCCAGCTACTCGGGAGGCTGAGGCAGGAGAGTGGCGTGAACCCGGGAGGCGGAGCTTGCAGTGAGCTGAGATTGCGCCACTGCACTCCAGCCTGGGCGACAGAGCGAGACTCCGTCTCAAAAAAAAAAAAAAAAAAAAAAAAAAAAAAAAAAAAAAAAAAGAAAAGAAAAATATATTAAGTATAATACAGCCCAGATAGAGGACAAAGATTCTCCCTTCTGGGAGCTTGTATTTTAATAATTGTTTTTATTGAATTGAAAAAAACTAGTATGCCACAAGGACTTCCAACTTGTTGTGAAATAGTTGATGAAAATGTTACTTTTCATAAAATATTGAGGAAAATGAACATGAAGAAGGTCTGGGTAAATTTCATTAGAAGGTCTAGTATGTCTCATTCAAGGTTTAGCTCATAGGTTCGGTTCATGTTTCCTTACAGCAGAGGTTAATATAATGTTACGATTACCCTAAATGAAGTTGAAGATATATATATTCCTTTGTTCATAATTGCTTATTCTAAACCTACTTATATTCATCATTAACTAGCATAGTGGCCGATGCTGATTCAGTGCATCAATGCGTATGCATATTTAGAGGTTTTTCTAAGCAAAGTTGGTGTTTGAATATGTTATGACATATTTGATGGAACTTGCTTACATAATGAATGGGTTCTGAAGTCCTGCCTGCTAGTCACCTCTCTTCTAGTGAGAACCTCAAGGGAGCTGTACAAAAGGAACAGCAGTGAGTGAAAATCAGCATGACATTCTATTGTCAGCTGGGTAGGCACCTGGTACTTTTTTTTGTTGTTGTTTTTTGAGACGGAGTCTCGGTCGGTCACCAGGCTGGAGTGCAGTGGCACATCTTGGCTCACTGCAACCTCTGCCTCCCGGGTTCAAGTGATTCTCCTGCCTCAGCCTCCTGAGTAGCATGCATCACTGTGCCCAGCTAATTTTTGTATTTTTAGTAGAGACAGGGTTTCACCATGTTGGCCAGGATGGTCTCAATCTCTTGACCTTGTGATCCCCCCACCTCGGCCTCCCAAGGTACCTGGTACATTTTAATGCCAAATTCTGGTGAACAGCATGGAACATTTGCTTTAGGCTGGAACCAGAATTTTTCTGAAAGTTTCAATTTCAGACTTGAGAAAGAACGATCCTCTGGTTATTTGTATGATCTTGGGACCTGAAGAGATTGGCATGAAATTTAAGTGTTTAAGTGGAGAAAACTATGGCCAGAAATATCTCTTAAGATGGTAGGCCTGGGACAATTTATCTTTCTATCACCTATCGAAGAGGAGAGGAAAGAAAACATGGATTTCTGTGTTCAGTCTTCTTGTGTCTTTTCACCACATAAGAGTAGACTGTAGGTCATATCTTGGTGGAAGGCTGATAAATTCATATAGTTTTTACACCTAGTTATATGTGCCCTCAAGTAATATTTTATGTTCCAAAAATTTGGTTAATGCTTTCGACATTTGGAGAAAATGAGAAAAGGAGGATACAGTCACAGAGGCAGTCCGAGATACTTTTCTGGAGTGGGGACACTCCCTTTTCCTTCTGCAGAAACAAACTCTGACAACCAGATGAAGGACATACTTTCTTCTTTGTTCTTTAGCACCGTGGGTGTATAGTGATGTCCTCATTTCATATAGTGTACTTTGCTCATTAATGGGAAATAGCCTCTGGAGATTTCTAAAGTTGTATAAATACTAAGGTTTTGTATTCCTAATGAATTTTCTAAAAACTTGTGAGATATTTCTTTTCAAATTATTCTTTTGCCAATTACAGTAGTCCCCTACTTGTCCCCATTTCCACTTTCCATGGTTTTTGTTACCCACAGCCAACCACAGTCTGAAACCAAGATATTTTGGGAGAGAGAGAGAGCACATTCAGCTAACCTTTATTACAATGTTGCGTCATAATTGTTCTATTTTATTATTATTGTTGATTTCTCCTGTGCCTTATTTATAAATTAAACTTTATCATAGGAATGTATGTATAGGACAAACATAGTATATACAGGATTTGGTAGTAGCCATGACCTCATGTATTCACTGGGGTTCCTGAGCGTATTTCCCCCTGGATAAGGAGGAACTACTATATTTTCCTTTCTTATCACCTTTCCACCTCAATAACCAACCCAAATAACCAGACAAGCAAAAATTGAAGTCTCCAAGTCAATGACTCTATCTCTCATTCATTTAACTATTAGAAGAGCCTCTCAGATCTTTATACATATAATTTTTATCTTACAACAAGGATTATATATATATGTGTCTTCAAATATTTTATATATATTATATAATATTTTACTTATTAATTCCATTATATATAATTATATAATATTAATATATCATAATGTAGATATGATTATATAAAACATTGTATATTATATAATTACACATGTCATATTATATAAAAATATAAATATATATTAGAATTAATTATATAATATCTATTATATATTATATGTTATATTTAAAATTATATATTATATATCAAATTTTACAATAAGGATTACACAAGATCTCAGACTGTAGTCTATTAGAAAGAACAAAGCAGCAAGGGGAGATACACAAGGTGCTCATTGAGAATTTCAATGAGTAACTTAGCCAAAAGATACAGCTTATAAAAAGTAAACAAAAGAATCTTACAAAGTATAGGAATCAGGGAAGTTTCCTGAAGGAATAAACCAACCTGAGGAGCACCTGATGCTTGATTATCAGGAAGAGTTAGATGAACTCAGTATTATTTTTTAGGAAAATCTATAAATCTATAAAATAAGAAAATCATTTCATTCCAGTCTAATTAAACATAAAACATGTTATCAGTACATAGAGCCATATGCAAATATCAAAACTGAAAATTATTAATATATTAAAGCATTTGTTTCAAGATGCAAGTTTTAGATATTTGGAACTTGTGTGAACAACTCTTTATTCATCATCATCGATACATGAAAGATTGTACATGAAGATAGAAAAGGTACCTTTGGAAGAATGATAAATAACTTTATATTCATTTATGATTGTCTCAAATTACTTTGGCAATTTGTACAACTCTTAGACTTGTTGAAAATTAGTGATATAGTGAAATGTGGGCCCAATGTTTAATAAATCTATGTTAAAATAATAATAATAACATATTTAAACATAATAAAATTTATGTTCAAATTTATTTTCAAATCTATGTTCCAATACTAGTTCAAATATGAACTTCAGTTTCTTCAGCTAACATCGTCATTGTAAAAATTTAAATTTTAATTTCATTTGCAGTTGTTTTGATCACTGTCTATAGGATTGTCTATTTGAGGTTTCCACTGAGTAATCTAGAGAGAGGAATAATAGATAATAGATATAACTTATTCAAATTATCTATAACTCAGTAACATAGGCCATGAGAAGTAATCACTCAAAACAAGTCTCCGAAATTAAGCTAATTTACGAAAGTGTTGTGAATAAACACAGGAAAAGAGAAGCACTGACGGCTCATTCTCTTGTGCCCTTGACTCTTGAACCCATAGCAGGAAGCGTAATTTCATGGCCCCAGCACTGTTCTTCAAGACGCATATGACTGAGAGCAAATGCAAATTAGGTGAGGCTTCTTGGAAAAATGGCTTGGAAAAAAATCTCCAATCTCTCAAATGTAGTTATTTATCTCAGGAAAGAAAGATGTTGAACCACATCACCCAAGCAAGGAATATGTGTACTAGGGCACCCTCATGTCATGACCAAGGTCCCGTTCTCTTAGCGCATTTTCCCTAATTGAATTAGGACAAGTTGGGGCAGCTTCACCCAAGGTTGTTACATCACAAGGAATGTATCTAAGACTGGGCCACTAGTAACCAGGGTATCCTCCTCCATTCAACTGTTTTACTTTGCTTAATGAAACAAATATAAGAAACATAGGAATTAAAACATGATTGTTATCAGTCAATTTGTACCAGTGTAAGATTGCCAATTTCTTTTGTTTTGTTTTTGATTCTGACTTCTTGCCTTTCATAAATATGGGTTCTTATTCTTGTTCTATTTTTCATATACGTTAAGTGTTAAAATGACAGAAAGTATTTTAAAGTTTATCAATGTTCATAGGTAAGTGTTGGATCTCTTTCATTTGAATATTACTTGTTTAATATTGTCCTCATTTCTTTCTACATCATTAAGATCGGCTACAAAGTTTACAACTTATATAATTAGACCCATTATGGAATCATGTTTTTGACTTTAAAGATTCATTTTTTAAAATAGAATGAAGATTCAGAGAGAGTTGATCATATATTAATGCATTGTCTTAATATCCTGGGTATGCTCGCAGAAGAGTTAATACCCTCAAATTACTGACGATGTGTGTATTTAACATTCTGTTAAACACCATTACCAAAGAGACACTTTTTCATCTAGAAAGTTCTGATGTTCTACTATTAAACAAACACCTAGTGGGATAACAAGGGCTGAGCTGGTAAGTTCAATTACACAATATCCTAGATTCTGAATATTGAGGTAAAAAGTGATTTAAATTTACTGAAGATGCATATGTGAAAGTATGGGGAAGCAGAGTTTGGGTTAAACACATTTCAAATTCCAGAAAACTTCCAGCTTCACAGAATTGTTTTGCACATTACAGTAAGTTCTGTTGAAATATTAAGCATAAATTTATACTGGTACTACTTATGGGATTTGAAAACTTATGCTTCTTAAATCTTTAGGGGCACCGTGGTGAAGCAAGGGCATGTATGAACTTCAGTAACAAGAAATTGTTTTACTTCGTTCACAGGCAATTTTTACAATGCATGTCACTGTAGATTATTTAGAATTCTATAAAGAAGAAAAGAGTATGTCCTTTATTTCTACAGTCTAGGGATATCTCTTGTTAATATTTTGGCAGAGTTCTCTTTCAGTGCCTTCTCTCATATATCATTTGTATATTATAATTTGATATAATCTTTAGGAATATGTAAATACATCATAAATTTTCACTATATAGTTTTTATAAAATCATTGAATTTTTAAAAATCTTGAAAATGATAATTCTACTATATTTGGATATTTAAGTCATTCCCATTGGTTTTCCATTATAAACATTATAGTGATGAGCATTCCTGTACATATATTTATATACATGATATTTCTGGAATTGGGATTAGTGGACCAAGTAATATTAATATTGCCAGATTTCATGGCATATGTTAAAATTTTTTCCTCTAGATTTCTTATGTATATATTTATGTTCATGATGGACAGAAATGCTTTTCCACATACTTATTTTCATAAGGTATTATTAACATTTTTCTTAGATTAAAAAATTTGGAGTTGCTTTATAAATTAAGTAAGTTACATAAAATCATCCTGTCTTAAGATATTGTGGAGTGATGTGGAAATTAAGTTTATAATTCTGGTGTGGATCCTGATAAGATTCTACCACTAGCAGAGAATAGTTGACAAATCATGGTCACTTCTACATCCATGCCTAGAGAGAGAAACAGCTGTAAGTTATCACTTACCTGAGAAAAGAGGAGAATAACAAGAAATTCTCCCTCCTCCTCATGCCTGGCTTGAGAAAAACTTCTCATGGAAAAACTTTATCAAGTCATTAAATAGAAATAACTGAGTAAGATAATAAATGACTCCTAACTTTCTTGCATCATTCTTATAACCTTAGGTCATAAAAAAGAATCAACCTTTGTTAGAAAATTCTCATTCCTTGTGGTGAAGAAAAGCTTGGACTTTCTAAATGTTACATTAAAATATCTGGATGAGTAAACAATAGGTAAATAGGCAATTTCAAATGTATGACAGCATGTATTTGCCATTGAAGATAGTATAATATAATATAGAGGAGTAGCTTCACTGTTCTAAAAATCTTCTGTGTTGCACCTATTTATCTCTTTATCCTCACTAGCTCCTGGCAGCCACTGATCTTTTTACTGTCTCTATAGCTTTGCCTTTTCAGAACATCATCTGGCTGAACTCACACAGTATATAGCTTATTCATATTGACTTCTTTCAGTTAATAATATGCATTTAAACTTCTTCCAACCCCCCAACCCCTTTTTAAATTTATTTTGGAGACAGAGTCTTGCTTTGTCACACAGGCTGGAGTATAGTGGTGCAGTCTCTGCTCACTGCAAACTCTGCCTCCCAGATTCAAGTGATTCGTGTGCCTTAACCTCCCAAGTAGCTGACATTACAGGAATGCACCAACATGTCCTACTAATTTTTGTATTTTTAGCACAGACAGTGTCTCACCATATTGGCCAGACTGGTCTGAAACTCCAGACCTCAGGTGATCCACCCACTTCAGTCACCCAAAGTACTGGGACTAAAGGTGTGAGCCACCATGAGTGGCTGTAGCTCATTTCCTTTTAGCACTGAATCATAGTCCATTGTCTGGATGTGTAATAGTTTATTTATTCACTTACTGAAGGACAACTTTTTGTTAACACTATATTTTAACAATTGTAAATAAAACTGTCATATGTGTGCAGATTTCAGGCTGGACATAAATTTTCAGCTTCTCTGTGCAAACACTAAAGAGCGTGATTACTGGAGGGGATGTTCAGGCTACATTTGTAAGAAACTGCCAAACTGGATTCCAAACTGGCTGACCATTTACTATTCTCATCAGAAATAAATCAGAACTACTGTTGTCATACATCATCCTCAGCATTTGGTGTTGTCAGTGTTTTGGATCTTGGTCATTCTAATAGATATGTAGTGGTGTCTCACTGTTGTTTTACATTGCAATGCTCTAATGACATATAATGCTGAACATCTTTTGGCATGCTTAATTTCTATGTGTATATCTTATTTAGTGAAGTGTCTGTTCAGGTCTTTGGCCCATTTTTAAATAGAATTGTTTACTTGTTGAGTTGTATATTTTTTATATTTTGAATACACATCCTTCATCAGATGTGTCCTTCACAAATATATTTTTTCCCAGTCTGTGGCTTATGTGTGAATTCTCTTAACATTGTCATTGGTAGAACAGACATTTTTATTTTTACAAAGTACAGCTTATTGATTCTTTTATTTATGGATTGTGCGTTAGTTGCTGTATCTAAAAACTCATTACCAAACTGATCTAGATTTTCTCGTGTATTGTCTTCTGGGAATTCTATAGCCTCTGCTTTTATATTTAAGTCTATGGTCTATTTTGAGTCAATATTTGTTAAAGATATAAGATCTGTGTCTAGATTAATATTTTTGCACATGGATGTCTAGGTTTTTTTTAGCAACAATTATTGACAAGACTCTTTTCCGTCCATTGCATTGCCTTTGCTTTTTTGTCAAAGATAAGTTGACTATACTTATACAAGTGTTTTTCTGGGCTCTCCATTATGTTCCAACCATCTATTTGTCTATTTCAACAATACCGTACTGTGTTAATTATTGTTGTTTTATAGTAAATCTTGAAGTTGTGTAGAATTCATCTTTCAACTTTGTTCTCCTCCTTCAATAATGTGTTGATGATTATGGTCCTTTGTCTCTTTGTATAAACTTCAGAATCAGTTTATCTGTATAGACAAAATAACTTCCTGGGATTTTAATTGAGATTCCATTGTATCTACAGATCAAGTTGAGAAGAACTGACATCTTGACAATAATGAGTCTTTTCTATGAAGACCCATGATCATGGAAAAGCTCTCCATTTAGTTCTTGTTTGAATTCTTTTACCAGTTTTATAGCTTTTATCATATAGATCTTACATATATTTTGTTAGATTTATGCTTAATTATCTCATTTTGGGGGGTGTCAATGTAATTTCTTTCTGTTTTTAATTTCAAGTTTTACTTTTTCTTCACTCAGGGCTAAGAAAGTTACTGACTTTTATATAGTCTTGTGTTCTGCTACCTTGCTGTAATCATTAGTTTCAGAAATTTCTTTGTCCATTATTTGAATATTTCTACATACACAATCATGTCATCTGCAAAGAAAGATAAGTTCAATTCTTTTTTGAAATTTCTATATCTTTGGTTATGTTACCCATCTGTTCTCTCATATGCTCCACTTTATCCATTAGAGTTTTTATCATATGAATTGTAATTGTTTCAAAAGTCGACTCTGATAATTCCAGCATCCTGGCTTGTCTGAGTCTAGTTCTAAAGCCTTTCTATCTCTTTACATTGTTGTTGTTGTTGTTGTTGTTGTTTTGTCTTTTACTATGCCTGGTAATTTTTTCTAGGTAGTTGGTCATCATGTACTGGGTAAAATGAACAATGGTAAATAGTGATGTTGTGGTAAGGTGTTGGGGTAGGGGAAGTGTTCTATAATCCTACAATTAAGTCATAGCCTTTTACTAAGTCTATGCCTCTAGGCTGTGAACTGCACAAGTGCCTACAGGATGGCTAGAATTTACTGGAGTTGAATATTTCTCTTCTCTCGCATGGAATTCTAGAAGGAGCTAGAGCTGAGTCTTTCCCTTCCCCCAGGTCACTTAGGCTCTGATAAAACCCTGGCAGGTTAAACTGTTTTTATTTCATTTCTCCTGAGGGCATGCCTTATTATGAACAAAGTACTCTGGTGTATTTCAAAAATGGTTATTTTTTTTCACCCCTTTCTGAAATGATGAGGGTGTTTTCTTCAATATTCACTGTGAGAATATGATCAAGTTGTGGAAGGTAAAACTCACAAAGGGGTGGGGACTCCCCCATGACTGGGTTCCCCTAAAGATTTTGCCTCTCAGACTTGTCCACACTGAGCCTCCAGAAATTCATCAATTGCATTTCAGACTTTTCTACTCTAGTACTGATTCCCAAGGAGGTTTCAGCTCCTGGGTTTCTGCTGCGTATATGCCTGTCTATGATTCAACTTTTGGAATCAGTGTTTTGCTTTGTGATCTCACTTCCCTTAAGGATCTAAGAAAAAGGTTGTTAATTTTTCAGTTTGTTTAGCATTGTACTTATTAAGATGGGATAATGATTTCCAGGCTCCTTATATGATGGACTGAAACCCAAAAGTTGACCCATGCTTGTCTTCATATTTCACCATATAAACAAAATTATTCAGTTTTACTGTTTTAAAATGTTATCTACTTTGAATTATAAAATTATTATTCTAGGCCGGGTGTGGTGGCTGTAATCCCAGCACTTTGGGAGGCTGAGGCAGGTGGATCACGAGGTCAGGAGATCGAGACCATCCTGGCTAACACGGTGAAACTCCATCTCTACTAAAAATACAAAAAATTAGCTAGGTGCAGTGGCAGGTGCCTGTAGTCCCAGCTAGTCAGGAGGCTGAGTCAGGAGAATGGCGTGAACTCGGGAGGTGGAGCTTGCAGTGAGCAGAGATTGTGCCACTGCACTCTAGCCTGGACAACAGAGCTAAACTCTGTCTCAAAAAAAAAAAAAAAAGATTGTTATTCTATTATATCTGACATATTTTGTTGAACATGTCTATTAGAGTTATAAATACATTTTTCATGTAACTGTAGTGCTTTTATATTCAGTCATATTTCAATGTATGGACATCAAATTTTTTCATTACATGGTTGAGACATTTTTGGATCAGTTTACTGCGTTTGAAAACGTCACTATGAACATTCCTCCACATGCCATTTAGAATATATGCCCAGAAATTTTGTTGAGATAAAAACGTATGCTTATCTTTGTAATAGTTAATACTAAACTCTTTTATAAACTGAGAATATTAATTTGCATTCTCATCAGCATTGTATCAGACTTTCGTCTCATATTCTTACTGACTCTAGGTTTTAGTTGAACTCTTTGTGACATGGGGTTAGAGGAATATTACTATGGCCTTAATTTATATGTCTTGTCTTAGCTTCAGTTTCTTCATGAAAGCAGAGCCTAAGCAAAGGATGTATGTGCAGAAGGCATTCCAAGGATGCAAGAATGAAGGACTTTGGGGAATGATAGAAAAAGGAAAACTTAACATAAATGTACATTATAGAGGTCACCATTGTGGGCAACTAGAGATTGCTTCTGTCCAGGACCTTCTGAAGTATATACAGAATGCCATTTCCCAAAGATGGATCAACAAAGTAATTGGTTACTGTTCATTGACTCTAGCTCTCTCTTGGTAGAGGATTATCCAAGACTTCTTCTACTTCCAGGCATGCATACTTGCCCAGTTGGCTTTTACTGGCATTCTTGGTGCTGGAGAAGCATTGGAGCAAATATAAATGCATGACACACTCTTAAAGCAGGATGCTGTCTAAGCAAGGCTGGAAAAAAAAAAAAAAAAAAAAAAGCTGAAATTAGAGATAAAACATAGGAAATACAAAAAGCACAATAGCCTACAATAAAATTCCACTGAGAACTAATGGAGCAAAGCACATATTGTATTTATTGGTCCTTTGGACATTCTTTTTTTTGAAATAGTTATTTTAACTTCTTGCATATTTTTCCTAAGATCAATTCTGCATGTTTTAATTTGTAGAAATGCTTTATATGTTGCAGTTACAAGCACTTTATCACTTACATAGGTTGCAGATATCATTTCATGGTTTCACCTTTACTTTTCAGATTTTCCCCCATGCCATTTTTGAACAGAAGTTCCTATCTTAAGACAGTCTAATTTATCCGACTCTCTTTTTATTGTTATTTTCATGTCCTGCTTAAGAAAACATTTCCTATCATGAATTCATGAGCTACTGTATATTATTAACAGAAGTCTGTTGCCTATTTTTCATAGTTAGCTCTTACAGTATACTTGTATTGATGTTTAGATATATTATAGAAATCAAGCTTAATAATTTTTTTTTCTAAAAAACAAAACCCCAAAATGGTATACATGTGCAGAACATGCAGGTTTGTTACATAGGTATGCGTGGGCCATGGTGGTTTGCTGAACCTATTGAACCCTCCTCTATGTTCCCTCCCCTCACCTCTCACAACCTAGCAGGCCCTGGTGTGTCGCTCCCCTGTCTGTGTCCATGTGTTCTCAATCAGCTCCCACTTATGAGTGAGAACATGTGGTGTTTGGTTTTCTATTCCTGTGTTAGTTTGCTGAGGATGATGGCTTCCAACTTCATCCATGTTCCTGCAAAGGATATGATCTCATTTCTTTTTATGGCTGCATAGTATTCCATGGAGTGTATGTACCATATTTTCTTAATCCAGTCTATCACTGATGGGCATTTGGGTTGGTTCCAAGTCTTTGTTATCGTAAACAGTGCTGCAATAAACATGTGCTCGTGTATCTTTATAGTAGAATGGTTTATATTCCTTTGGGTATATACCCAGTAATGGGATTACTGGCTCAAATGGTATATTTGATTCTAGATCCTTGGGAAGTCGCCATACTGTCCTCCATAATTGTGGAACTAATTTACATTCCCACCAACCACATAAAACTGTTCCTATTTCTCCACAGCCTCACTAGTATCTGTTGTTTCCTGGCTTTTTAATAATCTCCATTCTGACTGGTGTGAGATGGTATTTCATTGTGGTTTTGATTTGCATTTCTCTGGTCATCAATGATGTCGAGCTTTATTTCATGTTTGTTGGCCGCATAAATATCTTCTTTTGAGAAGTGTCTGCTCATATCCTCCGCCCACTTTTTTTCTTTTTTTTGGAGATGGAGTTTTGCTCTTTTCTCCAGGCTGGAATGAAGTGGTGCAATGTCGGCTCACTGCAACCTCTGCCCCCGAGGTTTAAGCAATTCTCCTGCCCCAACCTCCTGAGTAGCTGGGATTAGGCACTTGCCACCACGCCCAGCTAATTTTTGTATTTTTAGTAGAGACGGGATTTCAACATGTTGGCCAGGCTGGTCTCGAACTCCTGATCTCAAGTGATCCACCCACCTTGGCCTCCCAAAGTACTAGGATTACAGGCATGAGCCACCGGGCCCAGCTCCTTTGTCCACTTTTCGATGGGGTTGTTTTTTTTTTTTCTTGTAAATATGTTTAAGTTCCTTGTAAATTCTGGATACTAGACCTTTGTCCGATGGGTAGATTGCAAAAATTTCTCCCATTCTGTAGGTTGCCTGTTCACTCTGATGATAGTTTCTTTTGCTGTTCAGAAGCTCTTTTGTTTAATTAGATCCCATTTGTCAATTTTGGTTTTTGTTGCAATCGCTTTTGGCATTTTTGTCATGAAGTCTTTCCCCATATCTATGTCATAAATGGTATTGCCTAGGTTTTTTTCTAGGAATTTTATGGTTTGCAGTTTTACATTTAAATTTTTAATCCATCTTGAGTTAATTTTTATAGGGTGTAAGGAAGGGGTCCAATTTCAGTTTTCTGCATATGGCTAGCCAGTTTTCTTAGCATCATTTACTTAATAGAAGATCCTTTTCCCACTGTTTGTTTTTGTCAGGTTTGTCAAGATTAGATGGTTGTAGATGCATGGTGTTATTTCTGAAGTCTCTGTTCTGCTCCATTGGTCTATATGTCTGTTTCAGTACCATTACCATACTGTTTTGGTTCCTGTAGCCTTGTAGTATAGTTTGAAGTCAGATAGCATGATGCCTTTAGCTTTATTCTTTTTGCTTAGGATTGTCTTAGCTATTTGGGGGTCTTCTTTTATTTCATATGAAATTTAAAACAGTTTTTTTTCTAATTCTATGAAGAATGTCAATGGTAGTTTGATGGGAATAGCATTGAATCTATAGATTACTTTGGGCAGTATGGCCCAAAACCCCATCCAAGGGTCAGCAGCCTCAAAGACCAAAACTAGGCAAAGATGAGAAAGAATCAACCAAACAGTGCTGAAAACCAAACAGACCAGAGTGTCTCTTCTCCTCCAAATGATTGCAACGTTTCTCCATCAAGGGTGCAAAACTGCATGAAGGATCAGATGGATGAATTGACAGAAGTAGACTTCAAAAGATGGGTAATAAAAACTACCCTGAGATAAAAGAGCATGTTCTAACCCAATGCAAAGAAGCTAAGAGCCTTGATAAAAGGTTAGAGGAATTGCTAACTAGAATAACCAGTTTACAGAGGAACATAAATGATCTGATGGAGCTGAAAAACACAGCACAAGAACTTTGTGAAGCATACACAAGTATCAACAGTTGAATCAACCAAGTGGAAGAAAGGATATCAGAGTTTGAAGATCACCTTACTGAAATAAGACATGCAGACAAGAATAGAGAAAAAAGAATGAAAATGAATGAACATAGCCTCCAAGAAATATAGGACTCCATAAGAAACTGAACCTACGATTGATTGGAGTACCTGAAGAAGACAGGGAGAATGGAAATAAGCTGGAAAACACACTTCAGGATATTGTCCAGGAGAACTTCCCCAACCTAGCAAGACAGGCCAACATGCAAATTCAGGAAACACAGAAAACACCATTAAGATATTCCACAAGAAGATCTTCCCCAAGACACATAATCATCATATTCTCCAAAGTCGAAATGAAGGAAAAACTGTTAAGGGCAGCCAGAGAGAAAGGCCAGGTCACCTACACGGAGAAGCATATCAGACTAACAGTGGACCTCTCAGCAGAAACTCTATAAGGCAGAAGAGATTGGCGGGCCAACATTCAACATTCTTAAAAGAATTTTCAACCCAGAATTCCATATCCAGCCAAACCAAGCTTCATAAGCGAAGGAGAAATAAAATTCTTTCTAAATAAGCAAATGCTGAGGGATTTAGTTACCACCAGGCCTGCCCTGCAAGAGCTCCTGAAAGAAGCACTAAATGTTAAAAGGAAAAACTGGTACCAGCCACTGCAAAAACACACCAAAATATAAAGACCAATGACACTATGAAGAAACTGCATCAACTAGTGTGCAAAATAACCAAATATCATCATCATGACAGGCTCAAATTCATACATAACAATACTAACATTAAATGTAAATGGGCTAAATGCCCCCATTAAAAGACTAGGACTGGCAGATTGGATAAGGAGTCAAGACGTATTGGTGTACTGTATTCAGAAGACCCATCTTATGTGCAAAGACATAAACAAGCTCAAAACAAAGGGATGGAGGGAAAATTACCAAGCAAATGGAAAACAAACAAACAAAAAAACGGGTTGCAATACTAGTCTCTGACAAAACAGACTTTAAACCAACAAAGATTTAAAAAGCCAAAGAACGACATCACATAATGGTAAAGGGATCAATTCATCAAAAAGAACTAACTATCCTAAATATATATGCACCCATACAGGAGCACCCAAGTTCATAAAACAAGTTCATAGAGACCTACAAAGAGATTCAGGCTCCCACAAATAATAGTGACAGACTTTAACACCTCATTGTCAGTGTTAGACAGATGAATGAAACAGGAAATTAACAGGGATATTTAGGACTTGAACTCAACTCTGGGTCAAGTGGACCTAGTAGATGCTACAGAACTCTCTACCCCAAATCAATAGAACATAACATTCTTCTTTATGCCACATGGAACTTACTCTACAATCAACCACATAATTGGAAGTAAAACACTCCTCAGCAAATGAAAAAGAATTGGAATCATAACAGTTTCTCAGACCACAGTGCAATCAAGTTAGAACTCAGGATTAAGAAACTCACTCAAAACCACACAATTACATGGAAATTGAACAACCTGCTCCTGAATGACGCCTGGGAAAATAATGAAATTAAGGCAGAAATCAAGAAGATCTTTGCAACCAATGAGAACAAAGAGACAACATACCAGAATCTCTGGGACACAGCTAAAACAGTGTTAAGAGGGAAATTTATAGCACTAAATGCCCATATCAGAAAGCTACAAAGATCTTAAATCGACACCCTAACATCAAAATTAAAAGAGGTAGACAGGCAAGAGCAAATTAATTTTTTTTCTTAATAAGTGTCAAGCTGACCCAACACTATTTATTGATAAGATGCTTCTTCCTCCAAAGATTTCCATAAGTGAATTGGGCATATATGAGTGAATTTGCTTATGGGCTCCTACTCTGATCATTGGACTGTTAGTTTACCCTGAAGCCAATAGTATGTTGCCCAAATTACTATAGCTTTGTAATAAGTCTTGATAAACAATAAAGTTTTTCTGTTATGTTTACTATTCAATATTGTCTATGATGTTTCTGGACTCTTGAACATTCACATACGATTTAAAATGAACCTATTGATTTTTAGATTCACATATTTTAACTATGAAATATATGCTTGGATTATATTAAATTTATAGATTAACTTAGGGAAAGGGTTTAGTATCTTTGATATAAAGAATATTTCAATCAGTGAACATGATAAATTATTTTATTTATTGAGGTTTATAATTTCTTTCATTAGGGTTTAATAGTTTTTGTTTTAAGATATTTGATATGTTTAACATAAGTGGTACTATTCCTCAACGTCTACATTTTCAGAAGATATAATTATGTAAAAATACAATTGATTGTCTTGTGTTGACTTGTGTCCAGGTATTTTAATAAACTAATTTTAAAATTCTTATACATTTCCTTAAATAATTTTGAAGTTTTCATTTAGAGAATCCTTATGCATGTGAATAATGACATCAGATGAGATCCACATCTTAAAGAAAAAGCTTTTATAATTTTACCATTAATTATGCTTTTTAAGATATTTGTAGATACCATTTGACTAAGAAGTCACATTCCATTTCCAGTTAGCTAAGTTTATTTTTTAGATTTTAAATGGATTTAATAAATTTAACAAAATGTATTATTTAAATGTTGAATAAAATTAGCAAGTATATTCATCAAATTGAGATAATTCTAAGATTTATTGTTTATTTTATTGATATGGCAACTTATATTTATTGTTTTTCAATTATTAATCCAATCTGGAATTACAGAAATTTATCATTTTTTCATGATATATTGACTTTCTAAAATATTGCAATTATTTTTATATTTTACTTAGGTCTTTTCCTTCAATGTTCATTTGTAAACCTGGCATGAAATTTTTCTTGAATATGTCCTTGTCCAGTTAGATGTCAGTGTTATTCTGAGCTCATTAAGATGGGTTCTCTCTTTCTTTTTATTTACTGTAGGCATTTTTCCATGATTGTGATTACTTTTCTTAAAAGTTTGATAGAATTTACTGTTGAACAAAAATCTGATCCTAGAGCAGTATTTTGTTTGATTTTGCTTTGGAAAAATTTAAATATTTTAAATTAGAAATTTACTAGCTTCACTTATTACTATATGGATCACCAATTTTGTCTCAGGATAGCTTTAAAAAGTGCATTCTTAAAAATATTTTACATACATTATCATATTATTTCCACATGTATTATAATATCATCGTGTACCCATAAATATATACAAGTATTTATCAATTAAAAATAAAATAAAGATAAAATGAAATACTGTTCATATTATCATTATATTTTAAAAACTCTTTAGTACTGCAGTGATGTATTTCCATGTGCTACCCTGCATTATTTGTGCTTTATCTTTGTATTCTTCTATCAGTCTCATTAGTGGTTCATCAATTTTGTGTTTTGAAAACATCAGCATTTTATTTTTGCATTATAATTTCAGATACTCTTAAGGATAAAAATGGAATTTTGCTTACATACTATAAGTGTCAAGGAGATGCACACAAAGACTTTGTAACTAAGATACAAGGAGTTAAAATGGAAGCTGGTGGGTTAATGAAATGTCTTGTTCGCGGGAAAATGATTGCCAAAAAACAAAGCAAGATGTATCTATTTTAATAATGACTGTAAAAATAGGTTCAGCAGTATACCCACTTATCTACAATAGCATGTCTCAATAAAATATTCTAATTCTTTATATAAGATTATTCTAACAGAAGCATATATATATATGGATATTTTCAATTTTGATATATTTGCCTATATATATATTTGTTGCATTATTTCATAATAGAGTTAGAACAAATATTTTATGAATTTGTCTTTGCCCACTATATAACAATGATATTATTAGATTGATAAAACACACAAATTTGCGTTATTTTTGTATACCCCTCTTTGGGTCAAAGTAGGAAATCCTTTGACAAATCAACAAATGGCTTATCAAAAAATAGCTATTCAAATATTCATTAATGTATTTATTCAATAAACACTAAATAGCACCTTATTTGAGGGATTGGGTTAGGTTATTTTTACAGTAGCATTTTGCTTCAAATGCTCTTTCATTTGTGTGTTGGTTCACATATTCAAGCACTCATTTGCCTTTTATTTTAAATAGTTTGAAATATTCATTAGTATTAAACTGAGGCTAAAATGTGTATTACTTGGGTAGCCACCCATCCTCCTCCTTTCTTCATCTAGAAGGATCTCTTGTACATCCCTACTCCCATATAAATAGAATTAGTAATCTTTTTCACAGGAACTGGATCTCCTCACCACAATACTTAAGACTTATTACAAGGACTTCTAAATCACCCATTCTTTCTCTGGTAGTGCATGCTGCAAATAGAAAAGATTGGGATGTACCAATGACTGTATTTTCCTCTATGTTTAAGAGATAAGGAAAGAATGAGGAAGAAAGAATACTGAAAACATTCTAGTCCTTAGTTTCTCATACGTCTGAGGCAACTATCATTTTTTCTTTCTTCAAATTTTATTTCTCAATTTGGTAAACCAGTGAATCCCTCTTTTTGCTTAAACTAGAGTTAGATTATTCTCACTTACAGAGCAAAAAACCCTCTGTTTTTGTTTCTGTATTTCTACAGCCTAGATTACTAGAAGTACTAAAAGTAAACACATTGCTCATAACACATTCATATGTAAATTCTTCATTTTGTAGCCAGACGCCTTCCAGAATGGCTTTAATAGTCTAATTCTTACCAATTGTATATAAGTAACTTTTATACAATTTTCAACCACACACCTTATTCATTTTTTCACCTTTACTTCTTCAAAATCAATTAGTTCTCCCAGCTTTCATGTTTGTTGAATACTAGCCACTGGGTCATAAAGATAGAAAGAAGCAAGTGAGTCTAAGAAAAAAACACAAACAATTCTGAGAATTTAAGAACTACAAGATTTGGGAAGATCTTTTTGTTCCACGACTGTTTTAAATTCTCTGCTGACATAAACATGACTCCTGGGTGTTCACCATCATGAGCCTAAAAATGAATGGAGGAAAAGGATTAGAACTGGGTGAAGATTAGTAAATACGAATTAGTTAATACGAACATGTTTGTATTTAGTGCCCCTGGTAGCTTAAATGGAGAAGAACAAAAGTCATTATGCTCTGTTATAGTTACAAGACAGAGCTGCTTTTTAAAAAGAATACTTAAGAGGCTTTGAAGTTGAACAATACTTATTATCTCATACAGATATTTAAAAATAAATAATTCTAGTTCCTGATAGGGTATATCTCCCTTACATTCAAAACTATAATTTTTGGAGAACCTGAAATATATTTGTACATGTTTAATGTTAACAAGTGAATGGAAATTCGAGGAATTGGTTGGCTTCATGTTAAGTCCTAGTAACAAAACCATCTGTAACAAGAGCAAGCATGTATTGAGTGCTTACATGTTTAAATGGGTCTCAAAAAGTAATATGGAGAATTCCATTACTTTTCACAATAACACTTGTAAGTAAGTACTATTAATTTAGTTCCTCTTTACAATTTTTTTTTTTTCAGAATTCTATACTAATTCCATAGAGATAGATATTTACTTTTTCAGCAACTCCACTGGCTGTTTCGATGAGTTAAACTGACATAAATATAGGGAGTCTGAGTGAATTGTACAGTTGTTCGATGATAAAAGATTGAAGATGTAAGCTTCTGAAGACATGCGAGAATGTTAGCTCTGCTCAGACCCCAGAAATGTAGCAGGGATGAAGCCTAAGTATAAAGTATTTTAAAGTAGAAAAGGGTCTGGGCAAGTGTTTTAGTCAATGCTGAAAAGAGCTGTCCAATAAATGAGCTAGAAAAGAAAATATGACATACAATAGGTAGTATAATCATGAGTAGAGAACCATAGGTCTCCTAATTAGTTAAGGGTTTTTGCACAAGTTAGTTTTCTCCGCCTGTTCTTCTATTGATTCATTGTTAAAATGAAGATAGTTATATACGTTGATTTAATTGATGGGAGACAACATAAAAATACACACATATAATTTAGTCATTTATAAATCCAAAGCAATGTAGAACTAGCAAAATGATGCTTAACAGTTAATTAGAAAATGTTTCCTGATTTGGTATTCTGGAGCTATAGATAATTAACAACTTCTGACAAGCAGTTCATCTAAACAATACGATTCAATGGCTTTTAATTGAATTATGTCTATGTGTTTGTTACTTCCTTTTGTTTCCCTGCATCAATTTAGGTTCACAATAATAGATACATTAAAACTGCTTACAACCCTATGTCTGCCAGTTAAAGGATTAATTAAGGCAGGTTGAATGCAATTCAATTAATGCTTTTTATCTGGCGGCTGTTTCTTTGCTGGTATACACTTTGTGCTAGTGTCTGTAATAAAATCAGATACTGCCCATAGGTTGTAGCAGTAAGGAATGCCTGGGCCCAGCAGGTTGTTCAATGTTAGAATTTAATGATGTCTCACTGAGGCACACACTTGGGGGTCTGGCAAAAAAGTTATTGATTAAAAAAAAAAAAATGAATGGACCTGTCAACTTCCAACACAAATTGTTCCACAGATAGGCTACTTTTGTCTTGGAAATTTGAGAGGGAACACAAAAGTCGGAGAGTTTGTCTTTGTGGTCTGAAGATCTAGGGTGCTTTGTTACATGATGGGAGGTACTCTACACAGTTTTTATAGTTCCAAAATTCTGAGATCAGGTTGAAAAGGGGGAGTAGTTTCACAGCAGTAGTTTCATAGCATTTTAAATCATTTGTCAGGAATGAAAAAAATCACTATTTATATTTTTACCCCACTTGAACATATTGAGTTGGTATCAGTAAAGAAAATGTAGCAATGACTTAGTCTTTTAATTTTTTTAAGAATGAATTTTTGATAGGCCCAGTGAATTGTTGCACAGAATAAATCACTGGGGACACTTGGGTTTCAGTTTATATTACATATTCATAGCTTTTTGTGGCAGCCATAGGCCATGAGTCTTAGTCCTGACACCATAAGTCTGTTGGGAGAAGGATACAGTTTGTTTTACACATGCCTTTAAGAGAGTTCCCAGCTGTGTACTCTGCTTTTAAAATGGATGCAAAATTAAACAACATAATGACTTCTGCTGGAATCAGTAAGAATTAGTCTTCAGCTATACAGGTGCTGTAGGATAGAATAACTTACTTAAATACTCAAAGTATTTCTGCAAACTTGGATAATTCAGAAAATGAACAGGAAAGTTTATCTCTATTTCAGGTTTTTTTGATCCTTAAATATAAAAACTTCTAAAAAGAAAAATAAATTCTTCCTTGTAGCTAGAATAAATGAGGGGAATGAAAGGTTTTCCAAAATCCTAAAGAGCAATTTTGGAGTCTTCCACTAGATAATATGTAGAGATGTCTAACTTAAGGAGAACCCTTACTCAGAAGATACGTTGTTAGGTTCAGAGAAAGAGAATTACTCCATTGTTCTACTCAAGGGTAGTATTGACAGAGGTTTCTGCATGGGCAGCATCCACAGGAACTGCTACAGAGGGCTTTCTCTATTGGAGGGCATGTAACTCTAGCAGAGTTGAAAATGGCATTACAATTCTAAACCTGGTTTGGGATACAGTAGGCACCCTTCAAATGATGACGTTCAAGTGTAGAGACAGTGACAGCCTTATGGAGTATTCTTCTGAAGCATTTTATTGGAACAAGGAATAGAAAAGCAAACGCACCACCTTTAGCTAACTTGATTTTTTACTTTAGAATTTTGGAAGCTGCTCCAATAATTTTGAAAACATCATCTTCTGAAAGGTAAAGAACCATACAAGCACTATTTTATTTTATTTTTATTTTTATTTTTATTTTTATTTTTATTTTTTTGAGAGGAGTCTCGCTCAGTCTCCCCAGCTGGAGTGCAGTGGCGTGATTTCAGCTCACTGCAAGCTCTGCCTCCCGGGTTTACGCCATTCTCCTGCCTCAGCCTCCCGAGTAGCTGGGACTACAGGCGCCGCCACCTCACCCGGCTCGTGGTGTGTGTGTGTGTGTGTGTGTGTGTATTTTTAGTAGAGACTGGGTTTCACCGTGTTAGCCAGGATGGTCTCGATTTCCTGACCTAATGATCTGCCCGTCTCGGCCTCCCAAAGTGCTGGGATTACAGGTGTGAGCCACGGTGCCCGGCCAATGCAAGTACTTTTACAGTTCCAAACCTAGGGTGTCACATGGCTCATAATTCACCTGAGATTATGAAATCACCGTGATGCCCTACCTTGTAATCATACAGTTAACAGGTTTCTTTTCTATTTTTTTTTTTTTTTTTTTTGTAAGCCCACACAGTTTTTCTTAGGGGCTGCAGAAATTGTTGGACTCCATGACCGACACCAAATCCAGCAAGAACAGGTAGTTCTCTAGTGCTAGCACTCAGAGCAGCCTTCCTAAACGCTGTTTTTTCAAGGCTTTGCAAAACTGTGAGAGAAACACTGAGATGTGTTCTGTTCTCTTAAAATTCATATAAACAGCATAGTTTCTGCTCTTATTTCAGGGAATTTTCTGGCCAGGAAGTACTAACTTTAGCCTTAGCAGTGTAGTGGTGTCTATTTCCTGCAACAGATATCTGGGCTAATAGGAGGAACTGGTGGTACTTCAGGCCCACCGGAAGCTAGTTTTTATGAGATGCTACTTAGTGTGAACTTGCACCAGTTTTGAATTTATTTATCCTCCTAGATATCCTCAGCCCTAGTTGCTACTTTGGGCTTGACTTACTTGCTCTGTCTTCTTAACAAGAGGCCCAGACATGTGTTGGGCTTTCACATGGTCATGAAGTTCCACCCGCCACTGTAAGCTCATCACTTAACATGATCTGTTGACTCAGTCTTCCTGGTGGCAATGTCGGTTTTTGTGGGAACCCAGCAGTTTTGGAGTCCAGATTCTCCGAACACCACAGGGAAGTCCTAGAGGGTCTGAAAAATACATTCTGGAAGTACGGCTTCTTTCTGTAGGGCAAATTTTGACCAAATTAAGACAATTGATGTAAAAGAATTGGAAGATAAGAATCAGCATTTAGGAAGACTGCTCTGAGTGCTAGCACTAGAGAACTACCTGTTCTTGCTGGATTTGGTGTCAGTAATGCAGCCCAACAATTTCTGCAGCCCCTAACAAAAACTGCATGGCCTTACTGAAAAAAAAAAAAAAAAAAAGGAAAAGAAAAGAAACCTGTTACCTATATAGTTACAAGGTAGGACATCACAGTGATTTCATAATCTCAGGTGAATTATGAGCCATGTGCCACCCTAGGTTTGGAATTGTAAAAGTACTTGCATTGAATATGCTTCTTTATCTTTCAGAAGATGATGTTTTCAAAATTTTTGGAGTAGCTTCCAAAATTCTAAAGTAAAAAATCAAGTTAGTTAAAGGTGGTGCGTTTGCTTTTCTATTCCTTGTTCCAATAAAATGCGTCAGAAGAATACCCCATAACGCTGTCACTGTCTCTACTCTTGAAGGTCATCATTTGAAGGGTGCCTACTGTATCCCAAACCAAGTTTAGAATTGTAATGCCATTTTCAACTCTGCTACAGTTACATGCCCTCCAATAGAGAAAGCCTTTTCTTCCAACTGATGGATTGTTCTAAGATGCAGCAGTTTCACAGAGTTTCCTTAAAGAAATCCTGAAATATTGAGAACATAGTTATATTTTCCCGAGATATTGTGGCCAGCTTATTAATGTATAACTTTGTTTTTATGCATTCACTCTCTTCATGCACAACTTATTTTTTCCACCTTATGCTTGTTACATCCAATACCTCCATCCTCAATACAAGTATTACCATACAAGCATATCATCAAGCTGTTTTCTAGGAAATCAGATCCAAACAGAACATTTACAAAGAAAGAGAAAGACAGATGGACAAGATCAACCTAGTAAAAAGAACTTAGTTTCAGCTGGGTGTCGTGGCACACACATATAATCCCAGCTACCTTACTTGAGAAGTCAAAGTGGGAGAATTGCTTGAGCCTGGGACTTTGAGACTAGCCTGGAAATATAACAAACAAAAGAACTTAGTTTGGAAGAAAACATACATGTCGAATTATAGAATGGTATCAGTTGCTTGCCAATTCTGATTCCATTCTCCATGTTTGGATTACATGAGAGAAATAACGGTGGGACAAGGGTATGAATATAAAAAATGAAAAAAAAAAACCCTACAATTCCTCTATAACTGTGTCAGATACTGAAGCACAAGCAACACTGTTTCTGAACCCATGTGAATAGTGGAACAATAGTGTTACAGAAAAATATTGGAATTTGTATTTAAGAATCTTTCCATTAAGCAAAGTTCAGGTCTAGTTGGCTTCATTGAATTCTACTAAATATTTTTTGGAAGAAATAATAACATTTCTACAAAAAAATCTAAAAATTTGAAAAGGATGGGATATTTTAATCTTGCTTCTGAACAGTATGAGCTGTTGTGAACAGAAGCAAGGGAGCAGGAGTTTCTACTCCTACCTCAACCAAGCACTAGATGAATGATACCCTCCACAGGGAGTATAGGCTCAAGCAAAGCTGGTTCCTTTGGCTGAAGGCAATTTACGGAGAGGAATGTGGCTTTGGGCATAGACACTCAACTTTCCTAGCAGCTCAGCAAATGACAGTTTCAGCCCTGAAGCTGGTTATCTGTGTGGTGCACCACTGTACCCACGGCAGATGCATTTTACCCTATTAGCACTTGACTTCTTATGATTTGGGTTGAAGAGTCTAAAGGAAAAATGTTACTTTAGCAATTTCTGATGTGTCACAGAATTGGCAAGGGCCAGTGAGAGTTGGCAGTACCCGTGAGCAGGGGGTAATGCCACGTAGGACGAAGTGTTATTCAGTGAAATTGGCAGTGGCGATTTGTCTCATTGGAAGTAGCAGACCCAAGTGAAATACAGATATCAGGAAGTGCATAGTGGAATCCAATGCAAGATCAGTATTGCCTACCTTAAGAAAACAGAAACAGATTTCACTGGAGGAAGCTCAGAGAAAGAGGAAGTAAATGACAAATGTAATGTAGTAGTTAATAAGTTTCATTTATAAGAATTTTTTTGCAGCCTTAGGACACCTCCAGATGTGTGTGTGTGTTTCAAAGCTTTAAGAATGGGATGGGGAATAGAGTATTCCTAATACTTCTTCCTAATACATATATTATAAGCATATTTAGGAATTATGCAGCAAAAGGACAAAAGTTCCCTATGTTGAGTAACTGTGCTTTGGGTCAAAAAGAGGGAAAAAAACCCCCCGAAAAAACCTAAAAATTAAAGTAGATAGAACATCGTAACATCACAAAATATCAGAGCATAACATGTATAATAGAATTTTTACAATTCAAATTCCTAATGTCTAAACTCATGTTTCTGTGATTTGAATGGAATGCTTAGTTAGATTGACTCACTCGTGTGACAAATTCCAATTATATTCAACTTCCCCAAAATATACTTATTAAACACACTGGTAATGTGTGCTTATTAAACACACTGGTAATGCTAACCTTCTGTATAGGTTGTCTGAAACTTACATACCTAGGGATATATCCCAGACTCTTCATACTTTGCTCTTCCACCCGTTATGAAAGAGTCTTAGCAAAAACAATACTCTCTTTAGCTTTCTTATCCTCTAATCCTCTGGTGAGAATTCCCCAGTACTCCTTTGGGATTCAACGTCATAGATCTCTTTAGTATCTGTAGTTCCACTCGGTTCCATGCTCAATATCCGAGATACACATATCAGCACAGAATTGCTATGTATCATAAAACTCAGTTAACTTGTTACTCAAGTAGTGCACAACCATTTATTTAGCACTAGGAAGGAAAATGAGCAGCGGTCACATGGCATGGAGACTGAGTTGCTAGCAGTTGAGCACTGGGCACCTTGGTTCTCGAGAATTCGGTGGAGAACAGCCCTATTTATGAAAGGGCTCCACCACTGCAGAATGGATCCTGAACCAGATCCTGTTCACCTCTTTCTTATTTCCATCTTCTCATTACCAAGACCGATAAATCTCTTCCTGGGCACTGGTTTTGTTTCACATCAACCCACACAGTGTCTCTATTCCAGAAGGTTCTGCTTCCATTTTTCCTTTTGTTTTGGACCTTTGAAATGACCCACATTGACTTGATTCTTTCCCGTATACTGCTACTAAGCTGTTTTCCACAGTCCACAGGTCTTAAATAAGTCAGACTTCCTTTTAAAGGAAAAGCTATTCAACCCAAAGATCTATAGCATCACTTTTTACAAAACTGCACCTAAGGCAACACATAGCAGTTATTATATTACTCCAACAGCTGATTCTTGCTTGTTGCAAGAAAAAATTCAATTGTATTTTATTAATAGATGTTACACTTAGAAATATA
The DNA here is from genome assembly GCF_047675955.1 of Chlorocebus sabaeus. NCBI lineage: Eukaryota > Metazoa > Chordata > Mammalia > Primates > Cercopithecidae > Chlorocebus > Chlorocebus sabaeus. Next base: position 15,822,818 of record NC_132921.1, on the reverse strand, counting down.
TTCTAATAGTGGCACTTCAAATTGAGAGACTAGGAGTTTTTGTTATACAATAATATAGGCTTTCCTGAAAACAAAATCACTCATACTGTAATAACTGATCCCATGAAAAAAATAGAGTTGGGCCAGACCATTCAAAACCTATGCAAGTTTATATCTGCATATTATGGAAAGCAACTGCTGGTTTATCAACAGATAATGTGAAGAGTCTAGCCAGGCATCTCAGTAGGACTGGATGCTGCTTCAGGGGTTTTAAAAAATATTGTCAAAGTGGTGGCTTGTGAGCTCTGAGAGACTGCATCTGCCATCTGGATGTATTGCTGTGAGCACAGGAGTAAGCGTCAGCTGCCAGAGGTGAGAGCAAGGTGTGCTTCTGTGTGAATGGAGTCTTCGTGAAGCCGAAAGCTATCCTGCCTGTACAGCAGTTACATCACACACCTTTTCTTAAAAGTTAGGATTCTATGCCCACTACTCGAGATTTAAATTACATCTGCAGCAACCCAATGCTCAAAATAAACCAAGTTTTCCTATTTAAGAATCATGTAAGAGCTGATTCGTGTATTAGAAACATGTTTTATCAGAACAAACTGCTACTCCAAATGTTACATATTCAATTTATGTTTCCTTATGGACTCATTAATAAGTGTGAGCCTGAATGACATTGGTCACGGGCTTCCAAGTTTTATAAGGCAGATCCTGCGTGTGCCATGTTCACTTACAGGCATGACACTGAGTATACTGAACTCAGACACATGCTTTAAAATATTTTGTTGGATAATTGCTTTGATAGAATATGTTTTATAGTTCCAACAAAAACTTGGGTCTCATGTTTGCATGCTTGTTAATGCTTTTATTTACAGTGATCCAACGAATTAGGGCAGGTTTATTATTAGACTTTTACAAATGTGTATATCAAACCTCAGAGAATTTAATGACTAAAACTAGAATTAAGCATTAAAGTGGGGAGTAAAAACTACTATATTATATTGTTTTTCTGTACCACGTTGTGTTTCATGAAGTAAATTCTGGGCCACTTGAAGCTTGGAGGTCGTTAAGTGAAAGACGATGGAGTAGTATCAGGGAAATAAATGGCACTCTACCTGACACATTAAAAGTGAATGAAGTGGCTGAAGTACATAAAACTGAAAAAAATGTGGGGAAATCATTAGAGTTAAATGGCTTTCTCATGTAACTTAAATTGTTCTTTAAATATCTGCTACCCAGAATTTTTTTTTAATCAATTGTCTTCTTAATCACTGATTATGTCAAATGTCTGTTTAAGATTTTGAAAAACAGTTCATTTATAAAAGCATTTATGTACAATGAAAATATTAACCACACAGACATTCATACACACATATATATGCACATAAACAACATATATAACACTAAAACATCATAACACATAATTAGTGTCTAAAAATAATACCTCCACCCTGTCAAAAATACAGGATGGTATTATTGTGAGTTTAATTAAATGATTCAGGCATGACTGCACAGCTAGCCTGTCTACAGATCTCAGGATTTTGGAGGCAATTACTTTAAATCTGAACTCATCTTATTCATTATCATTAGTGGTATCACAGGTTTTTACGGCATTTATATGATTTAGGCCTTAACACAATTTGTAAGAGTGAATGGCTTAAATACCAATCTTTTTATTAATGTAATTTTAGATAAAGAATTTAGAGTTTAATAGCTATCTTTTCAACATGTAGCTGGCTTAGTCCATTTGTGCTGCTATTTTAAAAGAAAGAAAGAAAGAAACTACCATTACCTGAATGGCTTATGCATACAAGAAATGCGCTTCTTGGACGTGGTGGCTCACGCCTGTAATCCCAGAGCTTTGGGAGGCCGAGGCGGGCGGACCACGAGGTCAGATCGAGACCATCCTGGCTAACACGGTGAAACCCCCGTCTCCACTAAAAATACAAAAAATTAGCCGGGCGTGGTGGCGGCGCCTGTAGTGCCAGCTACTCGGGAGGCTGAGGCAGGAGAATGGCGGGAACCCGGGAGGCGGAGCTTTCTGTGAGCGGAGGTGGCGCCGCAGAGGATGTCTGAGATTAAGGCGCCAGCAGATTTGATGTCTGGTGAGGGCCTGCTTCCTGGTTCATAAATAGTGCCTTCTACTTGTGACCTCACATGTCCGAAGACAAGGGACCTCTCTGGATTTCTTTAACAAGACCACTGATTTCATTTATGAGGGCAGAGCCTCCCCAAGACCTCACTTCCAGGTACCATGGATTAAAGGAATAAATTTTGACATGCACATTTTGAGGGGATGCAAATATTAATTCTATGGCAATAGGGATATTTATAATTCTAGTTCATTTTTATTGACAGGGTTCAAACATAGTTATAAAACATTTGGTTATGTATCTAAATGGAAGCATTCATGCACAATTCATGTCAGTTTGCTCATATCTGACAATGCAGTTATAATTGATATGTCCCCTTATTCAGTATTTAAGGATGAGATGCTTGGGTAAGATAATAAATAAAAAGTCAGACATGAAACACTTTGTGTGTGACAAAATAAAAGAAAATTTATTTATTAGAATCAAATATTTGTAGGAAGTATAACCACAATTGCCTCTATGATTAATGTTTTACTTCATTACAAAAAAAACTTGCTTGTCCTGAAAAAAATAAGTATTATGAAACTACAAATTTCTAGTAAATACCCCTAACCCAAATAAATATGAAGTGATTTTTTGTAGACTGAGGTGAACATAATAATATTGATTTTATTGTTAGTTTTTTAGATGGGATTTTCAGGAAAAAAGTGTGCGTTTGATTAGAACCTCATTTATTCTGTGTAATTGCTGTTCCATTCAAAACTATTTGTGTATATGTATTCAGTTGCATTAATATCAGTTTAGATTTATGATATTTTTTATTCTATTAATATTTATTGCTTAGAAGAATAAATAACAAATTTGTAATATATAGACAAAATGTAAAATGGATTAGGCTCTCAAAATGATCAAAACTGTAGCCGCCTTGTAACCCTCGAAATCAATGTAAAAACTATTTTCAGGAGCACTTTAAAACATATAAAATATTAATTTAGTAAAAACTGTTTCCTTTAATATCAAAAATATAATTTCAAGTTAATGAAACAAAAACTATTTCTGTAAGAATAAGAATTGTTAAGTTTTCAAAAATTCTATCTCATTCTCTATTATAAAATTTCAGACTTCTTCTGAGAGTCATTTTGAAATACATGGAAATTATTTTCTCAATTTAGATTCCCTTTTAAGAAGTTGTCTAATTTATAAGAGAAGTTTGAACTCTGTGATAAACATGACAGACCTAAGCCTGGAAATAAGGCACATTTTGAATAAATTATCTTTACAGGATAATTCAGGGTGTAGAAAATCTTGTTGCTTTGGTTCAAAATCCACAGACTGTGGCCTAATTTAATTTAAAACTTTCTGAATCTGTTTTCTTGTTTGGTAAACAGAGAGGAAAATGCAGAAATTGTTAAAAGAAGAAAATCCAAGTTTTGAGAATTTTGAAAAAATATAGCTTTACCAAAATAACAATAGTTTCAGAGTTTTATTATTAGGTGAAAAGACTGCCTTCTCAGGATTATTCTCACTCCAACATATCCAGGATAAATTAAACATTGGAATGGAAAATAATTATACGTACATTTCAGAACCTCTATACATTTTGCTCACTTTCTAAAATCAGGTGGAAATAGAAAATGATTCTAAATTTAACTTTTTACTTACACTTTGTTATAATGTTAATATGTTGACATTCCAAATCTCATAGCATCATTTAATGCCTGAAAGACAACATTATAGAAAATAACAAACCTGCACGTTATGCACATGTACCCTACAACTTAAAGTATAATAATAATAAATAAATTAAAAAAAAAATGTGGCACATATACACCATGGAATACTATGCAGCCATAAAAAAGGATGAGTTCATGTCCTTTGTAGGGACGTGGATGCAGCTGGATACCATCATTCTGAGCAAACTATCGCAAGAACAGAAAACCAAACACCGCATGTTCTCACTCATAGGTGGGAACTGAACAATGAGATCACTTGGACTGGGGAAGGGGAACATCACACACCGGGGCCTATCACGGGGAGGGGGGAGGGGGGAGGGATTGCATTGGGAGTTATACCTGATGTAAATGACGAGTTGATGGGTGCTGACGAGTTGATGGGTGCAGCACACCAACATGGCACAAGTATACATATGTAACAAAGCTGCACATTATGCATATGTACCCTAGAACTTAAAGTATAATAATAAAAAAAACACACACACACACACACACACAAAAAAAAAAAAAAAGAAAATGACTGAAAACTTCAGAATTATTAAGTGATATAGAGAAGTGCTTTAGTAAATAATTTTGTCATTATGGTTTTTCATGTTTTTCAAATAGACTAGATATCATTATAATGCATAAAACTTAAATTTCACAATGATTGATTTTTATCTTTAGAAATTTAACACAAATAATTCTGCTCAAATATAGCTAACACACAATATCTATAGTTGGAAGAATATAAACACAATATTAAATTTTGGACACAGCTAACAGCCACACTTAATAACTCTAAAATAATCATGAGAATGGCATTAACAATCCTTGTTTTGTCAGTGATTTGGCTGTGTATATTTGCTTCTAAAGTATGCCTGCACTCAAAAATTAATATTAATATCTACAATTTTACACACATCTGTGTCAGACTGCCACAGTTACTACTTGAGATGGTCACTATGACAGTTACTACTGTTACTACTTGAGACCATCATTACGACTGTTACTACTGTTACTACTTGAGACCATCATTATGACTGTTACTACTGTTCTACTTGAGACCATCATTATGACTGTTACTACTGTTACTACTTGAGACCATTATTATAACTGTTACTACTGTTACTACTTGAGACCATCATTATCAGAGTTACTACTGTTACTGCTTAAGACTGTCATTACAAGACTGAAGGAAAAAGGACAAATGTAGAAATGAAAACTTAAGACAAAAGAAACTGTTTTAAAGGAAGGGGTCAGGGGAAGAAGAGCTCCCTGCTTCTAGTGAGCAAAGGTAGCAACCTGAGCTTCCACAATCCTTCGTATTTATTGAGTAGAATGAGCAGGGAGGAGGAGGTAATGACTGGTCAGTTACTTAATTGATCACAGGTTCAAATTATTACTAACAGGCTTCAAATGTGCCCTGTAGATAATCACAAGAAACACTTGTGCCTGGCTCGTGACTGCCCTCAGTATTCCTTCTGGTGGCCGATGCAGTTTGTCAGTTTGCCAACATTCTGCTTTTATGAGAACAGTTTGCTGTTTACTAATATAGCCTCCAGTGGTATACAGAGTTGATCATGACCCTCATGGCCTTCAGCACACATCTATGATAATGAATATCTCATGATAATTTAATTATGTCTATTTGTTTATTTGTAAAGTCAAAATTGAAAGGATTAGGTCCACTGTTCATTTCTTATTAAAATTTCTTAAGAAATGTTAAAAGAGTAATTTCAAATCTTTATAATCCCACTAAATTAAAACAATAACTGTAGATATTGTGAGAGTACTAAATACCAATAGTACTTGATACTTGAATATTAGTACTCAAATACTTGATATTTAGTACTATTGATATTTAGTATTTCAAGGTCAAATTAGACAGAAAGTTTGAGCTAAATTTTGTAGTATTTGAAATGAAATAGCAATACTAGATCTACAAATTTGCAGACACCAGCATCTGTCTAAATCCATACATACTTCTGGCCATTGTATACCCCAGAGAAGTGGCTGCATAAGAAAATGTAAAGAGTTGGACAATGTTAAGTTTTGATCTGGGACTTCTTTAGTGAGTATGTGATGAATGATTGGTCCTACCAACCCTGTAGCTCTAAATACTACTACAGTGTGGGAAGAAATCTGCACTAGCGTTTGTTGCAGAGACTAAGCCAAAGCTTCATCCTAGCCAAATCACATTTGACCTGCCAGACGACATCAATAACTACAGTGCTGTTTGCATGGTGTGATTTCAATAGCTTTTGTCTTGACAATTCAGGCTGCAATAACAAAATACTGTTGACTGGGTGGCTTAAGCAACAGATTTTATTTCTTACAGTCTAGGGGCAAGGACATCCAAGACCAAAGTGCCAGTAGATTCAATTCCTGGTGAGAAACGTCTTCCTGGCTTCCAGGCAGCAGCCCTCTCCTTGTGTCCTCACAGGGGAGAGAGCGAGGAAGAGAGAGAGAGCAGCTGGGGAAGAGAGAAAAAGAGAATGAGCTCTACTCTTTCTTCCTCTTCTTGTAATGACATTGATGTTATTATAGGCCCCCACCCAGATTACCTCATTTAAACCAAATTATTTTCCAAAGCCCCACCTCCAAATACCATCATATTGAAGGTTGGAACATTAACATATTTTTCAATTTGAATATTTAATTTAAATTCATGGGGTACACATGCAGGTTTGTTACAAGAGTATATCTTATGATGCTGATATTAGAGCTTTTATTGATCGCATTACCTTTATAGTGAACATAGTACCCAATAGGAAGTTTTTCAGGACTTGCCCCTCTTCTCCCCTCCCTCCCTTTGGATTCTTTAGCGTCTCTTGTTCCTGTCTTTATGTCTGTGTGCGCCCAAGATTTAGTTCCCACTTATCAGTGAGAATATGCAATATTTGTCTTTGAGTTTCTGCATGCATTCAGTAAGGATAGTAACTTCCAGCTGCATGTGTGTTGCTGCAACGGACATTATTTTTTTCTTTTTAATGGCTGCGTAGTATTCCATGGTGTGTATGTACCATATTTTCGTTATCTAATCCACCATTAGTGGTCACCTAGGTTGATTTCATATCTTTGCTATTGTGAATAGTACTGCAATGAACATACAAGTACATGTGTCTTTTCGTTAGAAGGATTTATTTTCATTTTGGTATATACCAAATATATTGGGTATATACTGCTAGTTGGATGGTAGTTCTATTTTTAGTTCTTTGAGAAATCTCCAAACTGGTTTCCACAATGGATGAATTAATTTAAATTTCCACCAACAGTGTATAAATGTTCCCTTTTCTCTGAAGTCTGGACAGCATCTACTCTTATTTGACTTTGTATTAATAGCCATTCTGAGTGGTGTGAGATGGTATCTTATTATGGTTTTGAATGCATTTATCTGATGATTAATGATATTGAGCATTTTTTCATATATTTATTGGTCACTTGCATGTCTTCTTTTGAGAAGTGTATGTTCATGTCTTTTGACTACTCTTTAATGCAGTTATTTGTTTTTTGCTTGTTGATTTAAGTTCCTTATAGATTCTAGATATTAATTATTTGTGCAATGCGTAGTTTGCAAAATTTTTCTCCCATTCTGTAGGCTGTCTTTCTACTCTGTTGATAGTTTATCTTGCTGTGAAGAAGCTCTTTAGTTTAATTAGGTCCTGCTTGTCAATTTTAGCTTTGGTCACAATTGCTTTTAAGGACTTAATCATAATTTCATTGCTATAGCTGATGTCCAGAAACGTTTTTCTTAGATTTTCTTTTTTTTTAAATTATACTTTAAGTTCTAGGGTACCAACGTGCAGGTTTGTTACATATGTATACATGTACCATGTTGGTGTGCTGCACCCATTAACTCGTCATTTACATTAGGTATATCTCTTAGATTTTCTTTGAGGATTTTTTGTAGTTTGAGATCTTACATTTAAATCTTTAATACATCTTGAGTTGATTTTTATATATGGTGATTGGTAGGGATCCAGTTTCATTCTCCCCAACATATCCAAAGCATTCAGGCAAGTGAAAGAAATACAAGGCATCCAAATAGGAAAAGAGGAAGTAAAATTATCCCTCTTTGCTTACTATATGAATCTATACCTAGAAATCCCTAAAGATTGCCAAAAGGCTTTTAGATCTGATAAACAACTTCAGTAAAATTTCAGGATACAAAATCAGTGAACAAAAATCAGTAGCGTTTCTATACACCAATATCATTCAAGCTCAGAGCCAAATCAAGAATACAATCTCATTTGTAATAGCCACAAAAAATAAAATTCCTAGGAATATGTTACCACGGAGGTGAAAGACGTCTGCAAAAAGAACTACAAAACACTGTCAAAAGAATTACAGATGATATAAACAAATGAAAAAAAGAAAGTATTCCATGCTCATGGATTGGAAGAATCCCTATCACTAAAATGTCCATACTGCTCAAAGCAATCTACAGATTCAATGTTATTCTTATCAAATTACCAACATCAGTTTTCAAATTCATATGGAACAACAAAAACAAAAACAGAAAAAAAAAGGGGGGGGAGCCTGAAAAGTCAAAGCAGTCCTAGGTAAAAACAACAAACCCAGAGGTATCACATTACTGGACTTCAAATTATACTGTAATGCAACAGTGAGAAAAACTGCATGGTTCTGGTACAAAAACAGATATATACACCCATGGAACATAATGGAAAACCCAGGTATAAATCTGCATATCTATGATCAATTGATTATTGACAAAGTCCACAAAAATAAGCCATGAGGAAAAGAGTCCCTATTCCACATACATTTTTGAGGTACACAAACATTCAGTACAGAAGAGCTTACATCAGATGGTCATTTTAGCTGCTTATTCTGGAAGTGGGCAGGAATTGACTACAGCATTTCATAGGGAAACTATTTGGAGTGAGGGACATGCTCTACAACTTGATTCCAGTGGTGGATGCCAGACTCTATATGTTACCAAAACTCATTAGACTACACATATAAAATGGGAAAACCTAATGACATTTAAATCATTCTTTGATAAAGCTGTTTTTTATTGTTTTAAAAAAGAAGAAAACTATGGACGTATAATATTTTGAATTCAAGAAAGTATTTCTTTTATAAAATATTTCATAATCCTATAAAAATGATGAATGACTATGAACATAATGATAGCTAAGTTGTTTTGATTTAGCCTTGTAAAACACCTTTTAAAAATTATTTTAGTTCAGTATATTCAGTTTAGAAAAAACCCTATATACTACACTATTTGTTTTTTGTGGAGTTTTAATATGTTACACTTGTGAAATACAGTAAATATTAATGTATTATAGCATAAGGATTTCATCTATTTTGTGATATTGGAACTGCTTTCTATGCAAGCTCTATTGTCAAAGATAATAAAGACATATTCAGGTTTCTTACATGTAATTGATTAACAATTCTTCTAAGAACTAGAATTGTTCAATGCCTAGAGAATTGGTGATGCTCCCTCATAGAAGGCTACAGTTAAGAACTCAAACTGTTGTGTAAAAAATGCATTAAAAATAGTCATTCCTTGAAAAACATTGTCAATTAGTTGACTTAATTTATTTTATAAAATGCTCCACCCAACAAATGCAGAATATACCCTCTTTTTACAGGCATGTAGATGGAAATAGATCATATTATGGATAAATCGCAGTAATTTTAGAAGAAAACAAAGAGAAGAGTCTACAAGATTCAAGATGGGGGAAACTAACTATTACAATAAACCAGAGTGGTGATTTACTACTCAATAGCACAGTTTCCATCCTGGAATCCCATGCCAACTCCAAATATCAATCAATCATGAGAATAAACTAAATACATTTTAAAATAATCAACATCTAAAAGACTACCTTGTTAAGCTCTTTCTAAGAATGACAGTGAGGAAGTGATACACAAAAAGAAGAGAGTAATTGAGAAAAAAAATGAAACAAGAGAGAAGAAAGAAACAAAACAAAACAAAAATCCAATGCTCAAGATGAACTAAATGTATAAGATGATGGACTAGTGCAATTCTGGGATAACAGCTGTGTTGCTGACTTGACAGAGCCAGGAGGTCAGATAGGAGCATGAAGAAGGTGAGCTCTTCAAAGAATATCACTGAAACTAGACAAAATTAATAATTATGAGGGATTTTTAATGTATTGACTGTATTTGCATCAATGAATTGGGAACCATTTAATGGTAAGTACATAGAAATATGGACAAACCAAGAAAAGAGTCAACAGTTAACACCAGGTAGAAAAAAAAGGTTATATGAAGAGAGATAAAAATCCAGATTACTATATGTCACAAATTTAAAATATGTTTACATTGTCAAAATAGTATAAAATTATAATACAACCATGATGGAAAACTGGAAGAATATTGTTTTAGTCCATTTTCATGCTGCCGATAAACATATATCCGAGACTGGGCAATTTACAAATAAAAGAGGTCTAACGGATAATTCACAATTCCACATGGAAGCCCTACAATCATGGTGGAAGGCAAGGAGGAGCAAGTCACATCTTATGTGAATGGTGGCAAGCAGAGAGAGAGAGAGTTTGTTCTGGGAAACTCTACCTTATAAAGCCATCAGATTTTGTGAGACTTACACACTGTCATGAGAACAGCATGAGAAAGACCTGCCCCCATGATTCAATTACCTCCCACTGGTCACTACCACAACAGGTGAGAATTCAATATGAGATTTGGGTGGGGACACAGCCAAACCATATCATTCTGCCCCAATCCTTCCCAAATCTCATGTCCTCATATTTCAAAACCAATCATGCCTTCCCAACAGTCCCCCAAAGTGTTAACTCATTTTAGCATTAACTGAAAAGTCCACAGTCCAAGACAAGGCAAATCCCTTTCACCTATGAGCTTGTAAAATCAAAAGCAAGTTAGTTACTTCCTAGATACAATGGGGGTACAGGAATTTGGTACACACACCCATTCCAAATGGGAGACATTGGCCAAAACAAAGGGACTATAGGCCCCATGCAAGTCCAGAATCCAGCAGGGCAGTCAAATCTCAAGTTCTAAAATGATGACTTTTGACTCCATGTCTCACATCCAGGTAATGCTGATGCAAGAGTGGGTTCCCATGGTCTTGGGCAGCTTCACCCCTGTAGCTTTGCAAAGCTTAGCTCCCCTCTCCTGGCTGGAAGATGGTGGTCCTCTTCTTACACCTCTGCTAGGCAGTGCTCCAGTAGGGACTCCATGTGGGGCTCCAATCCTACAATTCCCTTTTGCACTGCCCTAGCCTAAGTTCTCCATGAGGGCCCCACCCCTGCAGCATACCTCTGCCTCGGCATCCAGGTGTTTCCATACATCCTCTGAAATTGAGGCAGAGGTTCCCAAAACTCAATTATTGACTACTGTGGACCCACAGGCTTACCACATGAAAGCTGCCAAGGCTTGGGGCTTGCACCCTCTGAAATCATGGCCCAAGCTCTGTTTTCCCCTTTCAGCCATGGTGGAGCAACTGAGGCACAGGGTACCAAGTCCCTAGGCTGCACACAGCATGGGGACTCTGGGCCCAACCCATGAAATCATGTTTTCCTCCTAGGCCTATGGGCCTGTGATGGAGGGGCTGCCGTGAAGACCTCTGACATGCCCTGGAGACATTTTCCCCATTGTCTGGGGGTTTAACATTTGGCTCCTTGTTATTTATGCAAATTTCTGCAGCCGGGTTGAATTTCTCCTCAGAAAATGGGATTTTCTTTTCTATCACATTGTCAGGCTTCAAATTTTCCAAACTTTTATGCTCTGCTTCCTTTGTAAAACTGAATGCCTGTAACAGCACCCAAGTCACATATTGAATCCTTTACTGCTTAGAAATTTCTTCCACCAGATACCCTAAATCATCTCTCACAAGTTCAAAGTTTTACAAATCTCTAGGGCAGGGGCAAAATGCCACCCGTCTCTCTGATAAAAACGTAACAAGGGTCACCTTTGCTCAAGTTCCCAACAGGTTCCTCATCTCCATCTGAGACCACTTCAGCCTGGACCTTATTGTACATATCACTATTAGCATTTCTGTCAAACCCTTTCAGTAAGTCTCAAGGAAGTTCCAAACTCTCGCATTTTCCTGTCTTCTGAGCCCTCCGAACTGTTCCAACCTCTGCCAAGTTCCAAAGTCACTTCCACATTTTCGGGTATCTTTTCATCAGTTCCCCACTCTACTGGTAACAATTTACTGTATTAGTCCATTTTCACAACGCTGATAAAGACATACTTGAGATGGGGTAATTTACAAAAGAAAGAAGTTTAATGGAGAACTCACAATTCCATGTGGCTGGGGAAGCCTCACAATCATGGTGGAAGGCAAGGAGGAGCAAGTCACATCTTATGTGGATGGCGGCAGGCAAAGAGAGAGAGAGAGTTTCCGCAGGGAAACTGTCCTATAAAGCCATCCAATTTTGTGAGACTTATTCACCATTAGGAGAATGGCACGGGAAGCACCTGCCCTCATGATTCAACTACCTTCCACTGGGTTCCTCCCACAGCACATGGGACTTGGAGATGAGATGTGGGTGGGAACACAGCCAAACAATATCAGATATTTTTTGCACATATTTGTATGTGCATGTGGGTGTGTGTATATGTGTTTGTTTTTGTATTGTAGGTAAGCTAAGTCATTATGTTCCATAGGAGAAATTCAATAAATGGTATTTTAATAACATACAGCTAACTAGGCATACTACTTATAATGGCAAATATCAGAAAAAATTAACAACAAAAATAATTATTTCCAAGAAGTAGTAATTGAGGACAGAAAGAGGTAGGGCAAGGTTTATTTTAAGGCTGAGGATTATTTGACGTTTTTATCTTGTACCTGTATTATTATGATCAAAATAAATTTTATAAATAAAGTTTATTAAAGATATACAATGTCAAATGATCTTTAAAATATGGATAAATGCTCTAAATTGAGATGGCTGATGAGGTAAATGACAATATCCTATGAATATTTTGCTTAGAAATTTGTTTTAAAATAATCTAAAAAGATGTGGTTTTGTCTTGGAATATTTTACATTTTTAAAATCTCCATACTTTCTGATTCTTAATGCCCTGTTTTCTTTAGCCTTCTAAGGGAAATATATAGTTTTTTGTTGGATCAATCTTGAATTTTCCCTTTAAATATATAATTTGCTGATAAGTAAATGAGAACAATATTGAAGACAGCAAAGTAAACAACCTTTTTATTCATAAAATATATTAGCACAGGAGAGAAAGTAGGAGGAAAGAGAAAACTCTTTCTGAATGAATTTTTGAAAATAGGAAGGGAAGTTTTGGAACCATTTTAGGGAGTGAAACAATACACACATCTTAGACACAGTGAGGGCTAATCTAGGTACAAAGTTATAATCAAAGATTCATTAGTCTTACTACTCATCTAATTAAAGAGAGAGACTTAAATCTTTCACGAAGTCTCTTAAAGAATGACAACAGAATAGAATTTCATAATAATCAAATGGGTAGAGCTCTCCTGACCCTCTGTGTCCTTTTTGCCCCCACTCTCTCTTCACACTATCTGTATGTGTGTAAACGTTTCATTTAACATTTGTTTTGTGGGTTCTTACCTCCAAATTTGGACCTATAGTCAAAAGATCAAGTGCAACTAAAATTAAATTTAGCAGATAAATCCTGAGTCAAGAACATATTGTTACTGTGATCATCTAGCAATAAGCCATGGTACCGAGAATTTTAGGTTGTTTGAGTATAATATATGAATGTTTTTAGACTAATTCAGCAAAAATAGAGGAAAATAGAAGATAAAAATTATAGTTTTTCAAACAATCTTATTTTGATAAAAAACTATAGATAATTAAAATATGTTTTGTGTGAGTTTATGAAATGGAAGATACTGAAAAAACATAAAATTGTAATCTAGACATAGTCTTTAACTGAAATGTGCAAAAATACCAATTTCTTAATGCATTAGAACTCTTTTGGGACAGATGGAGGAAATAAACACTTAAACTATTGAAACATATCAGATCACTTAGGCGCTTAGTTGATGCTATGGGACTTGCCATCAAACACACTTTGAAATTATTGTTTTAGCTCACCCCAACAAATAGCTGTAAGTTCTGCTACAGGCTTAATACATTAAAACCCTATATCTTATTTGAATCACAATCCACAAACTGGTCCACAAAACTACCTTCTCTATCTAGAACGATACCATCTTAGAAAATGTGGTCTCTAACTCTGCAACAACAGAGAAAGAAAGGGTAGTAGGCATCTGGTAAAACATTTTTTAAAAATAGACCTGGAAATGTTTTAAATCACATTTGCTCAAATCCGTTGGTTTGACAAAGTCATACAGCCTCAACTTAGCTAAAAGGTAGATATGTCTTTGAAGAGTGGAGTAAGATGGAAAACATACCCTGGGTAAGTAGATGAAGAGGGAAAATAAGGTTGTCATAAAAGGGGTGACTAATGACCAGTGATTATGAGCTTTTTTTCATGTTTGTTGGTCACATAAATGTCTTCTTTTGAGAAGTGTCTGTTCATATCCTTCACCTACTTTTTGATGGGGTTGTCTGTTTTTTTCTTGTAAATTTGTTTACGTTCCTTGTAAATTCTGGATATAAGACCTTTGTCAGATGGATAGATTGCAAAACTTTTCTCACATTCTGTAGGTTGCCTGTTCACTCTGATGACAGTTTCTTTTGCTGTGCAGAAGCTCTTTAGTTTAAATAGATCCCATTTGTCAATTTTGGCTTTTGTTGCAATTACTTTTGGTGTTTTAGTCATGGAGTCTTTCCCCATGCTATGTCCTGAATGGTATTGCCTAGGTTTTCTTCTAGGGTTTTTATGGTTTTAGGTTTTATGTTTAAGTCTTTAATCTATCTTTTTTTTTTTTTTTTTTTTTTTTTTTTTTTAAGACAGAGTCTCATTCTGTCGCCCAGGCAGATCACAGTGGCACGATCTCAGCTCACTGCAACCTCCGCCTCCTGGGTTCACGCGATTCTCCTGCCTCAGCCTCCCGAGTAGCTGGGATTACAGGCACACACCACCACGCCCAGCTAATTTTTTGTGTATTTTTAGTAGAGACGGGATTTCACTATGTTGGCCAGACTGGTCTCAAAGTCCTGACCTCGTGATCCACCCTCCTCGGCCTCCCAAAATGCTGGGATTATAGGCATGAGCCACTGCATCTAGCTGTCTTTAATCCATCTTGAGTTAATTTTTGTATAAGGTGTAAGGAAGGGGTCCAGTTTCTGTTTTCTGCATACAGCTAGCCAGTTTTCCCAGCACCATTTATTAAATAGGGAATCCTTTCTCCATTGCTTGTTGTTGTCAGGTTTGTCGAAGATTAGATGGTTGTAGATATGTGGTGTTATTTCTGAGGCCTCTGTTCTGTGCCATTGGTTTCTGTAACTGTTTTGGTACCAGTACCATGCTGTTTTGATTACTGTAGGCTTGTAGTGCAGTTTGAAGTCAGATAGCATGATCCCTCCAGGTTTGTTCTTTTTGCTTAGGATTATCTTCTCTATACGGGCTCTTTTTTCATTCCATATGAAATTTTAAGTAGCTTTTTGATAAGATCTCACACCAGTTAGAATGCCGATCATTACAAAGTCAAGAAACAACATGCTGGTTAGGTTGTGGAGAAATAGAAACGCTTTTACACTGTTGGTGGGAGTGTAAATTAGTTCAACTATTCTGAAAGACAGTGTGGGTGGTTCCTCAAGGATCTAGAACCAGAAATACCATTTGACCAGGAAATCCCATTACTGATTATATACCCAAAGGATTATAAATCATTCTACTATAAAGACACATACATACGTATGTTTACTACAGCACTATTTGCAATAGCAAAGGACTTAGAACCAACCCAAATGTCCATCAGTGATAGACTGGATAAAGAAATGTGGCACATATACACCATGGAATACTATGCAGATATAAAAAAGAATGAGTTCATGTCCTTTGCAGGGACATGGATGAAACTGGAAACCATCATTCTCAGAAAACCAACACAGGAACAGACAACGAAACACCACATGTTCTCACTCAGAAGTGGGAGTTGAACTATGAGAACACATGGACACAGGGAGGAGAATATCACATACCGGGGCCTGTTGGGAGTGGGGGGCAAGGGGAGGGAGAGCATTAGGACAAATAGCTAATGCATGCAGGGCTTATAACCTAGATGACGGGTTGATAGGTGCAGCAAACCACCATGGCACGTGTATACCTATGTAACAAACCTGTGGGTTCTACACATGTATCCCAGAACATAAAGTAAAATAAAATACAAGGAGGTGACTAATGATAGAGAGGAGGAGCACTAATGGCTAAGCCTTAGTGTATTTTATTAAGGGTTTGTATAGCAAAAGTGTAACCTAAAAGAGAGATTGAGAAATTGTAGACCAGGGAAGTAGGAGAAAACAAAGTTTTCTGTTCAGGAAGCCAAGCAAATGCAGTGTTTTCAGAAGGAGGGAATGATCAATTGTGTCAAATGTTGCTTATATGTAAAATGAGAACTGATATTGGCCATTAAATTAACAAATATAATGCATAGTGGTGATGTGTCAATAACAATATTAGTAGAGTCGTGGGAGAAAACTATGAAAAGAAAGTAAAAGTGAAAGAATTAGCAGAGGCCGAGTGCAATGGCTCATGCTTGTAATCCCAGCACTTTGGTAGGCTGAGGTGAGTGGATCTCTTGAGGTCAGGAGTTCAAGACCAGCCTGGCCAGCATGGTGAAACCCCATCTCTACTAAAAATACAGGAGGCTGAGATTGCAGTGAGCCAAGATCGCACCATTGCACTCCAGCCTGGGCGACCGAGTGAGGCTATGTCTCAAAAACAAAAACAAACAAACAAATAGAATAAGCAGAGAAGCTCTGGATATGGTCCACATAGTTCTTTAAGGGAGTTTTACTAACAAGCAATAGAGAAAAATGAGAAAATGTCTGGAAAGAGAGGAAGAGCTGAGTTATTTTTTATGAAAGAGATGACAAATTTTATACATGCATATGAGAATGATAGAGAACATAAATGTCAGGATGTAGGACAGAGTGTGGTAAATTACTGGGTGATTACTGAGTTAGCAAGAAAAAGCATCTAGTTCATGAATAGAGATTTGACCTTACGAAGATGGGCGCTTCATTCATAATAACAGGAGTGAAGGCGAAGCAGAGCATATGAATACGACTGCTAGTGGGCATGTGGTGGGAGTTTATAGAAGTTCTGTTCTGATCATCTCATTTCTAAAAAAAGTAGCAAATACTCCATCATAAATATAAGACTAAGAGCGGGTATTAAAGGAGTGAAAAAAGCCTAACAGGCTTATCTAGAAGAGTGGGAGAGTGAATAGACTAGGACACATGGTCTAATTCTTGATGATCATTAAAATTCAGCCTCATGATTTTACATGAGAACAGTCAAAATGGATTTGCATTTTTCTCTAGCCATGTGCAGCTGCACAGGTGCTAGCGTATAAAAACAGCAAAGGTAAAAAATGCTGCGGTTATGGAATTGCCTTTTATAGCCGTTTAATAAAGCCAATGAGGAACAAGTAAGGGAGATAGGCATCTATGAGGGGACTTCGAAAAGGTCATGGGAAAATAAAAGACTAAAAAGTATACACTTTATTTCTCAACATAAGCTCCATCAAGTTCAAGATACTTTTGTAAGCAATGATACCAGCCAGTTGTTCCATCCCTAAAGAACTGAGGGTTCCGGAAATTTAATCATGTCATTACAGCCTTTTTTACATGATTAACTGAAGAAAACTAGATGCCCTTTAAAGGGAATTTTTAAAGATTAGGAAACAAAAAGAAGTCAGGCAGAGGCAAATCAGGACTGTATAATGGACGCCTAATGATTTCTCATTGAAAATCTCACAAAATTGCCCTTGTTTGATGAGAGGAATGGGCACAAGCATTGTCATGTTGGAGAAGAACTCTCTAATGCAACTTTCCTGGGTGTTTTTCTGCTAAAGCTTCAGCAGACTTTCTCAAGACACTCTCATAATAAGCAAATGTTATTTTACTTTGGCCCTCAAGAAAGTGTTGCTATGACCTTTGCTCTGAATGGTCCATTTTGTTTTGACTAGGCCACTTCCCCCTCTTGGTAGCTATTGGATTGACTGTGTGCTGTCTTCAGGATTATACTGGTAAAACCATGTTGCATCTCATGTTACAATTCTTCAAAGAAATTCTTCAGGATCTTGATCCCACTTGTTAAAAATTTCCATTGAAAGCCCTGCTGTGTTTGTAGCTCATCTGGGAACAATGGCTTTGGCATCCATCACTTGGAAAGTTTGCTCAACTTTAATCTTTCAGTCAGAATTGTGTAAGTTGAACCAGTTGAGATGTCTACGGTGTTGCCTAGTGTTTCTGCTAGTGACTTTGGTCCTCTTCAATTAAGGCATAAACAAGATGAATTTTTTTTCCTCGCAAATAGATGTGGTTGGTCTGCCACTGTGGACTTCATCTTCAGCATGGTCTCATCCCTTCTTAAAATGAGTTATCAATTTGTAAACTGCTGATTTCTTAGGGACATTGTCCACATAAAGTTTTTGTAAAGCATCTAATATGTCACTGTTCTAGCCACCCAGCTAAACCATAAATTTTTGTTTGTTCTTGCTTCAGTGTTTGCAAAATTTGTGTTGCTCTGATAGGGCTTTTTTCTAGCTGATGCCTTATTCTTTTTAGTGCCTCAATCTAGATCTCGTTCAGATATGTTAAAATAAGTCAGTACAAGTTTATTATGGTGTAAACATTTCTGAAAACATATATAGTATTTTTCAGAATACACATTTTTTTTCATAAACTTTTTGAAGACCCTTCATATTCAAGGGACTGAATTTAATGTTTGTGAATAAATTGATTCTGCATAAAGTGCAAAATAGACATGCATGTGAAATACAAAGACAAAACAAATTGGCTCTATAAATTATAGGTCTGGGTGAAAAGAAAATTATTAAATTTGGAGTATATAAGGAAATAAGCCGGAAGGTGAGCAGGGGATGGTCAGAGTTTAGTATGCTTAAAACTGACTTTATAGAGGGCTTATATTCACTGGTAATGATAAGTTCTAGAGCAGCGTTTCTCAACCCTAGAACTAGATACCTTGTGGAATGCATAATTCTTTGTGTGTGTCTATGGGTCTGCATGTGCGGGGCCTATCTTGTGCAATGAATGATATTTCCCAGCATCTGGGTCTTCTCACTAGATGTTAGTAGCAATCCTCCTCCCTCCCCAGTTGTGACAACAAAAATATCTCCAGATGTGGGCACATATTTCATGGCGAGGCAACATTTCTTTACATTAAGAATCATTTGGTCTAGAATATGCCTATAGGAGTGATTGCAGAGGTAAAGGGCAAAGTCGCGAAGGATTTGGGGTTAAGAGAGTTGGAAGAATCAACCTACAGGTATTTGAAATTACTAAGATTTAAGAAATCAATGATTTGGGAGAAAGTTACAATGAAAAGGAGCCAAAATCGCATATAAATGATGGGGAAGTAATTTGGATTTTGATAGATACGGCATTAAAAATGGATAGTGGGTGATACAGTGTGAACAGTGTGATGATATGAAAATTTTCAAGTGGAAGTTTTAGGGATAAGGAAGAGAAAATAGGAAGTGGAAGTGAGGACTAAGGAAGATAACTATCCAAAGGCCACACCAGTGAAGGAAAAGTAACTACAGCCTGAGACTGCAAGGGAAGTGGGGTTCTCAAGAGAGATCCTAGTTTAAATTAGTACAATAAGGTAAAGTAAATGCTCAAAGTTTATAATATAGGAAATTTAGTTGCTGATGGCCCATGAATATGTTATCAGAAGGTAGGGCAGGTGGGTTTCATGAGTTATGATGAGACAAAGGAGGGAGTAGAATATGAGCTGTATTTATTTAACGAGTTCAAGCCTTCTTTTGGTCAGCCATATTAACAGAGGATGGGGAAGAAGGAACT
This sequence comes from Chlorocebus sabaeus, assembly GCF_047675955.1. NCBI lineage: Eukaryota > Metazoa > Chordata > Mammalia > Primates > Cercopithecidae > Chlorocebus > Chlorocebus sabaeus. The sequence continues at coordinate 15,803,093 of NC_132921.1, read as the reverse complement.
CCTGGTAAACTCAAGACAGTCAGTGGTTTCAAGGCTCTCAATGTCAGGAATATAGGAGGATGGGTCCAATACAGAGGGTCTAGGAAATGCTGTAGATCCTGAAAATGGACTCTTCGAGGCCTGAAGAATAAAGGTGGGGAGTCTTATCTGCAGTGCTTCGAGCTCTATCTTGCCTTATCTCTGGGAAAAATAAGACCCTGTGGAAGCATGGTCATACATCAAGTGAACAGGAATCACTCCTTTCTCTTGAGCCTTCTCGATGGGCAATAGCAAAAATAGAGAAGCTAGATCTTACTATGAGTGCTGTTTATCTCGATTCCTGTAAGAGAAGCAAGAGGGTTGAGGAAGACTGAATCTTATCCTAAAGTTGATCACTCATCAGGAGCAGTAGCCTTGCTGTCCCCTATCAATGTGGGAAGCAAGAGGAAATCAATCTAGTGCGGTAAAAAAGAAGTAGAGGATTTGCTGGGACTGTAATTGATAAGAGAATGGAATATATACATATGTTGGAGAGAGTTACAAATATTCAGTTAAGGGATAGTATATAATGGATGAGAGAATACAAATTAAGTTTTGTCTTCATCTAACCCTCAATCTGCAAAGGAGAAAAGGTTGCTGTTAATGAGTGAATTAGGAAAACAACTAAAGAAACATGATAGTTGAAATTAATCTACTGAATATAAAGCCTGTTCAGGGATGAAAGAGGAGAGAGAAATGGTACTGATCAGGTTAGATGAGCATGTCTGGCCTAAGATAGCTGCTGAGTACATGAGGGGTGTGTGTGTGTGTGCGTGTGTGAGTGTATTTATATGCAGATATGTGTATAATATAGATACATTTATATAGAGACATAGATCATAGACATATATTCAAAGAAAATACATATGCATATATTATATACAGAATGGAAAATGCAAATTTCACGAAGAAGTGCTTTCTGCATGGGTGAAAATTTTTCATTTTTGCAGTGAACTTTACTGAACAATAAATAAGTTGCTTTTTAAATTATTCACAGGATTGGATTGGCATTTCTAGTGTTTCTTTGTGACTCCATGCCAGACTTCTACCACGAGGTCACAATTGTTTGCACATCGGCAGTTTCTCAGAACTCAAACATACTATGGGATTAGAAGAACATCAGAAAAAATGACAGCCTTACATTATTTAACAGTTTATTTTGTTTGTTTATTTGTTTTAATCCCAAATTTCTTGTGGCACAAATTTTGCGATATATCTGAGGAGTCATTCCCACATTAATTCATATCACATCCAATATAAACCAAAGTTAGCTTATCTGGCTAACATTTTTCATAACCAATGTCTTTATTATCAGTTGACTCCTTTTAAAATAACTATTGGGGACATTTTTATTAAGAAGCATGTTGTGGGATTTAGGTAAATGAGACTGAGTTTGCATTGTGTTTGCAGAGGCACCTTGACATTTAATGACACTACATAGACTGGAATTGTCCAAGATTTTGCTCTTAAGCTTATATATTTTTACAGAATACACAAGAGTGTATTACTATCAATAATTAAATACGAATATGTACCACCGCCTTGGGTCTATAGATAAATTTTCTTTGGCACATTATGCATAGTAAAATAATATTACTGACTATTGTTTCTTCTGATACCAGGGTAAATTCCAGTTTTTTTTAAATTTTTTCTCTCTCTAGTTACCTGATTTTTGAATTATTCCATTAATTTATGATGGGTTATTGAATTACTGGTTCTGATACTTTTTAATGTGATTTTTTTAAAATGACAGGGCAGGGGGCTCAATAATTAGTTTTATATTACTGATTTTTTTTTTCAATAATCAGAGATCAAGGGGAAGTACACATGTACATATTATATGTATTATATTTGCCATCTGAGATTCAGACACTGTTTTCTCCCAATCGAGGGAGGGCACTTTTTTAAACCATTCCTTTTATTTTCAGCTACCTAATTATGAGAAGCCTAGGGTACTTGGGAATATTTTGCTGAATAGCTGGTCGCAAACTATCATCAAACTACTAAATCCTGTGCTTTTAAAGTTTTGAGATTTAGAAAGATCCCACCTGTATTAGAAGGCAAATTAAACACACAAAAAAAATGCCTCTTGATAGAAAAGATTTTTTAATGGAATCATCTTGCTACTTCTTGAAAAACACAAAGATCTTTAAGAAAAATCATTCTTTTCCAGGCCTTCTCTATTATCACCCTGGAGAGTTCCATATTTTTCACTACTCGGGGTTAAAGTAGTATAGCTACTTGTGGAAATGGAGGAGGTAATTAAATTACCATTCCTGGAGGAAGTAATCATTAAAAGCTTAATTCAAATTTTGTCAATTAATTGCTTTATTCATGGCCTTATAAAATGAAATGTAAGTGAAAATTGGCAAATCTAAGAAAGGCCTTGGTCATAGATTACTTGCATCCTGCAGAATTCGAGACTCACAGTGTTACTTGAAGCAAGGCCAGTTTAACTGAAACGGGAAAATTATGGGTGAAAGGAGGAACATACACTGAGGAAAAAAAAGAGGATAATTACAAGGGAATGAGCAAGAGCGAAGTCAACATACTTAACAAATTTAGATTTTCACCAATCAAGAAGCCAGAGTGCATGCACTGGTGTGGGTGGGGTGGGGTTCTTTGACTGACAACGTTTGAGGGAGTCTTAGAGCCCCTGGGGACATAGAGATACTCAGCTATCAGTTTGGTAAAACACAATCTTTCATTTTCTGCTTACTTGGCCATGCCAGAACTCAGAGCCATCCTGAGCTTTTCTGTTGTGTACCCTTAGGGAGAAAAGCACAGGAAAACTATTCTCTCTTTTTTTTCTCTCTCTCTTCTTAAAATAAAATAAAATAAATAGAGAAATAGATACACAGGAACATCTATAGATATTTAACTTAAGGTTCTACTGGTTTCCTTCTGAATGAATTATTTCTGTGTATAATTTCTGCTGTCCTTTACTCCCAAAACACAATGTCACACATCACACATCAGGCTTTTCCTTCAGCATGACGAGCTGTCTTCCCCAGATCTACTGAGTGTTAATGCAGAGCATGTTAGCAGGTGCATACCAGTCATCCTTGCACCATTTATAGGGGCTTGTTTGTCAAAGTTCACAGCTTAGCAACATTTACTGCTATTCTAACTTTCTCTGCAATGTTATGGTTGTAATTATTTGGTGTTATTCTGGGAGTTAATTGCCAGGAAACAAAATTAAGGGAGCATGTCTGATCCTTTTCCTCCTCTGAGACTACTGAAAAAAGAATTGAAAAGAGGTGAGCCTTAATATCAATCCAGCATGGACCATTTCTCTTGTCATTGGTCTCATTGAAGGAGCTCACTTCAGGAAAGTCACAAAGAGGTCAGAAGATTTTAAACTGCCAGCTTCTATCTGCATTGCAACTTCTGAAGACTTTCAACAATTTGGTGTGGATATTCTGAAAATCTAGCTCTCTTTTCTATCGTGAGATTGCAGAGTAAAGTCCTGGTTTTCATTGCACTAATAGAGCAGATCTTAGAGAAATATTTAAATGAGGCATTTTAGTAGCCATTATATTTTAAAGCCACGATATCTTACATTTTTAGAAAAAAAAAAGGTTTCAATCATTTGAGATAATTGAATGACATCATTGATAAAATGTAATCAAAGGGTGATACTGCAGAAAGTGTGAAATACATTTTTGGATCGTTAAGTCTGAAAGAGGATCACCTTAAATAGGATGTTAAGTTCAGAAGGGTTTATGTCATCCCTAGTATATCCATCAACCTGGGGTTACTCAGGGTTTACTGAGAAATAGGAGAAAGTGCCATATCAGCTCATTTTCCCTTTTTAAGAGAGAGAATTGTTGTCTTTATTGTCTAACATAGGAATCCCATGCAATTGCTTGGTTCTGTTTTATCTTGACCTCTACTTCAATTTCAATGACAGAGTGCCTTATAGAAGGCAGCTCATAGCAGAACTGTGCAATTGTCCAAGCACAGCTTCTTCTTCTTCTTTCGGCTGTGTATCAGTCATGGCCTGGGCTTCTCTGAATAACCCAGTGTTCATTTTACATACAAACAATTAAAGAGGAAACTATTTGTCTTAATTGCTGAGGCTCCAACAGATGTTTTGTTAATAGTGGTAAAGCATCCTCATCCAAAGTATTGCTTTAAGATGAGAAAACACTGCCTGGTGCTAACATTTGAATTGTTATAACTTTGAAAATGTTCACATTCTACTTTGAAGGGCAAACACATTTAAAATTAAAGACATCATTGTTTATATGTTAATATCCTATACTCACAATTGATTTTTAAATGTTCTGCACATTCATAGAATTTGTACACATTAAAATATTACTGCTGGGCAAAATTCTGCTAAGGTATGGTGAAAAAATATTGAATGCTTTTTGGGAAACAGAACTATGTATTTATCAAATAAATAGGACTTCAGGGCAGTCTTAAACTTCTTCAGCTGGTAAATGCTTTTCTTCAGGCTATCATGTGAATTTTAGAAGGCATGCTGTTTTCATGGAATTCACTACTTTGTTCAAGTTAATAAAAAATCTCAAATATTGCAATTTCTATATATGGTTCTTCTCTCAAATTTGTAAGTTCTTTTTTTTTTAACTATTTAATAATTATGATCATCATGTGGAAGGTACACATTCACCATATTCCTGATCAAGAAGGTAATTTTTCATTTCCAAATACTTGAAGCTGTTCTTTCTCCATCGGGTAAGAATGTAAGATGCAATATGAAGTTTCATGACTTTAGTCCAAAACATTTTTATTCATTCATCAATAATCCTCAATCAACTTTTTTTTACCTTGTTAAATACATATTTAGTAATAATAAGAATGATAAGCCAACTTATATTAGCTCATCTTTTTTGAATAACAATACCTGTGAATCTAGTGGCAACTCTTGACCACCTTCATAAGGCAGAAACTCGGTCAGGGAGAGAGAGGTAGGCCAAAGACAGAAATTTCTCTCTGAGACTTCTCTGTTCTCTCTCATGTATCAGCATAGACTTGGCGTTTAGTAGATCCACATTCTAGGTTGGGGCTCAGGTTATGATCTAACGTGATTTATCAGATCACTCAATTTCTCTAAGATGAACTGTCCTAATATATAAAGTGTTAATAATCTCAGATTTTTGAGAAAGATTTAAAAAGTTAATTTTTAAAAGTGATTTCCAAGCTCTAAATGGTTATATAAATATTACTTATTATTATTTCTCCTGGGCCTAGGATTACTTATTACTACTGTGGGAAGAGTGTCCTAACTTTGGTTTTCCTTGCTATAGCCTGTGTGACTTCTATTTCAGTTGTTCAATTTCTAAGAATAGACTGCTTTTTTGTGTGATCCTGAGTTATCATAATAAAACATCTAGTATCCCCCATGTAATAACCCCTCTTTCTCAGCATGGGCTTGCCTAGAATAATTCCTGTGTGGGAATATGACACCTTAACTAGTTTATATGATAGTATATGTCAACAATGCAGGGATGCTGCTGAGACAATAAAGATTCTTTAATCACTTGTGATTTACATATACATATACTTATTTTCTTAATTCCTGGGGATCTTGCCAAGTAATTAGTAGCCATGCGTCACACAAAAAGTATTATTTCATTTATTTGTATTAATATTGACTAGATTGTGATTTACTTTGGATAAAGGCATATTAAGTGTATAAGACTGAAAGTATCCAGTAGAGACAGGAGCATTCACAAGGTAAGTTTAAGGGGGATGGCAATCAAATTGTGGTCAAAGCTTACTTTATAGCAAATTACTAGAGACAAGGATAGACATAAAATAATCATAACTGATTATTACACTGGGAATATGTAATAATGTTAAATGTGCATGTAAAACAAAAATCACAGAGAACCTGGAAGTAGACCCACACAATTATGGCCAAATGAATTCTGACAAAAGTTTAAAAGTTATTCAATGTATGAATAAATCAATAAACGGTGCTTAAGTAATTGGACGAACATAGGCAAAACATGAAACTCAACCTAAATGTTAACATGAAATGGATCATTACATATCTGCAGAACATGTCACTATAAAATTTAGTTAAAATACAGGTGAAAATCTTCAATATCTAGGGCTAAGCAAAGAGTTCTAGACCTGACACCAAAACTATAACCCCCAAAAGGGAAAAAAAAATCATAAATTAAACCTCATGAAAATTAAAAACTTCCCTCTCAAAAAGATCCCATGAAGAGGATGAATATACAAACTACAATGACAACACATATCAAACAAAGTGTTTGTTTCTAGGATATATAAAGATCTCAAAACTCAAAAGAAAAAAATCTATTTAGAAAATGGTTAAACATTATGAACAGACATTTCACTTATAAGAACATACAAATGCTAAATAAGTACACAAAAAGATGCTCAACATCATTAGCCATTAAGGAAATGCAAATTAAAACCACAATAAGATGCGCTTACTTTCATATTAGAATGGCTTAAATGAAAAATAGCAGCAACACCAAATGCTGGTAAGGATGCAGAGATGCCTGTAGATGGTTGGGAGCATGGAAAGTCCACCGCTGAGTGAGTTTTGTGATGAAATGCTCACCATTGTCACAGGGTTAACCCAAACACATGACAGATTGGTTTCAAGGACCACAGTGGTATGAATGGTGTGACTGGAGTCAGCTGGTCAGATTGACTAGCAGCACAATAACATGCAGACGTTATCAATTCTGGTGAGACACTGCTGATCATATGAGAGGAGTCTAAAGTGTGACGTAATCGGTCCTTTAGGATCAGGCAGGGGCAGTACCCCAGGTAATGTGGCCTCCCTCTGTGTGAGACTACAGGTCAAATCTAGCCAGTCTTGAGTCTGGCGTGAAGTGGTGATCTGTGCATCAGAAACGGAGTCTATGAGAGAAGATGTGATCCTATGCTGAGGCAAAAAGGATGGTGTTTTGTGTGAGACAGGCTCAAACAGCAGCTTGACTTCACTTGGTTTCACCAGACAACAGACACTTAACTTGGGCATTTGCATGAAGAATCCAGATGGTTTGATCAGTAGCTGTGATTGGTTTCTGCAGTTCATGGCCTCAAAGAGGGGAGTATTAATCTGCTATTCTGTAGTTTTCCAAGTTGGCAGGCTAAACACTAGGCTATTGGCAACAGCCCAAACTTCAGTTGAATTGTAATGAGTTTCCTCAAGGTGCTCACAGGCCAGAACTATGAAGATAGCGGTGAGTTCTGTTCACTGAGCAGAGTGGACAACACTTTCTGTTCTACACAGCTGGTGCTGAGGTTGGGAAGATGTAGAGGCCCAGTGGATTTCATCAGTTTCCACCTTAGCCAAACCATCATTGAACCAGGCCAGTCATTTAGAGGAACATCAGTGAATCAAGGACCTCAAGGGACCAGCACCTTTCTTATAAGGTAATATTGTAGGATATAAAGGTTCTTCCAAAGTTATTTTTACTACTCTTCAAGTAAAATGAAGATATAGGAGCCAAGGCAAGTCAGCTGCATTCTTGAATATAACATTTCCATTTGAAAAATAAGTCTTATTGGGTCCTTCCCACCTTGTTAGTGTTTAAGTCCAAGTTAACCCACATCAAAGAGAGGCATTAAATTTCAACAAGAACCCAGTGGCAAGCTAATAACGATAATTCTGGCAGTGGTGTCATGGAGGCCATGATGCCAAAATCCCAAGGGTGGCCTCTGCATTAAGGCTGCTTCCCTTTGACAAAGGCCCAACTGGCAAAGTCATTGGTCATGGAAACTCAAAATCTAAAAAGGTCATTCATACATAAGGGGCACAAAAATAGGGACTATGTCATAGTTTGCTGGATAGCTTCCATGCAGACTGTTGGTTTGTGTCCCACAAAAAAGAAACTGATTTAAGGATTATCCAACATAAAAGACCAATGCCAGTGTCAAACTTAAGCACATATTTCTAATAACTTGAGTTCAATAATGTGCCAGCCCTCCTTTTTGGTGGTGGGGGTTGAGAAGACAGCAGTTTTCTCTTGATTGCCAGGGCAGTTAAGTAGTTTGAAGCCATTCACGTCATCCCAAGACAATGAGGTTGTCAGGCAGGAATCTGAATTTTCTTGGGGTTTATTAGTAGCCCTTGCAGATAGTAGTGTAATGACATTGCAGTCAGGGCTGTTGAGACTGAAAAAATCTGACTTGTCAACCAGCCAGAAGTTATGTATGTAGTGAGAGCTTTAAATCTCAGAGGGTAGAGGCACTCATGCTAAATCATGACCAAATACTGATTGCAAACAGAAGTGGGATTTACAGGAGTGAGTTATGTATCACTTCCTTCTGTGCTTTCCAGGTTTAGAGAATCCCTCTGGTATTGATGTGCTGGGGAAGTATATATATGCACATGACATCAATTCCAGTTAGCCTTTTAGAGGCAGAAACATTACATTTACTTCATCCAAAGGATCCTGCCCACAAAGTCATTGATTATGGTTTGAATTTGTGCACCCACCCAAATCTCATGTTGAATTGTAATCTGCAGTGTTGAAGGAGGGGCCTGGTGGGAGGTGAATGGATCTAGTGGGTAGATTTTCCTCTTGCTGTTCTCGTGATAGTGAGTTCTCATGAGAGCTGGTTGTTTAAAAGAGTGTGGCACCTCCCCCTTTGCTCTCTTCATCCTTCTCCAGCCAGGTAGGACATGCCTGCTTCTCCTTCACCTTTCACCATGATTTTAGGTTTCCTGAGGCCTCCCCAGCCAATTCTTTCCATGCAGACTGCAGAGCATTGAGTTAATTAAACTGCTTTACTTCATAAACTACCCAGCCTCAGGTAGTTCTTTGTGGCAATGCAAGAAAGAACTAATACAGTCATGTTACCTTCTCTTCTCCAATGGGCTCAAAGAGCATTAACTGAATCTGGGTGCCTATTCTCCCCTGGTCTGGAGAAAACTGTGCTTTAGGCACACATATCCTTTAGAGCCAAAATTTAATTTTCTGCCCCCTTTCATATTCTCCATCTCACTCTGAATGGTGTGTCTGGTCTTCATTCCCTCCCCAGGTTAACAGAGAGTTAGGTTCCTTCTTTAATCATCTTTACTTTCCTTACAGCAGCTGATTTTGGGGTAGAGGGTTTAAGAGAGACTGGTGTCTGATATTGTTTGACTCTGTGCCCTCACCCAAATCTCATCTTGTAGCTTCCATAATTCCCACGTGCTGTGGGAGGGACCCAGTGGGAGATGATTGAATCATGAGGGCGGGTCTTTCTCATGCCATTCTTGCTGGTCTCATGAAATCTGATGGTTAAAAATGGTAGTTTCTCTGCATAAGCCCTCTCTTTGTCAGTTGCTATCCATGTAAGATGTGACTTGCTCCTCTTTGCCTTCCACTATGATTGTGAGGCTTCCCAGTCACATAGAATTGTAAGTTCAATTAAACCTCTTTATTTTGTAAATTTCCCAGTCTCAGGTATGTCTTTATCCACAGCATGAAAATGGACTAATATGGTGTCCCAGAGGAGGAATGTGACATCATGCCACCAAACAAGGCTTTGCATTTACTTTTTTGTTTTGAGAAACATGATGGTAGCTCATGGCTCAAGCAAACTTTCAGTATTTGGACTTGTCCAGTGCTCTCTATCAGACAGTAAGAGCCCTTAACTTAGCAATGAGGGCCACATTGCTTTTTGATGGAGTTATGGCATTTGCACCTCTGGCTTACTCAAACTTGGATCATACAAGGTGATGTTCTTTGAGAAGCCTGCCTTAATCCAAAGCATCTGCTCCCCATCACTAAGATAACAGTGCTTATGTTCTCTCCTTAGCCTAGTGAAGTTTTCCATAGTGGTGAGCCTGACTACAAGATTTTATCTAGATTTCTTTGGATCACCTTCTCAGTCTACAAAATAAGTCACTTTTATTATTATAGAAAACTCAGTCTGGAGCAGTAAGAGCCTATGAATAATATTCAATGCCTCATGTATGGTTTCCCACAGGAGTTTGTCTGTCTCAGAGAAATCTCACAGATAGAGACAAAGCTCCCTTATAGCAGGACCCATTGCAGAACTCTCTGAGGTTATTTATGGACCTTTCTGAATGGACCTAAGATAGCAATGATAGATACAGGAGCTTTAAGAATACCCAGCTGTTGCCATTTTTCCTTAACGAGTATGGGCCCTGCCTTGTAATCTCACAAGTGAATCAGACAAGAACCTGGTGATTCACTTGGCTTCTGCCCGTAGTTTTCAAGCAGTTTCCCTGCTTTATGCCCAGTGTAGAAGCACATTTTTATAACTGTTGTCTGAAATGGAGATGATCTTTCTGAGCATCTAGGACACATCTTAGGATCACTTATTATTGCTGAGGACACAGAAGTTTTTCCGAGACTGGTAGAGGAATTAAGCACTTGAATCCATCCACATGGTTCTGCGAAACTGAAATTGGCTGGCAGATCTCTGAATTGTATCTGGGTTTATTAGCCAACAGGGAAGACTGGCAAGGAAGTTTCCCTCACAGAGAAGAGTTAGCAACAACCAGGACATAGTCTGGGCAACTCTTGGTGCAATGCCTGCCACATCCCAATTTTTTCCTCATCTAATTATTAATAAACTAGAGAACCATTTTTTTGTCCACTAGACTATGGAATTTTTCCGCATAGTAGCTACCATTCCCAAAGTCCTCCCTCAAATCTCCTTAATTCATCCACAAGGCCTTTATACTTCTTTTTTTTTTTCAGAAAGCCAAGTCTCTGTCAAAATCCCATGTTCATCACCTAACCTGTCAAGAACTTGGGAAGTTCTATAATTGTATTGTACTTTTAAGTGCACAGTTATTGCATTGTAGTTTCATGTGTGGTAATAGAAGACACAAGACCCAAGTCAGAGAAGACTTCTTATTACTCCAAGTGATAACAGTAGTAAGAGAATCAACACGTTCAGGCCAGTTTCTGGAGCCCACACTTCTATAGGAAAATGGACAAGGAACCGAGGATGCCTGCACTGAATTGTGTCACAGGGGAAGAACCCTGAGGTTAGGGATTTCTAGTTTCTTATAAATAGCATAGGCATGGCTACCCTTAGCTCTGAAGGGAGACATTACCTTTCCTATGTTAGAAGGTAAGAATACCTGCCCTTTGCTACAGAATGGTATACTATCCCTATATTCTAAAACTCTTCACTACAAACACAACCTTAAAAGAGAGTCTGGAACAAAGAGCTGTCAATGTCTTGTTTATAAGACTTGTAGATATTCTCAAAAAATCCATGGATAATTGATTTGCAACACTAAATAATTCAATTAAAAACAATTCAGAAATATTAACTAGTACTTCTGGTAGAAGTAACAGAATCAAGAAAGAAAATGTTAAGCTGCTGTTTTAAAACACACTGTATTAGTTTTATTACCTTACATTGTCTCATATGAGCTTCTAGGCTTCACCAGTAGTTAAGACCCATTGGTTTTAAGAATTTTGTCTTCAAAGGATGAATTTTGTTTAACAGGGTAAACTTCATTAGGACTTTTATGTAGTGACCTTAGTCCTGGCAGAATGGCAATGGGGAGACTGGGATTTTGACACTTTGAATTCAAACACCCCCTTAATACTGGGGAGCACTTTTAAAGGTAAAAATGAAGCTGGGCATGTTGGTGCATGCCTGTGGTCTCAGATATGCAGGAGGATTGCTGGAGCCCAGGAGCTGGAGGCTGTACTGCACCGATGATCACACTTGAGAATAGCCTTTGCATTTCAGCCGGGGCAACATTAGCAAGACCCCATCTCTTAAAAAAATAAAATAAAAATTACAAATGTTAGAAATTTACATAGTATAATTAGGCTATACCAGTTCATTAATAAAAACTCAAAAGTTAAAGAAATGGAATGCTTGATTTATATGCCAATGATATTTTTTTTAAAAAGAACACTCTTCTTTTGAAAGTGTTTTTAAAACACAGCATAGCCAATATCATGGCATATATGTGAAGAAACTCTGTTCTAACATGCTGATCAGATTGTATTCCCTGTAAAAACCCATTCCACTAAAATGATGATGGAGGATGGGAAATGTCTCTTTAAGATGCTGGATGCTTACTAGGACTCAAAGACTTAAATTCTCCATTTGAGAGAGAACAGTGTCGTTGGGCCTCATGCCCCATTTCCTCCTACATTAATTTTTGCTATGGGGGTTTTTGACATGAAGGAGAGAAGTCCTAGGGCTGTGCACAATGTTCTGCCCATATTGTAATATAAACCTGCCAGATGCTTCCCTTCCAAAGGAGAGGGATGAAGGTCAATGGGTAAGTGTGCTTGTTGTGAAGTGTTTTTTACTGGCTGAATTATACCTGCCGTGTCAGCAGTACCCAGACTCACCTCTGAGGTAGAGCAGAGGGAGGATAAAGCAAAGAAGAATTTCAGGTGGTAATTTAGTGCAGAAGAACAGCACTTAGGGAATATTGGTGGTGAAGGGAATTCTTTATGTCCTTATCAAAGGTCATTACATAGGGGTCTCTCTCTCTCCCTCTCTCACTTGCTCTTCCCGTCTTTCTGTATCCCTTCAGAAGGAACAAAACATGTGTTTTAGATACAAGATACATTTTTCTTCTGTTTATTATTCCCCTTGTCACCTCTGATTATCCTGTTTTCTCTATAGCTAGTTCTGGAAACTTGTTTCGTTGATCTTAAAGACATAAGGAGAAGGTGTGTGTGTGTGTGTGTGTGTGTGTATTATGTGTGCTTGTCTAGTGTTCATGTGTACCTGTGTGTTTGTGTGAATATATTTGTGTGTGTGCCTGTTATTAGAAAGCTTAGGGGTACATAAGGAGCTTCCATTTGTCTTTATTTTTGGTTTACAGTGATTGGAATTCTGATAATTGTGTTATATTCCTTCTTCATTGTTTTTTGGGCCTTGGAGTCTTCTCTGACCTTCACTTCCTTTTTTTCTGTGGTTTTAGGATCTGGATTTAGCTGCAATTGGGAGCTCAGACATCAATTATGAAGCAGAGGATGTGCTTTGAAACTAGAGAACCATTGAGTCTGTTTGGTGAGATTCAATAATGTTCCAAGTAGAAGAACATTTGCTTAATTAATATAGAGTTTTTCTACATATACTATGTAGAATCTTCATCAACTAAACTTTTAAAATATTCTTTCTGTATATCAGTGTGACTGAAAATGGCAGTGTGAGACTGTAATTTTTATTACTATCAATGCTCACTGCCACTTCCGGTACATGATGTAACCACCAAATTATGGACGGCTGTGGGATGAGGCAGGCAACAGGAGCCTGAGCCAGGATTGGTCCCAGGAGCTGAGCCTGGGGATTAAATGGGAAAGGAAAAAACAATATTCCAAGATAGGAGTTAGGCAGCAGGAGCATCCTTGAAGATGGGTCTGTACATAGGAACTGGGCAGGGTTGAAGCTTGAGCTATGTCAAAATATATATCAAAGAACAACAAACCATTTTTTTTAAATTAAAGCCTCAGTTTATTCACTTACTAGGTTAATGAACAGGCACTAATGAAATTCTCTGAGTAGTTTTTATCAAAAGAGAAAAATAATCAGGATTTTTGAAGCGTTTCAAAGGGTTATCACTGTTTTGAAAACTGGGATCTTAAAAAAGCACAGTTCATAATGGCTAAATATATTTTATTACTTATGAATAAGGGACATATTTTCAGTTCTGGCACACCAAGGTTGCCTAAAGCTCTTGGTGGTTTATGTTTTTCCACTGTTAGAACCAGTTGCAAAGAAATACAGCACGTAATTTTGTTATTTGTCACCCATGCAGCCATAAATGAAAGTTTTTATGTTTTAAAGAAATACAAGCAAAATTGAATAAAAAGAAGAACATTTAGGCCATGGTGAAGGTTGGTTTCTCTGGAAGCAGATGCTAAGATGAGGTTCAGGATGTAAGATGTTAATCAGGGATCAATTCTTTTGAAAGGAAGGGGGAAACAGCATGATTTGTAAAGAAAGAGAAGGCAAAATGTCAACACAGGGCTAGCAAAACTTCAGCTAGCCTGGATTAGCTGAACGAGGAGCATCCTTGAAGATAAGGTCTGAGCATAGGTACCGGGCAGAGTTGAAGCTTAAGCTATATCAAAAACTAAACGAAAGAACAACAAACCGCTAATAGGGCCAGGCCCTCATACCCTTACAGTATTTGGGCATTGCATATGAACTTCCTAAGAAATGGTGTGTCCTTGGATGGGTGCCTCTCTGCAGCTAAGGTAGAACCTGAAGTTGTTGGTATTTGCAGACTGTCTGCTGCTTACATGCTTACATACCTCATGGCCAAGCAGCAATTCCTAACTGAATAAAAAGAAGTCATGATCCAAAAAACAAAACAAAACAAAACAAAACAAAAAACATAGAAAAGATGTGAAAAAACACTTCACAAAAAAAAAATACACGAATGTCCAGTGATGATAATTTGTACATGTTATATGATAGAGTATATTTGCATATATCTTTAGACATCAGTAAAATTAAAGCCAAAAAGAAATATTATTACACAGCTACCTGTCCAATATTATAAATAAAAATTTCAAGAGTTGTAAAAAATGTGAAGCCACAAGAATACTCATATACTGCTGAGATTTAAAATTATACAACTACTTTGGAAAATAGTTTGATAGTTTCTTGAAAAGTTTTAAAAAACCACCATATGGTCTACCAATTCCACTCTTTATTATGTATCCAAGAGAAATAAAAATATGTAGCCATACAAGTGTGCATAAATGTTTATAGTAACTTTCTTCATGATAGCCAAATCTTAGAAATTATTGAATCTCAGCAAACAGACTCACTGGTTCTCTAGTTTCAAAGCACATCTTCTGCTTCATAATTGATGTCCCCAAAATTTATCAAAAGATGAAAGGAATACCAATCATCAACATAAAGAAAAAAACAACTGATACATGCAATTTCAAAAACATAATGTGGAGCCAGGCAAGAGTGCACTGTGTGTGATTCCAATTATATAAAACTCTAGAAAATGATTTCATCTCCAGTGACAAAAATCGGATCAATGCTCTCCTGAAGCTGAGGGCCAAAGAAGAGACTGACAAGAACATGTAAGACAATATTTTGAACTGGAAGAAATGTTCTATCTTGTTAGATCTTGTTGGTGTAAACATTTTTTTTTAAATGTATCAACTATATACATAAAATAGGTATTTTATCTAAATTATTTTTAATAACTTTATATAAAATAATTGTATCTGACATTTTTGATATCTTTATTGCCATATGACTCACATATTGTCATATTCACATGTTTAAGTTGTACAATTCCATAGTTTTTGGTATATTGGAGTTGCACAATAACTAAAATCTAAGCATAGACAATTTTCATCATTGTTAAATAAATGTCCTAAAAGAAATGACTTTATGAGTAGTTTTTTCTCTCATCTTTCTCCCTATTTCTTGCTCATCCTCTCTTTTTCTCCACATGTAGAATAAACATACGCATGACACAATGTAGTTTATTATTTTGTAAACATTTACCTAAGTAATTAAAATTATTGGTAAAGCTAAACATAAATCCAAATATTCAAGTTTATGAATATTTATGTAAGCATTTCCCCCCCCACTATTGGAAATATAGTATATTTTATTGAAGACTTTTGAAAAAAGTAAACTATGAGATGTAGAATATATTGACAGCTTTTTTGTTTGTTTAAATGAAGATAATTGCCTCATTTCTTTCTTTTTTTTTTTAATCAAGGAAATAAATTTATTTTGGCTTTTATTCTTAACATATTTTCTATATGTTATGAAAACATAAATGCTGGCTATGAGAGTTCTATATCAAAAATGAGCACTTTTCTGATTTTATAAATACATTCTCAAAGCATTCAAAATAAAATTTATAAAAGGGCTTAATATATAGGCAATGATATAAATTTTACTAAACTGTAAATCTTGTCCTCAATAATTATAAATGATTTTTTTGTTTTTTTTAATTATACTTTATGTTCTAGGGTACATGTGCACAACGTGCAGGTTTGTTACATATGTATACATGTGCCATGTTGGTGTGCTGCACACATTAACTCGTCATTTACATTAGGTATATCTCCTAATGCTATTCCTTCCCCTTCCCCTCCACCCAACAGGCCCTGGTGTGTGATGTTCCCCTTCCTGTGTCCAAATGTTTGTTCAGTTCCCATCTATGAGTGAGAACATGCAGTGTTTGGTTTTCTGTTCTTGTGATAGTTTGCTCAGAATGATGGTTTCCAGCTGCATCCATGTCCCTATGAACTCATCCTTTTTTATGGCTGCATAGTATTCCATGGTGTTTGTATGCCACATTTTCTTAATCCAGTCTGTCATTGATGGACATTTGGGTTGATTCCAAGTCTTTGCTATTGTGAATAGTGCCTCAATAAACATACGTGTGCATATGTCTTTATAACAGCATGATTTATAATCCTTTGGGTATATACCCAGTAATGGGATGGCTGGGTCAAATGGTATTTCTAGTTCTAGATCCTTGAGGAATTGCCACATTGTCTTCCACAATGGTTGAACTAGTTTACAGTCCCACCAACGGTGTAAAAGTGTTCCTATTTTTCCACATCCTCTCCAGCACCTGTTGTTTCCTGACTTTTTAACGATCGCCACTCTAACTGGTGTGAGATGGTATCTCATTGTGGTTTTGATTTGCATTTCTCTGATGGCTCGTGATGATAATCATTGTTTCATGTGTCTGTTGCCTGACTAAATGTCTTCTTTTGAGAAGTGTCTGTTCATATCCTTTGCCCACTTTTTGATGGGGTTGTTTTTTCTTGTAAATTTGTTTGAGTTACTTGTAGATTCTGGATATTAGCCCTTCGTCAGATGAGTAGATTGCAAAAATTTTCTCTGATTCTGTAGGTTGCCTGTTCACTCTGATGGTAGTTTCTTTTGCTGTGCAGAAGCTGTTTAGTTTAATTAGATCCCATTTGTCAATTTTGGCTTTTGTTGCCATTGCTTTTGGTGTTTTAGACATGAAGTTCTTGCCCATGCCTATGTCCTGAATGGTATTGCCTAGGTTTCCTTCTAGGGTTTTTATGGTTTTAGGTCTAACATTTAAGTCTTACCTTCTTTCTAATGAAAAATAATGATTCCAAAAGATTAATAATGAAGACTGTTTAGGGATCATTTTAATCAATTTTAAAATATCAATCTAATTTTTAATTGTTAATTTAATCACCACACTGCTAATTAAAATTATTAATTGATTAATTTTAATGATTAATGAATAATTTTTGATCAATCATTTGGAGTCAGTTAATGGAAATATAGATTTTTGATAATTACTTGGATTTAAAATCATCGCTTCTTTTAGCATTACATTTGTGATTTGTGTGATTTGGGTGTACTAGATTTTAGGGAGACATTTTAAATTAAGAAGTCCGGAAAATTAAAGATATTTTGAGTAGTTAGTGCATACATTATTTTGGGAAAAAAAGATTACAGTAAAGCCATTAGTAGAGGTTACCTTTTTTTGCCCTTGGAGTGAGTAATCAATGCCCTCACTCAACACATCTTCCTAGGAGAAGATGCGAGAGTTGTAGAAGTTCAAAAGACAAAACCAGATTTCTTTTCATCTTTACATCTCTGACCCATAATGTTTCAAGAGATAAATTTTGGAGGAGAGTCATCAACAGGCACCTCTTCCCAGTCACAAAGAAGTGAAGTTCTAAGATGCTGGGTTTTTGGTCTTATATACCATTGAAATTGGTTTCAATAACATGGTAGAAAACTACCTGAGTGGTATCCAGTTCACTAGTTTTCACATAAACCTTTGTTTTTTGTTTGTTTGTTTGTTTGTTTTGATGGCCAAGAAGCTCTATGCCTACTGTTACTGGCATTGTTTTATTGAGAGTGTGAAACATAATGAGCAATTGGTAATCTCCCAGGATGTGTGGATAAAAGACTTCTGTAATCAAAAGGTTGAAGGCCTGGGAAACTCTTTTGACTTGGAGGGCCAGAGAGCCAGTCTTTAAGGAAACAAATCAATTACTTTCAAATAAGTACTAGATAAAGCTTGACATTGCTATCCCATTTGTGGAGACAAGTCGGATTTATTTGTCTGTTAATGTACACAGGTCAGCCATCGCTTCTGGAAGTGTCCCACCAGAGGAATAAACATTCTTTGATTTGCAGTATTATTTGAGATGTCAATCGGATCAACCTTTCACTTCATGTAGCTAGCCTTCTTGAAATCTTAATATGTTTTTTTTGTTGTTGTTAGAGATAGGGCAATAGATCATTTACTCTGGATAAATAATTATTATTTGGTGATTAGTATCAGTCACCTTAAAAAAAAACACTTACTTTTATAGGACCAATGCAATCTTGTTCACTTCTGTACTACTGGCTATGAATATAAAAAGAAACATATTTTAAGAATGTATTTGTAGTCTCAATCCCCAGAAGATACTGTTTGCGAATTAAGAGACTCAATATAGCCTTTCACTGTGTAGGTAGGTTTTATTACTAGTCTAGGTTTTAGGCACATTTGTAGATATCAAGCATGAAGCATCTAACTATATCCTAAAATATTCCTCTATTCCCTTAATATGTTCTGATAATAATTTACAGTGTTTAATAATTTGAGATGATTTATCCAAACTTCTCCCCAAGTTGTAACACAAAGAGGGTCTCTGGAACCTGCAGAATTATACACTGTAGGAAGAGTTTCATTAGTCATTTTTTTTTTTTTTTTTGATCCTTTGATAAAACTGAATGGTAAGTCCATCGAATAAGCAACATTTTATCAGCTTGAGTTCAGGTAGGCCTGGTGATAATGCTTTACTATAAATCTTTTCTTAATTTGAAATGTTACTATTATTAAATCTAATTATTGTAATTCCAATTCATGACTCCTCCATGTAACTCCTACAGATTTAGAAACTTTGGGGATTTTATGTTGGGGTCATTTGTTTTCTTTGATCTCTGAAGCATTTTTTCCTGTACTTTTCTTATGCATAATATGTTCCTCCTCAGGACTTCTCAGATTTTGATGCCGGTCATCTGCAATAACTAGAGATTTTAAAACCAGTGATAGTAAAATGCATATTTGAAGTAGGTCTGGAGTGGGCACTGGGGATCTGGTTTGCATTTGAGACAAGGAATCCTTTTTATTCTGATGTAGGTGGTTCACTGACTACCACTGAGAAGCACAGTTTTGCCTAATGTCATGTCTATACTGTATCTCCCTAATTATACTATCAGATTCTTCAGCGTTCTGTATCAGGAATTCACAGCATCAACCATGGTTGACATCTAGAATATATTTCTTAGATCAATTACCACTTTATCCAGCTTCATCAATAGCTTCACTTCGTGCTTATGCATGATCTATGGCTTCTTACTTGGATGTCTGTCTCCCTCATGCCTGCCTGCCTGCCTGCCTGCCTGCCTGCTTTCCTCCCTCCCTCCCTTCCCTCCCTCCTTGTTTTTTCCCCCTAGTGTCTATCAAGAGAGATTTTCTCAAGACCTACAAACACTTGAGAATCACCACAAAATGAACTAATTGTACCTGGGCTAACCTTTTAAATAATATTATGTTTCACACAATTTAAATAACAATGTATTGAAATGACTTATTTTTAATTGGTTATCAATTGTGGTCTGGATTTGTTTTTTTTTTTCAGTTGGAAGACATGACACATACTTCTGCCTAGCTCTTGTTAAAAATTACATTACTGTTTTGATAGGCAAAGTGGTAAAAATAAATCCCTTGCTAACATTCTCTGGGATATCATTTGTTATTATTAGCAGAGATGGGAGCCAAGTCCCTGGAATGCTAAAATAAGGAAGATGAAGTAACAGAACATTATAAAAACAGACGTGATGGGGAAATGGATTGGAAATTAACAAAGAGATACCAGAACTTAGAATCAGTAATGCTAGCTCTATTTTTGTTTCATTTATTTATTTTAGAACTATGTTTTGGAAATTGGTGTCTGTGCTTCACCTGAAAAGTTGAAGGGTTTTTTGTTTTTTAATATCTTATGTGAGCAAGAGTTTTGTTTTTTGTTTTTTTTTTTTCCCAGAAATTTCAAGTTGAAATTAGCTAAAATACTTCTTAAGGAGACAATGCTGTGCCATTATGGAGATAGCAGGAGAAACATTTGAAAGCTTTGAAACTGTAGGGAAATAGTAACTCATTTCAAAGCCAATTTTATATCGCTATTGCAGATTTACCACTCAGTGGTCACTCTCTCTACTCTGTCATCTTCAAGTTCACAGCAATTATTTAGAGAGATGATTTCTGTCTTGATAGACAAGATGCAAAATACCAGAGCATCTACTGAAAATTAAACAGGGAAGGCAGAGTTAAATTGAATAATCTAGAGATGTGATTATTTTGTTGGATTAGATGTTCACAAATTAGCTCTGCAGTCTCAGGTGTGAATAAAGGTTTTAAAGAATAAGAATGAGTTGCAATACACTCGATGCAACTTAAAACATATATGAACAAAGGCATGTCAGGAAAAAAACTACACACTGGCTATATTCTGAAAGCACAGCAATACAATGAATTCAATAGACTGAATTTTTCCCATATCCTAAGAAAAGGCAAAATTCAATAGAGTATTACCTTTTCTTATCCTACAAAGGAAAAAAATAACAGTGAAATTTAATTCAAATTCAACCAAGCCCATGTGAAATGGCTGTGTATAAGAAACTGGAGTTCCATTCAAAAATGTTTTTAAGAATATAGATAGATGCTTATTTGTATTATAAAATCATAGCTATTATTCATGAATTCATGCAGAACTCCATATAAATTTTTTTGAATTTATAAATATCAATGTTATTTGTAGTTGAAATTAGATAAGTTGAGAAGTGATAATTATTGGATGTTTCGTCATTTAGAACTTTGAAAGGTAGAACATTTTGTGATGAATTTCAAAATAACCAAATAATATAATAAATAAATCCATAGTGTTTAACACAGTTCTTATGCAGATTTAGACGAACATGTAAAATATAAAAAAGTGAACACTTGCTGACTGACAACTTTGAATGATTTCCTCTCATTTTTAAATTGATGTCCAAAACGCTCGACGAGAAATTTCTTGACCTGTCCAGAGCCTCTCTGTGCAACTCTCAAGCTTTTCTGACATCTTCTTACCATCCGAACCCATTCTAACTCTCCTTTATCTCACTCAAAGAACCATTCTGTGCCTCAGAACCTTTGTCTGTTTAATTTCCTCTGCCTGGAATAACAATTCATAACTCACACTCACTCTCTTTTGCTTCACAGTTCAGCTTCCATCTCTCCTTTTCTCCCCAACTCTTGAACTTTCCCACTTTCCTGCCTGCCCTGGCCTGACTCCTGTGTGGTGACCTCATATTTCCTTACAATAATGAGTGTTATGACACACTATTCTAATTACCCATCCAATAGTCTTTCTTTTTCGCTAGTGAGAGGGTTTGGATCTCTATACCCACTCAAATCTTATGTTGAACTGTAATTCCCAGTGTTGGATGTGGGGCCGGGTGAGAGGTGATTGGATCATGGAGGCAGTTCCTCATAATGGTTCAGCACCATGCTCTTGGTGCGATGCTCATCATTGTGAGTTCTCAGGAGATCTGGTTAATTAAAAGTGTGTAGCACCTCCCTCCACCCGCTCTCTCTTGTTCCTGCTCTGGCCGCATAAGATGCACCTTCTCCCACTTTTACTTCCACCATGATTTTAAGTTTCCTGAGGCCTCCCCAGAAGTCAAGCAGATGCCCAGCACCATGCTTCCTGTAGAGCCTGCAGAAACTGTGAGCCAATTAAACCTCTTTTCTTTATAAATTACCCAGTCTCAGATATTTCTTTATAGCAATGCCAGAATGGCCTAATACAGCTAAGAAAGAGAGGATTTTCTACCACTCCTCTTCATTGCCATCCATATAACACAGGGTGTAATATATAGGAGGTGCTCCAAAGGTATTATTAAATGAGTGAATAGAAGAATTGGGCATTTAAGTCATCAAAGAATGTATATTTGAAAAGGTGTATGCAGCTTTCTTTAACCCAGAAGTCTGATACCATCATTCACAGGTGGCCGTGATACTTCTACTTAAATAATTCCTTTCACAGTTAATATTTTCAGGCAGTGATTTCCCTCCTTTTCCTCACATAAATTTCCTTTCCTTTTTTTTTTTTTTGAGAGAGAAAGTCTCGCTTTGTCACCCAGGCTGGAGTGCAGTGCAGTGGTGCAATCTTGGCTCACTGGAACCTCCGTGTCCCAGGTTCAGGCGATTCTCATGCCTCAGCCTCCTGAGTAGCTTGGACTACAGGCACCTGCCACCGCACCCAGCTAATTTTTGTATTTTATTTGAGATGGGGTTTCACCATGTTGGCCAGGCTGGTCTCAAACTCCTGACCTCAAGTGATCCACCCGCCTCAGCCTCCCAAAGTGCTGAGATTATGGGCGTGAGCCACTGTGCCCAGCCCAATTCCCTTTTTTATACCCTCTGAGGAATGAGGCATTATATTTTCTACCTCCTAAATTACATTAAGTGTGTGCCTTTTTAGGTTTCTTTCATGAATTGTAGTATATCTCCTTGCCTCTGTTTCCCCCTCTTCCTGTTCACTGATCCTTCACTCAATGTTCAAGGTAATTTCTCTAAAATGACAGTTAATTATATTACAGTCATGATTAATTTTAAGGTATTTTAAATTATCTAGATGATACTTTTCAAAAACCCATTGTTTTTACATCAGGTTTAGCTCTTGCTAAACTTTATATCCTATCATCTCTATGACTGTGTTACTGAATGTTTTACTTTAGAACCACTCTCCTCTTATATTTATTTAAAATAAAAATTTCTATAATTTATAGGTAGGAAAACATCTTCCCTTTTATGAACAATAAGCAATGATTAAACAAAAATCACTGAAAACTTGACAATATTATTATAAATTATAGCTGAAAATTCATTTTTGATGACACAGAATGCGGAGATTTCTCCTTTTTAAGAAAATAGCAAATGCCAGGGAAGTGTTAAAATGCATGTTATCCACAAACTAAAACATGCACTCTAAGATAATTACAAAAATTAAAATACAATTGAAGAGGACATAACTTTAGAGATTTAATAGTATTTGATGTTCTGACCTAATACTCTGTATTATTAGTGTCTCTATCTCCAGTGTTAGTTTTCTCACCACGTAGGACTCAGCCTTTCCCACCTTTTCCAAAAACAAGTCCTTTGCAGAGCATGCCAGACCCTTGGCCATTTAAATTTTACCCAGCTTTTCAGCTCTGTGTCCCTACCATCTTCCACATGTGCCTAGTGTACTGCCATGCTGCACTGCGGTAATCTCCTAATTCAGTGTTTCTCAGTCTCAGTATTCTGTTGATACTTTGCTTCAGATAATTCTTGGTTTGAGGGGATTGTTATGTGAACTGTCTGTTGTTAGCACCTCTGCTGCCCTCCACCCACTAGATAACAAAAGCGCCTACCAGTTGTCAGAAACAAAATCACTCCTAGACATTTACTGAGGCAAAAGGCAATGGCAACTCCATTTAATAACCAAAATTCTAAACTAAACACAAGGTTTTTTGCATCCTTGATGTTGTGACATGACATTATTTTGCCTGCAATGTCTTAGAGAAACCCTCTTACTCTTCCCTGTGCTCTTCCGCCCCAACTAGTAAAGCTCACTCAAGAAGAAATAGATAATCTTAATATCTCTATATCTATTTTAAAAATTATACTTGTAGTTTAAAAAACCCTCTAAAGAAAAGAAAAACAAAAAATCTTGTCTTCACTACTTCAGTCTACAGTGTCAATTCTGGTACCACAATTCAGATAGTACAACACAACAAACACATTTCAACAGAAAGAAAACTACAAACTGACATCAATCATGACTATAAATGCAAACATTCTTAACAAAATTTTATCAAATGGAATCCAACAATACATTATAAAAATTGTAACATGAGTTTTATCTCAAGTATGTACGGTTGCATTGACAATTGAAAAGTATAAAATGTAATATACAATATTAACTACAATAATTAAAACTTTATGACTTTATCAATAGATACAGAAAAGGGAATTGACAGCATTCAAATCACTTCCCAATAAAATTTCATCAAGGTAGAACTAGGGGAGAACTAAGTCAGTATAAAACTAGGACTAGAAGATAACTTCCTCAATCTGATAAAGCAAATCTATGTAAAACTTATAACTTTGTTATATTTGATAGTGAAAAACTGTCTTTATGATCAGGAATATGGCAAGGATCTTTACTCTCATCACTTGTATTCAAACTGTAGCTTCTACCCAGTGCAAGAAACCAATTAAAAAATAAAAGATACCCAGATTGGAAGATAAGTAGTAAAACTGTCTTATTTACAGATGGCTTGAACATCTATGCAGAAAATCTGAAGAAATCTGCAAAAAAAAGCTACCAGAAGTATTAGATAATTTTAGCACTGTTTCAGAATAAAATATAAATGTTCAAATGTTCACAGGTCAATTTTTTATATGCTAGCGAAGAACAATAAGACATTAAAATTCAAGGAGATGATACCATTAACAATAGAATCACAATATCGAAAATGCTTAGCGATATTTTATTTTTCCAAGATGTGCAACAGATCTAAGCTGAAAAGTACAAAGCATTGCTTAATGAAATAACAGAAGACCTAAATAAATGGAGAGGTGGATGGATAGAAGGGAAGATGCAGTGTAGTCAAAAAATCCATTTCCTGGGGGGAGGAAATGATGACTAGGTAGAGCCCAGAGGACTTTAAGGTTGGTAAAACTACTCTGCATGATACTACGATGCTGAATGCATGTCATAAATCTGTCCAGAGGCATAGAATGTACAACACCAAGAGTGAGCCCTAATATGAACTATGGACTTTGGAAGATAATGGAGCGTCAATGCAGGTTCATGAATTGTAAGAGATGCACCACTATGATGGGGGATGTTGAGAATGAGGTAAGCTAATGTGTGTGCTGAAAAAGGAGGTGTATGGGAAACTCAGTACCTTCTTAACTTTGCTGTTAACCTAAAACTGCTCCGAAAATAGTAAGCAAACACAAAGAAAAAGAACAAAAATAAGAACAAATGTAATTTACTCCACATTCACTACAATCTTAGTAAAAATTTCCGCAGAATTTTTTTTTTTTTTTTTTTTACTTTTTAGGAGAAATAGACAATTGAATTGTAAAAATAGATACAAAACTGCCAAAGATTTACGTATTCTAAAAAAAAAAAAAAAACTTAGAAAAAGAAAAAAATTTGTGAATGAAAACTACTTGATTAAGAATTATTATACAACTGTGGTTAAAAAATAAAATGTTATAAGCATGGATATAGTTAAGTATCTTAATGGAAAATAGTGTTCAGAAAATACGCTGACACATATATGAGCAATTAATTTTTAACTAGGACAAAAAGGCAATTCAGAAACAAATTCTATTCAAGAAGTTGTGCTTGTGTATTTGGTATCCAAAAGCAAAAATATAATTAATCCATACTTCAAATAATACACAACATATAATACCGTATGGATAATAGAACTAAATATAAAAGCCGAAACTATACAACTTCTGGAATAAAATGCAGGAAGAAATATTTTGACCTTGAGTGAAGCAAAATTTCCTAGAACACAATACCAACCATAATTCATAAAAAAAATTGGACTTTATCAAATGTGCAAATCCTTGATCTCAGAAATATATTATTAAGAGAATGAAACAAACAAGCCACAAATTGGGAGAAAATATTTGCAAAGCATATATCTGAAAAGGAACTTACATCCAGAGTATATAAAGAACTTCGAAAATTCTATAAGAATCAAACACACTGATTGAAAACAAGGGCAATATATTAAGAAAAAAACACTTCTAAAGAATTTCTATGGATGCAAATAATCTAATAAAAATACTCAATGTCATTAACATGAGGGAAATGTAAATTCAAACGATATTCTAAATCAGCTGGCAATCTACCAGAATTACTGAAATTAACGACCTATCATGTTGAGTGTTAGTGAGGTTGTGGAGGAACTGGGACTCTCATGCATGGCTTCTGGGAGTGGAAATGCAGTTTTCAGTTTTTTAAAACTTAAACATAGTTCATGATTCTGCCATTCCACTTCTGGGTATTTACCAAAGATAAGTGAAATCTTATGTTTGTACAAAAATGTGTACAAAAATGTTTATAATTTGTTATAGTCCCACCTAGACTAGAAACAACCAAGATGTCTATCAACAGCTGAAAGGATAAACAAATAGTGGTTAAGAAACCACACGCATATGTCTAAAAACAATTATTTTATAGGAAAAGAAACCAGGAAAGCAGGACATGTTGAGTGATTCCAAATATATAGAACTCCATAGTGACAGTACACAGCCCAGTGGCTTCCTTGGGTTGGTTGGGTGGGACACCTGAGGAGGGGCAGGAGAAAGGAAGTATAGAGGGACACAGGAAATCCTTGGGTGTGGTTGACATATTTTCTAATATAGTTGAGATCATGGCTTATTGCATATATACATTGCTAAAACTTCCAAACTATATATGTCAAATATGTGTAGTTTCTTTTATGTCAATTACACCTCAATAAAGCTGTTAGAGAACACAATATACTCTTGAGCAGACACCATAGTAGAGAATTTTGTCCATGGTTTTAAATTCTTATGGATGTTACTGAAAGGTAAGTGTTAGCATAGTCTTTTTAGAGTGACGAAATGAAGCTGAGACACTTTATGAACTTCAGAAGGTTACACAAGAAAATGAATTATGAATTTGAGATCAAACTCTTGGTTTCTGACTTCAAAAGACCAGAGTCTACCACACAACACTTTTTTTTTTTCTCCCAGTTTGAGATATTCCCTGTCCCCTAAAGTTTCCTGGCCACTCCCCCAGCCTTTAGAGTATTCCCAGCTAGAGCCTCAGATACCACTGAATAGAGACCAACTATTGACTTGGTCCCAACTCCTGGTCCACAGAATCTGACAGCCCAACGAAGTGTTTTTTGTTTGTTTGTTTTTTAGACAAAGTCTCACTCTGTGACCAGGCTTGAGTGTAGTGGCAGGATCTTGGCTCACGGCAACCTCTGCCTCCTGGGTTCAAGCAGCTCTCCTGCCTCAGCCTCCAGAGTAGCTGGGATTACAGGTGCGTGCCTCCACGCCCAGTTAATTTTTGTATTTTTAATAGAGATGGGGTTTCACCATGTTGGCCAGGATGGTCTCTGTCTCTTGACCTCGTGATCCGCCTGCTTGGATGTCTCAAAGTGCTGGGATTACAGGCGTGAGCCACCGCACCCGGACAGGTTTCTTTCTTTCCGAGGGTTGTGAGGAAAAATTTGTTCTAACTCTTTCCTTGGCTTATAAATGGCTGCCGTCTCCCTGTATCTTCACATCATCTTTTCTGTGTTCATTTCTATGTCCAAATTTCCTCTTCTCTTAACGGATACTATGTACAGTACGTAGGTGATGGTTTCACACAGAGCTTCACTGCAGAGCAGTATATCCATATAACAGAACTTCACTTGTATACCTTAAATGTACACAAATTTAAAAATAAGGAAAGAAAAACTGCAATTGAGAAAACCTTTTAAAATGTCAAAATGTCACTAAATATTAAAGTAGAAAAAAAATTCTCTTCTTACGTGGATGCCAGTCATATTGGATTAGGCCTTACTCTAACGACCTCAGTTTAACTTAATTACCTCTGCAAAGAGCCTGTCTCCAAATATAATCACTTTCGAGGTTCTGGGGGTTAAGACTTTCACCAGTGAATTTGTGGCAGAGGAAGGAGACGCAATTCAGCCCATAACATAAAGTGTTTTTATTTGGTTTTGTTTTGCTTCAATAGAACAAACCCTGTACAGTAACTTTGTTGCACTACAGTCTACATTTGAGGACCAGTTGTTTACAGGAGTTGCAGGGAATGCCAGATACTAAGCAACTGGGGACACTGGATGGTATAATCCCATCTTTTGAAGGGTAAAAGCCACTTTCCATGGGAAGTGCCTCACTGGGAAATATTGACTGTGCTCACCCCAGACTTAAAAGCAGTCATCATCAAGGAGCCAAATGAAAGCTTCCCAAGATACAGTACTAAACGAGAATAGGAATGTTTAGAGCTTTACCATCAGTGGTACCACCCCCATTCCACGGAGAAGTGGAGGACAAGGCCCAGTTTTGTGTTCCCTCTGGCCCTAACAAAATTCAAACAGCTGTAACACCCTTGGACTCAAGCAAAGACCATGCCCCATAAGCCGATGACAGCAAGGAGAAATTTGCTATGAAATATAGAGACACCCCTCTCACCAAACTCAACTGAACCCTCCACTCTCATTACTGACACTGTTCAAGCTCAGCTTGCCCGGTTCTTACAAACGGTGTCTAAAGAGGAATGCCATGAAGTTTGAGGATAGGTGCTGCTGCCAGTTTTTCACAGAGACGCTGATTCAGAGCAAGGGAAGGACTCTTGTGACTGATATATTTAAGTACAAGGAAAGAAAAAATTCTTTAACTTCACAAAGTATTCTCTTTAATAGCAGAAAAACAGCTGATTTTTCAGTACTTGGAAATCATTCTGGGCTCCATTTACTTTCATCTCTTTGTGCTCTAGTTCATTTTGGAGGTTTGAATGATTAGATCAGAATTCACAGTAAACATACTGAACACGGATGCTGAGGACTGTTGGGAACATAAAATATTTTATGTTACTTTTATATAAAGGTTCAGATTTGATGTGACTGAAAATATGGTACTGAATATCTTGACACCTATATGGATATTAAATCCTAAAATTGTGCATTTAGTGAAGACAGTTTCATTTTAATGGAAGTATTTATCATAATGATTAAATTTAAGAGAAATACAATTTTTCAGACAGATTAGAATTTCTGATATAGATTTTGATATACGTTAAGATAATTTTTATTTTTACTATTTTAATAATTTTAATATTTAAGAAAATACTCTTGAAAACAAAATTAATATTCAAATTTTAACTACTTTTATTTGTTTATAGTTTTGTAAATAAATATTTTCATATAGTTGTATTTTATTTTTTGACTTTTTAGATCAGGAGTCAGTAAACTGTTCTGTAAAGTGCCAGACGGTAACGAATGTAGGGTTGCAGCTGTACAGTTTTCCTTATTTATTTATTTATTTATTGAGACAGAGTCTCCTTCTGTCGCCCAGGCTGGAGTGCAGTGGCATGATCTCAGCTCACTACAACCTCTGCCTCCCAGGTTCAAGTGATTCTCTTGCCTCAGCCTCCGTAGTAGCTGGGACTACAGGTGCCTGCCACCACATCCGGCTAATTTTTGTATTTTTAGTAGAGGCAGGGTTTCACCATGTTGGCCAGGCTGGTCTCAAACTCCTTACCTTAAATGTTCCACTCACCTGGGCCTCCCAAAGTGCTGGGATTATAGGCCTGAACCACCGCTCCCGGCCAGCAGTACAGTTTTCTCTTGCAACTGTTCAGCTCTGCTGCTATAGTCTGAAAACAGCTATAATACATAAATAAATGTCCATGGATGTGTGCCAATCAAACTTAATTTATGGACACTGAAATTTTAGTGTCATGTGATTTTCATATGTCATAAAATATTACTCTTCTTTTAATTGTTTTCAACCAATTAAATGTGTTTTACAAATTCTTAGCCCCTGGGCTGTGCCAAAACTGTAATGTGAACCAGAATGTGCCAACCCTTCAATATAACACAAATTCTGTGAAAACTTTGATAACAACATTATAATAAACAATTTGCAGAATTAAAATTGAAAAATAAATTGTATAAGATGAATATATATTAGTTCATGAATTATGCATGTCTTTATTATGCATGTAAACATAGGCAGCCCAGCCACAAAAACCAAAGAATGTATAAAATAGATTCATTCAACTTTTCTATTTTTCCAAGTTGTAGACATATAGAAAACATAATTTTATTCGTTTTGTCCTGATGAAGGTATACTTATAAGGTAAGAAGACATAATATATTGTTTCCCACAGTGTGTTAGTTTGCTTCATAACTTTTTTTTTTTTTTTTTGAGACAGAGTCTCACTCTGTCACCCAGGCTGGAGTGCAGTGGCGCGATCTCGGCTCACTGCAAACTCCTCCTCCTGGGTTTAGGCCATTCTCCTGCCTCAGCCTCCCAAGTACCTGGAACTACATGCACCCGCCACCATGCCCGGATAATTTTTTGTATTTTTAGTAGAGACGGGGTTTCACCGTGTTAGCCAGGATGGTCTCGATCTCCTGGCCTCGTGACCCGCTCACCTCGGCCTCCCAAAGTGTTGGGATTACAGGTGTGAGCCACCGCACCTGGTCGCTTCATAACTTTTAAAACTAACACGCCATTGAATGAAATATGTTCTAAATGTTTTCTCTCCTCAAGTAAAGTTGTAGCTTGTTCCCTGTCTGCCCTGTTATAGTGAGTCTCTTTCTGGCATTTATTTCTGGGAATTCTGCTATTTTTACATCCGCCCATGTAATTTCTTGTACCTCGGCAGTGTCTCTGACAAATTTCTTAGGAATGTGTCCCAGAACCAGATCTCTTCATTTCCTTGGTAACAGTCTATTGAGAAGGGTGGAGGATGAGGGATGGGCAGAAGGGGATTGGTTCTCCCGAATCCTCAGTTCATGACTAGGACAGACAGCTTCCCTACTGGTTCAGTTGCATATTCTACTCTGAATAGAGAGCCCTATGTCTAGGCCCCCTCCTAAAACTGCTGGTTAGTTATTTAGGCATACGTAGCTATGCTAATGTTTAGCATATATATTTATTTTGTGTGTGTCTGTGTGTGTATGTGTACACATATATGTGTGTGTACACATATATATGTGTATATATATGTGCACATATATACACATATGTGTGTGTATATATATGTGTGTCTCCTCCTCTCATATGGCCACTGCTAATGAGCAGACGGTAGAGCTGCTCCATGCAGACACTCAGGGATCCAGGCTCAAGAGTAGCCTTCACAAAAGTCACATTTCCAAAGGGAAATCTCTATAGACTTTTGCATAGGCAATTGCCTATATTGGCCTTAAAACACATTCCCGTTTGGCTGACAACTCACTGGGCAAAATAAGCCACATGATTCACCTATCCACAGGGGGCCAGGAGACAAGAGTATTTTAAAAACACCAGTAATAACTGCCACAGATAGAATCAAATTGTATGCATCTTACAGTTTTTCTTAACAGGACAGCTTAGTCCCCAGGGAGCCTTATCCCTTAACTGAGTGAGACATGTCCATATCTTTACTACTTTTCTTCTTCCAACCTGGATTATCTCCAAAGTTAGGTGATTCTTTGGAAATTTGTGCTGGAATATGGATTAACCAGGACTTTGTGAAATTTAAGAAGTGCAAAATGTTTGAGACATGCTGTGTTCATTTTATGTCTTTTTTTGAGGGAAGGGGATGAAAGGGATTATTTCTAGACATGAGGTTTTTTTTTGTTTTTAATGTAGTTTAAAAAATTATGTTGGGCCCTTAGTTTAATTATGATTGCTTATAAATATTTCAATTTCATGTTGCATAATTGAAAATTATAGTAATATATATTCTGACTCTTCTGAGGGCAATGAAATTCCATCTGAGAATGTGAAATATGTCTTCTGATGTCTTAATTTAAACATGATTTGAAAATGTATTTAGTTTTATCTCACTCCAGCTTATATGGTTTAGCTTTAAAGAGGACAATATGGAACTAAGAATGCTTAACATAATTTGTTTTCTATTCATTTACATTTAGATATTCATTTATTTCCACTGGTGAAATACAAATATATACAAAATAGAATTAAGCCTATATTTTCTTAATGGGCATTGATTTTCTTGACAGCGTACGATAGTGTTGCCATCACTAAGCAGGATATTCAAGTGGCAGTTTTAATAAAATAAAAAGTAAACAGACAAATAATGCTCATAACTTCACTTTTAGTAGGAAGGTGAAAAATCCAGAGGTCACAGTAAAGGAATGGGGAGTGTTAATAAAAGATGCTGCCATTCATCACTAACATTTATTCAGCACCCATCATAGGTTTAGGCACTAGCAAGGCACTGTATGACCCTTATTCATTTAGCCTTCGCAGAAGCTTAGTAAAGTCAGTATCCATTATCTGCACTTCACCATTAAGGAAACAGAGGTCCAGTGAGGTCCATAATTGTCCAAGTTTATACATTAGAAAACCTGAAAGTCAAACCCAGATGGAACACACCCCTGAGCTTTGGTTTTGCTGTCACATCAATCCTAGTCTCAGTATTTCCAGTGTCATTTAGCTGGCAAATCTATTTCCTCCCTACATGAAACCACAGAGTCAATAAAGAGCACCACCAAATGCTCCAAGAGTGGATTTTAATGAGATAATGGCATGACTAGCATCAGCCAGAACGATGGGACCTGAACTGCTGCAACTGGCCACTAGTTAGCTCATGTAGTCAAAGTGGCTGGCACATGCCAAAGGAAGGATGGAGCCACTGAGATATTGATGTTGTGGTCATGACACGAAATGGGATGCTCACAAGACCAAGAGTAATATCAAGGAGACTGGTAATTTTATTGCCGTAGAATGCAAGTAAGGTAAAACAGAAGCACTTTGGGAGGCTGAGGAGGGCAGATCACATGAGGTGAGGAGTTTGAGACCAGCCTGGCCAACATGGTGAAACCCCATCTCTACTAAAAACACAAAAATTAGCCAAGTGTGGCAGAGCGCAAGCTATTCAGGAGGCTGAGGCAGGAGAATCACTTGAACTTTGGAGACGGAGGTTGCAGTGAACCAATATCACACCACTGTACTCCAGCCCGGGTGACAGAGTGAGACTTCATCCCCCCCACCCCCCAAAAAAGTTAAAACAGAGGCCTAGAAAATGTGAAATTTGTCCTCAGGCAGCTGGGTGGCCAGAGAAAACATAGAGCCTTGTACTTTTCTGAAGACAACAAAATAGGGAACCAGCAAGAACTAAAATAACAGCATAACATTGTCAAAGAGACAAGAAGTGAATTCACCCACAGGAGCAGCAGCAGGGGTCTCTGCGTGCTGTTTGGCACTTCAGGCCAGCAAGCCCAAGCAGCACAGAAACGGCACTACTGGAAAGACTGAAGGAACCCCTGTCTCCTGCCTGGCAGGACTGACCTGGAGGTCAAGAGAACCGGAAGCAGAACCAAGACCTTGACATTGACCACACATAGCTAAAAAGCAATCAATTCCAGAGAAGGAACATGTGCAGTTCCACAAGAGAAAAACCATTAAACAATTAAAAATATTTAGTCTTATGTAAATATTAATTTTCTGCTTAATGAACACATAAAAAGGGATTGTTGTTTATTAGGCAATGCTACACCAATTGCGGTCAGGCTGTTTGTTGATTGTGTCACATCCCTGCCTTGCTATTTGTCTCAGAGAATCTGTTCATATAGTGAGGAGGGGAGGGGTTGTTATTTTAGCAAATTCAGCAAATGTACAGACCCTAAACAGACATTTAATTTTAGATTAGGGCCTCCTACCCCCGAAAACAAAAAAATGTTCTGAATGAGGACCTGCTTCTTCCAAAAACTGAAGAGTAGGAGATGGGGAGTGGTTACAGAATAAAGAACAGAAATGGATTTGCTACAAAGTGATGTTTAATTGACTGAAGAAGATACCACTTTTTCATCTCTCACAAAATATGATGCATAAGAATTCTGACTTTTCCTAGAGATCATCTTAGAAAATGCCTAAGCAATATTTGTCTTATTCTATGAATATTTCTTTTCTGTGCAAAAATAGACATGAAAAACTCCTGTCACAGACTATTTTCAGAGGTGCTCAAATGGGGAAGGTCACGCCCACCAAGTCAGATTACTCAAGGATGAAAATCCAATGTGCCCCTTTCTCCTGTGCCTTATTATTATTATTTTTTGCCTTTTGTCGATTTCAATACTCATTAACATCTACATTAAAGGATAGGAAAGCAAAAGAAGATAAAAGGAAATTCTTCTCTTTCAGATGTTATTAATCTTTCAGGTGATTGTTCTTTCATTAATGATACCTCTGATCAAAACCATGTCAAGCCTTCCTCTTTGCTGAGAAGCGATGATTTTTGTGCGTTTGTCAGATATATTTCTATTCTACAATAGTTTTCAGTTTGTTACTGTATTGTAAAATTAAAGCTATGTTACAGGATCATATATAACACAATTTATTTCTCAATATGCACATCACATAATTTTTTTTTTTTTTTTTTGAGATGGAGTCTTACTCTGTTGCTCAGGCTGGAGTACAGTGATGCCTTCTCAGCTCACTGCAACCTCCACCTCCTGGATTCAAGTGACTCTCGTGCCTCAGCCTCCTAAGTAGCTAGAAAAACAGATGCCTGGCACCATCCTCAGCTAAGTTTTGTATTTTTAGTAGAGACAGAGTTTCACCATGTTGGCCAGGCTGGCCTCAAACTCCTGACCTCAAGTGATCTGTCTGCCTCTGCCTCCCGAAGTGCTGGGATAACAAGCGTGAGCCACTGTGCCTGGCCCACACTGATGATTTTTGATCTTTGCTTATTTCTGCTAATGTTTTGTCAGTATCATGTTATTTTTATATATGCTCCAGTTGGTGACTATTTGAGAGACCTCTATTTTCAAAAATAAGTGTTCTGCTTCTTTGGATTACATGCTTTAAAATTCCTTTAATAGTTTCTAGGCATATAACACCCCAGTTATTTACACTGAGAGAGAGAGAGAGAGAGAGAGAGAGAGAGCTACGACACTTAATAGGAAAGACACAGTAAACTATAAATAAATATGTTTTAATCTAAATTGGAAGAGAATCTGGCCCACAAGGAAGAAGCCCTTTTGGGTGAATTTTCTAGTTCTGTGGGTTAGGAGATGATTTTCACAGGCACTTCCATCCTTTACCCACTGTCCCTCCTAAAATACACTACTCTCACTCTTCTATGTAAGGAACAGGTGGTGGGAGTGGAAAAAAATATGTTGCTGCTGATGATTTAGTAAAATAATTGATAATCATAATGAATAGTTCCATTAACAGTGTCAAACACGCTACTTCCATCAAATGCATTATTGAGTCCTTACAGGTGATGTATGAGATAGCTATTATTGTTTACATTTGTAGATGAGAAAACTGAAGATTAGAGAATTAATTAGCCAAGTTGGGGAATGGTGGGATCAAAATGTATAAACCTAGGCAAGTAGGTTTCAGAGCATGTGCTTTAAGCCAGTGTGTCAAAGTGCCTGAAACATAAAGTAAAAATGGTCAGGCATCCTGTGTGGACTCACAACCAGACAGAGTAGAGGGAGGTGAGAGTTTGGAACTTCAACAGGATTCTCTGAACTTTTTTTTTTTTTTTTTTTTTTTCCTGAGATGGAATCTCGCTCTGTTACCCAGGCTGGAGCACAGTGGCATGATCTCAGCTCACTGCAGCCTGCACCCCCCCGAGTTCAAGTGATTTCTGGCTTTTTTTTTTTTTGTATTTTTAGTAGAGATGGGGTTTCATCATATTGGCCAGGCTGGTCTCAAACTCCTGACCACAAGTGATCTACCCACCTTGGCCTTCCAAAGTGCTGGGATTACAGGCGTGAGCCACTGTGCCCATTCAAGATGTCTGAACTGTTTTTTAGCCAACCCTGCAATAGTCAGCAGGGTTGAGGAATAGGTAAACACCGAGCATGGATGTAGTACTGTTTAAATTACACTTTTAAGAGCTGATTCTCAGATTCTCTATGACTAGAGGAAGCAAACATTTATTTAGACTAAAATGTCCTTACGGTGGAAAGAGGCCTTCCTCCACGTTACCAGATACTCACAGCCCTACTACGGAAAATATGTGCTTTCTAATTGCCTGCTTTCCAGGCCAATTTTCATCCGCAGTATGGTCTCCAGACTGGATATGTCTCAACACAGAGAGTGACCTATGTGGAGGAAAGTAAGTTGACAGACCTGTTGTAACTTTTTCGGGGTGGACCACCCCAGTGGGACTTACAAAATCAAGTTTCTGGACCTGGAATGCTCTTTGTCAATTGTTTTGAACAAGCTCCATTATTTTCACAAAGATAGCCAGATGCCAGAAGATACTGTGTCCTAGAAGACTGGTTCTCAAAGTAGGCTACACATTAAAATTACTCCTGGGAACTTTTCACAATACTGATGCCCAGGTCACATCCCATACTAATTCAAACAGTATCCTTCAGGATATAACACAGTATTTTTAAAACTCCCCAAGCAATTCCAATACACAGTCAAGTGTGAAAAATATTGATCTTAACAATATTTGAAATGTATCTGAAGTCAAATTGTAATAGTAACAGTTTTCTCTTTTTATATAGTGAAAATGTGAAACCAATTAAACTTCATTGTTTTTTGTTTTTTCTTATAAAGAGCCTAAATGTGGAAATAAAAATAATAAAAATAGAGCTTTAGTTAGATTCTAATCCTAAACGTTGGTGTTTGCATTTTGCTGTTTGTTTACTATATTAATTTGCAAATTTGGTTTGGAAAAATAAATCTGAATGGATTTACAATAAAGTAAGTACTACACTCCTGTTGTACCTCTGGCATAGCCTTCCTGTATAATTCTCAAGAAGCCATCACAGTAACAGTACTCTAATGCTAATTTGTGTCTACATTTCCATAACAATTTAGGGAAATAAAATGGTTTATACATGTATATTTA
The DNA here is from genome assembly GCF_047675955.1 of Chlorocebus sabaeus. Classification (NCBI taxonomy): domain Eukaryota; kingdom Metazoa; phylum Chordata; class Mammalia; order Primates; family Cercopithecidae; genus Chlorocebus; species Chlorocebus sabaeus. The sequence goes on along the minus strand of NC_132921.1, from coordinate 15,766,482 downwards.
TGTCACGGGATCCTTGGGGTGTCGCTTCGCCAGCAGGAAAGCTCTGTGGCCAGCGGCGCCTTCTGCCTGAGTACTGCTCGCACCCAGTGGACTCATTCTGCCCACTCGGCCTGGCAGACTGCACTCGGCTTGTGCTACCAGCCCAAGTCCCACACCTGCCAAGGGTGAGCCAGGAACAGTGAGGGTTGTGTGAGTGAGCGAGTGCAGGGTCCAGCCATTGTGCACAGCCAGGCACAATGGCTGCTGTGGCAGGGCAGGCAGCTCCAGGTGCTGGCACAGGTGCTGGCTCTGGGTGAGGCTGCAACTGGAGCAGATGTACCTCATGTGGCTTCTATTGTGGGCACCTGCATTTGGATGAGGGAAATGTGGTGGCACCTGGAAGCTTGGAGATGTCAAGAACTACAAAGCCCCAAGGAGGGTGTCACAGCCCTGGTTCTGGGAGCCCCTGGTCTGGACTTCCCAGAAAGCCACAGCTATTCTGTCCTTCTCATCATCCACAACTGTGGCAAGCAGAGGGGCATGTTTAAACCCTGTCTGTGTTATAGCTGTTTCAGTCCTGCCATTTGGCAGGTCCTGAGTTCTTGTCCTGCATCCAGGAAGAATGAAGTACGTGGACAACAGAGGGTGAACAAGGCATAGAGAAGCTTCGTTAAGTGACAGAACAGCTTTCAGGAGACCCAAAGTAGGTAGGTTCTTTCTGCAGGCAGGTCCTCTGAGGAGTGTCCAGCTCCCAGTGGAGAGGAGACCCATAGTAGACAGCTCCATTCTGTAGGCAGGTCATCTGGACAAGTTGAGGAGACCTGAAGTGGATAGCTCCTTCCTGCAGTTGGTAGTCCTGATGTCTGTGTGAGTCTGGCTGAGTCCGGGGTTTTTGTGGGCTGAGAAGGGAGGAAGTGTGTACTGATTGGTTTATGGGTGGTCATGGGCAGGCGTGGGATAAAGCAACATAAGTTCTCACTATAGGTCACAGACTCCACCCAGCCCTGGAAGTCTGATCCCAAGGCTTTGGTCCGTCCCTGGCTTGAAGGTGGGGTTTCACCGGGGACCTGCCCCTTTCCACCCAAGAGTCTGTCTGCCTCCTGCCATCAACATACCATCCATGGCACCCAGGCTGTTTGTGCTGAGGGTCACCTCCAGTCCTGTGCCAAGCAACCCTCAGTGCCCTCTCCATCTCCCTCTTGTGCTTATCAGTGCCCAAAGTCTGGAGGGACCCAAGGCATCAGGAGGCTTGTGTGTTAGTGTTACTCCCAAGTGTGTGCACACCCAGCAGGGTTGCAGTAGGACCCAGGCTAGGCCACAACTTTGCATCGCCCCAGAGTGGGCACCTGGAGTAGGAAGAGGCCAGGGAGCGGGAGCAGGCACTTCTGAGCCTGCAGAGGCAGCGGGGGTTCCCAGGCCTCAAGAGCACAGGGGATGCCTGGTTTGGAGCTGTGGCTGGATGACTGCGGCTGCACCTGGGAGTGCAGGGTCCCCACCCTGCCAACTTGGTAGGGGACAGGGCTTCTGCCTGTTTCCACCACTGCCAGTCTCACAGAGCATGCAACCCCAGCTGCACCTCCCCTGCTGTGGTTGGTTGGCATCACAGCAGTTGCTCCAGACGAACCACCACTGCCATCATTTATATATACATTGCTGCTCATTACTAAATACTCAGATGCATTTTCTATATTTTTAATATTATTTTTGTGGAATAATCAAGTCTGCCTAATTGCAAATTTCCAGATAGCACGGCTTCTATTGTTAACTATGTGAATGGTACGTTTTGGAGTTATAGACAGGGGAGACTCCCTAAATGATGTGATCATAAATAATAATTATTTAATAATTATTTTTGGTGAATTTGTGTTTTCTTTGTGCTCTGTTAAGAGTTTTTCTTGAAAACAATGTTGATTCATCCTTAAGGTCTCTGTGCCCACTGCAAAAAAGGCAACAAACAATACTTCTAGACTGTCCATTACAAAGTCTAGAAGCACTGACACTGAGTGACTGCCTGTAATTTCCCCCCCTAGCTATCTTACTTTGGATTCTGAGAGTTCATCTTTCTGAATTACCTCGATTCAAGGTCCAAATGAACTGTTCATCACCTGATACCTTGAGCTTTGCATTCTCACCTTTAATGCCCTCTTTGCAAGGCTTGACAGTGTCTCTTGGCTACTTCTCCTTCCTTAATGCCCATGACATTGCTCTTTCCTGATTCTCTTCTGAAAATAGTTTCCATCATTTAATCCTTTTTCTCTTCCTGTTTTGATTTACTTACATAATGGTCATTAGTGCTTCCTCCCTTCATGAAGGTTTTAATCCACTCACTTGGAAGCAGAAGGTCACTATGTAGAGGACTCTATAACCTTTTCTAACTTCAATTTTTATTCCAAATTTTATACTTCAATTTCAGCTGCTTTCTAGAAACCTACATTAAGTGAGCTGTTCTGTCCTCTCTTACTTGACAATCATTTGTTGAGTAGAGCGGATTGTTTGTTGAATTCAGTGACTCACTGTCTTTGAAGGCCATGGTGCTATGTAAAGATCCAGTGGAAACAATCGTGAACTGAAAAATGACAAACCTAACCCCATCTCAGCCACCTGTAGGTATGACTTGGTGCACAGATGCAGCCTAAGTTTCTTTTTTCTCATAAGAAAACTGGCCAATTGGCAAAAGGATCTCTGAATGTACGACTCTCATCTTGAACTTATTATTTTGGAGAATTAAATATATTTTTCCTACTGTGAATTTATTATTGTATTTTCTATACTACAGAGACTCCTCTCATTGAGTATTAATAAACCAATAGGCATCTGACAGTCTAGCCTCTCCTCAAACTTGCTTTTCAAGTGGTAGAGTTGATTGGACCTTGAACAAGAAAATAACAAACATATGCTCCTAGAGTTCATAGAAGCATCTTGTTTATTTCCTGATTTGAGAAAGGCTGATAGAATTGCCTTCTTTCCTAAATTTCCTGGTAAATTGCCCTCATTGTGTGTAGACTGAGTTGGACATCTGAGTTTTTAGTTAGTGGGCATGGCAGAACTCCTGCCTTCAGGTCAGACCTCACACTGCACTGCTCACCCCTCTTTAATTTGTTGAAGTGTTAGCAATTACCAACTGATTTACTCACAAATGTGCCAAGTCGACCACATCAGTCTTTATAAAATTAGAAACCCAAATGTTGGAAACTTTTTGTTTTTCAACTTTTTTTGCCTTCTTTTGCCAAACTTTGCCACTGAGATTTCTGACCACCATCTTAAATTCCACATGAAATTATGTAAGTAATCAGATAACCAGATAGCAAATGGGAATTACATGTGCATTCGGGAGGAAAAATTATTCAGAAAACTTTAAGTTATGCAATATTAGTTTTCCTCAAGTGTTTAAGAGAACAAAAAAGAATAATTATATTACTCTGAAACAAATGCTTTACACAATGTTTTTTTATCCTCAGATAATTAAATAACTTTTGTCAATCCCCTTACACAGGTGGTTGCTGACTCCCTGAATACACTTCTCTCTGGCCAATAACCAACCTACTGTGTCCAGAAGTTATTCTTTCCAGTGGCTTCTTGGTCTCGCTGACTTCAAGAATGAAGCTGTGGACCCTCATGGTGAGTGTTACGGTTCTTAAAGATGGTGTGTCCGGAATTTGTTCCTTCAGATGTTCAGATGTGTCCAGAGTTTCTTCCTTCTGGTGAGTTTGTGGTCTCGTTGACTTTAGGAGTGAAACTGCAGACCTTGGCAGTGAGTGTTATAGCTCTTAAAGGTGGCGCATCTGGAGTTGTTTGTTCCTCTCAATGGGTGATGGGTTCGTGGACTTGCTGACTTCGGGAGTGAAGTCACAGACCTCCGTGTTGTTACAGCTCATAAAGGTAGTATGGACCCAAAGACTATGCAGCAGCAAGATTTATTGTGACGAACAAAAGAACAAAGCTTCCACCCTGTGGAAGGGGACCCAGCGGGGTGCTGCTGCTGGCTTGGCTGGCCAGCTTTTATTCTCTTATTTGGCCCTACCCACGTCCCGCTGATTGGTCCATTTTACAGAGCGCTGATTGGTCCATTTTACAGAGTGCTGATTGGTGCGTTTACAAACTTTTAGCTAGACAGAGCGCGGATTGGTGCGTTTTTACAGAGTGCTGATTGGTGCATTTAGAAACCTTTAGCTAGACACAGAGCGTGGATTGGTGCGTTTTTGCAGAGTGCTGATTGGTGCATTTACAAACCTTTAGCTAGACAGAGCGTGGATTGGTGCGTTTTTACAGAGTGCTGATTGGTGTGTTTACAAACCTTTAGCTAGACAGAGTGCGGATTGGTGCGTTTTTACAGAGTGCTGATTGGTGCATTTACAAACCTTTAGCTAGACACAGAGCGCGGATTGGTGCGTTTTTGCAGAGTACTGATTGGTGCGTTTACAAACCTTTAGCTAGACAGAGCACAGATTGGTGCGTTTTTACAGAGTGCTGATTGGTGTGTTTACAAACCTTTAGCTGGACAGAGTGCAGATTGGTGCATTTTTACAGAGTGCTGATTGGTGCATTTACAAACCTTTAGCTAGACACAGAGCGTGGATTGGTGCGTTTTTGCAGAGTGCTGATTGGTGCGTTTACAAACCTTTAGCTAGACAGAGCACGGATTGGTGCGTTTTTACAGAGTGCTGATTGGTGTGTTTACAAACCTTTAGCTAGACAGAAAAGTTCTCCAAGTCCCCACTAGACCCAGGAAGTCCAGCTGGCTTCCCCTGTCACTACCACATGTTATTCTTCTCCTTTACTTAATATTACTTGATGATCTCAGTTATGTGCAATGCATTATATTCTCAGGAAATTCCTTTATTCTTGACCTATTGCTTTTGCTCCCTTTTATGATATGCCAAGATACATTGCCTTTATAATATCTATATAGGGGCTTTGAGAATCTCTATCTGGAAGACGGACTACATTATGTTTACCAATGAATGGTTTGGAGAGAAGGAAGAAATCATCTTATTTCAGGAGTGAGTGGGCTCCCCTATGTGAATAAGCACTGCCTCCAATGTGCACATACACAGCTAATGGCCCAGCAGGCAAAATAATTTTAATAATTTCATTAACGGTGGGAATAAAAAATTGCTGAATAAAACACCTATTTACTAAATAAAAGAAATATGTCCCTGCTTTTCAGTAGACTAAACTCTTACTGTTTACTATGGATAGGAAGTCACTGGACAAAGGGCTCATTGCTAATTCAAAACTCAGCACAAAGACATACCTTTTCTAGTTTGTTAATTGTTTTACCGAAATCATTGGATTAACTCCAGAAGATTAAGTATTGAGAAATGCAATAATTAAAAATAATGTAATTATATTCATAGAGAATACCAAAGGTATGAGATTAATAAAATGAGAAAAATTCATAAACAGACAGTATGGGATTGTTACTAATTTATGATGAATCTCTATAGAATAAACCTGGAAATCTTTCCTGACAGCACTCCAATGTTGTTGCTATATTTACGCTCTGTTTCTTGGATTCCTAGAATTTGAAATAGCTGAAAGTCACATATTTTCCTGCTTCTCTCTAAGATGTCATTGGCAACACTCTTTACTGTCCTCTAACCACTATATTGGAGAACTGAACATTTTGAAGAGATAGCAAGTAGCTTCTTCTGACAAACAAAGAATATATTACTTCCTAAACTCTACTGACAGTTCATGTTCTAGATAATTTACCTATATAGGAAAGAGCTAGCTGCAGAGTAAAGATTATTAATTTGAAGATAATTTCTCCTTATTCACAGACAATGATTCTAGAATAATTATAGGCTCTTCTCTATCATAAAGCATCCTCAGGCTTCTCTTCAGCTACTACTCGCACTCAGATTACTGATCGTGAAATCAACTGATATTCTTTTTTTTTTTTCCCCCGTTTCAATCTCTTTAATATAACTTTCTACATAATACAGAACAATCAGATACATATTTTAGAGAAAACAGCATACAAAGCAAGGAAAAAAACCACCATACATAATAGAAAGGTCCATGTGTTTTAATGAATTTGCATACATACAGAGAAATAAGCACACACACAGAATCATACAGACTTTAGCACTTCTTTGCTCGTATTTTATCAATCCGACTGAAATATTTTATTGTATCTTGGAGTTGATGCTGGAAGCACATTTTGGATTTGGATGCAGAAGTTAAATACCGTATCCTACATGTGAGACTGACACATAAAAGGCTTAAAGGCTGCATCCAGATCAGCGTGATAAATCGAGAGTGATGAAGCAGCATTCTAGAGCTGGTTTGACCTAAAGAGGCACTTAGGAGCTATCTTCTGAGGAGCGTAGATGTCAGAAATTTAACATAATTAAATGCCTGCCTTGTGATTTTGCAGCCCTAATATAATGCTATGGACATGTTGAATTTTAATAACTCACAGAAGAATACATCACAGCATAAAATTGGAGACTTACAAATGTCTTTAGTTCTCATTTATCAATTCCCCCTCTTCTTATACCGTCAAGAAACTGAGGTTTGCAAATATTTAAGCAGTTTATCCAAGGTCACACAGCTCCTAAATACTAGGGCTGAAACTAGAATCTCTAGCTCTTTTCCTGAAATCTTTACCATATTAACTGCCTACTAGAGTTGAACATTTACTTTCCATTTCATCACTGGAACTTATTGTCTTATGCTAAGGAGAGAAAAATGTCTCATACATGAAAGTATCTAATAAATATGGTTAACTTTTTAAAAAATTGGATCACTGACTTCATCCTCCTATAACCCTGAAAATGGCTAGCATTCATTTTTAAAGAATTCTAGAAAACAAATTTGGACCTCTATCTATTTCTGGATACAAATTAGGCCATAAAGCAGCTTAAGAATACGTATGAACCCTCAAGCTCAGTGTCAGACTCCAACTAGGCATTTTGGTTGGCATTACTTATATCTTCTATGGTCACAATTTGAACATGATTTCAATCAAGTATTTCAGTATTCTTTATTTTTCCAAGGTTTTCGAATAGTGATTTTTAAGGTTTGTGTCTTATGAACAGATTTTTAAAAGTAGAATGAATAAATTATACAACTCCCTTTGTTTGTGAATATTTTATGTTTAATATGAATTAATTTATTTTCTCAAAGCTTCATTGTTGAGATAAATGTCAGGCACAAAAGTCCATTACAGGATGCAGGAGGCCCCTGAAGTTCGATTAGTCTATTGATTGTCTAAGGAGTAATCAACAATGATTCTTGAATATTTTATTCCAATATTTTGTTTCCATTGCAACTTCTATCTGATACTTTTCTTCTAAGCATGACATTCATACTCACAGGTAAATCCAGAAGAGAGAGCTCCCAGTATAAGGAGGGGGTTGGCTCAACAAGGCCTCCAAGGTCCTGTGCAATATCCAGTGACCCACAGTGCCTACAAGAGGATACCTAATTCCACAGCCTGCCACCCACAGCTTTCCTTGCTATGGCCTCATCCTACTTACCGAATTTCATCTTAACACCTCTTACTCCCTCATTTCCTTCTTTCTTTCTCTTTCTCTCTCTCTCTTTCTCTCTTTCTCTCTCTCTTTCTCTCTTTCTTTCTTTCTGAGTCTCGTTGTGTCACCCAGGCTGGAGTGCAGTGGCACGATCTTGGCTCACTGCAAGCTCCGCCTCCCAGGTTCACACCATTCTCCCACTCTCGCCTCAGCCTCCCAGGTAGCTGGGACTACAGTCGCCTGCCACCACACCCGGTTAATTTTATTTTTGTATATTTAGTAGAGACGGGGTTTCACCGTGTTAGCCAGGATGGCCTTGATCTCCTGACCTCGTGATCCGCCTGCCTCAGCCTCCCAAGGTGCTGGGATTACAGGCGTGAGCCACCGTGCCAGGCCAACTGCTTCACTTTTCAACAGAAAGTCTCTCAGCTTTTCTCTGTTTAACTATTTATTTCTGCTTCGTGATGTTTGCCTCAGGAACACATACCACACACACAAACACGCATACACACGCACACCTCTTCCACACTGGGTCTGGAGTGATACTTCATAGAAATGCTGGTACTTTCCTCACTAAGTCTTTCCTATTCTGGTAGGTGTTTGTACTGTGTTTCTTATCTTACTGTATTCTACATAAAAGATAATGGATCGAATTACCAGATGAAAGACTTCGCGGTTCAAAGGCAAGATTTCTAGGAGGTTATGAAGGTGACGAGGATAGCAATGGGCCCAGTGAAAGATAAAGCACTAGGAACCGCCATATTTTTTTTTCAGTTGGTATGCTTGCTTTATAATAGGCAATGTAATAGGCTTTTATCATATGTTATTCCATCTTTATAAGTATATATTTATGGTACAACCAATAGGATTTTTCCATTTGTGTATTTAAAAAGTAGAATAAATAGTTTTACCTATTATCAACCTATAAAATTGATTCTTAAAGTAGAAAGACAGTGTATACTAATATCCTTTCAATTAGTATATTTTCAAACACAGACTTGTGATCTACCTATTGACTGATGCTAAGTGGGAATTTTAATCACTTCATGAATCCTATTCAGATCTGCATTCAACATACCAAATTCATCTAGACCACCTCCTGAGGGAAAATAAGGTGTTTTCACTGGTAATGCAAAGCAGCATTTTTTGAGTCTTGGTTCCAGCAACCAAATTGCACCACTTTTAAATTCATGACTCTCCATTCTGAGGCATTGTTTTTTTATCTGAAAAATGACTAATTTTATTATCCTAATTCATATATGTTTGTTCTTACACTTAGAAATATTTTTGTCCAGGAAACTGGTTTCTTACTTCTATATACACCTAGAGATATTTTTAAAGTAATATTTTGTCAGATTTGGATTGCCTAGAATATATTTCATTTATTTATATTATCTGTGAAATATTTAAATTGAAATCACACAATACAATTTTATTCTAAATATAGCAGTTGGTGCATATAATGTGATGACCTCTGCTGTTGCCTGTTTTAAAGACTGAGTGTTAAAATGAAGGAAATTATGTGATATATTTTCTTACACTTTAAAAATATTTTAAAATCTCTCAAATTTATTATCTAACTTTTTATGATCATTATGAGTCAGATGAAGCAATGCTAGAGCTAAGAAAAATGAAACTTACTTAAGATTATGCCAAAGTTAAGTCTTGGGCATGGGATAGAACATATGTATCCACTGTTTCAGCAAAACAACTTTTTCCACATACCACATCATTAAATGCTAATCTACTTAAATTCCACAATTTCTTAATTATTTTTCTTTTTTGTCAGAGAGATGGCATCAAGGTATGGGAAAGTATAAGTTTCATGACAGAAGTCTTGTTAGACACATCCTTAATCCCTCTGAGATTCAGTGTCAAATAATTCATGCATTAAAGTAGTTCTGTCAAAATGTCAGTCCTTTAAAGACGAAAATGCAACTTAATAGATTGTCTATAAATGCTACCAGAGGTTAAGGTGGTGGTGATGATAAACACTACCAGAGGTTAAGGGTGGTGGTGATGATTGGGATAATAATGTTAATATTGGCTTCCAGTGAATCTCTCATGAAAATTGGGTCTTCATGATTTTAAGGCTTATCTTATCAAAATAAGAAAATAGCAACATCAGATATAAGAAATAGCCAAAATGAGGTATTAATAGCATAGAAAATATTTGAATTGTATGTTACTATATATCAAAATTTCTATCATAGTGAATGTATATTGCAGTGCTTTTTAGTAGAGTGCATTTTGCTGCAGAACTCTAGCTGTCAGAGAACAAAAATGAGTGCAGAAGAGAGATAGTGTTTTGGATATAAGAAAAGGAAAAGAGGACAACATAAATAATTAGTCAAATAACTGAAATATTCTAAATGTTAAACCCTATCCTTTCTTAAACACTGGCCTTCCCAAAAGCTATATGGCTGAGTGTTTAGTGAAGCTCACACCATCCTTGCCAAAGACTGACTTTGACTTCAGAGCCATAGGTTCAGTTTGCTCTCACAATTGAAGCTGAGGAACACAATTTCCTAGTAAGAGAAGTGAATAGAAATTATTAATAGGTTCTTTTGCTCAGCTATAAGTTAAAAAACTTGGGGGTTCCTGATATAAATATTCAGGATCATGTAATCCTAATCTGTGAGACATTAACATATTTTATAAAGCATTTTATTGGTGCAAGTTTATTTAAGAATATTTTGTATCACAAAATTACCATATGAGCCAGGAATATCACTGTTGGTATATAACTGAAAGAACTGAAAGCAGGAGCTCAAACAGATATTAATGTATCTATGTTCATAGCAGCCTTATTTACAGTGGCCAAAAGGAGGAAGCAATCTAAGTGTTCATGTAGAGTGAATGGATAAACAAAATGTGTTGCATGCACACAACAGAATCTTACTCAGACATAAATGAGATGCTGGCACATGCTACAGCAAGAATAAACCTTATGCTAAGTAAAATAAGTCTGTCCCAAAAGGACAAATATTGCTTCACTCAAATGAGGTACTGAGAGCAGTCCCATTCATAGAGCCTGAAAGTAGAATGGCTATTGTCAGGAGCTGGGGGAGGGAGCAATGGAGATTTGTTGTTTAATGGACCAGAGTGTCCATTTGAAAAGAAGAACGAATTTTGAGGATGGATGGTGTTGACAGTTGTGCAGCAATGTGAACATACTTAATGCCACTGAACTCCACACTTAAAAATGGTTAATATGTTGAATTTATGTTATGCATATTTTCCCACAATAAAAATATTCTTTGTGCATTTCTTTTGTCTTATATTTTCTTGTTACAATATCTTTTAATCTTAAATTCATGTCATATTTCTAACACTACTGAAGATCTCTTTCGTAACACTAGTCTCAATTTCACTGCACACCGTTAAGACTTTGATTGGTACAATTCCTGTGGTTTGATAAATTTGGTGCTATAAACAAACAAACCTAATACATTTTAAATAACCTAGTTGTATGTTTGTGGTTTCCAAGGAATGCACGTGTAACTCAGTGAGCACAACTGTCAAGTAATAATTCTAAGAGTTTCGTCTGAGTTGCTTAGACATGACTTGGCCGCTATTGTCATAGGACAAGATTCCTTACCTCCTGCCAGCTGATAGGGCTGTATATGACCTCAGTTGACCACTGCAGGAATGACCACTCCCTCAATTCCTGGCAGGGAGACTGCAAATTCCTTTGCCTGTGAAATTTTCAGGGAGTAGGCAGCCATAGAAAGCAGCTCCCCAAATCCAAACTGACTGTGTCATTCAAACAGTCTATGTGCCCCACTATTGATAACTTTGTTCTCACCTTGTCCCACAAAAAACAAGAGGAATGAGAGAGAAGTAGGATTCCTACACTGGGCTGTGGGAATGGTTTTCTTGTCCTGCAGTGTTTACTGGCCCTGGCACACAGCTGTATGGGATGATAGGAAGCTAGGGGAGTCTTGATTTATCTTCTCTGTCTGACCCAGGATGTGTAAATTTTCCCCTTCCACAATAAAACCTCTTTCCCTCACATCTACCTCGTGTTATCTTATGTATCCCATCACAGATCTGGTGCAAGGCAACTGGTGAACTGTCTGGACTCCCCTTTCACAACAGGGATGAGCATGGAAGGAGATGCTGGGCATGGCCTTCCCATTACTGCTTGCCAGCTCTGGGCTTGTTCTTTTAAATGTTATGATTTGAAATATTTTAAACTAATCATTTAAATCATTATCCACTTTGGTTTTTACCTTATATCTCCACAACGTTTAAAAATGTCAATTTCCAATAGCATTCCCCCCCTCCCCTTCATTCCTTCAACACAGCTCCAGAAGGCTGTTTCCTGTAACAGGCTGGGTGCAACCGAGGTAACCTGAGGTTCAGTGGAAATGGAGGGGAATAACAGCACACTGTAGACAAAGCCCAGGCAACACAACCCACTGTTAAATATACATGTAGATGTTTTTAACACTTTGTAGACTTTCTACCCAAGAACGTATTTCTCACTGAAAATCTTTCTTCAATCCCTAAGCTATTTATGTTTTCTGGAACCATCTTCATTTACCGGCTCATTGTCTCATAGTTCTAGAGCTCAGAACTCTCTGTCAAGAAAACAAAGAAAGGCTCAGAAATGTCTGTAATTTTATTTGCAGAGAAAGTTATTTTCCCTTTTCCTCAACTGTTTCAAATGGATATAGAGTGGAAGTTTCTTGTTCTTTTTATTTATTTTTATTTTTTTGAGACGGAGTCTCTCTCTCTGTCACCCAGGCTAGAGTGCAGTGGCACGATCTCGGCTCACTGCAACCTCCGCCTCCTGGGTTCAAGCGATTCTCCTGCCTCAGCCTCCCAAGTAGCTGGGATTACAGGCATCCACCACTGCACCAGGCTAATTTTTGTATTTTTAGTAGAGACAGGGTTTCACCATCTTGGCTAGGCTGGTCTTGAACTCCTGACCTCATGATTCACTCACCTTGGCCTCCCAAAGTGCTGGGATTAGAGGCGTGAGCCACCGCGCCCAACCAGATTTCTCCTTCTTAATAAAAAGCTTCTAAAAAATAACTTATAAATTAGAACTTCTAAAAAAAATTCTAAGTTATATTAAAGAGGTTTGCTAAATTGACAGAGTTTGTGGTTACAAACTGTGCTTTATTAGCATGGAATTTACAGCTTGGTGGAAAGTGTCCAATCTATTTCTAAGATCATGATTAATAGACACAGAGCCCCACTTTACTGCAAAGTATGAAAGAGTTGATCTGACCTAGCAGATTAAGACAACGGTTTCTGGAGTCAGAACTTAGGTATAAATTCAAGCTCCTTGACTTCCTAATTGTGAAATCTGAGCAAGTTTCTTAACCTGTCTGCACCACAATTTCTTCGTTTATGAAATTGAGGTAATAATGTAACTACCTTTTATGATTGTTAAGAGAGACTGATAAATTTTTTAATGTTTTCAATAAAACAGTGATTGGGACATAATACTCAAGGAATATTTGCTTTTATTCTTATGGAGAAACTCAAGATCAAATCTTCAGAATACATTTTTAGTGTTCACAACACCACTTTTTATATGACAATGTTAGAAGGGTCTTCTATGGCCATAAATTGAGTTTGAACCAATTTCTAGGTTTCTTATACATGATATTTTCTCAGTTGTAGACACACTTTCTGATGTGTGTACACAGGGGACAATCACTGACTCTATCTGTCTAATTTGTGTTGGGAGTGGTAGTGAGACAAGACGCAAAGGAAGTCCATGAAGAGCTCAGAATCTGAGCAGAGTTTTCAATGTAGCCACAGAGCTGGGCACAAAAATAAGAGAGAATTAAATCACAAGAGAGAGGGCTTGATGTACACATCAGTTTTTTGGAGGAGTTGCACACAATTACATTTCTGGTGTGGATGCAACATAAAACGACCCTTGCACAGACTAAAGCACACCTGCAAATCAGCCAATCACTAATTAGGGTGAGGAGCCCTGCCCCTAGTCTACCTGTTTTATATGAGCATAAGTTATTGTCTTTGGATGAATATAGTAGCATTTAATCCTCAGATTATCTACATGACTTTTCATATGTAATATATAGTGAACTAAATATATGCAGATATATAATAAGGCAAGCTTTAAGCAAAGCTAAGATAAATAATAAATGCAAAGGAGTTCTAGACAGAGTTTTATGCATGCACGTATAATTACAATTACTATATCAAAAGAAATATTAACAGATATTTTTATGGTGAATTAAGAACTAGAAATTAATTTAATGGAAATATTGAGATTAAAAAATATAATGAACAAAATGAACTCAGTTTAGACATAGCTGAGAAGATAATTAGCAAATTGAAAGGAAGCTTAGAGAAAAATATCTAGGATGAAATTAAAAGATATAAATTCAGGATAAAGTTCAAAAATTTAAAAGATAAAAATATAGGGGAAAATTGAAAGAACTGTATGGCACAGAGTAGAAAGTTCTACATGGTTGTAATTTGAATCCTAGAACAGGAGGAAAGAGAAAATAGGACAAAAACAAAGCGTGAAGAGGTACTAAATCAGAAATTTTTAAAATTGGTAATGAATTTCTAGCCACGTATTAAAAAATGGCTAAAAACCCCAAGAGAAAAAATAAAAAATAACAGCAACATCAAAACAGTAACACAATTTTTAAAAAGCAAATCTGTAACTAGGGTATATAAAAAAAAGAGTACAGAAAATTTTCTGGGCGCGGTGGCTCACACCTGTAATCCTAGCACTTTGGGAGGCCGAGGAGGGCAGATCACGAGGTCAGGAGATCGAGACCATGCTGGCTAACATGGTGAAACCCCATCTCTACTAAAAATACAAAAAATTAGCTGGGTGTGGTGGCAGGCGCCTGTAGTCCCAGCTACTCGGGAGGCTGAGGCAAGAGAATGGCATAAACCTGGAAGGTGAAGCTTGCAGTGAGCTGAGATGGCGCCACTGCACTCCAGCCTGGGTGACAGAGTGAGACTCCATCTCAAAAAAAAAAAAGTGCAGAAAATTAAAAACAAAAAAAGTTTGAAAAGCCATGCAGAGGAAAAAAAAAAAAAAAAGGATGGCAATAAACTCAGGTCTGATTACTCAACAGAAAATATGGAAATTAGAATACAGTTGAATTAATTATATTTTCAAAAAGCATTTAAGTGCCAGCATAAAGCAATAAAGGCCTTTCTGGGGGAAAAAAAAAACAAAACTGAGAATATTTTTCGCCAGTGGACTCACACTTAAAAATAACTAAAAGTGCTATTTTAAAACAAAAAGAAAATTTCCTCACGTTTGCATACCTATGCATGTGTTACACAGATTGAGTAAGAGCGTGCAAAAGTGTAATTATGTTCATAAAGTAACCATCAATATTCACTGAAGCAGCCAAAGTTTGAACAACCCAAAATATCTACCAACAAAATAATGAATAAATATATTGCAATATATTGAGACAGCAGAATACTATACAGTAATAAAAATGGACAAGTTACTTCTACCCTCAAAAACAGGCATAGATTTTACAAAAGTATTGTTGAGCCAAGGAAAACAGATCCAAAGTAACAAACCCCCTGAAAGGATCCATTTATATAATGTTCTAAAATGTATTTATGGTGTCAGAAGTCAGGAAAACAATTGAGGATGCTTGGGAGGGGACACAGGAGGCCATCTGAGATGCTGGCAGTGTTTTATGTATTGATTAATTACATGGTTGTGTTCACTTTACATTAACTTATCAATTTGTGCAACTTTTCTTTTAATAGCTTTAGTGATTTCTAAACTTTAATTTGGACATTGTTCTTTATATATGTGTGTGTATATATATATGAGTTTCTCTCTCTATATAACAAATATATAAATAGAATTTTATATATATATAACTCTATGTCTAGAACTCCTTTGCATATATTACACATATATCTGAGTTTAATCCTTAAGAAAATACGTCCCTCCTCTAGCATTTTGCAGCACAGTCAATTTTAAGATTGGCTGATACACATTTTAGGAAAAGTGTAAAAATATAAAATTCATGGACTGAACAGCTTAAATCAGAGTCATATATTAAAATAAACATTTCCACACTTTATTAGCTGCCTTATTAATTACATTGAGTGAAAAATAGGTTTGTAAAATCATCTTAGGGACAACAATTAGAAATATGCTAATCATGTTGGAAAACTAATGTTAATTTATAATTCAAATATTATGTTACTCGATTCAATCTCACCATCCTTTTATATTGTGTAACTTCCCCACAGTGAAAATTACACATTGATGCAGAATGGAACCTTTCTTTGTATGGACAAAAGTGCTATATGAACATACTCTGTACCACTCTGGGGGGTCCATTCTCAGAAATCTTTCTTATCAATCTCTAATACATTTGCATACTAATTTACAACAGAGAGAATTATAGTTGTCATTTGGTAAAATAGTAAAGAAATATAAAGTAAGAGGCTATGCTGCTGGAGATTCTTTTTATAGTTAGGAGAGGAGTAAACAAAACAAAACAACTCCACTACATTGTCCCCAAATGTATCACAGCACTTCCTTTTGTCTGAAATTACCCACCAGGCAAGCAAACAAGAGATCATGGGAGATGTAGCTGTCTGTATTTAAGAGATGGGCAGAGCAAGGCTGAACAGAACAAACAGACAAACGACTGGCATGTTGAAGGAGATGCAGCGTTCCTGTGGGTAATGTCTCCTGTTGTCACCAGTATATAGCATAAAGACATTTGCCACCTGCCAGCTGCACGCCTGGATGACCCCTGAGGATGGAGCTCATTATTTTGTCTGTCTTAGTTTATTTAGGGCCTGATTATCTTGCCTAGATGAAACCTGGCTTCATCTCAGCCCATCTCATTCCCTATTATATTCTAAATCCTCTTGTTAGGAAATAAATCTTGCCAAACTGGTATCTAAAGCATATTCATGGGCCCTTCAATCAACGTGTACAGCCCAGAGGTTTGAGGAAGCTCTGTCTCAAAACCTCTCTTTGGCTAATAAAGCTCAGACTCTAGAGTATATGGTGTTGCTTTCTCTCGGGTTGGTTGAAAACACCACTTTCATTGGTTTTATCTTCTCTGACCTAATGCAATTTCCCATTTCCAACCAAACCTAATAGCTTTATTTTCTTCACAGTCTTCCTCCTTTTTTCCTTTAACGCTTCCCATTGGGAGAGAAAAGAAGCAAGATTTTCCTTCACTTTACTTTCATTACCTCTTGATGCTCTCCCTGAGCATCAAGTGTCAGAAATTCCACAATCATGAAACGCTAAAATACTATATTATGTTCCTACAGGTCTGGGCCTTATAAATTTCATCAATGAAATGTTACAATAATGGGGTATGCTAAAATGATTGATCAAATCATCTCTCAATTTAATAGTCTAGATTGTTGGTGGGAATCTTTTTTTCTTTTTCTCACTACATTTCTTACTATGAACCTAACTCCCTTGCTCAGTTCAGGCAGGTTGACAACATGCACTAACTACAGAAAAGGCCTTGGACTTCAGACAGCAAAGCCTTGTCTACTAGGGTAAGAAACAGAAAAAAGAAGTAGTCCTTTTAATTGTCCTGTTATGCAGTTTATCTATGTAGTAAGTTTTCCTGCCAAAATATAATCTCAAAATAATTTTTATCAGGTTCTTATAGAAAGCCAAAGAGAAGGAAGTAATACTAAAAGATCTTAAAGATTATACAGCCAAACCACCAATCTTGATACACAAAATCATAGCCTTTCATCAAGCTAGACCTTCATACCTTAGTTGACCACAGAGTTGCCTTCACTAGATTAATTTTAAATGTGATTCCCTGAAATTTTATTGGCAAGCACTAGATCAAAATGATTGTATCAAAATCACTAATGTACTTGCCATAAAGCTGTGTGAGCACTGTCCTCCCCATCCTTTATGTCTTCTTTGTAATGTCAGGATGTCTCTGGTAGAAACAGGCTAACAGAACTCATGCTTCCCTTGAGGAACTGGCTTTCTGCCTCCTGTCAGTTAAATAATTATGCGAATAATCATCTGTCTTCTTACTTTGGCTGCTAAAAAAGATCAGAGAAAAAAATTTGTAACTGCAATATAACAGTTTGGTTTGAATCTGAATTTATGACGTCTTCTATTCCTTGGTTCTAATTTTTCTTTCCTGTTTTGTATTTTCTTGAAAGTGTTTATATCATATAATTGATGAAGTCTGCAGTGTTCTACACTGCATTTTCCTGAGGAAGAGTTTAGAGATTTGTTGGTGTGATGGTTAAAACTGAATGTCAACTTTATTGGATTGAAGGATGCAAAATATTGTTCCTGAATATGTCTGTAAGGGTGTTGCCAGAAAAGACTGATATTTGAGTCAGTGGACTGGGAAAGGCAGACCCACCCTTAATCTGGGTGAGCACCGTCTAATCAACTGCCAGTGCCACTAGAATAAAAGTAGGCATAAGAACATGAAAAGACCAGACTGGCTTAGTCTCCTGGCATACATCTTTCTCCCATGCTGGATGCTTTCTGCCCTCAAACATCTGATTCCAAGTTCTTCGGCTTTGGGTATCTTGGACCTTCGACCACAGACTGAAGGCTGCACTGTCGGGTTCCCCACTTTTGTGATTTTTGGGACTCAGACTGGCTTTCTTTCTCCTCAACTTGCATATGATCTATTGTGGTACCTCACCTTGTAATCCTGTGAGTCAATACTCCTTAATACTCCTCTTTATATATACATCTATCCTATTATTTCTGTCCCTCTAGAGAACCCTGAGTAATACAGTTGATTAAACAACTATTTTAACTTTTCACTGTTACTAAGACTTGAAAATGGATTTTCTCATGCAAAATTCTGTTCTCTTTACATGAATCCAGTGGTTTTCAATGGGAAGAGTGAGGTAGCTGTCCTTGAGATATGTGCAATATTTGGAGACAATTTTGTTTGTCACAACCTACGGGAGGATTGATACTGATATCTAATGGGTAAAGCCTAGGGATGCTGGTAGATGTCTTAGGACACACAAGGCAATCCTGTTGTCCTTTGCCACTGCAAGTACAGATAGTTTTTCAAATCAAAATGTTAGCAGTTCTGAGGTTGAGAAACCCTGCATTAAGATTAGATCTTTTTAATATTATTTGAAAACAAAAACGAAAAAAACTTCTGGGTAAGTTGCCATACCTCCTTTTCCTTTTGTAATTTTACTTAATCACCTTGTCAGTGTTCTTATATTTTAATTTTTCCACTGTACCAACACTTTTATTACTTAATTTGACTTTTCATTTTTATTAATTCCACCTTTATCACTTCTTTTCTGTGTTCATTTTGTTCCTTTTCTTAACTCTCAAGGTATATATTTACTTCATGATTTGCTTTATATATTATTTAACAAGAAAATGAATTGATGACAGAGAAATATAAAGTGCTTTGACTCTTAAAGTTGAGAATAATAGCGTTGGTGATGAGAATTACACAAGGCCATTGCTGTTCTGAAATGGACTAGACTCAGATGAAATTCTTCTAGTGCAGGGCTCCCACTAGATTAGGATCTTCCAGTTAAGCTCACCTCCTTCAGTGGTTATTGTCGAAAAGAATTGCTTCTGCCTTGTTCTCTTATGAATAATATAAACTATTGGAAATGTCTTCCAATTCTTGTTTTATTTTCCTCACAGGAGGTTATCTTCTACAATAAGGGAGTATACATCTTTAGGGAACAAAGGTCTTTGCCTTTCTGCTCTGCTGAAGGAGAGAAGGAGATTGTGTGTTGAAGTTATAAGGATAGATAGTGTTTAGGCAGAAAGGTGATAGATATAAAGATAGATGAGGAAAATCATTTTTAAAAGAATAAGAAGACCCATCTTAAGTGTATGTTATCTTGAAAGTGTTTTTGGCAATGTGATTTTTAAGCCAAGAGCTGAAAGCTGAGTAGGAGTTTTAGTTCTTTGGCTGACAGATACCAGGAATTGCATTTCAGGAATTCATGTATGGGAATAAGGAATTAAAGCCTTTGCGTTAAGAAAGTACTTGCTGAAACTGAGGAATGGAAAGATGATTGGTGTGACCCGAGCATGGTGTAGAAGCAACAGAAGACTGTAAGGAGAGGCAGGGAGGTTAGCAAAGGCCAGATCAAACAGGCGTATTATAGCATTCTTATCCTAAGAGTAATGGTTGAAGCTCTATACAAGTAATGGCATGATGCTTTTTAAAAGATCGTTCAGGAGATAGTGAACTGAGAGTAAGCAAGAGTGGAAGTTGGGAGACAAAAAGGTAATGCTGCAGCCCAGTGAGAGACAATGGTGGTTCACATCAGGGAACTGGAGGTAGAAACATTGAGATGAGTCCATTTGTAGAGTTGGTTTGCCAGAACTTGGTGGCAGATTATTGAGATGGTAAAGAAAATAGAAAAATTGGAAATAACTTTCAAATGCTGCATTAACTAATTAGACGCTGTCACCATTTATTGAAATGACAAAAACTATGGAGAGATTTATCCAAGAAGGTCAGTCAGTCAGCTTGGGGTGTCATATTTTGTTTGCTTTATTTTTTTCTACTTTTCCCCCTCTTTTTTTTTTTTTTTTAATTCCCTTGTTAGCTACTGAAGAGAATAATTCCAATAGGAAGTTGAACGTGAGACTCTAAAACTCAAAGAAGGCAACTGGATTACAGATTAGTTTTTGTGTCCTTGATATATAGATTCCATTATGGCCAGGGGAATGAATGAGTTACTTTAGGAGAAAGTTTTACCCATAGAAGTGATATCTTAGAATGTAGCCTCAAGGAATCCTGACATGTAGAGGTCAAATAGACAATAAGGAGGAGAAAGAGAATTAAGAATTAAGAGAATAACTACAAGATTATGTTATCTCTGAAGCCAAAAACAAAGAGCAAGAAATTGAATACACAATGTTTGAATAAAACAAAACTTTGTTGCATAAGCCTAGCTTTGCAAACAAAGCATAAAGCTTAATTGATCAATTTATTTTCCTAATTGTCTTAATACTATAATAATTATTTATCTTAATAGTAATACATTGGTCAGTGATATAGAGATGCAAGTATAAACCTGGGCTAGAAAAAAGGGAAAATTGAACGCTATTGAAATTGCATTCTCATAAAACTGTATTAGTGAAAAGCTGAAACCTAAAAGCAAAGCATATGAAGATGTTAATTTTAGGTTTAAAAACACGATTTATTCACATACATGGGTGTTTGAAAATATTATATAGAGAAAATAAATATCCATGTTCTTTATGTGTATTCATATTACTTAAAATACAGATGTAATTAAACACACCCTTGCTGTTATCTGTAATTTTCAATCCGTAGTAACTTTTCAATATCAAACTATCAGTTCCATATCAATCCTGGCTGATGCTTTGATGTGTTTCTGAAATATACATGGTTTGACTGGAGCTGTACTTCAAAGAGAAATTGGCCTTTTAATGGAAAAGAACTTTTTCCCTTGTTTAGAGGTAAGTATATGAAAGTCCCAGACTAGTATAGATAAAAAAAGGACCCCTCAAAGTGTCAGAAGATCAGACAGCAGGGCAAACTCTATGATTCAGAAGTCTAAATCCTAGTCGCATCTAAGAGAATGACATTTCTTTGCCACATCATTAGAAAATTTTCTTAGTTAGGGAATAAAATAGTAAGGCAGGGTTTTTCTGAGTTTTTAATTTCATTTTAATTTCTGATTATCCTGAAAAGATTTGAGAACACAAGTTCAAGTATTTGGAAGTCCTCCTTGCAATTTCACAGTAAACAAGGTTCATGATCTAGGTGAAATGTGGATGGATGATGAAATCTAAGATTTCAGGAAATATCAGTGTTCAACCCATTTTTCTAAACTTATATAATGATCAGTTCTGAATTCTTAATACTTTTGTCTGATTTTAACTTACGAGAGTCATTATTTCAGTCACCCAATGAAAACCAAAAGTGCTTTAATGATATTATTTTCTGAACGTCAGAGCACAGCAAAACATCTTACTATTTAGGCAAGTAATGCTTAGACATCTTAGAGTATAAGAAAGCAATTTTGCTTTTCAAGCAAAAACTATATGTTTAAAAAAACTAACATTTTGGGGGTGAATCAAATGATGTAATTATTCTGTCGGACAGGTACAGTAATTGAATAAGCTATTTCATAAATTGAATCATCTTAATATACTCTGTCATATCAAGAATTCCATTATTTTAAAAACAATGTTATCTGAATACTTGAAATAGTTTAATACATGGTCATATAACTTCTTCCAACTTAGTTACATGTTGGTTTAATAAATATATTTTGATTTTGACTTCATGGCATACATATATCATCAAAAAAAATCTATACCCTAGAAACTAAAGTTCTTCTTAAAAAACATGAGATGGGCACACTTTTCTACATTATTTTAAGTTTATTTCAGCAACAATATTTGATATACAAGAGAAAACTTAGGCCAAAACTGCCCATAAAGGCCTAAATTTTCCCTGATAATTTTATTATTTAAACCAGGAAAACAATTTAAAAAGGAAATTTTGGTGTAAATTATATGGAAATGAAGGGATAAATATCATTCTATAATATAATGGGAAGTTTTATGTTGGTTGCCTAATTTATATTTCCAGACACTGTTTTCTCTCTATCAAGAAACCCAAACTAGAGTAGACATAATTTGCTTTATACTGCTAACAACAAAAACTAGTAAATTTCACCTTGTTGGCTACACCAAGGACATCAAATCACTGATGCATTGTGACAATATTCGTCAAGGTTCCAAATTCATTATCTAAATCACACATGCCTCAGATTTTCCATCGAATGTGAGTGTGGCTCTTGCCTCTGAACCCTTGAGATTACCAGATAAGAGCGAAATGCTCCTATCTCTGTGCACACATATGTGCACTTTCAAATGCAGACATCAGAGTGAAGCAGCCACACCCAACTGCAGCAGCATCTTTTCTTCTAGTGGATTCATGACCCTAAAGAAGTTTAAATAACATTTAAAAAATAAAGCCTTTATTCTCAGGATATCTTAGGTACTTCGGAAAAATCCTCTCAGTATTTTTGAAATAAAATACTTTCTTTTGATATATACACATTAGATGTATATTTTATCATAATAAATATATATGTACAAAAATATAAATATATATTGTAAAATATATATACAAAAATACATATTTTATTGTAATATCCTGACATTCAACAAAGGATTACATTTTAGATCAAAGCCTAAAGTAAAATATGAAAAGACAATATAAAATTAAATAACGTTTTTAGTGAAAGTCATCTTCAGCCATTCTATGATCAAAACTCTAATTATTCTGTGAGAACAATTATGAACTGATCACAAGGAAATAAGACCATCGAATGAAAGGGCATAGCAGTACATTGCTTATGAAGAATCAAGTGCAAATATACTTGGGAACATTCCAGGCTTCCACTTGAAGATAAAATTAGTTATGCCAAACAAATGTCTAACTTTCTCCTGTGATTTCTTTATCGGAAAATGGCCTGACAGCACGGATATTTAAATGGGCTGTCCCACCTGACTGTTTTATTTATCATGCAATAGAGTATGCGTCTTTAAATTTAATACCTTCTGAGTTGAAACAACAGAGCAAGATCTATAAAAAGTAAGTCTACAGAAGCCAGACTCTAACTTAATGAGATATTATTTTACCACTTCTTAAGAAATGTGAACTATATTGACACCGTGGAGAAGAGTGAAAAGCAAAAGAACATTGAAACAAAAATGAACCAAACTGAATTTACCTGTTTCCCAGCCCCAGAGATAATAACTGGAAAATCACATTACTTACAAACATCTGGACCTGAAATACTTCGGGGGCACCTGGAGTAGTAAAGATCTGGTGTCAGGTTTTTGTCTTTAGTCAATTCATTAAGCTGCAAGGGGCCTAGAATATTAGATCACATTAGTCTCCTAAAATTGCCACAACACGTCTGTTTGGATAGGAAAGTACACTTCTTTTTTTCTGCTGGAAAATAAAGTATTTTCCTTTGAGAGTTGGTCTTTGTTCTTTGGTGGAGCTAAGAAATGTGTACTATTTATCAAGCTATATTTTAAGTAGGATTTAAAAAACATAATAAAATGAAATGCTTTATTTTTCAGTATTAAATTTGCTGATGTAAATTGTAAAAATGTGAAGATAATTTAAACTTACATTTAGCCTAAACAGAGATAATAGTTTGGCACGAGAATATAGATTAAAAATTTCTGCATAATAAAATGGACTGAAAGGCTATTCCCGGCTACAGAGATAATGCCACATTATGTTCAGAAAGCATGCAAAGAAGGGGGAAAAAACTTTTTTTTTTCCAATTAATAGTACCATATTATTTTTATGAAGACAGTATTTTTAGAATCTTTCTAACATGTGATGAGAAAGCCTGATGTTGTCAATATAATACTAGGTTTGATATCAACAATTTGAATATGAACACTTAATCTCCAATTCAATGAATGTGAGGATGTAATTTCACTGTCACAAAGTAAATGATTAAGCAACAGGTCTGTAATCTATTTTTTTCCTATCTGCCCAGTACCTGAGACGCAGTTCCTTGAAATTAGCCGTACAACTTCCCAATTATGCTACATGGTGTCACTGACTACTACAGCTGTCCCTGATGTGAGAAAGAGTATGCAAGAAGTACAATAGGCCAGATAGGTGTTGTATACTGTTATAGAATTAGCCACCAAATGAGTTCTTTTCAGTCCCAATTTTGAAATCAAACTAGGATAATGTGCATTCTCACATAATGGGATCTAGTATACATTGGCTGTTTTGCCACATTAATATTTTAATTCACCAGTTTATTGAGATGAGACTTGCACTTAATAATCATTATGAGCAACATAGTGAACTATATTGATGATATCACTAAAATTGCATTCTCGAAGGAAGAAGGGAAAAGGAGTTAAGAACATAGTCACTCACATGACAAAGAAAGTCTGATAGATAAATCCAGCTAAAATCCAAAGCTGAGTTCAACCTTGGAAATTTCTGAGACTTATGTGGGCTCCTACAACCAAGAGCATTTCTCGAAAGGTGAAAATAAATTGTTATATGTACAGACCCTGTCTAAAAGCAAGATGCTCACAAACTGGAAGGCAATATTTCTCCTAGAAACCCTAACAGTTCACCATTGCCTTGCTACATTGTCAGACAAATGCACCCTAAATACCTGGACAAAAAAGATCACCCTTGAATGAGGTCCTTATTTATGGAAATACCTGTGAATTTAGAGGAAGAATGAAAGTGGACCATGTAGATGTCCACAAAATATTCATACCAGAGGGCTCAAGGAACAAGAATGCTAAGGAAGATACCTCAGTCAGATCACTGGAGCCAGTTAACTGATTTTATTAAATGAGCAGCCTTTGTGTGTGCTCAGCCATGCACTAAATAAGCAGAATCATAGCACATTTTTGTGGTACCTGACAAAATGGCTGAAGTAATAAGAAACTGCATCCAATGGCAACAGAAAAGAAATCACCTGGAAATGGCTGTGAGTAAAATTCCCCAAAGACAGGAGCCTGCATAAAGCTTGCAAGTGGATTATATTAGACCTCTATCAGGGACCCCAGGAAGCTACAAATGGGTGTTAACTAGGATTGACACCTATTATGCTCTTGGATTCACTTATCCTGTAACACAGGCAACTGTGGAGAACACAATGAGTGGTTTGGAACAGTGAATTATTTATCGTTCAGAAAATCTGGACATACTACTTGTGAGCAAATTAGGCACTTTACTGCGACCAGTATGCAGACATGAGCAAGGAGAAATGGTGCCGCATAACCTTGTCTCATTCCCTATTCCCTCCAAGTACAGTCGACCATCTAAACACCTGACAGTCAAAGCATATGGTAAAAATAAATTTATAAAGACTTAAATGTGTGCCCTCAGATTGCTTAAGGGAGGACTCTACTGAAAGGCTGGAGATGGAGCTAAGAAGAAACGTTAGCAAGGCCATAGTGATTACTGGCACTTTGGTTAAGCAATAGATCTGAGTTGGTAATCCCAGCAAAGTGTGTGGGTCAAAACAGGTAATAGGTAACAATGGGATTGTAAGTTAGCAAATGGAAGAAACCACCAAGTGGACTTGCATCCCAGGAGAGAATGCAATCATACTATTTCCGTGAGAACACCTTAGGGAAAGAGAACGCTCTTCTCTCTTAGATCTGGTGCTCACTCACTGGTAATGTTGGGAGAAACCTTCAGAGCTGATTTCTATGGAGAGTGGAAATTGGACTCCTGACTCTTTGTAAGTTTGCAAATAAATACTCTATCTGGATAATTCAGAGAAAAGAAGTGGCACAGCACATAGGCCCAATGTGCCAGGAACTGACCATGTAAGTGAATGTACTACCTAGTAAGTAATAATTAGAATTTCAGGGGATTTCTAAAGAAAAAGAGAAGCCAGAAAACAGGGAAGTATCTTCCAATATTTGAAATCAAAAGGTCACCTTTAATTGTAAATGCAGGAAACATTTTAAAAAAGAACAAAAGTGATTATACGCATTTTTAGATAAAAGAGGAAAATGATCACTACCAACTGATCTTTACTAAATAAAATTTAAAATAACACTTGACCCTTGAACAACAGGGATTTGAACTGCAGGTCCACGTATACACAGATTTTCTTCTTCCTCTAAAAATTGTTGCAACACCTGAGATAACAAGACCAACCTCTCCTCTCTCTCCTTCTCGTCAGCCTACTCAGAGTGAAGAAGATGAGGACGAATACCTTTACGATGATCCATTTCCACTTAATGAATAGTAAATTTTTTTTTCTTTCTTATGACTTTTTTTTTTTTTTTGAGACAGAGTCTTACTCTGTCGCCCAGGCTGGAGTGCAGTGGCGCCATCTCAGCTCACTGCTCAGCTCACTTAAACCTCCTGGGTTTAAGTGATTCTCCTGCCTCAGCCTCCTGAGTAGCTGAAACTACAGATGCCTGCCACTATGCCCAGCTAATTTTTGTATTTTTAGTAGAGAAGCGGTTTCACCATGTTGGCCAGACTGGTCTCGAATTCCTGACCTAATAACATTTTTCCCTAGATTATTTTGTTGTAAGAATGTAGTATATAATACATGTAGCATACCAAATATGTGTTAATCAACTTCTTATGTCATTGGTAAGGATTCTGCTCAACAGTAGGCTATTAGTAGTTAAGTTTTGGGGGAGTCAAAAGTTATACGATAATTTTCAACTGTGTGAAGAATCAGCACTCCTAACCCCCACATTGTTCAAGAGTCAATGTATATAGATTCCATGAACACTCACGCAAATTTTCAACAGATTTATTTCTACTTTTCCTTTATGGAAGTTGAAAACATGACTGAAATTTATATGAACATACAAATGACCGAAAAATAGCTGAGATACACTGAGAAAAAAAAAAAAAGACAAATTTTTCAACAGCCAGATGTTAAAAATTGTTAAAAAGTTATAGTAATTAAATAAGTGACTTAAATGAAAGATAAAATACACCGTAGTCTAGACACAGGCCCATATATACATAGTCATTTACAACAAATGTGCCACAGTAGTTTCAAATAGAATACTGGGAAAGATTGTCTTTACCGCAATTTCCAACAAATTAAAATCCGTAAAACATAGAAAAAAAAGGATGCTTAAAAGTTACCCAAAAATCAACTTCAAGTCGATACTAAATCTAATGTAAAAACAGGAAGGACAGAGGAAGGAAGAAAATAAGGAAGAAAAAAAGGGAGGAAGAAAGAAAGGAAGCAAACAAAGTAGGAAGGGAAGGAGTGAGGGAGGGAGGGAGAGAGTGATGGAAGGACAACAATTATAAATAGGACCAATGTGGCTCTAAGAGAATGAACCAGGAAGAATGTGATATAAAAAAAGGGTTAGTTAGGAAGGTTAGTAATGAGTCTGACTACAGTTTTATTTCAGGATTTATATCTGATTTGATTCTAAGTGTTGAGGCCATTGAGAGGAAGTATATCTGGAAGAGAGAAGAATGGATACTGGAGGGCTGCTTTGTACAAGTGGAAGACATTGTTGTTGATGGCAAGGGGCATTGATTGGCTGTCCCCCAAGGAGCTTCACAGGCTCTTGGTGAATTTGATAGTTTTCCTAGCACCTCAAAAGAAGACCAAAGCATCTATAAATAGATGGTTTCACATGCAGCTGATGAAGGGAGAATGACAACATTGGTTTTGAACTTAGAATGACACCCATAGGCCGGGTGCGGTGGTTCACGCCTGTAATCTCAGCACTTTGAGAGGCCGAAACGGGCGGATCACGAGGTCAGGAGATGGAGACCATCCTGGCTAACACGGTGAAACCCCGTCTCTACTAAAAATACAAAAATTAGCCGGGCGCGGTGGCGGGCACCTGTAGTCCCAGCTACCAGGGAGGCTGAGGCAGGAGAATGGCGGGAACCCGGGAGGCGGAGCTTGCAGTGAGCCGAGATCGCGCCACTGCACTCCAGCCTGGGCGACAGAGAGACTCCCATCAAAAAAGAATGACACCCATAACGATCACATGGAATGGAATACTCATTCCCCCGCTCACCATTTTGAGGGGATGACTAAATAAATGTATGCCTGGTTAGCCTAGGAGCAGAACAAAGGCAGATGATGTAAGCGTTCGTAGCACCAGAATAAGCACACTGCATCCATCCCACAGAGGAATAAAGGACCACACCAAAGACTCTGGAATGCCAAAGTATGTGGATATGTGGATAAGTTTTTCTCCTCTGGCAGCATTCACATGGTCCAGCCCAGATTTACCTTTTAACTAACATTTCCAGTAACTTCACAGCTGACCATTCCCATTCTGATTGAAACATCCTTTAAATATGTGGTATATTTAAACAAGGCACAGTCAACACTGCAGATGTTGAAGTCCTTCTCTTGCATTATCATGAAATTGCAAACCTATACTTTTAATTCATTGTGCATTAATTTTACTGTTTATACATCGCATAATGAGAGCTGAAGCAAGGTGGACTTCCTGGGTCAAGCGGGGACTTGGAGAACTCTGTCTAGCTAAAGGATTGTAAATGCACCAATTAGCACTCTGTAAAATGGACCAATCAGCGCTCTGTAAAATGGACCAATCAGCAGGACGTGGGTGGGGCCAAATAAGGGAATAAAAGCTGGCCATCCGTGCTAGCAGCCCTGTGGAACCTTTGTTCTTTTGCTTTTGACAATAAACCTTGCTGCTGCTGCTCGCTCTTTGGATCCGCACCACCTTTAAGAGCTGTAACACTCGCCGTGAAGGTCCGGGGCTTCACTCCCGAAGTCAGCGAGACCACAAACCCACTGGAAGGAAGAACCTCCAGACACATTTGAACATCTGAAGGAACAAACTCTGGACACACCTGTAACATTCACCGTGAAGGTCCGTGGCTTCATTCCTGAAGTTAGCGAGACCAAGAACCCCCGGAAGGAATAAATTCCCGACACAATAAGACAAACTTCTTCTTATAATTCAATGTGCTTAAATCATTCCTTGCTCTTGGCCGTAGGCTAACAACATGGAACAAGCCTAGATTTAATTTAGTTGGGTATCCATTGCATAAACATGAATCTCATAAACATGTTCAATGAATGACTTTGAAGCGTTTGTTAAAGTGAGTATCATAGGGTTTTTAATGCCATTTATCTCCTTGAGTTTTGGAGCATAATATTAATATATGTCACATTGCCTTTTGTCACTCAGTGCAGGATTTAGAAACTCCTCAAAACAACCTGAATTTGAAACCTAAAGTACTATTTAAAAAAATTTTTTTAGTATATTCTGTATGTACTTATATCTTACTCAATTTTTTTTTTTTTTTTTTTTTTTTTTTTTTTTTTTTTTGTGTCAGGGTCTCACTCTGTTGCCCAACCTGGTGTGTAGTGACATAATCTCAGCTCCCTGCAACCTCTGCCTCCCGGGTTCAAATGATTTTCATGCCTCAGCCTCCCGAGTAGCTGGCACTACTACAGGTGCGTGCCACCATGCCCAGCTAACTTTTTGCATTTTGGGGAGAGATGGGGTTTCACCATGTTGGCCAGGCTGGTCTCGAACTCCTGACTTCAACTGATCCGTCCACCTTGGCTTCCCAAAGTGCTGGGATTAGAGGTGTGAACCACTTCACCTGGCCTAGATCTATTTCAGATTTTCAGTTCCATCATCATGTCAAGGTCTATATCTGTACTCAGGTCTATATTCACGTAACTGAAATTTATTTTTAATCCTAAAGAATTGGAAAATTCTTCAGGATTTTCAAACAATGAGAGGATATAGTCCTACTCAATCAAAATTTTCCTTTTTCTTTCTTCTCCAGGCCAAAGCTTAGAATGTTTAGTAGCAAGCCTTTTCCCCCCAAGATTTGACCTTGTACTCAGCTATTGCATCAGTTTTCTGTAGTGTAAAGTTTACACAATGACATATTTTAAGTTTTAATTTTAAATGTTATTATGTAATGACAAATTATAGTTGCATATATTTATGAGGTAAAGGGGGATGTTATGATTTTTTGAATATAATTTAGAAATAATAAGCTAAGTAAAGTTTCTATACCTCAAATATTTTAACACTTTTTTTGTAATAAGGGCATTAGATATTTATATTTTTAGTGATACTGAAATTCATAGAATTCAGTTATTTGTTATATTCTCCATGCTGTGCAATTGATCTAAAAAAAAAAAATTTTTTTTTCTCCTGGCTAAATGAGCGTCCATCAGGGATGAATGGATATAGAAAACGTGGTTACATGTATACAATGGAATGCCATTTGGCCTTAAAACAAGAAGAAATTCTGTCCTTTGTGCAACATGGATGAGATTGGAGAACATTATGCTAAGTGAAATAACACAAGCACAGAAAGATAAATACCATGTGTTCTTACTTATATGTGGAATCTAAAACAATTAAACTAAAAAAAGCAGCAAGTAGAATGATGTGGTTACCAGAGGCTGGGGAGTGAGAGAGACACGGAGGTGATGTTCAAAGGGTACAAATCCTCAGCTAGAGGATAATATATTTATTATATAGACTACAGGAAGAAACATCTTTCTGTACTGACCTATCTTCTCTGCCTTTCACTATAATTAGTTATTACCCATATTAAGAAGAGTTTCATTTTAAATCAGGTTTACAGAAGCAGATCCAGGGATAAGGCATTGGTGTGCTAGTGATTTATCAAGAAGGTACTCAGAGGACAAACTGATAAGAAATTACAGAAGAAAGAGAGGCCAAGCATGGATGTGAATTCAAAAGTTTCCAAGCAGATTCTTTGGATCTTGTCCCTCAAGGCAACTCTGGAGTATAACTCATGCCACAGGGCGATTTCTTCCAGATGCCATGGCTTAGGGTTTTCTTGCTCTTGCACCTAGGTATAATATGTTATGGACAGCCTGAGAGGGACTGATGAAACCCAGCACACTCTTGTTGTCCAAGCATGTGCAACATGGATCCATTCACCCTAAAACAGCAATCCAAAGTGGTGTTAGGTGCAGGCATTTGGAAGCAAAACACACAGGAAATGGGAAAAGTTCTCAGGGAAGATAGGAAATAAAATCTGAACACTTTGGGGGGTTGAGAGGTGGGCGGATCACTTGAGGTCAGGAGTTCAAGACCAGCCTGACCAACATGCTGAAACCCTGTCTTTACTAAAAATACAAAAAATTAGCCAGGCAGGAGGGCGGGCGCCTGTAATCCCAGCTACTCAGGAGGCTGAGGCAGGAGAATTGCTTGAACCCGGAGGCAGAGGTTGCAGTGAGCTGGGATGGCACCACTACACTCCAGAACTGGGCAGAGCACTTCCCTTGAACTTCTTGCATTAGAGATCATTCCATTTCTGATTCAGCAAAACTTTATCAACCATCTCCTATTCTTCCGACATTAGGTCGAATGCTGAAGACAAAGAGGTGGTTAAGAACAAGTTTCTGTCATCAAAATTGTATAATCCGGTGGGGACAGGGGAGGACCTACAAATCATGATAAGGAATGCTCCAGCAGGGCATTGCACAGGTGTTCTGGAATCACAAATCAGGGACGCTGGTTGCTTTTGGAAAAGTGTATGTGATAAAGTTTACTTGAAGAAGTGCCCTTTCCATCTGGACGTCTAAGTTCAAACAGGATTACTCTAGTAGTTGTGTCATGTTCTTCATTCCTTTTACTGTCAATGTTTCCTAGACTCAACAATTTAAATTTCTGAAATATGATTGCCTTGAGCCCAATTCTCCTAAAACCCATAAGATAATTAATAAATGACCCAATGGCCTTTGTTCAGCATTTTTTATAGCAGTTTCTCTGTAGCATTTTATATTTTTATTGCTATCATCATCATAAAAACCTCTTTTTCTTTAGTTGTGCTGGCCCTGGCCTGTGCCCACTTTCTTTGTGTCTGTCTCATCTCTCTGTTGTCTGGATTGTTTATTCTTTTCTTTGGAAATCTCGTGTGTCATTTGCTGAGGTGTAATCTTCAGTCCTTGGCTCTGCTTTCTGCTCTGTGTTTGTTTTTCCCTTGAACACTCTCCTTGGGTCACAGCTTCAGAAATCTTCATAATAATATCTTAATTTTTTTTCTTTAAATTTAGCTCTATTCTTTCTCTGAAATCTCAGTTTAGTTCTAGGCACTACACTTTAAAGAAAGACACAGTGAAAGCATTGAAAGCACATCAAATGATGTTTAACCTAAAGAAGAGAAGATTCAATGGGACATGAAAAGTGCCTTCAATTATTTGAAAGGCCGTTATGTGAAAGAAGGATTAAGTTTATTTTGTGTTTCCACAGGGAACAGTTACCACCAAAGCTTAGAATTTTAAGGAGGCATACTTTTGGATCAGTATAAGGGGAACGTTTATAAAAATTGAATTGGCATTAAAACATTAAATTGGAAAAACAGGAAATTTTCCTGTCATTAAAAGAATGTCAAACACACGTGAAATGACAGTTTGCTAGGGATGATGTTTAAGGGGATCGATAGATCAGATGAAGACACAGCCTTGTAGCTTTTAAAGTCCATTGCAACCCAGAGATAATATTGTGCTATGATCCCCTTGGATTTTCCATTCTTTGCTCAGCTCAGGCGGATCTTCAACATAATTCATCATGTTCCTTTTTAAGTTCACTTTCCAGATGACTTCCCAGCTGCCAGCACAACTCTCTCTCCACAGATCATCATGCACATTTGAAACTTCAGCACCATCTCTGCCTCATTTTCCTCCTTTGTTTCTCAGATGTAACCAGTCTTCCAGTCCAGTCCATTGTCTCTTGGTAAAGCTTCTTTCATTATTCCTTTATCTTTCCCAAGATAAACCTGGCAATTCAGAACTTTATCCAGAACTCAGGTATGAATAAAGTAAATTTTGCTCCATAACATTCTCTGGTTCGAGATTCTATTCCCATAATTTACCATGTAGAATATCTCAGACTACCTTTAACAACTTCGCTTTCACTTAATAAAAAGGCATATAAGTAACAGCTATACGAATACAATTAAATTTCCTTAAATTGATTTTACATTATACTAAAGTATCATATCATTAATTTCCCCTTTAACCAATATTTCGTTATGTTAACATGATAAGCCTTTTATCAACCAATGTTTGACTGTTTCCTAAGATAAGCTGGCTGTTCTCTCAAAAGTTGCAAGCACACTTTGTCTTGAATACATCTTTCTAATTTCTTTATCTATGTGTTGGTTTTAACCCTTTCCCATACTTGGTCTCTTTGTGAACAAACAAAAACAAACACACACATTCTTCTCTATTCTATCTAGGAAAAGTGTTTTCACTTCTGAATTCCCTACATGTAGAATTCATTTGGAATGTAACAATATGCTATTGGT
Source organism: Chlorocebus sabaeus (assembly GCF_047675955.1). Taxonomy (NCBI): domain Eukaryota; kingdom Metazoa; phylum Chordata; class Mammalia; order Primates; family Cercopithecidae; genus Chlorocebus; species Chlorocebus sabaeus. Next base: position 15,733,229 of record NC_132921.1, on the reverse strand, counting down.
TTTGCTGTTGTTGTTTTCTTTTTTGAGACAGAGTCTTGCTCTGTCTCCCAGGCTGGAGTGCAATGATGCCATCTCGGCTCACTGCAACCTCCGCCTCCTGAGTTCAAGTGATTCTCCTGCCTCAGCCTTCCGAGTAGATGGGATTACAGGTGTCCACCTCCATGCCCAGCTAATTTTTGTATTTTCCGTAGAGAAGGAGTTTCACCATGTTGGCCCGGCTGGTCTTGAACTCCTGACCTCAAGTGATCCACCTGCCTTGCCCTTCCAAAATGCTGAGATTACAGGCATGAGCCACCGCACCTGGCCACAATATGCTATTGTATTTTATATAAATTTCAATTTATATACTTCATATATTCTAAGTAAAGCAATTAACCTCTTGAGAGATAAACTCTTGTGCTAAGCAGAGTGCCCAGCATTTCAAAGTTTTTGTTTGAATATATATATATTCAACAAAAAATTTATATATATATAAACAAAAAAAAATTATATATATATATAATTGTTTTCTTTGTTATAACTACATATTTAGCACAATGTGCATCTAGTGAGCTCTCAATTAATATTGTGAAAGACAGACCAGATTCCCCATCCCCAAGTGTGGATGTACTGTGAAATAAATCTGGAAACCAGAGAACTGGGAGAGCCAGAATAGGTGAGGATACTACTGATGTGTAAAAATTGTATATTGTGTATGGTCCTAGCAGGAAATTTGTATGGAATAAATGTTTTTTTATTTCAATATATTTTATTAACAAACTGCATGGAAGAACACAGAAGACAGATAACTTCAAAAACATGTACATTTGTCTAGGACAATTCAGTTAGAAACATAGAGTGTATGAATGGAATCTATTATATGATAAAATACCACAAATATAATTTAATTTCTAGCAAGAAGATATTTAGTTTCTTTAAAAGATCCCAATGCTGGCATGTTAAAAAACATTAACGGGTTTATTTATACTGTCATGAAGTTGAAATGCTCAATCTTGTCCACTGAAATATTTTGACTTGCATTAGTGCCTCATGGTTTCCTATTTATATGAAAAATTTACACATAAATTAAAAGAAAAAACCTTAATGTTTGATTTTATCTCCTATTTTCCTTTATTTAGTTATCTTTTGACACTATGAACGACAACAAAAATGTCTTCCTGATACAGGAGAAAGATACATTGTTTTAGTTTCTGGTTTGCTGTTTGTTTATTTTTATTTATTTTTGTTTTTGTTTTTGTTGGTTTTTTTTGAGACAGAGTCTTGCTCTGTCACCAGGCTGGAGTGCAGTGGCGCAATGTCGGCTCACTGCAACTTCCGCCTCCCGGGGTCAAGCAATTCTCTGCCTTAGCCTCCCGAGTAGCTGGGATTACAGGCATCTACCACCAGGCCTGACTAATTTTTTGTATTTTAATAGAGACGTCTTGGCCAGGCTGGTCTGGAACTCCTGACCTTGCGATCCATCCACCTCAGCCTCCCAAAGTGCTGGGATTATAGACGTGAGCCACCATTCCCGGCCTTATTTGTTTCAATAATAGAATGTTTCCTGTCATGGTGAAACTTAAGCACATTCTTTAGCTGAAGTTCTTTGGGGTAATTGTTATATGATTGACATGCATAGCACCCACCCGTGTTGGTGTCTTCAAACAGGCTTGCCAAGTAGGACTCACGTGGTTCTGGCAAAACCCCAGTAGTTGCACTCTAGAAATGTAGATCTCTTCTGAACTACTGGGCAATTTCTCCTACCAGATGCTGGAAGAGATGCTTCTATCTGATGTTAAGGAGCATTATGGCACTGAGCATTGAGGTGAGATGTCTGCACCACTCAACAGAAGATCATCTTTGCCAGCAGCTTTTATATTTAGTCGCTTCCTGGTTACTTTAACCTGTTGCCAGTGATCTATTTCTTCCCAATTCATTACTTAGCTACTTCTCTTTGGGCGGCAACTCAGCTAGTAAGGCAGCTCTTTTGCTCTAGGGAGCAAAAGCAACAGGAAGAGTTAGGTGAAAGGAAAGAAGTATTGAGCACTGCATGCAAAGAGACCACTTGCAGGCAGAAGGCATCCTAGGCTTAGCCTGCTTGAAATGAAACTAACCAAACATAACCATCCATCAACGACAAAGTCAATGTTCAGGATACTTACACAGCTGCTCATGTTACCTGATTTTAAACATTTTAAATTGAGCAAATACTGCTTTAAAGATGAAAACATGGAATATTAAACATATTAAGAGACATTGCTTTGTGCAGACATGATGAGTTGTTCTAAGCTTCCAATTCTCCATCTATAGATTTGATAAGAGGCCATATTTGTTGCCTCCTATGATAAACGTGATTAAGCTGAAGAGAAAGTTCAACACATACTTGAAGTAGATTGGCAATTACTTTTCATTGTCTAGAGAAGTCATAAGCCTAATCCTCTGTTGTTTTTTTTTTTTTTTGAAATAGTTTTGAATAAGAGGAAATTCTTTTGTGAAAGAAAAGGTATTAACCACATAGATATTTAGAAAAAGGATACTTGTTTACTGCAATTGGATTTTAATATTAAAGCTGAATTAAGAGTGTGTTGTTCAGCTCTCTAGAACTTCCTGTGAATAATTCATAGTATCTAATATACCTCCTCTTAATTTGGTATCACCAGGACGTTTACTTTATGGACTGACTATGAAAGAGATTTCTTCTTATCAGATGCATGAATTAGCTATGAATGGGAAATAATCTTTTAACTTAGCTTTATGCTTTTATTTATTTTTTTCCTTTATCATCCAAAAAAGAAGGTGCGGAAATGACAAACAAACAAACAAAAAACTTTATTTTTCCTTTTTGTGATCATTTTCTTTTATCAGAAAAAAAAAAATAGTATACATTCTATGGGAGATTGTTATTTTTTGAAATGTAAGGACTCCTTATTATAACTCATCTTAACCCATAGTTTTATTTTCCTTGAGAAAAACCTGGCAATCCAGAGTATTTTAATTTCTTCATTTTTGCTATGTTTCATAAATGCCCATAGTGTCCAAAAGGTTCCCTAAGGGTGGATAGTTAAAAAGCTCCTTTTCTTTTCTTCACAGAAGTTCTTTTTGCAAGTGTGAAGAAAAAGAGCCTTAGGGGGTTTTCTTCTCCCTCTAAAAACTACTCAAAGTTCTTCATTTGATTGTATAATTGTGAAGATGATTAACTTCACAATAACAGCAGAACTTTAATCCCAGCGCATGAATAGTACACTTTGATGTTATTTATGACTATAATACACCACCCATTCATTTAAATATTATAGGAAAAATCAATCTACTCAAGGGAACGTGTGAGTTTCCTTCTTGGCCTGATTATAATAGGTATGGTATGAATTTAATGAGTTTTAAACATTAAACATACTTCATGTAAAGATTTATTCTTTTGCTGTATTAATGGAAGGTGAATGTATACTTTCCTTATGAAATACTTAAGGAAATACTTTCCTAGAGAAAAACTAAACTTTATTTTTCTCTTAGTTTCTTCAGACATGTATGAAAATCCTAAGAAAAATCTTATTCATCAAATACATATATTACTACCATGGAAGTTTTCTGAAAACTGTTTTTTGTCTAACAGTTTAAACTGTAATACTTTCTACGGGTAAGCCCAAAGGATCATTATAAGGTAAATATCTTTAAAAGAAAAGAAAATGGTACACTAGATAGTACTTATTGGAGATTTGAGAACCAGGAAATCCTAGAATAAGTATATTTGAGAAAGATTTTCCATGAAAATGAAAACATAGGGATGTTCTGTCTTATTTTTAAAAAAGAAATTTTGAAAATATTTTCCTGAATGTTATTCTTTTAATAGTAGAAGCAAGAGGCAATGATGATATCTTGGTTCAATCTAGGAGGCATACGCAGAATTAAGTACAATCACCAAAAGTAGAATACAAGAATAAATGACATTAAGACAAGGAGAACAAGTGTAGGTACTAATTGGAATTTTGACTCTGACTTCTATTTGTTCTGTAAGAATTTATGTGTCTTTGCTGAGACTCAATCAAACCTAGTGAAAATTAGAAATAAGCATGTCTCTTCAGCCCCTGAGAGGGTACAAAAAATTAACTAATGGGTACTGGGCTTAATAGCTGGTGATGAAATATTCAGTACAACAACCCCCATAGCACAAGTTTACCTATGTAACTAACCTGCAATTGTACCCCTGAACTTAAAAGACAAGTTAAAAAAAAGAAGAAAAAACCAAGAAAAAAAAAGATAGAAAGAAGCATACCTCTGTGTCTATATTTATTGATCTTTTTGTTGACAGTCAATATTTTACAGCAAATTGATTTACAAACATATTAGAATAAAATGCCATTTCTGCTCGCCACAAATGATATGTGTATATGCATTTTGTATATATGCAACTGTGGTTTTTTCCAAGATGTTGTAACGTGTTCCTTCAAATCAGAATGCATTGGCAAGATTTTATTAATAGATTCTAGTTTTTAGAATAGTTTCAGGTTCACAGCAATATTGAGTCAATGTACAGTGTTCCCGTATCCACGCTGATTCCCATACATACACAGCCTCCCCACTATCCACATTCTGCACTACAGTGATACATTTGTTACAATCAGTAAACCTATATTAGTACATTATTATCACCCAAAGTCAATCAGTGAACCTATGTTAGTACATTATCATCACCCAAAGTTCATAGTTTACATTAAGGTTAATTTCCAGTGGTGCGGATCTAAAAGTTTTGACAAATGTATAATGGCACGTATCTACCATTGCAATACCATGAAGAATAGTTTTGCTGCCCTAAAAATAATCTGTGCTCTACCTATTCATCCCCCTCTCCCCCTAACCTCTGGTCTCACTGATATATTTTTTGTCTCTTTATTTTTGCCCTTTTGATAAAATGTCATAGAGTTGGAATTATACAGTGTGTAGCCTTTTCAAAGGAGATCCTTTCATGTAGTAAGTGTGCATTTTAAGTTCCTCAGTGTTTTTTTGTTGCTTGATAGCTCTTTTGTATTTTAAGAACTATATTATATTCCACTGCCTGGATGTCCTATAGTTTATGTATCCATTCACCTACTGAGAGACATTTAGTTGCCTCCAAGCGTTCACAATTATGAATAAAGCTGTTATAAACATCCATTTGCAGGTTTTTGTATGGACATGTTTTTAGTTCATTTGGGTAAATATCAAGGAATGCAATTTCTGGATCATATGGTAAGAGTATGTTTAGTTGTAAGAAACTGAGAAATTTCCTTCCTAAGTAGCTAACCATTTTGCATACCCAGCAGGAATAAATGAGTTCCTGTTGCTCCATATCCTTCCCAGCATTTAGTGTCTTTGCTGTTTTGGATTTGGGTCGCACTAATAGATTTATAGCGGTAATTCATTGTGGTTTGAATTTGTTTTTCCCTTTTAAAGTATATACATTGTATGACTAACAGATCATGGAAATCTTCATAATAATACTGAGAGAGAAAGAAAGAAAGAGAAAACTGAACCTGACTTTTGGTTTAGTAAGGATTCTGAGTTCTACTCTAACTTATTCTATTTTTGTTCTTTCATGGAAATGCTAAGAACTTTACCTCTGGATTCACTTGAATGATTCTCACGAAAATCCACATAATTTCTAGATTCATACTATTGTTTTAAAAATCAAATAATCCTTACCTTACTTATTTCAGAGAGACATTTAGCTTTATGTCAATATAAGTGATCTACTTGTATAACTGACATTTATGAATTGTAAATTATCTGGAAAGGTAGGATATTGAAACTACCTTTGCAAAAAGTTATAACTGAGACAATTATGACAGTGAAAGAGATAAGACCTTACTGACTCTATCTTGTCTGGGGACCGGTCAGCCTTTGTAGGACTAACAAATTAGCTACAAGACTAGAAATTACTGGTTAGGGAACATGCAGCCTCTGGCTGCAAGAGGCCGAATCTCCCCAAGTTGCAGCTAAGAATAACATCACTGTTGGAAAGCCTAAGATTGCTGTTTGAGATATTTTGCAGACCCTGCATTCCGATGCACCAGCTGACACCACTCAGATCCATAATCTGGCTCAATCACTTCTGCAATTCCACCCAGGAACAGAAGACAGCAAGAAGAACTCACTTTGACCCCCTATGATTTAATCTTCAGCTCCATCAGTCAGCATTTCCCACTTCCCGAGCCCCTTCCCACCAAATTATCTTTAAAAACTCTGATCCAATCCTTGAGTTTTCTGAGGGAGACTGATTTGAGTAATAATAAAACTCTGGTTATCCACACAGCCTGGTCTGTGTGAATTACTCTTTCTCCATTGCAATTCCCCTGTCTTGATAAATTGGCTCTGTCTAGGCAGTGGGAAAGGTGAATGCGTTAAGCAATAACAATATTGTTAATTAAAGAGATCCTGATGACAAATAAACACATGTCAAGATGCCCAATTTCATTAATTAGAGAAATATGAACTAAACCCAGTGATATGCCACTTCACACCTATTAAAATGGCTGAAATTGTTTTTTAAATGACAATACTGAGTATTGGTGAGCAGTGAACTCATGTATTGCTGGTGAGAATGCAAACTGATACAACTACTTTGAAAAATTGCCGATTTCTTATAAAGTTAAATATATACTTATCATAAGACTTGATAACCCCAGCAATTTACTCAAGAGATATGAAAATATATGTTTCTGCAAAAACCAGTATGTGACTGTTTATAGCAGCTTTATCTATAATTACTCACAACCAGAAATCCCACATGTCTATCCACTAGTGGATGGCTAAAAAAATTTTATTATATCCCATGCCAATGAAATACTACTCAGCCATGAAAAATAATGAATTACAGATATAATCAACAATATGGCTAAATCTCAAAAGCATTATGTTAAGTGAAAGAAGTCAGACACAAATGGCTACATCATATATGGTTACACGTATTCATCATTTTAGCTAAGAAAAAAATCATAGTATCATAAATCATATCAGTGGTTTCAAGAGCTAGAAGTAGTAAGGGTATAATTACAAGAGGGCACAAAGGAACTTTCTGGGATGATGAAATATTCTATATCTTGATTGCTTACATGAGTTTACACAATTGTAGTTATCGAACTGTACACATAAAAGGGATAGGTCTTTCTGTGTGTAAATTATACCTCAATAAACCTGACTTACAAAAATAATATTGATAAGCGCAATGTTCACTCAAAACACACAATAGGTGTTAAATGTGTTATTTTACTCATAATTTTTTATTTCATTCTGATTTAGGAGTGGCAAAAAGTTATGAGTGTTAATAGTGATTCTGAATATAATTGCCTACATGCACTTTCAATGAACTATATACATACAGTTTTATAACTTTTTTCTTTTATTGTTTTTTGCTTGCTTGCTTGTTTGTTTAAAGCTGGGGTATCTGTGTGTTGCCTAGACTGGCCTCAAGCTCCTGGGCTCAAGTGATCCTCCCACCTCATCCTCCCGAGTAGCTGAGACTACAAGTATGGGCCACTGCACTTGGCTCCTGTTTTATTATATCAGTTGAAATGTAATTTTTTATTTGTTGATCTACTAAGCATTCACATTTGTGTTAAACAAAATAATATCATGATTCAGTGTTTAGGATCTCCACACTGGATTTGTAACACAGGTATTAATTTTAAAGTAGATTTGTTACCATTGAAGTATGAATGACTGTATTCTTACATGCATTCACAAAGTTACTAACTTTGGTCTCTGTGTACCGTATTAGCAGATTCTGTGATTAAAACAAAAAATAAGATGTTAACCTTTTATTGCCATGGTGCTTCTGTCTTGTGGAATTTGTGATGACTTCTATATTAAATAACCTATTTGGTAATATTTAAACCAAACCTAAAACCAGTTTTCTTTATTGCAATCAATTTTCCATATAAGGCTTGTTTTCAGACAAGAAAACATGTTTTGTTGTTTCTGGCAGGATGAAAATACAAAACTCTGCTGGTGTAGCTATGTTTTATTCCTGATTTATTGCAGCCATATTTAGGTGTCTCGTCACCTGGCTGTGGACTAGCTTATCTCCTCTTGCCACCAGTGGAGGCTTCATGCATGCTTCCAGGCATAAACAGCACATGCAGGGCAACAAAGATGTTCCACGAAATAAAAATACCAACAGTAGAGAACTATGGGCATTACATCAAATGGATATTAAATCAAATACCTAAAGCTTGTGATTTATAAACAGAGCTCAAGATGTGATTTTAGCATTGTATTGTAAAAACTAAGTAAACGTTATAACACTTGATTACTTAAACTTTCCTGTTTTTTAGGGGAGAGGGTTGAAGAACATGAACTCATCTGTGTTTTTAGCAACAGTAAGAGCATTTGAAAAGATGTTCATCCTTAGGCTAACTGATAATTAAGTCATAAGTTAATGAATTTATTCAAACCAGATATGTGAACTCTGAAATTAAGTAAAGGTCTTATGTGTGGCACTACCCTTGATACTAATAGTAAGGTATCTTATTGATTCATCATTTACTTGACCAATATGTTTTTATTAGTTAATATATATGCCAGGCACTCTGATAGGCTCATGGTCTTCATAGTGGATGAGAAAGTTTCTGCTCTAGTGGAACTTACATTGTAGGGTCTGAAGGGAAACAGCAAGTCAGCAGGTACATAAAACAGGTAATTTCACAGACTGATACATGCGTTAAGGAACAGTCATAATGTGATTTGCAGGGACTGGGAGTGAATGGGAGATTCTTTATGTGAAATGTGGTTCTCAGGAAAGAACTGAGACAAGTGGGCTCAGGCCGACAGAGCAACAAGAGCAAAGACCCTCAGGAAAGAACAAAACTGCATGATTTGAGGAACAGCAGGGTACTCAGTAGAGCTAGATTAACAGCAGGGAAGGGGATTTTAGTAGCATGAAAACTATGAGATATTGTCAGGGTCCATGTTAAGGACAGTGGACTTACTCCAAATGAAATAAGAAGACAGTATAAAATTTCAATTAGTGGTAAAAATGATCTGATTTACATTTTTAAATAGTTCCACTCCCTCTCCATTCTCCCATCCCTACCCACTATCCTTCTTCTGCATCATCAGTGCATTCTACGGAGGGATTTTAAAGAATAGAAGTCCAAAAACCAGTTACAACACTAACACAATAGTCCTGAGATAGACAGTGGTGGCTTGAACTGGTGTCTTGGTGGTAAAAATGGGGAAAAATATAAACTATGAACTTTGGAAATAGACTTGATGAAACATGGTGAAGGTGTAGATTAGAGAAAAGGTATAGAAAAAAGAGAAATGAAGAATAGCTCTTAGGATTTGCTTTGGGAAACTGGTTCCATTGGCTGAGCTGGAAATGGCCCGTAAAGGAGCAGGTTTGAACTTGGAAGTCTGGAGTTCTGCTGTGAGCACAACAACTTTCATCCATGTGGATATTTCAGGTTGGAAGTTGAAAAAGCGAGTTGGGACTTCAGTGGATAAGACACATTATTGTAATTTAGATCAGGATTAAGAAGACTTTTTTGTGAATATATGTCTATAATTTTTCCCCAAAGTTGTAGTGCTGTTTTCCCAGTCTACTATCAAAAATATGGCTTTTGAAAAGAAATGAATTCAGTTAAAGTCTTCAAAAAAACAAAGAAGTTGATAGAGTTTTCCGTATATTATAAGTTCATTGTTAATGTGCTGTTCAAGAAAGTCAGACAAGAATATATTCACTGGAAAAAGATAAAACATTTTCTTAAGAAAAATAAATAGTTGAAAGGAAAGTAAAATATACATAAGGGTGAGAAATTCTTTTGATCCTGTTGGCAATGAGATTCTTAAACAGCACCTCAAGTTTACAAGAAAGATAAAAAGTAGGTCCTACACATTGTCTAGAAAGCATTTAAATTCGGATGTTACAGATTCATCACTACCACCTAGTCCAAGCCTGCATTAAAAGAGATGGTTTATTTCAAGTCCATTCATTTTCTTAGAGTCTTGGCAATTTTTGAAGCTTTGAAGAGCCCAGTTTATAATGTATGGATTTAGATAAGAAATCCTGAGAAGAAAGAACAAATATTTATCACAGAATCAATTTCACTGAAAAAATGCTTCTCCCCCCACCCCCCAAAATCCTAGAGATTTGCAGCTTCTTTGAATATACATTGTTTCCAGTTTAGAAAGCATAATCCTTAAAAGCAGTGACCCAGTTCCATCAAAACTACCCAAGTGTTACTCTCAAATGAGTGAGGATGCTCGAACGTTATTTTGGTTTTTATTTTCGGGTCATAGAAAATAACCAATCCTCTGGAAACAGTAAGTCTTATCTTTATGACTTGCTTAACATGCACTTGGCTTTCTTCCCACTCCGTGGAAATGTGCCTTGCTATGCTTCTAAAAGATGCCAAGTGCAGAAAGGCCAACCCAGGTTTGACATCCTCAACTCGAGCCTGTAGGGAGGTGTCACAGATTTTACAGGTTATTGGAAATCAATGCTCATCGGAATTCTTTTTGAAGCAGCAGAAATATAACCTAGAGCAGCCTTGCAGACACAGCTAGATTTAAGTTTAAGAGTCCCCCCACCGAACTAAATATTGTCTGGAGAGATGGATTTTTGATCACGCTTATATGTCAAAGGAAAAGTCCTACTCTATGAATTTGTATCACATTTCTAAGAGTCTGCAAACCTCGAGAACTAATCATTCCTGGTTGATGGGACACAGAAAGCAGTAAGATTTGTTTTACAGCCACATTCAATTGATGTTTTCTGAATCAGTGATGCTCAAATAACAACGCCTGTTCAAAAAGATTGCATGTGCATATTTGAAAGCATAGCTGACCTGGATTTCTAGTACCACACATAGTATAAACCCTAAAATTCTTTACTGGAAGCACATACACTCATGCACACATGCATGTGTCTATAGGCACTTAAGAAATTGAAGCTTGCCTAGTGGACATCGTGCTCTTCCAAATTCAGTAGCCCCCAAAGAAGCTGAATTCATTTTGCCCTCAAAGAACTTTAAAAGAAGGAACCCTCCCCTGCCACCAAAATTGCCTGCCTCACTTTAAAACAAATTTTGAAAATTAACAATTCAGTGGTTCCTATGACAGACCTGGAATTACATTAACTTTTAAGTTCTGAAATAATTATCTGGTACACGGCATCACTGTGCCTGTCTCTAGCAGTGTATCGTCTCTAAACATGCAAACTCCCTGGTTTTCAACAAAGCAGTCCTGGAGGAAGGGGACCCTGATTAAATTTAAAGGCATCCTAGAGTTGTATAAGTGCGATGCATTATAGAAATGTAGCTGTGTATGCTTCATTCCTTATGACTAACAGAGTTAAAATGCATTGTAATTCTTAGGGTTATTCAAATACTGTTAAGATGGTATATTTATGTTGTGGAATTACATTGAAAGCCATAATGTCCAAGTCACCAGCATGAGATGACTTGAAATATAACTTACTGTGAACACACTGGTAAAAGAAAAAAAATTCACCAGCAAAAAGTAATTTAAAAATTTATCACACTATTTTTACTTTTCTAGCTGTTTATATTCTAAGGTCCATTATAAGGTCTTATTTTATGCACGGTACATTTTTTTAAAAAAGTTTGAGTTCAATATTAGCTTATGAAATTTTAGAGTGTTAGTATGAAGCATTTTTAAATAGGGACTGTGCTTCCTAAACCCATTTCCTTAAATACAATAGCAGAGATGGGTCGGCAATGGTCTTATTGCAAGTTTTACAAGCTCTAGCTCTGAAATGACAATATGCTATAGGGTGTAGGTTCTTGTCCAGGAAAATTATACCATGTAGCAAACTGAAACCTGGAATTTCTCCCTCCCATCAGTTAGTCTAAAGACAGGAAATGTGACTGCACCAGAAATCTGCTACACTACAAAATAAAGAAGATTGTGAAGTACATTTTCTTTTTTTTTTTTTTTTTTTTTTTTTTTTTTTGAGATGAAGTCTTGCTCTGTCGCCCAGGCTGGAGTGCAGTGGTGTGATCTCAGCTCACTGCAACCTCCACCTCCCAGGTTCAAGCAATTCGCCTGCCTCAGCCTCCTGAGTAGCTGGGATTACAGGCACCCGCCACCACACCCAACTAATTTTTGTATTTTTACTAGAGATGGAGTTTCACCATGTTGGTCAGACTGGGATCAAACTCCTGACCTCATGATCCACACACCTCGGCCTCCCAAAGTGCTGGGATTACAGGCGTGAGTCACCGCGCCCGACTGTGAAGTACATTTTCGTACTGGGCCTGCTGCATTTGGCATAGTCATGAGCTTTCTGTAACTCTTAATACCCTATTTTTATTTCTAGTGCCACAGGATGCTAGATAATCTGAATTAGCAAGAAAAAAAATATATACACTATTGAAATGTTTTCATTCCATTTTAAATCCTTATGTTCATTTTCACATATTAAATGAGGAGGTTCTGTGTCAGATCCCAAAACGTTCATGGTTACCAAAAGCAGACACTATGATTTGATTTTATTGAGATTTTCATCTGGTGGAGAAAAAATATTAATCAGTTACTAAAACAGATATAAATTTGAAAGTGTACTGTAAGAGAATATAATAGAATAAATTGCAATTGTGTATGGTCAGGAAAATCTTCCCTCAGAAGGTAGTAAATTGAATTATAATTTGAGAACAGGTAGGAATTAATATGCTAAATGAAAATACAAAAACCAAAAGAAGAAAGGAGAAAAAATGTATGGTGTTGATTTTCGTTTTGATTTTATAAAATAATTATTTACATTAGAATTGTTTTAGAATCACAGGAAAGCTGTAAAGATAGTTCAAAGGGTGCTCATATACCCGTATTCAGTTTCCTCTATCGTTAATATATTACATTAGTGTGGTATATTTCTCACAAGCAATAAAACAATATTGACATCCTATTATTTACTGTACTTCATAGTTTACTTTGATTTTATTAATATTTCTTAATGTCTATCTCTGTTTCAGATCTCATCCAGGATACCACATTGCATTTAGTCCTCATGTTTTCCTAGTTTTCTCTGGTTGGGAACAGTTAATCAGACCTTCCTTGTTTTTATGATGTTGGGTGTTTTGAGGAGTGTGGCTCAGGTATTTTGTAGAAGGTCACTCAATTGGGGTTTGTCTGAAGTTTTTCTCATATCTAGTTTGGGGTTGTAAGTTTTGGGGAGGAAGAACACAGAGGTGAAGGGCCCTTCTAACCACATCATTGATTGGGTACGTGCTGTCAACCATCAACATGACTGTTCAGTGATGATGTAAACCCTGATCAGCTGACTCAGGTAGTATTAGCCAGGTGCCTCCTCTGTAAAATTCTTATTCCCTCCCTTTTCCATTCTCCATTCATATAAAATAAGTCACTGTATTAGTCCATTCTCACACTGCTATAAAGAACTACTTGAGATTGAGTACTTTATAATGAAAACAGATTTAATTGACTCATAGTTCTGCAGGCTGTACAGGAAGCGTGGTTAGGGCAGTCTCGGGAAACTTAGAGTCATGGTAAAAAGTGAAACAATCATCTTCTTCACATGGTGGCAGGAGGGAGAGAGCAAAAACGGAAGTGTTACATACTTCTAAACAACCAGATCTCGTGAGAATTCACTCATTATCATGAGAACAGCAAGGGGGAAATCCACCCCCATGATTCAGTCTCCTCCCACCAGGCCCCACCTCCAACACTTGGGATCACAATTCAACATGAGTTTTGGGTGGAAACACAGAGCCAAACCATATCAATCACTAAGTACAGATTATGCTTGGAGAATGTGGTGTTTAAGGTTCATTTCCATGAGTAGGAAGTAAATTATATAAAGTATTTGGAATTCTTCTATGTAGTACATTTGTTTTTGACATGTGTTAGCATTTTAAAAGGCTCAAAACTTAACCCTAAAGCATAACGCATAAAATATTGAATGTGTCTCTATCTCAGCAACATGTTATAAGTGGCTTTTATTTCCAACTTTTGTATAGTGGCTATGGTTATATTATACACAAAAATATTTTAAATAAAAGATGAAGATGCGAACTCTAGCATATTTAAATCCAGAATCTACACATAATTACTACCATTAGATTTGTCTTGAAGTTGTGGCATTTTTCACTTGATCTTAACCAAAAGGCCGAGAAGTGATGAGTTGTGGCATTTTGAAATATACAGAGTGTATATACATTGGATTTACAGTATAAAAAAGAGAAATGCAAATTACAAAAACATCAATGTACTCACCATTCAGATTAAGAAATAAAGGAGCTCCATGTGCCTCCCCAATTTTATTTTATTTTATTTTATCATCTATGAGCTATATGAAAAGAAAAAGCATTTAGAAAAATAAAATTTAGCAGAGTTCTTGTGAACAAAGAAGGATCATAAATCAGGCAGCATTAGAACCAGAACAGGTTCATAAGCTCCACTCAGCAACATGAGCAATGAGCTTTCATAAGGAACATGGAAGCAAACAAGAGAAAACACTTGATTGGCTACAGATTGGCCTCATTTGGAACTGGCATGATGATGCATTTGTCTTGTTTGGACATAGTCTGAACATTTGGCTGCCTGTGAATGACAAATCTGGCTATGGGTTACAAAAATATATACTCCTAAGTTAGCTTTTGGTTTGTATATGTATTAAATTAGGTGAGGTTTGTTCCATAGTAACTCAAAGTATAAAGGCAGCTTCGGGGTAATGGCCTCCTGTTTATTTAATTCGGCAACTGCCAGCCTGATATTTGTGTCTCTTAGCTCCTTGTTTTGATTTATAGTTTTAATATTTATTTATGTTTCCTTTAAGTTTATCTTAACAGAATATCAATGGAAAAGTGCTTGTGTATTTTGCATATTATTTGTTAAAAATTCATTAATGTTTTTATGCACTTTAGTTTATTCTTAGTGTTGTTATGTTATTTTGATATATGAGTATAACCACACACGCACACACACACACATATATAGTTTTTCCTAATACTGATGGTCATTTTAATATTTTAACTTAATTGATATTATGAACAATATTTCTATAAATATTCTTGTGCATGTGTCTTGGTGCTTGTGCATGAGAATTTCTACAAGGTATATATCTAGGAATGAAATAGATTTGGAAAAGCTACATTATTAAAATATACAACTGCTTTCCAAATTTTTCTCCCAATTTGTATCTCTCCTAACAGTATATGAGAATTATGATTGTACACACTCTTGACAATCCTTGCTCTTCTTAGACTTTTAAAATATTCCCAATTTCTGCTTGTCAAATGGACTTAAGCATGGTATTAATCTCTGATTAGTAATAAAATAGAGCATGTTTAAATTAGCCATTTATTTTTCCATATTTGTGAAATACTTTCTCAGCTTTAGTGTAGAATGACTTTATTCATACTGACATAGTGGATTTCTTTATATATTCTAGGCTCAATATTTTTATGAGAGAGAGTATTTTGTGGGAGTGATATATAGCGAATTTTACCTCCTAGTTTTTTATATTATTTATGACAATTAATAGACGTTCTTAAATTCATCAGAAAGCAGATGGGGTAAGTTTTCTTATAATTTCTCTTCTCTTCTGTGCACCAAGTATAAACATCATGGACATTGTGGTAACAACTATATTCTGTAAGTTCCTCATCTGTATTTGTGTTCCTTGTTTCTGTTCATTTCTTACAAATACTGTTATGATTATTGTACATTTGCAATGTTGACAATAAATTAACTTCAGATCTTAGTGATCACTGAGACAACCATGGTTTTAGGAAGTACCAGAATGACCTGCAAGCCAATGCATTTTCTTTAATTTATTTTTCTGTGTTATGCAGTGTGTTAATTTGTTCTTGCATTCCTATAACGGAATACCTGAGGCTGGGTAAGTTATAAAGAAAAGAGGTTTAGTTGACTCACGGTTCTGCAGGCTCTACAGGAGTGTAGTGCCAGCATCTGCTCATCTTTGGCTGAGGCCTCAGGAAGCTTCTAATCATGGTGGAAGTTGAAGGGAGAACAGGCACATCACATTTCAAGAAGGGCAGCATGAAAGAGAGAAAGACAAGATCATGGACTCTTTCAAACAACCAAGTTTTATGTGAACTAACAGAATGAGAACACACTAGTCACCCAAGGGATAGTGCTAAGCCATTCATGAAGGATCTGCTTCCATGATCCAATTACTTGTCACCAGGCCCCACATCCAACACAGGGAATCTCATTTCAACATACGATACTGGGGGGACAAACATCTAAACCATATAAGGTAGGACATTTGATGAGATTGTATTTCATCACATTCTAATTACTTCATAGTACTTTTGAATTCATAGGTGTTTATGCTATTTTTCATTGAGCACTAACACACTTATTGTAATCTACCAAATATAGCCTAAATCATTGATATGCTAGGCTATTAAACACAACCAGACTTGGAGAGGACAGTTTCATGCAAGATATGGCTCACATGAGCCTTTACGAAATCATCCCCAAATGTCTGCTTAATCAGTGACATAAATCATTTGGACTGATGTTGAAATTTCAAAATTTATTAGCAAGAAGAAGGTAATACATGAGAGTCATAATACTTCTTTCCCCTGAAAGATATAAGTGAGAGATGAGCTTCATGATTTTAGTAAGAACATACCTGTTGTGACATTTTTTCCCATAAAGCAATAACTAGATTTCTCTATTTCTAATTATGTTTGGCTTTGAAAGATATCATGGAACATCCTGAA
This sequence comes from Chlorocebus sabaeus, assembly GCF_047675955.1. Taxonomy (NCBI): domain Eukaryota; kingdom Metazoa; phylum Chordata; class Mammalia; order Primates; family Cercopithecidae; genus Chlorocebus; species Chlorocebus sabaeus. The sequence continues at coordinate 15,716,544 of NC_132921.1, read as the reverse complement.
CTGTTGCATCATACCTCTGTGAAATTTTGGGAAAGAGTTTTATATTCCCCATCTAAGTTTGTTTTATTTAGGTAATAAAATAGAGGCTTTTAATTTGTGTTTTATGACTTCCTCTTCAGGCAGTGCTGACACTTCAGTTAGTGATCTCATTGACTAGCTGGAACACTTCTGGTTTATTAAGGGCTATGGTTTTAAGCTGTGAAACTGTGCAATACAGTTTTGCACACAAGAAATAAAAATTCAGAGCTAATAAGGATGTCTGTGCATTACATAGCACTATAAACACCAATCCCAACAGTATGCCCATAATTATACTGTTTCTTCAATTGTAATGAATAAAGGCATATATTAATATCTCTAGTTTATTCTTCAAATTTATTACCTTCTAAACAGAGCCTCAGAGTCGCTATATTTCAACCTTTCAAGAATAGGTAGCTGGTGACTTGCCCTAATTACATTTTCAGTCCTTGAAACATGTTGGTTTCTCACATAGTGGCTCTTCCACATTACTTCTGAATAAATACTCTGTGTATAAGTACAATTTTCTCTACGTACCATAAGGCTTAGAAGAAGTAGGAGAATGGATAATGTTTCACAAGATATTTATGTAAAAGGCAACAGCAAACATTTGAAAGAAAATATGCTCAGTGCATTATCATAAAACAGAGAAATACCTAATTGGGATATAATGTTATCAAAAGAATTTAGGAATAAATCTAAAATATCTTGTGTTAATTACAGCCCTCAATACTCACCACACAAGACAATACACTCTGTTTTATGTGCATAGCAGTCAACATCGTTATCAAATGTTTCTTATGACTAGCTAAAATATGAAACAGACTCTTGAATTATTTTAAGTTTCTGCATATAGTCTATAAATTCAGATAAGTCCTGCTGAATAATGCACTTATGGAATTTTATTTAGGGGAAGACATTTTATGATCTAATTATTTGTCAATCTCAGCTGTACTCACTGATGAAGTCCACCTAGGAACTTGCTTCTAACTTTTGTCTCAAGGCTTTTGAGAAAAATATTCTAATAAAAAGAAACATTGTGTTGCTAGATACAAGTTAGTAATGGAATAGATTAGTGTGATTCTCACATTCTTAGACGCTTCTTAGGATGCGCAGTAAAATGAGATATACAACCCTTACATTTAGAGAAATGCAAGGCAAATATGCAATATATACCTGAAACATCATTGTTAATTTTCAGCGAGCATGTCCTTCCTTAAGAATTAGACTTTCTTAATCATTTCATTCTTAGGGTTTCAAAATAGAAAACAATGCATTGGAGAACACATCGATTTCCAACTTTTACACAAATATCTTTACATCTCTCTTATAATCTGCCTAAGGGCTCTTCTGGGTTTGCTGAGTAACAGCCTCTCTATGCCAATTACCCACAAAATATGGTCAATATATTTGCTTGTTTTCTTTTTTAAATACAGAGCTTATTTTCTGAAATAAGAAATAAATTATTTCTTAATTTATTTTAAATATAAAATAGACACAAAAGTATAGGATTATGTAAAAAGAATGTCACTTTTGAATGGAGAAAACTAGTCCTACAATCTTACTAACTTTTCAAGTATTTTACATTTTTATGAGTTACTGGCCAGGATGTATTGTATTATTCTCAGTAATTTTTATTTGAGATCTCATACATCTCATAATTTTATTTGGTAATTTCTAAGAGATAGTTGTATTTTCAATTAGTTTTAACTGATTATAAAGACATGATAAGATTAAATGACAAGACCAGAACTATCTAAAAAATCAAGGGATATGATTTAGATATAAGAGAAATTATACACACTGTCAAAGCGTGTCACATACATGCAAGTTAACAGTCAACATGCGTGAATGACAGAATACTTACAGCACTAACTCTATATGTCTGTGGGTGAAATCACTGCACACAAATATTCATGTCAAAGACATTGTTTTACTTTTGTAGTTGAGATTTGTTAGTGCCATTTGGTTTGTTTTTCCACTATACCTGTATACATTATAATTTTGAAAAGGAGGGATTTCAAACTTTACACATATTCTGGTATGTGATGGCATCTTATTCTAAATATACAGATCTTCCACTCTTTCCAGGCTTCATGTTGAAATGCACTGTCGAAAACAGCATTTTTCCTTCCCTTGCCTAATAGTTTTGGGGATTAAAAGCATGCAATTGCAAGTGAGGGATAGAAAGAGAAATGAAGTGTTTTTGAGCTGAGAGCTTTCATTAACTGAGACACTGCTGATATTGCAACAGTTCAACACCACCGTGTCACACCCCTCAAAAAAAATCAGAAAAAAAGGTTGAGGTGCTATGAAAGAAATCAGTCTTTAAAGGAAGGATGAGCAATGTCAGAAAAAATTCATGAAAAATGATATAACTATTCTGGTTGATAGTATGAATCATGAATAAATCATATACTGCAAGGGAAGCATGAAAATTGCTTGGTATCTAGGACATTGGATGCTGCGTTCTTAGAAAAAAAAAAGTGATACACATATTGTCCCTTGCATTTCCCACGGTAGCAAAAGGAACTGGTCATTTGAAATTTTTTACTTCTGTTTAACTCTAATACAAATAGATTGTTTTCTGAAGACTATTTTAGCTTATTTCTTCATGTTTTAGAAATTTATATAGCATAACTTTAGTCAATGTCTTCCTTTATATCTCAAAACTATTGTGTAATGACTTCAGGATAGCTTCAAATGTCCAAAAATCTCTTTTGTGGTTTACTCAAAGGAAGATTTGTTTTCAATTAATGACTTAAAATATTAATTTCTAATTTTAACATTCCAACTTGCTAAATTATTTTCATATTTAATTCTAGGGGTTAGGTTTAATGTCCCCTGGTCCCAAACGTATGAGTTTAAACTTAAAAAGTTTGGGCCAGGCACAGTGGCTCACACCTGTAATCCCAAAACTTTGGGAGGCCGAGGCAGGCAGATCATGAGGTCAGGAGATCAAGACCATCCTGGCTAACATGGTGAAACCCCATCTCTACTAAAAATACAAAGTAGCCGGGCGTGGTGTCGGGTCCCTGTAGTTCCAACTACTCGGGAGGCTGAGGCAGGAGAATGGCGTGAACCCAGGAGATGAAGTTTGCCATGAGCCGAGATGGTGCCACTACATTCCAGCCTGGGTGACAGGGCGAGACTCCATCTCAAAACAACAACAACAACAAAAAGTTTGGAGAAAGAGTACAGAGAAAGAAAGAGTGTTCTTAGGCTTATGATGTTCTTTAATCTAAGAGTTGATATTTGTCCTTCCCAGCAAGGAGTAGGGAATAGGTGAGTCCAACCGGGGGGTGACATGAAAATTATGCACTACTTTCCATCTCCTATAATTGGTAAACACAGTTAGAATTTCTTAATTTTATTTGCAATTAGATTAATTTGTGTAAATTCAATTACTCATCTACACACAAATGTGCAAAAATTTGAATCCAAATTATTATCTGCATTAGCATATTTCTATGAATGGTACTCTCTTATCTCTTGCTCTGTCACCTATGCTGGAGTTTAGTGGTGTGATTATGGCTCACTGTAAACTCAAACTCCTGGGAGCAAGTGATCCTCTGTCCTCGCCTCCTGAGACTCTGGGATTAAAGGTGTACGTCACCTCATCCAGCTATTTTTTTTTTAATTTTTGGAAAAACAGGGTCTGTCTATGTTGCCCAGGATTGTCTCCTACTCCCAGCATCAAGGGATCCTCTACCTTCAACCTCTCCATTTGGTGGGATTAGAGGTGTGAGCCATCTCATCCAGTTCTTGAAGTTCCTTTATACTTTCCTTGACCCCCATTTTTAAGCACCTGACACAGCAACCACTTATCAATAGACCATGTGTACAGGTTCAATATAATGAAAATAGGAGCTAGAATTGTTCCCATGACTGCCATAGCTCATTATACTAGAACTGTGAAGATGTAGGTTTCTGACACAAATAAATGAAAGGTGAGTAAATTTCAAGGCTTTATTTGAAGGCCTAACATCTTTCATCTTTTCATATTCTGGGATGGAGAACTGTAATTAAGCCTCTACAACTTATCCTTAAAAACTTTTATGTAGGTACTCTTAATTTCAAGATAAAATGAAGACTCACCTATGTACTAAATTTGCAGATTTTGCAGATGCTACCTTGGAGTCAAGGTAGCATGATTTTGTAAAGACAGTGTGATAACATACAGTGTACACTTTTGGGTTGGATGGCCAGTTAATAAATGCTCTAAACCAAAAAAAAAAAATCATAAAGCAATAGTATTCTGGAGAAAAACTTTCCTGTGTACACTTAATATTTCTTCTTAACTACAAAGCAATATTAGAATTCAATTTTATATGTCCTTTCTTCCTGAAGGAGTAGTAGCATGGAAGAGAATACCATATTAAACATAGTTTCTATTCTTCACCTCTTGTAATCATTTAATATAATTCATCCTCCAGTATGTATTCACAGTATTCTGTTTCTCTCCTAAACGTCTTTACGTTTTGGTGATTTTTTTTAACTTGATGGCAATAAAAGTTTATACATAGAAATTAGATGATTGTACCTTTCATCTAGGGTTTTATTGTACTTGCCATACCCTTATTCCTCTATGACATTGACTTGATGAGAAAATCAGAGCAGCTGACTGTTAGAATGTTTGATATTCTGAAATTTTCAGATTGTTGCCTGTGGTGTAGTTTAATTTATTTCTCTGTTACAAATATCTCCTCTATGCACTAATAAATAAATCATTGAAGTTTGATTAAATTCATGTTAAACCAATTTGTCAAGACGACTTCTGCACACTTCTTATCGTATACATCTTGAGCTAAACAATGACCAGGTTATTTCATTATTATCATTCATTAATAATAACTTTCTAGGAATAAAATTTTCATGCTACAAAGCTGATATTTTAAAGTATACAGTTTACGGTTTTAGAATATTCACAGAGTTGTGAATTCATCACCACAGTCTAATGACAGAACATATTTATCACGCAAAGAGAATAACTCTACATGTTAGCAGTCACTAAAGTTCCCCTTTCTCCCAGCTGTGGCAATCACAAATATGCTTTCTGTCTCCATAATTTTGCCTAATCTGAACATTAGGCATAAACGGAGTCATACCATATGGAGTCATACCATATGTAGCCTTTTAGGTCGGGCTGCTTCCATGTACCATAATATTTTTCAAGATTTATCCATGTTGTAACATGTATGAAAACTATTTCTTTTTTATGGCCTACTAATATTCCATTGTATGAGCATGCCTTATTTAAAAAATGTATCTGTTCATTATTTGATGTCCATCAGTTGATAGATATTTCCACTTTTTTGGTAATCATGAATAATGTTCTATTACACAAGGCCAGAAAATAGCCACGAGGGAGGACTAGGCAAAACAATTCCCACAAATAACACAAGCCTGGGAATAGTTTGTATTCACATCAGACATCCTAGTTTATATGACTTCCGGTAAAATCTTCAGAAGGCTATCACTTTAACAGGGGGGCCCAATTAGCATCAGATTAAAGGCTGCTCTAAACCTTTCCTGACAAAGCTTCAAAGGAAACCTTAAAAGGATCCACTTAATTCAAAATTTAACTGCTTGCCAGAAACCACAACAAACAACACTATCTAAAATAACACAATCTTTTAGATAATAAAATAATACAATATATAAATAATAAAATATATCTAACAACAAATGTAAAATTTACAGTACCTGGCATTCTGCAAAATGTTACCAGGGGGAGAAAGAAGGGATTTATGATACACACCAACAAGGAAACTCAATCATTAGAAACAGCTCTGAAATGACAGAGATAATGGGACTAGCAAAAAAAAAACAAACAAAAAAGAAGTTAAAAAATGCTCCTCTTTTGACCATAATGGATAACAGAGACTAAAATTACCCTGTACTTTAAAACACTAAATATCAGAACAAATTGTGTGTGTGTGTATACATATATGCTTATATATATATATATGTATATGTATATGTATGTGTATGTGTATATATATGTGTTTCAAACTTTGGACAACAGGCAACATAAGGAATAGTCTCTGAAAGAAGGAAAATACATGGGGTATAACTTAAGATTTTCAGGTTTACTATCTTGACAGAGATGCCAGGATGCAGCCCTGGGACCAGGAACCCTAAGATAACTCCAAAGTCTGTCTGAAATTAGGGGAAAAGGGTAGTATTCAGACAAACCAAGATGGCTAGAATCCACAGGGCAGAGTGGTAGAGAGGAGAGAGCTGCGACGAGAACGAGCTATCCCAAGAGAAGAGTTGCAGCTACCTTCAGAGCGTACCTCTCTATCTTCAGCTAAGTATCTACCAATCAGTGTAGGCTATAAGAAAACCATCTAAAGCTGGAAAATAAATCACTGGAAATAGAAAGTGGACCAATTATCAAACTTACATGTTTCATAATTTTGGAAAAATTCAGGTTTTCTCAGCAAGAAACAACAACAACAAAACTTTAATGGTAATTTTTTAAATAAGGACTTAAACACTTTCACATCCATTAGTATTACTGGTATCTAGTAAAAATTCTGTCTTCTTACATTTTTATTATTCTTCATACATTTTTAAATTCTTCTTCATACATTTTTAAAAATTCTTGTTATTTCAGTTTTCTTTTGTAGATAGTTTTTATGTATCATTGAAGTACTTATAGAAACATCTTTTCAACTTTTAATACTATTAGATATTTTTAATATGGATCAAAAATATATATATTAACTATCTCCTATACACCAGCATGCTACATAATACAAAAACCATGGGATTCTTTAAAATGCTTTCTTTAAATTACATCTTTTAAAATTCCTAGAATATTTGCACTTCCCTTCTCATTAACAGAAGAAAACTTTAACATCTACCCACATCCAATTTTCAGTCATTGTTAACATAAACCAGTGGTTTACATTCCAATTAGTTCAATTAGATTGCTGATTTTATGTTACTTTTTTCCCAAGAATATTTCTTGATGGCTATCCAGGTAGTACCCTTCGAATTCTCCCCTACTTCATCTCCGAGTCTTTTCATTAGAGGCTGGTGAAACAACTTTCCCAGAGCTATGAGGTAGGAGATTGAAGCAGAAGGTACAGGCTTTCTTCCTCTTAATTAAGGTTTATTTATTGCCTTTTTATATTTAATACAGTAAAAAGTGCAATTATCAGCAGAAAAGAATTTAGAGTTTAAAGGCATTTTGTGTATGTAGTGCATAAATATATGGAAGGATTAGCAATATTACTGACAATAATACAAGGGAATATGCAATGATGTGTCAACCTGAACAATACCAATGGAAAAAGTGTGTGTATAGACTAGAACTTGAAGAAACACCAGCATAGTGCAGATATCAGCAAAATCTAGATCTCTGCAACTGCCAAGAAAGCTGAAAATATGAAAACAGCAAGAGTGTGTCTGTGTGTGAGTGTGTGTGTGTGTGTGTGTGTGTGATGGCAAAACTGACTTTGTGAAAGTATTGAATGGGAAACTATACCACAGAACAAAGTGTCTCCCAGCTTCTGAGGAAATATTAAATGATTTCACAGCAACATGAATGTAAGTAAAAAGAGAACCACTATACTAACTTGAACATATACATATTTAATACCATAGCTTCTGACTCATTATCATATTATTTAGAAAACTATACCTTTTGGTCACCAAATTAAAATAGATAGATTCATAACAAATTTACAGGTAATGCCTTTACAGTGGCTACTTGGTTTACTTTTAGGGTCTGTATATTACAGATTATAGTTAACACTATAAAATCTCATTAACATTTTCTTCTGAAAAGATGCTTTTTATGTTTTGAGCCTAACCATTCTATTCATAAAACTGTAATTTTTTATATTGAATATCCCTTTTCAAATGATATCACACTAGATCCAAATAAGGCTGGCATTAAGTGTTCATTGGAATGCTCCAAGTTCACATGTAGGTAAACCATTCTTACTCTTCTACTTGTAATGTACTGTGTGACACTCATGCATTTCATGATTAAGAATTGCATGAATTATGCTGTTATTTTTATATAAAACAAGTGTTACTTCTTTTTCAAATGAGCATATTAAATCTTCCATTAATAGTGTGATTCTGTAGCTTTTTTTCCCCAAATACAAAGACCTTTAAGACATATTATTTTATTTTTTCTAATTCCCTGGGATTGTGAATAAATCTATTTTATTGTTAGGAAAATTGAAGCCCTCAAAGGTTAAATCACTTGCATAAAACCACAGTCACTAGTGGCCAAACCAGAGTTAAAATTCACACTTTATCTAGAAGATCACATTGCATTTCACTCTGCCACTCTTCCTTCATGAGTAGTTTAGTTCTGGCTACACTCTGAATTAATACAATTCTCATTAGATCTCTCCATCTCCCAGCTGTCAGAAATTAATTTGGACTTCTGGAATTGGCAGGGACAAATCTCTTCTCTCCCAATAAAAAGAGAGCCAGCTGATATTACATTTTTGAGCTTGAAGGAAATGTGATACTATATTAATCATCATATTGAAAACAAACAAGTTTTCCACTTAAATGATTGAATTTCACTGAGCTAGTAAGCTGAAGCTAATTCTCACCAAATATCAAATCCTTCAGCTGCACTGTACACTCTGTGTAGATAAGTACTAACTGCTCAACTGGAAAGGACATTCCTTTCTTTCACATACAATGTAAGAACATTCAAGTCATTGTCCAATAAGGTTACTTTTAAAGATCACTATAAATCTTAAGTGGTACACTTTATGGAATATATTCAAGACTTAAAAAATGATTCCTGGCAAAACTTTAAGAGCTAAGTACACTTGTTTTGATTTAGGAAATGCATTATCTAACCCTGAAGAAACTGCTCCTGTAATTGTTTTGATTTTTTGTTTGCTTGTTTAAAAGTTGAATAAAACAAAATTGCAAATGAGACAAATCTCTTACTTATTTTCATAGCTAAATATGGCTTAAATACATCTAAATTCATGTTAATAAAAATTCTGCTGTTCAGGATGTTGTTAAAAACATATATTTTAATTTCACCAAGTATAGGTATAACTATAACAAGATTAGTATATATACACATACACACAGGATGTATTATATATGTACTATCAGTATATATATGCTAATCTTGTTGATTTGGTAACTCAGTAACAACAAAGTTAGTATATACATATATATACAATAAATCATGAACATATATGTTATATATAGCTTATATATTATATACTTAACATATGTTTGCATATACATAAGTTAGTATATACATATATACATAAGTTAGTATATATGTTAGTATACACACATATATTCAGTAACTCACTAACATATGTCATGTTATATGTAATATATAATATATAATATACATAAATATATAATACATATTATATAATATATATTATATAATATAATAATATGTAATATATATTATATAATATAATATATATTATATGTAATATTATATAATATAATAATATATGTAATCTATATTATATGATATAATATATTATATGTAATCTATATTATATATGTAATATATATTATATATTATGTAATATTAAATATATATCATATAACATATTATATAGTATATAATATATATCATATATGTTTTATGTATTAGGTATTTGGTGAGACAGTTTCAGCTTACTATCTTAGTGAAATTCGATAACTCACTAACAGGGAGTTGATAATTAATGACAATTAAGCTAACAGTGAGTTACTGAATTTCACTAAGATAGTAAGTTGAAACTAAATCTCACCAAATACCTTATCTGCACCCTATGCAGATAAATACTAACTGTTCAACTGGAAAGGGTGTTCCTTTCTTTCACACATAATATAAGAGCATTCAAGTCATTGTCCAATAAGGTTATTCATACCAATACCAGATTCAGATTCACATATGGATGAGAACATCATTTATTAAAAAGTAGTATTATGTAACCTTCCAGGTTCTTTGTCAAAAGACATAAATTGGACTTATTTACTTCTTCATTTTGGAAAATGTAACTATTTCTAACCTTTTCTTAGGTTTGTTTTCTTTGTCATCTTATCTATGATATCAGTTGGAAAGATGTAGACAAATATCTAGCTCTGGATCCAGAATAAAAGGGATAACAGCTGGTTCTAAAGGCTTTCTCTAGCCTCAGGAAAACCTGAGACTTTGAGCTTTGATCTATTTATTTTCTTTCTAATATGAATTCAAGAGATTATCAGGAGCATACCTATACCAGATCCAAGATCAGTGAAACTCAGGCCAAGAACATACACCTGCTTTTTGGTGGGCAGCGTTTGTTTGTTAAGGACTGAGAGTCAACACTGATACGTGGCTGTCCTGGAGGATGGTGGGAATGGGGGATGTCTTCTGCACTCCAGGGATTGTGAGGAAGGCCCCTTGCACACTCCTGTGGAGTTTAAGCCTTCAAGGGACTCCAGAGCTCTGAGCTGAAATCATAGGCACAGACTCAGCCTCATCTCTCATGACTGAGCACATACCAAAATCGGGATGATTTAGACATCAGATCATAGGCCTAGGAGTCAGAAGAGTCCTGCTGTGATGATTTAGGATAGGCTATAGTGTTTACTGTTCTCCATGCTGCCTTAAAAGTAAATATATTTGGTGCTGAATACAGCCCATTGTGCCTTATCCATGTGGTTATAAATCTGAATCCAAGATCACTGTTAGTACAGTAAAATTGGTATTTCAAGAAGGCTGATATTTTTTATTCCTATATATAGGAATATTTACCTTATCTTTTCTTACCTTATTTAAATTTCTGTTGATACTATGACTCAAATAAACACCACTCACCTCCTTATCCAACACACTCACATAAAACCACACCCATTCATGCCCATGCTCTGAAACTCCAGTAAAACTTAGGGTTGACAAGAAAGAGAATGTATCTTGAGCCTCATTCAAATGTGTTTAGTTAGGCATCAGTGTTACAGAGAGCATGGAAGCTTTCAAAATGTAATGGACTTCACAAATCAGCAGAAGTTACAAGTTCACAGATAAGGCCACATCCCCCCACTTCTTATTGAATGGATTATAGAGGAGAACAAGAAGGCTCTTTCTAACAAGCATTTCCTGTGATTCTGATAATCTCAAAATGCATAAATTTCCATTATTTTTAGTCTTCCAGTTTTATTCTCTTTATGTGGAAAACTTTAAGGATTGGGGGAAAAAACCATGAGATGATCTCTCTGTGTATTACTACTTCCTAAGAGGTACATTGGGATTCCTTGATGTGACATAAAGATGGTTTTTATATATGTGGATTTCATTACTCCTATTTCAATTTTTGACCTTTGGGATGAAATGTGGCTGATAACAACTATGGTAAGTAAAGGTAGTTTATCATTTCTCAGGTAATTGCGTGTACTAGAAACCTACAAGGCTTTAGAAATAAATATTTAAGCCTCCTGTCTCACGGGAAATATTAAAGGTCTTATTACCTGGTGCAACTGGTGGGAAGGGAATTACAATATGTATGTTATGTTTGCTCTCAGAAGAAGCAGCAGATAAAATTCAGCAGCATGAAATGAGGTAGCTGAACAGAGACCCACCAGCTGGTAGAGAGTATGCTGCCATGGTGTATATAAACAGAGAGGCCGTTCCCCAGCACCGTGACTAAAATTAGAAACCAGCTACATCATTCCAATAATATGGAAGGACTTAGAGGAAATATTATTCCTAAGTTTTAGGCATACGATGAGAGAAAGAATTCAGAATGGCTGATGGAAACAGTTGAATAACGTACAGTGTAACATAGTGTTATGAGCCGTGTAACTATGCTTTGGCCGATGACAGACCACACATACAATGGTGTCTTAGATTATAATGGAACTGAAAAATTCCTGTCACCTACGGATGTATTGAGGATCCTTATCCTGCTAGGTGAATGTGTATGTTTCTGTCTTAGTTTTTAATAAAAAATGTTTAAAAAGTAAAAAAAAAAAAAAAAAAAGGTTAAAAATAGAAAAAAGCTTACTCAATAAGGACGTAAAGAAAACATTTTTACACAACTGTACAATGTATTTTTGTTTTAATGTAAATGTTATTACGAAAGAGTCAAAAAGTTACAGAAATAAAAGTTTACAAGGTAAAAATTTTACAGTAGGCTAAGGTTGATTTATTGTCGAAGAAAGACTTGTTTTATATTAATTTGGGGTAACCTAAGTGTACAGTGTTTATAAAGCCTACAGTGGTATATAGTAATGTTCTAGGCTTCACATTCACTCACCACTTACTCACTGACTCACCTAGAGCAACTTTCAGGCCTATAAGCTCCATTCATAGTAAGTGACGTATACAGGTGTATTATATTTTATCTCTTATAACATATATTTATAATATCTTTTCTGTATTTAGATATGATACACAAATACTTACCACTATGTTACAATGGCCTACAGTATTCAATATAGTCAGATGCTGTACAGGTTTGTAGCCCAGGAGTAATAGGTGGTACAATAAAGACTAGGTGTGTAGTAGGCTATACCCTCTAGCTTATTGTCAGTACACTCTAGGATGTTTGCACAATGACTAAATAACCTAAGAATGCATTGCTCAGAATGTATCACTGTGAAGTGACACATGCTTGCAATAACAAACTCTAATATTCAGTGTTTTTATATAAATTGATGATAATTAAGCTTTTATCTTTTATAAGCATGTTGTTTTGATTGTTTCTGTGCAGATTATTTTGGCATCATACAAGTGTGTTAAATATACCTGAGTCTCATTATCTTCCTGTCTGTGCAAGAAAAGAGATTTGCAATGAGGAGTATTGTTGGGAAACAACAGGAAAGGCAAACAAAAATTGGTTGCGTGAAGAAAGGAAAGAATAGCTAAGTACTTGGTCAAATAGATAATCTACCCTCAACTTTAAACAACACCATGTTAAAATTACATTCTTGGGAAACACAGAGAGTAGATGTTGTATCCTCACCACAAAAATAATCACAAGGTGAGGTAATGCATTTGTTAATTATCTGGAGTTAAACATTCCACAGTGTATATATGCTTCAAAGCACTGTATTGTATGTGATAAATACAAACAAAAATTGTGTTGAAGAAATAAAAGTGTTTTCTTCTTTTTCTGGGACACAGTATTATTTTCTGTGAAATCTATTGTTGTACAGGAAATCCCCACAGTCCCGAGTTACAATTGGAAATCACTGGGGAGAAAGATAAGGGGATGATGGATATAATTTTTATTGAACATTTATATATATGATTAAAATATGAATATATTGAGTGTGTGAGTGTGTATGTGTATGTAGACACCTCCACACACATCTAATTCTCCAAACAACTCTGGAGGTAGGCATCGTTTGGTAGACATTAATCTTTATAGATGAGAAAGTTAGGGTTTACTTAAATAACTTGCTTGTGGTTACTCGGCTACTAAGTGCTGAGCTGAGTTTAAAACCAGGTCTGTGTTGCTCCACACCCATTTTTTGCTGTTCCCACGTATAAAGGTTACTGGAACACCAGGGGTTCAGTTTAGGTCCTGCTGTTTGCTGCACAGAAAGCCAATCACTGGGAAAATGAGTATTGCCAAGAAAGAGGGCTTTAATCGGGTGCTGTCGCTTAGGAGGTGGGAGATCAGTATCAAATCCATTTCCCTGACTGAGTAAAATTTGGGGTTTATATAGCAGGGAAGAAATGTAACCATATGTGGCAAAACAGGATTTAAGGAGGCATAAGCAAGAGGAATTGGTCAACAGGAAGCCAGTGATCATCCAGGCAATTGTGATGGGTGAAGGGTTTGGCATCTCATTGAATGCAAAGATTTTGTAAGTTTCAGTTCCTTGATTCTGTCTGCAAGGCTTGATTATTGGTTTCCTGACAAAGGAACTCAAATAATACAAATGTAACTTTCTTCAGTTTTAAAACTGGGTGGATCAATTATGTTTATTCAAGAAATAATAAACATTAGCTCAATGGGACAATTGGACCAGTTTCATAAGCACAGATGGCCTAAGCCTGATTATTGGCAAAGAAATCCAAAAAAACAATACCAGACAGACATAAAACCATATATTATTGAAGATCCAAATGATGCCTTAAAGTTAGATCCCATTAACTGAGATAAATTCAATGAGTTTCTCTTCTTTGGCAGAAAGGTAAATAAAATAATTAAAATAAAGTGCTCAGTGGAAAATAAGTTGTTCCCTCCAATGCCTTGGAAAATTAAGACACATGTAAACAATTTCAGTTCACTATTTAATAATGCAAGTAAGTATTCTGGGGTGCAGAGAGATGAAAAATCTAAAAATTGCCTGTGTTTGCCAAGGAAGAGTTTACAGGGGAGGTATCATTTTGGTGGGTATTCAAGACAAGGTAGGGATTTGTTAGTTGTAGAAAGAGAGAAGTTGTTTACTTGCCTACACAAGAAAAATGACATTCTTTATTGATACCACAAAGGATGAAAATCGTGCATAATCTGAGGACGCATTCATTTTTATAATCATTTAAATGACCCTACATTTCTAGAGAATTCTGTAGCTTGTGAACCATGAAAGTTTAGTGATTAACAGTTCACTGGAACATATTAATTTACATCTCCAAAGTGGGGAAGAGGTGATTCTTTTTCATTTATCAACTTCCTCCATCTAAATGGACCTCAGCCTTGCAGAAAGGGCTTCATGGTTTTGTCCTTTCTCTTACTGATCCATATTGGCTGATACTGAATTTAGGGAGACTCAAGATAGATTAATTAAATTAACTGATCCCTTTGCAAAGTCACATTGGGGGCAATTTAATATATATTTTTTTCTGTTTAGCTGGTTGAGAAAGAAAATTCAGGCTCAACGGTATAAAATACTGTTTTAATTAAATCCAAAGAGGAATGTAGCCTTAGTTTCTGGCTTAACTTCCTTAATTATGTAAATTAATTTTAGAGTAACTTTGTTTTATGAAAGTGAATATATTTTTGCAAAATTATTTTACACTGCCCATCAGGAGAAACGTCACAAGTCAAATTTTGCTTTATTCATTTCTTTTGATCAGTAAATAAAATCTCAAAGTAAGACTAGGCCATTTTCAGGAACTCTTTGAATTAAAAATAATCAGAAATAAATTTAAATCCCAAAGTGCTGTAATTTTTCAAAGCAAGAAAAGCACGAAGACCACAACCCCATAGCTATGTATCCAAATACATTTCTGAAAAAATACTTGAGCATACATTGAGGCAAATGCTATAGTTTGCTCTACCTCTTTCCTAATATATGTGTGTGTGTTTATATGTATATATATAATTTTAATAAAGTAAAAATGTTATTAATAAAAATTGGATTGCTTTATATTATAAACACCTTTTATATCTCTTCAGATATCTAAACAAAATATTATTGAAATTGCCTTTTTCAAAAAGATAGGTGTATGGCTTCTATTCTTTGGTGACATATTCTTTCTCATCCCTACATATAATGAAGAAATATAGATCTGAATGCCTCATAAGTTGCAAAATTGTAACTAGTTTTATAGTTTCTCTATATAAAATGGACTTAATTACTGTTTACATCATCATGAATCTGGAACAATTTCACTGTGCCAAAAAATGTGATCGAACCAAAATATTTGCTGTGATATATCCGTAGACACCATAGTCAGCCTAATTGAACAAAATCAGCCACGTTTGTTATTGGTGTAGCCATTATACAGGACAGCTAATCAGCGTGTCAAGGAACTGAAAGTGATACATGGAAAAAGATTAATGCATAGAAGAAAGAGACAGGGAAAGCAAGAGAGAAAAAATATGTTTCAGACAAAACATGTGCACACTTACGTATTTGAATATTCTTTCTCCTCTCTGTCTCTCTCTCCTACATATGTAAATAGCATTTCTGCACTTTCTTATCATTTTGCACATTTAGGCTGCATTGTAGGAATAGAGCATGAGTTTGATGATGAATTAGTTATACTTATGACATTCACTGTTCACTAGATAAATGTGGGTAGGTAGATACACATGCCGCTTGAACATGTCAATATGAACACAGTTTGAGATAATGGATTTCCAACTCACAGCTGTGAATGTCTCACACTTTCAGCAATTTTACCCACTATTTAATATTGACATTTATAATAGAGCCCTGTCAAAAGAAAGCATATGTAAAATTAGTTTTATTTCAACTTTCCATGAAATGGTGAAAGATCAGGATTTGGCATGTAGCTTAACAGCCTGTTTGATGGAAAAAATATGAACCTCAGGGTCCTATCTAGATTGAATATTTGCTTCATCATTTTGAACTCACATAACCTACAGAAAGTTGCTTAACTACTCTGAAATACAGCATTCATGTCAATAAAAAGGGATGTCATGTGTGAGATGTTACCTCACACTCTATAAATATTAGTTAACTTTTGAGTCCTTAGAACTGCTTGTTTTGGGGTTGAATACATATATACGTACATATACACATATATTTATGTATATGTACACTTATATATATAAAACCGATGATATTAAAGTTCCACATTACAAGAGAGATATATAGATATAAAATCACTACAATAACACTTATGATTTTAATTGTTTTTATGTTTACATCTGTTCCACCGTTGGGGAGTGAGAAATTATCTAATTAACATAGTCTGAGGAGAGAGTCATAGCATACTATGAGAAACAACATGTAAGTTTTACATTGTCTTGTTTATATTACTAAAAAAGGAACAATGACAAAAATACTTGTTAAAGAGTGGTTTTCTTACTCTTTCGCTGTCAATTACATCTACAAATTCTCCTTTAGGACTGAATTTATTACTTTACTTTTGTGGATTAAATTTGCCTTGATATGCCTTCAATTTTCTATCTTGTCTATTATATACGTTGCTATCAGATTAGGCACCTGTGGCTCAGGGTCATTATCTTCATGAGCAGGATTCACCTCTGTAACAATGGAAAACTGTGGAACTGAATTCAGAAAAAGTGAGAAAGAGTCCCTAAGATTATACGTTAAATTTTAATATTTCTTGCACAGAATAACTTTCTGAGTGTTCATCACTATAATATTCTTATCATTACCATTGACTACATTCCAAGGGACTATCTGGTACTAAGATCAATTAAAGGAATCACAATTTATTTTCTGAAGTATATATAAGTTAAAAATTGTTTCTTCTTATAAAACAAGGCTACAAAAATTGGTCAATCCAATACATTCTGTCACGTATCTTCCGTACTTTCATCGTACCCATTAGAAGTTAAAGTTACGATAGGTTGGATATCTAAACTTCCCATAGAGACCGGGAGAAAAGCCTCATGCCTGTAATCCCAGAAGTTTGGGAGACCAAGGCAGGAGGACTGCTTGAGGCCAGGAGTTTGAGATCAGCCTGGTCAACATAGTGAAACCACATCTCTACAAAAAATGAATTCACTGGTGTGGTGATACACACCAGCAGTTCAAGGTACACAAGACTCAGGTAAGGGGGTTGCCTCAGCCCTGGAGTTTGAGGCTGTAGTGAGTCGTGACTGTGTCTCTGCATTCCAGGTTGGGTCACAGAAAGAGAGCCTGTCTCAAAGAATTAAATACATAAAAATGAACAAACTTCCCAAAAGCCAAAAAATGGTGCTTATCTAAGTAACATCTTCCTATAAAATTGTAACCAACACCATTTTTTCTCATTCTAAAAAATTTCCGCTCAAAACTAGGCATGTCAGTGTATGTCAAAGGCATGTTAATAAATCTAAACAAGTTATTTGGAGCGTGTTTGTACGTCTTTTTTCTGAAAAACTCTGATGCCATCAATCTAGCAAAAATAATTTCATTTTCATAAATTCATACCAATTTATCTGCTTAATGTGCTGAAAATCTAGTTATATGAATATAGTCAACTAAAAATTATTCACATTTTTTAGATTTACTTTTTTAAAAGTGAACTTTATATTTTCACATTTGCCAAAAGTTCACTTACCAATATCTGTGAATAGTTAGAAAATAATAAAACTAGAGAAACTAAAACTATATTAGAGTTATAATTGCATATACATATATAAATATGAAAAAATAGATTGTTGTAAGGGGGCAGAAACATCCTTGAGTGTAAACTTGTGCAAACAATGCTACAATTCCACTCCTGAGGGGACATAGGTTGTTTTAAAACCATTTCTAAAATTTAATTCCAGAATGACGACATCTAGGGAAGTATATATTTTTATCTATTTTTATTATACAAATTGGGTAAAAGAACAAATAGTGGCGAAATGTTAAGTTCTCAACTTTCATAATGAAGTAGTTTAAGATGCATTCTGAATGTCAACAAGTAAGAGGTTTCAACACTTTAACCATTTAAGTAGCATACATTTTCAATGCTAAACAGAAGGCCATGGAAAATCAACACTAGTATATTATTTGTGCTTACGTATTAATTGCTTGAGGATGTAAAATGTTACAATTCTTTATTTTTACACTAACCAACTGAAGCGGAAAACTGAGATAATTCCCACAAGCAGAAATCACATTTGCTTCAATTATGTGGATACTTCAGAAGAAAGTAATCTTTATGTTATAATTACTTACATCATTCAACTTTAATCTTGATGCAGCTTTGGCATGCTGGTTACAATGATGGGAAATTTTTTTAACACAATATATTATACTTTATGAAGATTTTTGATCTAAAATTAGCTCTAGAAATCTTAGGTATCCAAAGACATGGGAAGAAATAAGGTAACTGTTTCAAAATTATCATAATAAGGTAGAAGCCAGTGATGACTTACAATACAATAAAGCATCTCAAAGACAGTCTTAAAATTGATTATTTTAAAGGTCATTGTTGAAGTATCTAAGGCAACCAGATCGAATTTTGGAAGTAAATATCAGCAGTTACTTGCCAGAACATGTGGTTTAAAGATTTCTTACACAAGGCAACATGTTGCACAGCTTTACAACGGCATAAATATAATTTAGAACACACAGTGATCTAAACCCTAACCTGATTTGCGACTGCTGACACTAAGTAGAAGAAAAAAGGCAACAACGTTTTCCCCAGTGATTGTAATGCTTAGTGCTAACTTTGTGAACCTGATTTTTTTTAAGTAAGTTTATCCTGTTTTATAAAGAAGATTTTTCTCCATTATTGTCCAAATTTTTCTGCATTACTTTTTCAAGAGCATTAATCTTTGAGACACATTTTTGGCTATGTAACTTTTCAATTTTTGGCCCTAGATGCGATAAAGGACACATTTCCCCCCAAATCTTAGGAGATTGGTTTACACTGATGCCGAAGAGGGTGTTTTTTTTTTTCTTTTTTTAATAAATTAAGATAAATATGTTAGCATAAGTGCTCTTTTCAAAAATATTTAGAACTTTAAGAGTTGAGAGTCTGTCTAAAAACACAATTGCCATAAATGACATTGTGATTTGAAAGAGTGTGTTGATATATATACAGACACACACACGCACAGTTAATAGACTGTGCTATACAATAAATGTTAGTATATCCATCAAGTCACCAAAGAGAATTGCATTATTAACATTCATTAACTTTGTAACAGATAACTTAATTGTGCAAATAACCCAAAGCTATGTAATTAGGATGTGATTATATTCTCATTTCTTTAAGACAAGATGAACTTATAGTTAAAGCAACTGGTGCAAACGAAAAGGAAAATGTGAAATTAGGCTATACATCAAATATTAAATACTTATTCTCCTTTGTTACTAAGTGTAAATGGATTGTTCAATTATCTGCGTTATATAACAATTTTCTATTAAATGACTATGTAAAATTAAGCCCTCATATAGTTTCTTTTCTCATTACAGTCAAAATGTTCCACATTATTTGGGGATGACAGAACTGGTTCCTTGTTGCTTTAGTTATGTTTATATTCAATAGGCTAGAATAACTAAAATTTAAGCATTGGTGTTTATAAATGTAAATTTCCAGGGGCAAGAGTAAAGTAACCACTTAAGAAAGGCAAATTAGTCATACTTTTTTGGTACAAAAAATTTTGAGGATGCCAACATCTGATAACAGCTGAGGAAAGCTTAACTCTTCGTTCCAGGCAAAGCAGTTTTTTTCATCTTTTTGGTTATCTCTGTACTTCAAACTACTGGGAATGAACATCCATATTAACAAAGAAAGTTTACTGGAAATGATATTTATTTTTAGCATATCTTTTTAGATAATTTTCCTTTCACTCAAAGTTATTCACAATTTAAAATTTTTGTATGTTTTATTTTAAACAAAGTAGTTTTACAAATACATTGACATCAGATAAATGTATCTTAACCCTGATTTATTAAATATAATATGATAGGAAGTAATAGGTAAAATTACCTAACTCCTAAATCATTATGAGTTATGGCAGCACAAATTAGTGATACTACTGATCACTAGTGACAAGAGGCAGAGAAATTCTAGCCAGAAAAGGGCAGGTCCCCAACGAAATCCCACACTCAAGCCACAAAGCCTGAAGCTGTGCCAAAAGTGAGAACTTGTATCCCTGCTTTCCTGCTCAAATGTTGCCTTTTGCTAAACTACCCATGGTCTGCCCCACCCCCATCCTGTGCCTAGCTGGCACACAGGAGACACATCCCCAGACCCAGCTGGCACACAGGAGACACATCCCCAGACCCAGCTGGCACACAGGAGAAGTAGCTGGCTGCCAGAGAGAACCAGCTTGACTTCAGAAGAACAGCTTGTTGGTGTAACTGCAGAGTATCTCCAGGGCAAGATTACCTACCCACCCCCCATCACCGTTTCAGCATCCCTTTCCACTGAAAACCACTTTCATTAGCAATAAATTCTTCCGCATTTACCATCCTTCAATTCATTCCTGTGACCTCATTTATCCCGGATGCCGGACAAGAGCTCAGGAGCCAGGAGTGAGGATACAAAAGGCTGTCACCCTGGCCCTTTGCCCTCACTGGTGGAGGGCAGCTGTCCCACACGAAAGCGTCGAGGGCCCACTGAGCTGTTAACACGTAAGCCGTCTGTGGACAGCACAGCTAAAAGAGCACTGTAAAGGCGCCCCTTGGGGCTTCAGGCGTCGCAGGCATCCTGCCTGGACGCTGCTGGTCCTGCACCGAGTTTGCTTCTGCTGGAGCCTAAAGTGCTTGTTCCAGAGCCCAAAAGTGATTGATTGCTCCGGCTCCTGCACCAGCTCACCTGTGCGCTTCCTTCCACGAGGGGTGGAATGCAGCGGTCTGCGTGAATGGAGTTCGATACCACCTGCGCCTAAGCGGCCGGCTGATTCCAGCACTCCAGTTCCCTCCCGCCAGGAGTTGACAGTTGTGGACTAAGTAAACAAGGCTCCCTTATCATGAGTCCAGCAAAGGGGTCAAGGAAACACTTTGCCTCACCACCTTTTTTTTTTTTTTTTTTTTTTTGAGATGGAGTCTTGCTCTGTCGCCCAGGCTGGAGTGCAGTGGCAGAATCTCGGCTCGCGGCACCCTGCACCTCCCGGGTTCAAGCAGTTCTCTGCCTCAGCCTCCCGAGTAGCTGGGATTACAGGCGCCCGCCACCATGCCCGGCTAATTTTTGTATTTTTAGTAGAGACAGGGTTTCGCCATGTTGGTCAGGCTGGTCTTGAACTCCTACCTAATGATCCCCCCACCTTGACCTCCTAAAGTGCTCGGATTACAGGTGTGAGCCACCGAGCCCAGCTCGCTACCTTATTCCTAACAGAAAAGGAAAAAAAAAAATTGTGCATTATCCTTCAGTACCAATGTTTTTGTAATCTATAACTTCTTTTAACATAGGTGAACTAACCCTATATACTCATTTGAGCATATTTTAAATTTCAAATCTATGTGGGGAGTCAGACTTACCACAACTTTTAGGCCTGTCTCCCTTCTTTAGGCTTTGAGTGTTCATGTGTCCCCAAATTTTACATGTTGAAATTCTAATTCCTAAGGTGATATTAGCAGGTAGGGCCTTTGGGAAGTGATTAGGTCATGGGGGCAGAGCGCTTGTGAATGGGATTATATAAAGGAGATATAAAGTGCCTGTATAAAGGAGATCTCAGAGATACCTCTGCCACTTCTACCATGTGAGGATGCAGGAAGAGGGGCCTCACCTGACACCAGCTCTGCTGACACCTTGGTCTTGGACTTCTCTTTTTTTTTTTTTTTTTTTTTTGAGACAGAGTCTTGCTCTGTGCCCCAGGCTGGAGTGCAGTGGCGCGATCTCGGCTCACTGCAAGCTCCGCCTCCCGGGTTCCCACCATTCTCCTGCCTCAGCCTCCCGGGTAGCTGGGACTACAGGCGCCCGCCACCACGCCCGGCTAATTTTCTTGTATTTTTAGTAGAGACGGGGTTTCACTGTGTTAGCCAGGATGGTCTCGATCTCCTGACCTCGTGATCCGCCCGCCTCGGCCTCCCAAAGTGCTGGGATTACAGGCTTGAGCCACCGCGCCCGGCCGGTCTTGGACTTTTCTTATGATGAATGCATTTCCTTTATGAAAAATGAAGGTCGTCAATTTCTGTTGTGTATAAGTTTCCAAGTGATTTTGTTATGAAAGCCTGAATGAACCAAGACTCTTCCAAGCAAATTTTCTTGGATCCACCTTACTATGAAGAGATAATTTGTGCCTGGGTCTGCAATGTGTCTGCATCCTAGGTAAGCGGTTCATCTATAACACCAGCTGCTTAAAATCATATTTTTTTCCTTCTCTTTAAACATAGTTCGTCATTTAGCTTGGTTATTTAATGTCATGTATACTAATTTTCAGCACAAAGGTAAAATTTTAAAATGGTCATGAAGATAATGTTTCTTTCAGCACTCTCTGGTAATACTAGAGACAACAACATCCAATGCTTGAAAATCTAATCTTTTTAAATTTTTTTGAGACAAGATCTCACTCTGTCGCCCAGAATGGAATGCAGTGGCATAAACTTGGTTTACTGCAGCCTCCGCCTCCTGGTTTCAAGCGATTCTCCCACCTCAGCCTCCCGAGTAGCTGGGACTACAGGTGCACGCCACTTTATATTTTTAGTAGAGACAGGGTTTCACCATGTTGGCCAGGCTGGCCTTGAACTCCTGCCCTCAAGTGATCCACCCACCTCAGCCTCCTAAAGTGCTGGGATTACAGGCCTGAGCCACTGCACCTGGCAAAAATCTGATCTTCACCTTATGTTACGTGATTGTGCAGCCACTTAGTGTATTTTCCTACTTTAACAAACCTAAAACTTTTTAATTTTAATTTTATAAATGAAAAATAATATGTAAACAGAAAAGTGCACATATATTCAATTTGTAGTACTCAAAAGTATAAATTGAATTCTTGCAGAATGAACACCCCATACCAGTATAAATAGGTAGGAATTATGAATTTGAATATTATGAACAACCTAGAAGTTCCCTGGCATTCACTACTGCCTCAAGGATAGTTGGTATCCTGATGTTAGCGGTATGCTCTTTGCCTATTTTCATTCTTTTTTTTTTTGAGACGGAGTTTCACTCTTGCTGCCCAGGCTGGAGTGCAATGGCGTGATCTTGGCTCACCACAACCTCCGTCTTCCTGGTTCAAGCGATTCTCCTGTCTCAGCCGCCTGAGTAGGTGGCATTACAAGCATGTGCCACCATGCCTGGCTAATTTTTTGTATTTTTAGTAGAGACGGGGTTTTACCATGTTGGTCAGGCTGGTCTTGAACTCCTGACTCAGGTGATCCACCCACCTCGGCCTCCCAGAGTGCTGGGATTACAGGCATGAGCCACTGCATCTGGCCTATTTTCATTCTTTATGTATGTAAACTCATAGATATATCTGAGACTTCTTTTACTCCATATTATATGAGGCCCATGTAAGTTTTTGCATACTATTGTAATCATTCGTTCTCTTCGTTAAATAGCGTGTCATTAGGTGAATAATTCACTATGTATTTGTCCATTGTATTGCTGATGGACATTTGGGTTACACCCAGTTTTGAGATACTATGAATTGCACATATTTTTCTTACTGTTTTGTTTTGCTTCAATGAGCGTATATATTTATCTTGGGTACATAAATAAAACTAGAATTGTCATGTAATATAGTATTTGCATATTTAATTGACTTTTAGAAATAATTTTATAATAGTCTAAAAATAGTGTAAGCAATATATGAAAATCCTTGTTAACTCCAGATATACACCAACACTTGGTATATATCTTTTTCATTTTAGCCATCTTGATGTTTGGAGTGTTTTTAATTTGCATTTCCCTAATAACAAGTGAAGTTGAGCACATTTTTGTTTACTGTCCTCAACATTTGGATAAATTTATCTTCCAGATCAACTTAGATGTAGCTGACTCTGGATGCTTTTGGGTCCTTGTGTTTTGAATATTTCTTCAGACTTTTGAAGTACTCTAACTTACTTCAAAAGCTATTAAGATTATGTCTTGTGAACAAAAGTTCTCTGAGAAAGAATTTGGAAGAAAGAGATATTTTCTTCCTTTGAACAGTTTGCAAATTCAGCAGACAGCCTTCAGTGGAAATCGAAGGTGCTGTCCAGAGAACAGAGGGTTCAGGTTTTTGTTTGTTTGTTTTTTGAGACAGAGTCTCGCTTTATTGCCCAGGCTAGAGTGCAATGGCATGATCTCGGCTCACTGCAACCTCTGCCTTCTGGGTTCAAGCGATTCTCCTGCCTCAGCCTCCGGAGCAGCTGGGATTGCAGGCGCCCACCACCTCGCCTGGGTAATTTTTGTATTTTTAGTCGAGACAGGATTTCACCATGTTGGTCAGGCTGGTCTTGAACTCCTGACCTCAAGCAATCCACCAGCCTCAGCCTCCCAAAGTCCTGGGATTACAGGTGTGAGTCACCGTGCCCGGCCGGGTTCAGGTTTTATAGCAAAAGTTTCCAGTCTGGTTCCCAATTAGGTTTGTTTATGCAAACAAAGAATTCAAAGTCACCTGATTGATCAACACAACTGAGTCATGATTGGTCAATATAGCTGAGCTCTGAGCGGCAGGGGCAGGTGAGCTCTGATTATTTAGTTCAGGTGAACTCTGACTGGTTCCTTTCCAATCCCCAAATCATAAAGTTTCTGTCAGACGTTTCTTTCAAAGACTGTGGGGAGAGGTGGGTTCTCACTGTAATGTATCTTGGCACTGACAAGAGGAGCTGGTTCGGCTGCTTGTAGACAAGGAAGTCCTGTGATAATTTTACAAAATCTTTCTGAGAACATAGTATGTGACTGCCTCCCTCACCCAACTGCCTGGTTCTGTTTTAACTCACTTCACTTAGCCAGCGAGAGTCCACATCGTCTGTGCACTAGTGATGCTTAAACACTGTTCAGGTCACTTTTATTCGTATGCAAAGATTTTGGCAAGGTTTAGTCCTTGGAGACACTTAGATTTAAAACAAATCCTACTGAAACAATTCTTCATAGCATTTTAACACTGCAGTGACACAAGTGTGTCAAATACAATGTAAAGTGGGTTCCATGGGACTAACAGGTTCTTCTGGTGAGCCCAAGTCATGCTCCGTGGCTTGGTCAGCACATATTCTGGGACTGAATGGTTAGGTAAGGGCTCCTGTGATATTTGAAAACTCACAGAAAGCTGTATGGCAATAAAAATGGGGAATTTAAGAAACAAAATAATTGCAGACTGAAAATAGCATTTTAAATGTTTTCTTTCAATAAATAAAAAATAATGGAGGGTTTCCATGTCAAGCATTTTCTGACTCCTTCTTTATTATGCCTAGTACTCTTCATTAAATGAACTGAATGACTGTAAGATTAACCAAGGGGATTTTCAATGGATATACAGACAGGATCAAAATTTTAAAGGACCGCCAAATTTCTACTCATTCATTGTAAAAGTATAATGCATATTTTAGGTAGATTTTTTTCTTTTTTTGTTGGTTTTGTGTTTGTACTTGCATGGCAATTAAGGACTCCAAGTTAGCAAGTAAAAGTCATCAGGACTACTTGTTACTTTCATGGAGTTTATCAACATTTCTTTCCCTTCTATTTTCCATAATTTCTTAGTGTGTGTGGAGAGAATGAAATAAACAAATAAACACAATACATTTTTTCACAACTGATTTAAATAAAATCTTAGATTTTTTTGAAAGTTTTAGAATGGGGAAATGGTTTGAAAAATTTGTGAATTTCATAGTCATGTGTTTTTTTTTTTAATTTTAGGTTTTTCTGCTTCTAGATTATCTGTTACCTAAGGACAACAAATAACCCAGTAGTTTTTCATTTTTTCAGGTCTTTAGAAATGTGCTCATTGTTGCTCTGTTGCTTCTTTTTCTTCTATTTTTCAATTCCAAATTACATTCATGGGAAATAGAGCCTAACTAGATTTTGGAGAAGTTTTAGCTCATTGTACAATTCTCAGTTCATAAGAAAAGAAGCATGTATTTAGAAATATTACTGAATTTAGGAGGGTTACTCACAGAGGCTTTTAAAAATACACATTCCATCCTTTGTATTTCCATGACTATTGTCCTATTTCAATTTCTCATTAATTTTCATATTGGCTTATTAAAACACTTCAGTACTTGAAACACTATTAGCAGTTTCTCCAGCTACTAATCTGTTTACTGCATTGCTTCCAACTTATATTGTGTGTGTTTATTTTTCAATTTAGTTTGAAACATTTGAGCAGGAGCAATGTATCATATGTGCATTTGCATATACCAGTTAATTCTAATTTTCATGTATGCCCTGTGGTTGGTTACTTTATTAGAAGCCCTTTGGGTGTGCTACTATCTGTGGTGCTTGGTTTCAGAAGGTGTAAAAACCACTGACATCAACTCTACTGGGGCTAGTCCTTCAAGTTTAGAGGATTTTGGTCTTGCCTAACTCCTCATTATGCAAGCTCCTGCTGTTGAAACTGACCATAAGTTTTGTCCATTCTGCCAGAAAAATAATCTCTCCTCTCTTTTGGGGCAGATCTCTCATTCAATGTTTTTGGTGGAGATTTGACATCGGAAATGTGATTGTTCTAATATGCTTTTGTTACCAAGCACTGTCTGTCATTGAGGACAGAGATGAGAAAAATTAGCACCCTCATCTTGTCGCTCCCATTTCTGCCTTGTTTAGCATTGAGACTGTTGCTATGCACCAAAAATTTGACTTTTGTCAAGTTGTTATGTTTGCTTCGATAAGTCAAGGACATAGGTTTGGCTTCCTGAAATATCACCAAGCATATGTTAGCAACTCCAGAACAATTCAAGGCTCACCTTGTTCTGTAACCATGCATTCAAGAATCTTCCCTATTCAAAGTCCATTCCAAATTCAACTGTAATTATTGCTTCTCACAGGCTAACCTTAAGCCATATAACCCAACCACTGTTTCTTGAGTATTCTCCTGGTGGCTTGTTTTTTCAAATATTTGCTCAGGTTCTGTTTTTGAATTAAAATACCTTTTCTCTCATGATTTCCACTTACCCAAATTCTACTACTATTTTAGTGTTTGTCGGTCTTGCCACCCTAAAGGACTATCCTTTTTGTATTCCTTGAGAACATTTAAAAAAAAAAATATACCACACTTTTTATCATCACATAGAGGTCTTACATTTAATACTTGACTACACAGGTCTTGCTGGCAGCATATTCTTTTGATAAATTCCAGCACCTACCTCAACTTCAGGTACATAATGAAGTTCACTAAAAATTACAGTACATTGTATAAGAGTTTACTTTTTCATGTAATTACCTGTGTATGATTATTGTACAATCAATAACATTTTATAATCACAGTGGCTAAACAGCAGGTGTAAACCAGTTGTCCTTGTCTATGCATGTGAGAACTTGGTCAAACTTGTTAGATTTTCATCACTACAATCAAGTTGTATGGATTGTTGTCACTTTGTGTGCTGGTTTAATTGCCATTTAAGATCTTTCAAAAATTTCAAAATGTCTCATCATTGAAATGAAAAGTTATTGTGTTCACAGAAAGGAAAAGAAAGGGAGCAGTGGGGCATAACATGATATTAGTGAAACAAATAGTCTTCATAGAGAGAATGACAGATAGTCCATATTGTCTCACAAAGCTGCATCCAAGTGCTTTATGGTAAGAAAGAAAAATACCCATAAGCAGATAATGTTTAACTATTGACATACATGTAAAATGATTGCCAATCCCATACCAGGGATTGTAAACCAAATAAAGATAAAAATCACAAAATCCCTTGAAACAGATAAAAGAAACTAGAAAGTAATGAGAGGATTATGCAACGGATTCAAGTGTAGCCTAGGCTTATTAATTTATGCTAGACTTGAATTCACGAAGTGTTCTTCCTTTATAAGTGATTCATAAAATAACAGTGTATCTTATAATTGATGGCATATTAAAGTCAAAGCTTATGCTGAGTGAATAAAGAGATGAAGGGATACATGATAAAATTTCATCTAGATAATACAATTCTGAAATTATGTTCACAATACTGCAAACCATTAGTTTGGGATGTGATTTGGGTTGTACTTTCTCAGGTTAGCCAAAATACAGGAAATCCAACACATATTGGAATGAAATAACTTCTTACTCCCAAAAGGAAACAAGTTATTCTTTTGAAATCTAGTATATACATGTGTCTATGTATGTATGTGCATGTATATGAAATATGATTATAGATGTACACATTTGTCTATCATTGATTATACTGTTACTTCACAGCATGGAGTTAAGCAAATGTTTCTCTTAGTGTGAACATTTAGAAGTCAGGAGATGTTCTGCTGTGGCTCGATACATAGTGGCTCCATATACAGAAAACAATCATTTTCCAAATTTCCCAATTCAATGTACTATCTAAATAATAATTACAAAATACTGCTGGTGGCTCTATCACAATCCAAACTACAATATTATCCATAATAAATAAGTGACATAAAATAACATTTACAAGTGTTTGTCTTTGAGATGTGTACACTAAAATATATTTGTTGAAAAGTCTCTCTATGTTTAAATGAATAATTTTAACAGTGGAAACAGATGTAGGTTTTGTCTACACCTGTGCCCTCCCTGAGAATTTCTTGACAGTATTTCCACTGCCATATGTATTTTAGAGACATAACATTCTCAAGTTCTTTTCTCCTTGGTTAGTGTTAACATCTATCTGCTTTACCTATACCTATAGTATTAACTCCAAACTAGTACTCACTCCAAACATGTGGGGAATTGATGACTTATTTATCAATTTAGAAGCATAACCAAAACCAAATTGTTTTATGATGCTATGATGTCACTCTTGACCTCCTGATGATCCACAAAAAATTTATTTTAGTGACCCCAGTGAAAAACAAAACCCTTAGATGAGAACAGTATTATTTTTAAAATAGTTAAATTGATCCACATTTGGAATTAAGAGGAATTTCAGGCTGGAAGGAATGAGAGGAAGGAGTGAAGAGAAATTACCAGGACACTTGTTGTGTGCCTTAAAGACATTTAAGAACACAGGTATCTAATGTGAAGTTGGCTGTGCTTCTGAAGATAGCCTTCTCCCTGTAAATATTCCTCCTTCCTTCTCGAGCCTGTACTTCCTCTCCTCACTTGAGCCTAACTCCACCTCAGCTATCTCAGTGATGATCAGTAAATGCTGTGGCAGAGAATTATTTGGAGACGAAACTGAAGGATTCCATGTGTGTCTGGAGGTGCAGGATGTGTCTAAGGTTTATTTGTGGGTCTGAGATATAGGATACCCATGAGCGACAAAACGTGTAGGAGAGCAGACCAGCCCATCAGCAAACCTGATTCTGCAGAAGGAAAAGAAAAGCTCAGCAGGTCCTCATGACAATGAAAGCCCCTGAGGTATCCACAGAAATCTGAAGGTGGGCTTGGAAGTGCTACTTGGTGCGGAATTCCAATAGTTCCAAATGGTTGAGGCCAACAGATTGGAAATGAGCTTATTCATGTTTCAAAGGCAATAAAACCTCAAAAGACATCTTGGCTATATTTATATGACAAGTGCAAGGAATTCGGCTGAATTGACCTAGCTAGACCACCAATTGTTCCTGGCCTATGCCGATTACCCTTTGATAGAAGATTATTCATGTAAAGATCAATTGTGTCAAATACATAAATATAACAGTAGAATAAAATAACAATCTGGAAACTAATGCACATTTTTAAAGAATAACTGCATGTTAATATGTTGATTTAAAAAGTGATGATGAGCATGTTTTTATCGATATAGTGAGAGAAAAAGTGAGTTATAAAAACACGGAATACTTAGAAGTAGTGCATTTAGTCATCAAATTCTCTTGACTTCTTTTGAGAACTTGCCTTACAAGATGAATATTAGTATTAGAGTCAAAGAGTAATCATTTTTAAAATGACCAAAAATTATATTCTTTCTCTATTCCTGAAAACCTCTATCAATTATCTCTGCCTTACTTTTAGCTCACTTTGGTGGTACCTGATTGATATGGTGTGACTGTGTCCCCACCCAAATCTCATCTTGAATTGTACCTCCCATAATCCCCACATGCTGTGGGAGGGACCCAGTGGGAGGTAATTGAATCATGGAAGCGGGTTTTTCCCATGCTGTTCTCATGAGAGTGACTTAGTCTCGAGATCTGATGGTTTTATAAAGTGCAGTCCCCCTGCACATCCTCTCTTACCTGCCACCATGTAAGGCGTGACTTTGCTCCTCCTCCACCTTCCGCCATGATTGTGAGGCCTACCCAGCCATGTAGAACTGTGAGTCCCTTAAACCTCTTTTCTTTATAAATTGCCCACTCTCAGGTATGTCCTTATGCCAGCATGAAAATGGACTAATACAGTAATAATAAGATAGTAAATACTGTATACAACTTTCACATTATAGACTAGATGCCAATTGAATCGTACCCCTTCCCATTTTAATCATAAATTCTATTCTCTCTTTTCAATTTTGTCACTTTCTCTCTTGCTCAAAACTTCAAATATTTAAGGAATAAAATTTAATTTTATTTCATAATTTTTTATGGTCAGTACTTTAAGGTAGAGGAAGGAGAAACAGTCTTTAAGTGGTGCAAATTAAATGTGTGTCTGCATAAAGTCATTTTTAGTGTGCAGTGAAAAATATTCAATGAGATTGACATGTTAAAATGAATGGATTCTCTCTGTGGAGACAGTTTATTCAGAATCTATTAATTGATTTAAGATTGACTGACAGAACGAGACAGCTTCTGCCAACCGGTGACTCTCAGGTTAATTTTAGAGTTCCATTATTCATGGAATCTCAGAATCATCATGTAGCTTTATCACAACACTTGTGTTTGTCTTCATATATGAAATTAGTGTCCTTGCAGTAGTGATGCACGGCTGGTAAATTTTCTATTGTCCCTATAGGCCTTTAACTAATTTAGACTTAGTATGCAGTGACTTATTTTGTAGTTTGTGAAAGTCAAATTAATTGAACGATTGGCCTTTTTCAGAATTCAGTGCTATTTTAAGTAACCAGTTTCTGATTTTAACACCAAATTCTTATTCAAATTTAAAGAAGATCATTACTTAAAGGAGACTATTAATAGTATTTGGAATGAAATTTGATGTTGCAAGATTTTATTAAGAAACCGATTTACATATTCTAATTTATTTTAAATACTACAGGGTCAAACTTAAATGTGCAAGACTAATTCCTGTCCAGTGGCCATGAATTGACCTATTACTATTTATTCCTTTGTATACGTCCTCAGTTGTAGCCTATACTACATTGTCCCTATAACAGTGTGTGTAAGCATTTGGAGGTTCTAAGTTTGTTCTTCCTTTTTTTTCCTTAGGCAGGCTAGGATAATCATAGCATGATCAAGGGAAGAATCACATGAGAACTACCAATACACTGCATGCAACACATAAAATACTCTGTGTTGGCACCTTTCATTAGGACAAATTTTGAAAGCACTATTCCTTCCAGGAAGTCAAATGCTATAAAATGGTTTTTCACCCTTTGAAAGACATAACAGATAATTATCCAAATTAGCAGCATATGTAGTATTTTAATAGCTCTGATGTATCTTATTGACAATATCTTATCATGCTGTAGAAATTTAGGTTTCTATAGCAATGAAACTCATGATTGGAGATAGCATATTAAGAAGATATAAAAATGGGTCCTGTAATTATAACCAGATAATGTTATTGTGATGGAGAATATAAGAATAGAATAAAACAATAATCTGAAAACTCAACATGTATTTTAATAAAATAACTCTATGTTAATATTTTGATTTAAAAGGCTATGATGAACATGTTTGCATAGATAGATAAGAGAAAAATAAGTTATAAAAACTTCTAGAATTTAGTAGTGCATTTAGTTTCCTTATTCAATTTGAAAAAATTATCATCATTCTAATATAGTTTGTCATGGGAAAGTTTTGTTTTTAAAGCTGTTTAGCTTATCTTTAAATAATTACTGTAGGACTATTATATAGCACACATGCAACACACACACACAAACACACACACATGCACACACAGGTTAGAAAGCCAATAGCACATAATATGCTATTTCTAATGTGTTTTCTGATTGTAGAATGAATACACAGAATTCAAGACATACAAAGAAATATTGGCTCTTGGCATTTCATGTAAAAGTATTTCATTGTAGTTTCATTTGCATACATATAGATTCCATTAAAAGATACTTATTTAGTACTTTTGATTGATTTGCATGAAAAGAACCAGGATTATCTCTTTTAAATATGTGAATATTCCTCTAAAAATATATGAATAAGTAAGTACATTCCAGAAGATGAATATTTCAATATACTTATTCCAATTTGGAAACTTTTAAAAAGTATGTCACTTCTATTAATAAATTAGTCTATAATTTTAATATTTCTTGAATAGCATCATATAATTTAACAAAACCAATAATACACAGGATTTAGATAATACAAACAATAATAAATTAGTTCAACAAATAGAATAATCATATACATTGAGAATTTTTTATTGTTATTCATGAAGAAAGCACAATATTTTCAGGAATACAAACCTACTTAAAATATTAAATTTTACTTCTATAAGAGTCAGCAGATACTACTGAATGTCCTTTAATCTTTTTACTGAGATGAAATAGATATTAAAAATTTAGCACTCTTATGTGAACAGTTCAGTGACATTTAATTCATTCACAATATTGTGCAACCATCACCCAAAGAAAAAGATAGAACTGACTTATTTTAATGTAGATTTTAGAGTGGATTTGTTATCTAAAATCTACTTGCCCACACTGGGAACATTCAGAAAACAAACCTTTTACTGATAGTGTGAGAAATAGACTTGTCTGGGGAGTCCCAACATATTGGAAGAACTCTATGATTATACTTGTAGGCCAGACTTCACAGTAGGAACTGCAGTCATTGCATTGTTGAAACATAAAACAATGGAAGTAATTTGTTCTTATGATTGTAGGGGCCAGGTGGCAAAAAACCAAAGGCAAAGGTGTGATCACCATGGTGGACAACAGAGTTAAAGCAGCAATCAGAATGGTCTGACTCTCATTTCCCTATAATGTTGACTAGTTCATCATGGTGATTCTTGAAGTGAAATAGATAAGAAACTTACTAAAATCTTACTTGTTCCATAAAAGCAGGAAAACACTAAGTCAAGTGAAAAAAAAGTCTAACTTGAATCATAAAAGTGGAGTCGAGCACCCTCAATCAATTCCTAGACTTAAGTGAGTTCGCAGACCCAGAACCTCTTGAATGAAGGGGAAACTTGGTGTCCTTGAGGAATGACCTCATCAATACCATATCAATTTTATACTGTTAATCTTTCTCCTAGACTTAATGGCATTAGTAATGGCATTTTCCAGGGTGACTGCATTAGGAAAAATGAAGTAATCAGTTCTTTCTGGGACTAATGGACACTGGCTTTGAACTGATACTAATTCTAGGAGATCCGAAACATCACTATAGTCCACTAGTAAGAGTAGGAGTTTAAGGAAGTCAGGTAATTAATGGAATTTTAGCTCAAGTCCATCTCACAGTAGACCTGAACTGCTACTAGAACTACTTTTACCCAAGAAAATAGTAAACTAAAAGCAATCCAGCACTCCTAGGGGAATTGCAGAGATTAGTGCTACTATGTAGGGATTGAATGATGCAAAGATGGTGATTCCCACCACATCACCATTCAACTCTTCTATTTGGCCTGCATGGGAGACAGATGAATCTTAGAAAATGACAGTGGGTTATCATAAGGTTATCCAGGTGGTGACTCCAATTTTAGCTGCTGTTCTAGATACGGTTTCATTGCTTGAATAAATTAACACATTCTTTGGTACCTGGTATGTAGTATGGACCTGACAATTTTCTTTTCTCAATATCTGTTAGTAAAGATCATTGTAAGCAGTTTTGTTTCTGTTAGGCGAGCAATATCTGTTCACTGTGTTACCTCAGGGGTATATCAGCCCTCTATAATTATATCATAATTTATTTCAAGGGGATGCTGATCAATTTTTTCTTCCAGAAGACATCACACTGATCCATCACATTGATGGCATTATGCTGACTGGACCTAGTGAGTGAGAAGTAGCAACCACTCTAGACTTAATGATAAGATATTTGCATGTCAGAAGGTAGAAAATGAATCCACAA
The DNA here is from genome assembly GCF_047675955.1 of Chlorocebus sabaeus. Lineage (NCBI taxonomy): Eukaryota > Metazoa > Chordata > Mammalia > Primates > Cercopithecidae > Chlorocebus > Chlorocebus sabaeus. The sequence goes on along the minus strand of NC_132921.1, from coordinate 15,682,049 downwards.
AAAATATATGGACCTTTACTTCAGTGAAATTTCTAAGGGTCCAGTGGTATGAGTAATGTCAAAATATTCCTTCTAAGGTGGAGGATAAGTTGTTATATCTGGACCCTCCTCCAACCAAAAAATAGGCACAATACCTGTTGGGACTCTAAATTTTGTAGGTAACATATTCCTTATTTCAATGTATTACTCTAACTATTGCCTAGTGACCTCCAAAACCTCTAGTTTTTAGTGAGGCCCAGAACCAAAAAAAACCAAGTCTTTTACAACAGGTCCAGGCTGCTATGCAGGCCCCTGTGCTGCTTGGGCCATATGATCTAATAGATCCAATGATGCTTGAGGTGTCAGTGGCAGATAGAGATGTTGTATGGAGACACTGTCAGGCTTCTATAGGTGGATTACAGCACAGATGCGTAGGATTTTGGAGCAAAGCCCAGCCGTCAGCCACAGAAAACTACTCTCCTTTTAAGAAATAGCTAATGGTCCACTAGTGGACCTTCGTAGGGACTGAATACAACCATTCTGGGTAACCATCAAGTTACCCAGAAACCTGAGCTGCCCATCATGAACTGGGTGGTATAAAGTTAGGGATGGACAGAAGCATTCTATCATCAAATGGAAGTGGTATATATAAGATGGGGCCTCAGCAGGCCCTGAAGGCACAGATAAGTTATACAAAAAGTGATCCAAAGGCCCATAGTCTCCTTTCCCGCCACACTACCTTCTCTCTCCCAGTCTTCACCTACGGGGAGTTTCCTATGATCAGATGACAGAGGAAGAGAAAACTCAGGCATGATTTACAGATGATTCTTCACAGAATGCAGGCATCTCATGGAAAGTCAACAGCTACAGCCCTACGGACCTTTTCTTGGACTTCCCTATATGACAGTTTTGAAGGGAAATTTTTTTAGTGGGCAGAATGTCCATAGTGCACCTGATTGTTCACTTTGCTTTTAAAGAGAAGTGGATAGATACGTGATCATATTGTAATGTTGGTTGTGGCCAGTGACTTTTCTGGATAGTCAGGGACTTGAAAGAAAACTAATTGGAAAATTGGTGACATAGAAATCTAGGGAATAGATATGTAGATAGACCTTTTACATAAATGTGAATATATTTGTGTTCTGTGTAATGTTCATCAAAGGGTGATTCCAGCAGAGAAAGATTTTAGTAATCAAGTGGATAGCATGACCTATTTGGTGTGTATCAGTCAGCCCCTTTCCCCAGTCACCCTTGTCATCACCCAGTGAGCTCATCAATAAAGTGGCCATGGTGATAGGGATGGAGGTGATGCATGGATTTTCACTTATCAAGGTCGACTTGGCTTCAGCCACTGCTCAGTACCCAGTCTACCAGCATCAGAAATCCTAAGTCGCCGATATGGCAATATTCTCTAGGGTGATCTGGCAAAAACTCTGTGGCAAGTTAATTACATTAGACCACTTTCCTCATGGACAGGGCAGTGTTTTTTCCTTACAAGAATAAACACTTAACTCTGAATACAGATTTGCCTTCCCTGTGTGCATTTTTATACACACACACACACACACACAAATGTATTTCTAATGAAATAAGGAGAAAATACTACTCATGACATAAAGTCTTCATTTTTGTAACTGGTCATGTAGTCCTAGCTTGTGTTATAACTACCTTTTTCTACTACTCACTCGGCGATACCTTTGTCTTCAGCAAGCATTTCAGTTAGTCATGGTCCTTTTTGTGGCAAGGTAACTGAAACCTTCATTTCTAGAGCCTGCGTCATTCGTAGTTTTGTCACTATGGTGTAGTTGTAGTTTTCCATTGACCTTATCCACAGAACATGGTAATACTAAGAGATGCCCTACGAGATTTCCTGTATTCTAGAAATACTCTTTCTTCTTCCACTGTATAATTGCAGTCCAATTTCCTCTTGGTAATTAGAATCAATTACCCCAGCCAACTCCCTTGTTTGCTTGTTGATTTACAGGTATGCGGATTACAAAGTCCCTGGGGGGCAGTCTTCAACTCGAATTCAGTAGAATAGTTGTATCTTCTGGTGGAGACATTTCTCCCTCTGGAACTAAATCATGTAAATCAGCAAAGCATAGCCACAGGAACAGAAAGTCAAACTTTTGCTAGTGGATTGCTATGGGTAATAGTAAGGTACCCCATCTCCACTTCTTGATTTCTGTACCTGTGAATCCTGGCTATGGAAAAAAAATAGCACCATATATTGAAAGCTGATTCAGAACACATAGAACCTTCTGAAGAACCTTGTCCCAGCCTTACAACATATTGCCACCACGCTGGCACTGTAAATGAGTCTTCAAAAGGCCATTTGACAACTCCATCAAGCCAGTTGCTTCAGGATGGTGGGTAACATGGTAAGCACAACGAATCTCATGTGCACAGGCCCATTGCTACACTTGGGTTAGACCATGATCATGGATAAGGTGTTCCCTTAGTCCATGAATAGTAGCTTTGGCGAAAGCACTGCTTGCAGGGAAGGCAATTAGGACCGGGAGTGAATTACACCTGGCTTTCTGGGGTCTCCAGCTTGAAGATGGCGTTGTGGGAATTCTCGGCCTCCATAATCACATGAACCAACATTTTACAATAAGTTTCATTCTAAATAGATTGATGGATGTAGATATAGATGTACAGATATATCCCATTGGTTCTGTTTCTCTGGAGAACCCTGACTGATGCACTCAATAAGCAGTCATTTCCCTTGCCTTCCTCCTACTGGCCTCTTGCAACTACCAGTCTCCTTTCTGTCTCCAAAGATTTACCATTTTGAGTATTTTATATAACATTTTGACAGTTACTAAAAATTTAAAAAGAATTACCATATGAACCAGTAACTCCACTCCCAGTTATATACACCCCCCCAAATTGAAAACAGATGATCAAATACATGCCCACACATGGTCATAGCAACACTATTCACAATGACCAAAAGGTGAAAACAACCAAAATGTTCATAAATGAATGAATAAATAAACCGATTGTGATTTTACATATAATGGAATATTATTCTGCCTTACAAAGAAATCAAGTATTGTTATATGCCATGGTGTGGCTGCACCTTAAAAATATTATGCTTTTATTGTTATGAAAGAAGCCAGCCACAAAAGATCTCATATCATATAGCTTTTTAATCTGTAACATCTGTTGAACTTAAAATCGGGTTTCCGTGAATATCTGATCATTTTGATTATGACATTGTAGACCCCTCAAAAGTAAATAAAAAAATGTCAGTATTCTGGTAACTAACTTCAGAATTAATAATAAATTTCATGCTGAAACAAATTTCCCGTGAAGAAGAACTAATATTTTAAGCACTAATAATCTTTAATTATTTTATTATCAACATCAGTTTTTAAGACCAGTCATGTGTACAATAATGTTACAGAGAGCTAAGATAAAAATCTATATTCTACCTAGCCAAATGCCTTCACTCCACCACAGAAATTCTTGAACATTTTTTTGTTAACTCTATTGTTTGTAAATTGAAATAATGTGGTTAAATTAATTGCTAAAAATTAAATTGCTTACTGTATGTAAAGTTACTAGAACAACACTAGTTTATATATATATTTATATACACAAAACAATGTGTATATAATTATATATATACACAAAAATATTTGTAATTTTTAATTATTATTATTATTATTATAGCTAATTTATTTTTTTTTGCTTTGTTTTGTTTTTGTTTTTATTTTTTGTTGAAATGGAGTCTCAGCTCTGTCTCCAAGGCTGGAGTACAGTGGGGCGATCTCGGCTCACTGCAAGCTCCGCCTCCCGGGTTCACGCCATTCTCCTGCCTCAGCCTCCCCAGTAGCTGGGACTACAGGCACCCGCCACCACGCCCGGCTAGTTTTGTTTTGTATTTTTAGTAGCGATGGGATTTCACTGTGTTAGCCAGGATGGTCTCGATTTCCTGACCTCGTGATATGCCCGCCTTGGTCTTCCAAAGTGCTGGGATCACTGGTGTGAGCCACCGCGCCTGGCTGATTTTTTAAAGAATGTTATTTTTACATCGTAGCTAACTTTTATGCCTCAAATATATTTTTCTCACCCTGTACTTTTGCATTCACTCTCTCTTTTGCTCCTCACAGGACTCCTTTTCAATAGGTAAAAGACTAAACCTTCTTTATCGATAATCCACCTGATTTCAGAGCTTTAGGGACTGAATCATGGTAACTTACCCCTAAGTTGAGCAGCTGTGTTTTAAACTCAAACTCCTGAGGTGTCGAGTATGTTTACTAACTTGGGCAGTGGTGTAATGTCTGTATAAATATGTCAAAGTGCTTCAAATCTTACACGTTGAACAAGTAGTGTTAGTTGTAAGCCAGTTATAAAACAATGTGTGTGTATATATACATTTGTATATTTTTGTATTTAACTGTTAACAACAAATATATATTACACAAGGAGAAAAAAATAAAATGAAGATTCTCTTGAAAATATAAAATGCACACATTGCAAACATTTTATTCAACTCTGTAGTTAAAGAGGGAACTACTGAGATGTTTAAATTGGTTTAAAGTACATTTGAAGAGTGGAATATTCATAGGCAATTAATAAAGAAATATTAAGATAGATTTGCTGAGTTACATACAAAGCTGGTTTGAGTCGGGCACGGTGGATCACACCTGTAATCCCAGCACTTTGGGAAGCCGAGGCAGGCGGATCACAAGGTCAGGAGATCGAGACCATCCCGGCCAACATGGTGAAACCCCGTCTCTACTAAAAATTAAAAAATTAGCTTGGTATGGTGGCACCTGCCTGTAATCCCAGCTACTCGGGAGTCTGAGGCAGAAGAATCGCTTGAATCAGGCAGTGGGAGATTGCAGTGAGCTGAGATTACACCGCTATATTCCAGCCTGGCGACAGAGCGAGCATATGTCTCAAAAAAAAAAAAAAAAGATACAAAACTGGTTAATGTCTGACAGGATCATAAATAGTAAATGCTTGGCTTGTTTTTGAGTAAAATATGTTTGTTGTTTCACTAAACAACCTATAAGTTCAAGCCAGCCTTTACGTGTTATAAAATAGCCGAATTTATGGTGAGTTGATCAGAGGTGCAAGTCCAGAACCGCATCAAAAGGACTCTCAATAATATATTTTGTCTATTTCCATATTTCAGGTAACTTTTCAAAAGAAAGATTTTCTTGTTTAATATTCATGTTTTCAATATGCTTTAATTCATAATTTGAAGCATTTGCTATAAACAAGATGAATTTTGAACAGGCTCTCACTATAATTCTCAAAAGCTGTATATTCATTTTACTTAATATTTTGTTTAGCTCATTTCGTGAGAAACTATATTTGTCTTTAATCCATAAAACAAGAAAGAAAATTTTATATCACTGATCAAGAAGACCCTAACGTGCAATGTACTTTGCTAGGACTTATGTATATAATACCTTTTTTTTACTTATATTTAGACTGAAAAAATTAACTTTGCTATGCTTTATTTTCTTTTATTCCATAAATCTGTTAACTAAATTTTATTCACTTCCTGCTAATCACTTAAATATTACAAATTAGCTCACATTCCCATGTGCTGGCAACATTTTCTCATATCGATGTAATACGAATTGTACAATGTAATACGACCTGTACAATGTAATATGGCCTGTAGTCTGGAAACCATCTGTGTATAATATTTCAAATCATAGTTATGTGGTAAGTTACTTTTATCCTCAAATGAAATCAGTTTTTACAATAAGAAAAAAATCATTTCCTCAGACTGTCATATGCTTTATTGTTGCAAAAGATACTATTATGCATGAAGAGGGAATTTAAATGAATTTGTGCACTAAAGTTAACCAAGTCAAAGTCTTGACCTCACATTATTTGTTAATACTTATTGGAGTTACACAGCATGTTCAGTTGCATAGCAAATATTTATTTGATGTAATCTATGTGCCAGGCATTGTTCTAGGCTGAAATGTGGCAGCAAATGTAGAAGATCAAAGTTTCTTGGTGAGTACATTCCAGTTTATGGCAATGCAGCGTATCAATCAGCAAGACCACCTAGGATGAAAGGTAGTTCTAAGGCTAGCAAGGGAAGAAAGGCTGGGGAATATTAGGGAGCGCAGAATGAACAGCTGCTTTTTTTTTTTTTGAGACAGAGTCTCGCTCTGTCACCCAGGCTGGAGTGCAGGGGCACCATCTCAGCTCACTGCAACCTCTGCCTCCCGGATTCAAACAGTCTCCTGCCTCAGCCTCCTGAGTACCTGGGACTACAGACTCACGCTGCCTTTTTGTATTTTAGTAGAGATGGGGTTTTACCGTGTTACTCAGGCTGGTCTCGAACTCCTGAGCTCTGGTAATCTGCCTACCTCGGCCTCCCAAAGTGCTAGGATTACAGGCGTGAAGCTGCAATGTGAAACAGAATTTTCAGAGAAGGACTCACTTCATTTAGTAGGAAGACCTACAGTAAATGAACAAAGTTAACTACAAGAATATGCACTAAAAGTGCAAGGGAAAGAGCTGTTGCGAAAGCCACCGTGAAGGAGCAGGGCTTGCTGATGATGAATGCATAACTCAAGTGTTTGTCAGTAAATAATTAGCTTTCCTATGTCCAGAAACAGGACATAATCCTTGATGGTTTGTTAAATAACATATTGGCAATAAGAAAATTCCAGAACTTGGATTTCACCTTATACAATATTTTACTGCACTAGCCAAAATTAATGCCAAACTTAACCATAACAGATGCCAATGCAATTTCACACACGACAGGTTAAACAGTTCCTGGAAGTGGCATAATTTCTGGTTTGGGAAACTGAAGTCTAATTCTGAGGCATTTATGCTGGTAATCACTGCTTTTCTCCATTCTAAGTAACAACTCCAGAAGGTTATCTCAGGAGAGAGAGCGGTTTATACTTTTTCAATATAAAATAGATCAAATTTTCACGATGTGGTGGTTGTACATGTTGTATGAGTAAACACAAGCTATGATGTCTATGGCATACTTCATTTTTGAAAACATATTATTGAAAGCACTCATTTAAATAAATTTTAGATTAAATGAATAACTCATAGGAATTATACATCTAATTCATCTTGGGCCCTATTATGTAGCACTGTTCCTCCTGACACATTATGAAAATTTAATTAACATTTAAAAAAATGAATGACTAAAGTAATTCAAACAGAAACCATACAATATACTTTTTTGAATTTATTGCTCTACTTATTGAATGATAGATATACAAAAGAGTAAAAACTCTATGAATAACAAACACAAAAAGCCATGCCTGTAAGTGAATAATGCTATTCATTAATCCTTAAGTTAATTTTTTATTCAGTCTTTTATCTTTAAAATATTTTAGAATACAAATTAACATCTATGTTTCTCTCATCATTGTTTAGTGCTCCATAACCCTAACGAGTATTGAATTTACTTTTGCACCTTCAAATGAGTGATTTTTTAACTTAAGATTTTTATTTAAAACTTTTAACTTCAGATAGCTTGGACTTACCTTCTGAATGATAGATGAGAGAAATTAGGAGACATGATTAGATGAAGGTCAACTCTTAGTTACCTGGAACTACCACATAGCCACCATCCATTACTTTCTAGATATAATAAATTATATAATTTTTCACTGGAAACTTGTATAAATCCTTATGATCTGTAATTTTATCTCTCTAACCCACTTTTTAAGTTATTCAACTTCATAGGACTTCTTTTTCATGATGAACAACACATTACAAGGGGAAGTTATTTGGGCTTATAACAAAGAAAATAACACATAGTTTTATAAAGAAATAGTTAAACATAATAAAATGTTGGCAAAGTAGGTAACAACCAAAAATGTAAGCCATTGCTTATTTTTTCTGACATAACTCTTACTGTGAAAAATAGTATGAATAAAGCAGCATAACAAAGAATTGTATCTTCAAAGTGTAGAAAAAAAAATAGACTGAAACTTTACCTTTTGTATCCCTGATAATAACATCTCCTCCTTCATCGGACAACTGTAGGATCCTTAGTACAGGATTTATTTAATCTCTCTGGGCATTAGAAAACCAAATTAGCTAAACCTCTCTGAGCCCTAGTAAAACCAGAGCACTGAGCTAGAGATCTCCATTGTCACTTTCAGTTACAGTATTTCAATTATCTACAATATTTAGATATCTACAATATCTACAATATTTCAAATATCTTAACTTTCCCCAAAACACTAAATTTCAGAGCAGTACAAATCCAACCCAAATTTTTACACTATGTACCTGTGTTTACTACTTCATTAGGTTTGATGTTCTGAATCACGACTTTAAAGCAGTATAAAATTCTAAATTAAATATTGTATTTTGCATATATACTCAGAAAAGGGATTATAGAATTATATTTTAGTTCTACTTTTAGTTTTTTGAAGAACATTTATATTGTTTTCTATTATATAATTTCTATCCTAATTTACATTCCCACCAAAAGTATGCAAGGGTTCCCTTTTCTCCACTTTCTGACCATCACTTGTTAGCTTTTGTCTTTTTGATAATAACCATTCTAAGTAGTGTGAGGTAATGTCTTCTTGTGGTTTTAATTGTATTTCTCTAATGATTAGTGATGTTGAACATTTTTTCATATACCTGTTGGCCATTTGTATTTCTTCTTTAGAGAAATGTCTATTCAGGTTCTTCACCAGATTTTTAAATCAGGTTATTTGTTTTCTTCCTATTGAGTTGTACCCATTCCTTACATATTGTAGGTACTAACTCCTTGTCAGATGTACAGTTTGCAAAATTTTTCTTCCATTCTGCAGGTTGTCTCTTCACTCTCTTGATCGTTTTCTTTGCTATGCAGAAGCATTTTAGTTATCAGATGTATGGTTTGCAACATTTTTCTGCCATTCTGTAGGTTGTCTCTTCAGTCTGTTGATTTTTTTTTTTTTTTTTTTTTGGTATGCAGAAGCATTTTAGTTTGATGTATTTTCATATGTCTGTTTTTGGTTTTGCGGCCTGTGCTTCAGGGGTCATATCCAAAAAAAAAAAAAAAAAAAAAAATCATTGCCCAGACCAGTGATAAAGCTTTTTTTATATGTTTTCTTCTAGTAGTCTCACAATTTCAAATCTTACATTTAGGTCTTTAATTCATTTTGAGATGACTTTTGTATATGATAAGAGATAAGGGTCTAATTTCGTTATTCTGCATGTGATTATCCATTGTTCCAACATCGTTTAGGTGTTCTTTGTACCTTTGTTGAAAATCAATTGACTATAATAAATGGGTAGATTTATTTCTGGGCTCTGTAGTCTATTTCACTGGTCTATGTGTTTGTTTTTATGCCAGTGCCATGATGTTTTGATTAACACAGCTTTGTAGTATATTTTGAAGTCAGGTAATGTGATGCCTCTAGCTTTTTTGTTTTAGTTTTTGTTTTTCTCAAGATTTCTTCAGACATTCAGAAACTTTTGTGGTTCCATGTAAATTTTAGGACTGCTTTTATCTATTTCTGTGAAAAATGTCATTGAAAGTTGTAGATTGCTTTCAATAGTATGAACATGTTAATAATATTTAGTCTTCCAGTTCGTGAGCATGCAACATGTCTTCATTTGTTTGTGTCTCCTTTAATTTTTTTCATTAATATTTTTTAGTTTTCAGTGTATAAGTCTTTCATCTCCTTCGTTAAACTTATTCCTAAACATTTATTTCTAAGTATTTTACTATATATATTTTAGCTATTGTTAATACGCTTTTTTTTTTCTTCTTCTTCTTTGTTTGAGACAAAGTCTTGCTCTTTTTGCCAGACTGGGGTGCAGTGGTGTGATCTCGGCTCATTGCAACTTCTGCCTCCTGAGTTCAAGTGATTCCCCTGCCTGAGCTTCCCAATAAGCTTGTTTTCTGATTATATTTTTCAGATAATTCATTCTTAATGTATAGAAAAGCTATTAATTTTTGTGTGCTTATTTTGTTTCTTGTAATTCTGCTGAATTCTTTGGTTAGTTCTACAATTTTTGGTGGAGTCTTTAGGGTTTTCTATAGAAAAGTTTATGTCGTCTGTGAAAGGAGACAATTTAACTTACTCCGTCAATTTCAAGGCCCTTAGTTTCTTTCTCTTGCCTAATTGCTCTGTCCATTTCTGCTCTTATTCTCCAGCTCCAATTATATTTGGTTGGCTCAAAGGTAATTGTGTTTCTTTGCCATGACTTCCAATGGCAAAAACCTCAATTACCTTTGCACCGACCTAATACATATTTTATAATAGCGTATTTTTTTATGGATTATTAAGACTGTTTACATTTGTTTTCAGTTTTTTGTTTGTTTACATTATTACTTGTGCTTTGTTTTAATAATTGCTCTCTATTCACCTTGAAGTTCATTTTATTCTGTATTTACTAATCAATTGGCTCTTTGTTCCATGCCATGTATTTTCAATAACAGATATTTTAATTTTCAGATCTAGTATTTGCAACTGGTTCTATTTGTCATAGATATCCTGAAATTTTCTATCTGTTTATTATTATAGTCTTTCTTTCCTATAGTTTTTAATAATGTAGTCTTAGGTTTATTTAAAAATTCTTGCCTTTTATATGTAATATAATAATTACTCCTAGTTCTATATTTCTATTTATTCCATAAGTCTGATTATTTTTTTTCTTACTGGAATTTGTGGATGTTACTGTGAAGAGAACCTGGATATTTTTATCTTTGTCTAATGTGTTGATTTTTTTTTTTTTTTTTTTTCTCTAGGAGGAATTACTTTACTGACAGATCACCTTTATACTCTAAAAGTTTAGTTTTAGATTTGGTTCAGTTGGCATATTTCAGTTTTTCTCCAAGTTATTGGTAGTGCAATAAAATCTTTATTCCCAAGGCATGGCTTTTTGACGGTTTAAATGGAAATTCTAAGGTATTTATCTAGCCACTAAGTTTTTTTAGGTTTGAACTTTAAAATGCAGCTTTTTTGGAACTGAATAGGTGTTGAAATCTCTGCTCAGTATTTTTAGCCTTTCTACCTATTTTTTTTTTTTACTCTGGATTTCCTAGATTTCTGCCTTTTATACATGCAGTTCAGGATTCAGCTAAGTGTTAGAGTGAATTTTGTATGTAGAAAGATGAGGCTTTCCCACCGTAGCATCTTGTATTTTGGGTTTTCTGGTCTGAATTTGCTGCCACTCTGCTGGGCTTCAATCTTATCTGTATTCTTCAATGTAATAATACTCTTACTTTCTGCCTGAGTATTACCTGAGTACCAGACATATCAGTGAGTATCTCCAGAGAGAAATTAGATAAAAATTGAGTCATAAACACTGTGAATTCCATCTTTGAAGGACTCTATATCTTTTAGTTTCTACCTGTTATTGTATGCTTTCTAATACTTTCAGAGAAGAGATTTGTATTTTTTTTCAGAATTTGTCATTTTTGATGACAGAAAAGATAGTCTTACTCATTCAGTTATTATCAGAAACTAGAATTTAATGCCCACATTTGGAGAAAGGAGACACATGACGCATGTTTAAGCGTGTATAGTCTTCTTTGAATCATTAGCCATTTAGTACATTTTTTTATATTTTTACAGAATCTCGCTCTGTCGCCCAGGCTGGAGTGCGGTGGCACGATCTGGGCTCACTGCAAGCTCCACCTCCCGGGTTCATGCCATTCTCCTGACTCAGCCTCCCGAGTAGTTGGGACTGCAGGCGCCGCCACCTCGCCTGGCTAATTTTTTGTATTTTTAGTAGAGACGGGGTTTCACCGTCGTCTCAATCTCCTAACCTCGTGATCCGCCCCCCTCGGCCTCCCAAAGTGCTGGAATTACAGGCGTGAGTCACCACGCCCAGCCTATTACATTGTTGAGAACATTTTTTACATTTGATTGATAAATAGATTAATCTAGGAGTGTGAGAATTTGATTGGAAATTTTATTTTAATCACGTATTTTTAAATTTTGTAATGCTGTATGTAGAAATGACAAGATAATAATTTTCTCTTTATTAATGACAAGCTCATTTTCACATGATGATTTCAGTATATCTTATAACGTATCATGAAGGAGATATGCAAAGACTTAGAACTATTGCAAATAAACTTTTGTGTAAATTTATTTGGAAAGCGTAATGATTATAATGAAAATGTGATTAAAGATTCGGGTCATATCCTTGAAAGGAAGCATCGTATTCAAAACAGATGCTTATGTCTGATTTCAACTTTAGTTTTTATTGGAAGTGTTTACTACAGAAATTGGGCAAAAATGTCATTTTATGTTTTACATCTACCCTTTCACAGTCCTATATCAAGTAGTTTAGTAGTTCCCAAAGGCTAGTGTAGTTTTGAGAGCTGTTTAACAATGAAAATATATGTGGAACCTGGGAATTCAAGTTTGTGGTAAATTTCTCAGGTGATCTTCATGTACAAAATTTGAAGACAACTGATTTCAAAAGTAGATCATTCTCCAGTTTGGTCATAAAATCACGATTAATTTTTAAATTTCTTTCTCTAGGACCTTCAAAAATTCTCACATCATATTGATAAAAGGCTTACAAACAATAGCACAAAGACCACACTTATAAGGAGAAATTGGCAACAGTTGGTTCACGCAAAATCAAAATAATAATTCAAAAATGTCAAAAGGAAGATTGGCAACCTGCAGCATATTATGCAAACTACAGCTCTTGCTTTCCATGAAATGCTTCTCCTTATATTTACAATGTAAAAGGACTACTTTGGCCCGATCTTCAAGATAAACAAGAAAACCAACAATATTTTAAACACTTGCCTGAACAGGTGGTGATGAAAAGCAGAAATTATATTTACAGTACTAAATGATAGAAAAATACTCAAAGTAAACTTAGGATGGTTAACAGAATCTGAGACCTGGCATTGATTAAAAGAAGGGTATATATGACTTCCAGCACTGGTTCTTGGCTACATTAGGGGTTAAAAAAAAAAAAGCTCTGCAACATCCATCTCTTTCACTCTAGCCAGCCAGAGGGACAGCAGATAGGAGTCTATTTTGACTTAATCAATAGCCGGGAATATACAGCATGTTCTCACCCAATATTCCCCGAGGGTTTACCGCTTGGTCACTTCGTGGAATATTCACTATTTGGACATAGGTTTATTATGCCTAGATGTGAAGACAAATTCAAAAGAACAGGATTAAATATTAATCCTTTATATGGAGTTATTTTGAGCCTTTAGGTTATTCCGAATAATATTCAATAGATGACGTTCGTTCAACTTTTTAAAGAAATTAAGAAAATATAATTTCTTTGCATAGAATGCTTATCTCTTTATTCTTTGTTTAAACATAACAGTGGTTTAATGTAGAATGAATAACTTCACAATATATAGAAGTGAGATGTACAAGTCTCTGGCGTGTGTGGTAAAGGTGCCGGTTTACCAGGATGTGGTGAAACTAGTAACTTCTTGGGATCTGTATTCCATGATATGCCACATGCTGTATCCTCAATGGTTTATGGCTTTCTTACAGGTTTTGGTCTCTGGAAGATAACTTTTCTACCTGCTGTGCAGATGTAGAAAAAGAATGCTAATGTAAAAATTTGATTAATAAAATGAAAATTCCTTATTTAATGGTATTAAACAAAAGTTAATTTCTTGGCTTTGACAAATGTACCATGTTTCTGTAAAATCTTAATATAAGAAGAGTTGGGAAAAGGTACATTGGAATTCTCTATACTATCTTCATGAAACTCTTCTCTAATCTAAAATTTCAAAACTTCAAAATTGTTTAAAAGTGTGTCATGTGACATGAAAGTAAATTTACTTGGTGGATTTTCTGATAATTTTCTTCAATATAGATGGGAACAGATTTTCACAGCCGCTTCATTCCATTTTTATTTTGGCCTTTAGGATTCTTTAAATCAATGATTTTTCCCTAGTTCTATTGATCCTTGTGGAATAGGCACAGGATAAATGCTTACTGAATGAATCAGTCCTTTTGATGTATTTAAAGAGCCTTTTTATTGGGATTTGTATTGCCTTGAAAGGTGCTCCTAAAATTTTCTTTTGACTCACTTAAGTTTGAATTGCCCCTGACCTCCCACATTGTGTGCTTTTCGGTTCTTTTCATGAAAGACACCCATGATGATTTAAAAAGATACATACTGCACTCAGCCTTCTCCCATTCAGCTGTCATGGTGGATTCTTTTAACTTTGCTAGTTATCTATCCCTACATGCTTTTTATTTTACAATATGGCCTTTGGTATGAAATGTACATATCAATACAGATCAAAAGAGAATAAATCAGGTCACTGACTAGAGAAAATAGAATAATTTACCGAATGTGGTAATACCTGATCTTAAAATTCTTTTTGAAATGCTCCCTAGGTTTCTATAGGGGTTTCCAACATTCTTTACCATCCAGGTGAATGCTATTTTTCATGTTTGATTTGCATGTTGATATGTACAGATTTTCTCCCTATATTATTCATGTTTTGGTCATTCTGCTCTTTAAGGCTAAACTTCTTTTTTTCTGTATTCTTGACTCGATCACTTCATTCAGTGATTTCTGTAATATCCTAATCTTTCAATGATTTTCTCTTGCATCTTGAGAAACACTTCTCTCTTTTCAATCTTTCTATTCATCCATTTTGAAAGTACTACAATCTCAACGATTTGGAAAACATACATTGTCCTGTCTTGTATTTTCCACAACAGATAAAAATCTTAAAAGCAGTATATACTCACGATCTCATTGTCTTTACCAGCTAGCACTTACTTAATTCTGTAGCATCTTTATCACTATTATTCCATTGAAGTGTCCTTTGAAAAGCCCCAATTACTTGCTACTACCAAATTCGTGAGTTCTCCTGCTCGTGGATGTCTCTGGCTTATTGACGTGATTGAACTCCCCCTTCCTAGAAATGCTTCTTCACCGACTTCCATAATGTTTGAATCTCCTTGAACTATTCTATCCTCCTCAATTGCCCTCTTTATCTCCTCTGATTCTACTCTTTCAACCTCCCTTTACCTTCTTTTTCTGACTCTGGTTCTATTATTCCTTATCTGTACTGGTTTCTTTATCTGTATAACTATGCACATTGGCTTTACTGCTCACATATCTATGACGACTTTGAAATCTATCTCTGTCCTTGACATGGCTCCTGAGCAGCAAACTTGACTTCCTAAACATAGTTTGCTACACATTTCTATCAGGATCATCTGTAAACATTTCAAACTCATGCTATCCAAAATTGAACTCATTCTTTTTATTCTATGATCTGGTCTTCTATATATTTCTCAATGTGAATGATAACGAACACACCTTTACACAGGAGTTCAATATTTCTTTTTACTTTACCCTTACTAATTGTTCTATATTCTAGATCTGTTTAATTTTCTGATAGTTTTTGCTTCTCTACGACTTCCACTTTCCAAGAACACATTACATCTTCTAGAATCTAGAGTCATCTCATTACAGAGTAGTTTTCTTAGTGGATTCATCTTTTGTGTGTGTGTGTGTGTAGGCACATGACAAGCTTAGAAGTATTTAGCTCCAGGCCTACCTAGTAATACTTGCCTTGCCGTTCTTATTCCAATGGTGGTTTGGATTTGTCATCAGAGTTCCAATGCCTCTGATGGAACACACATCATAAAAATTCATTTTATGGTTTTTTCGAGAATTAAAGAAATACACAAGAAGCACAGAATGTCTAAGAGTGATGATTCTTTAAACGTACTCAATTCATTTGACTTCAATTTTATTTCTAAAATCCTTCAGCTTTCATGCTCACTTTTCTGTCTCTTCCTCCACATTTCGTAATTTACTACCAATTCTCTATCGTTATAGCCACAGAAAACTTGAAATGAATGTCCATCCCCACACCTAAGCTATTCTGTTGACTCAGGCCAGGAAATGTGTGGAACATTTTGAACACATTAGGTCTGAAGGATGAAGTCAAGGCATTGTGGGAATGAGGAGCCAAAGTCAGCACTGGAAGAATGGTTTTGGGTATCAGATTAAAGGAGAAAGTGCAAATGCATAGACAATGGAAGAACAAAGCAAGATAAGAAGAAAGAGAATAAGAAAGAAAAAGAAAGAAAAGGATGGAAGAAGAAAAAAGTCATAATGTGAAGGGATTTGAATCAGCTTGAAAAATAAGTGAATATCTGCATGTATTAAAAATATTTTAACAGAGAGGCCTAGACATATGAGAGTAGGAGATAATTTGGCTGAAATGTGAGCAGAGTAAAGAAAATAGGTAGCCCCTTTTTTATATATGCTTTGTGTTTTTAATTAATGTATTAGCTTAGTATTAAGTTTTCTAGAACTTAAATTGCAGTTTATTATTAGTGGACTAATGAGCCCAGTGTAAGCTATGTGGTTCTTAAAACTCTTTCCTTATGTTCTTAAGCAAGGTTAAAATCTGTAGATTCTTTCTTATCCCAGTAGAAATTATTTGGTTTTGACAGTCCCCTTCCTTAAATCATTCCTGTAAGGTCTTATATTTTATGTCCAGGGACCTGACCGTTAGCCCTAAAACTCCAAATGCCATTTCACTATAATGTAGGAATTTTTAACAAGAAGCTGAGTGGCTCCAGGAACCATATCAACTCTGAAAGCGCATTGCATTTCTAGATGTCTTTGCAAAGGTTCACGTTTCTGAGTGTCTCTTCAAATATTCTAACAGCTCCTTAAAGGCCCAGGGGATTTAAAACAGTGGCTGTCCCTGAGGTTTTAAATATGAATAAGATAGTAGAAATCTTAAAAACCATAAATCTTATCATGCTACTCCCTATTTTACAACCTGTTGGGTTCCCCTTAGCTCTTAGAATGAAGATTGAACATACAGAACTACATGTATCCTGTAATAACTGAGCAGTTAGTGAGTTCTGAATTCTCTTCACAGAGCTTGCATCAATTTCCCTCTGGTTCTGTGGTTTACAAACAGATTGCTTTATTTCAATTCCTTTAAAAAGCTGTGCTTTCTTTCATCTCAGTGCCTTGCATATTTTTTGTCAGGGGGTGGAAAGGGAGAACACTTTCTGTCATCATTCTCCAGCAAGCTCCCTCCACCCCTTTCTCCCCATTGCCTTCCATCTCACTTCTCATCTTAGCTCAAACAGTACTTTCTTAGTTAACTCTTTTGAGACACTTGAGACATAATCAGATTCTACTCTTTCATGTGTTTATAATGACCCTCTACTTCTATACCATAACAAATACCACAATTTATAATTATAAATTTGATTTATGATATTATTAATTTCTTATTTTCCCCTTGTTGGCTCAGCAGGTTGGGGTTTTGTCTGTTTGTTCTGACTGTATTATTTGTAGCACCTAGTACAGTGTCTAGCATTTAATACATGGGCAACAGAGACGCATTGAATGAATGCATGCTTCCTTTAATACCTTAGAGCTCCTGATTTGAACATTTAGTTACATTTATACACAGCATGGCATCCTCCACAGGATTTTAGTACATGGTAAATCATAATTCAGTAATTGCCAACTGAATGACAAGATGTTTTTGTAACAGAAAAATTGTGCTTTCCTGCAGTTACTCTTATCATCTGTTCTTTATATTTCCCATATGTAAAAATGCTAAATGATCTAATTTTTAAGTTGATTCTTTAAACAAAGTATTTCCAGAAAACAAACACTAATAATCATGTTTAAGTCTTTAAGAATTTCACACATTTTTCATGTCTCCATGTGATGTTTAATTTTATGTGTCAAAATAAAATTAATAAAATTTGACCTGGCTAAGGGATGCTAAGACAGTTGGTAAAACATTATTTCTGAGTGTCTCTGTGAGATTGAAGAGGTTAGCATTTGAATCAGCAGACAAAGTAAAGATCCATCTTCACCAATGTGGGAAGTACCATCCATTTTGTTAAAGGCATGAATAGAACAAAAAGACAGAGGAAGAGCTCATTTGTTGTCTCTGCTTGAACTGAAACATCCATCTTCCCCTGTCCCAGACACTGGCATTCCTGGTTCTCTGGCATTTGGAGTCAGTCCGGGACTCACAGCACTTCTCCCACCCCACAACCCACTGGCCTCCCATTTTCAGGTTTTTGCACTTGGGCTGAATTATACCACTGAATTTTCAGGTTCTTCAGTTTGCAGGTGATAGATTTTGAAACTTCTCAGTCTATAAATGTATGAGACAAGTTTTAGTATTTACATATCTAAAAATGTATATTTGCTTATTTTGTATATTTTATTTATGCTGTAAATTATATTTATGTATTTTGTATATATGTATATTTATATATTTTGTATATATGTATGTTTTATATATTTTGTGTATATATATATATTTTTTATTTATCCCCTATTGGTTCTGTTTCTTTGGGGACCCCTGATAAATACACTCCCTAAAGTGTTTGTACACATGAAAGACCTTATCATTTATTTTTTTTATTTTCCCTAGTCAACATGAGTTGATATGCACAGAGTGTAATGAGACCACATAACTTACTGCACATTTTAAAGAATTATATGCTTGTGCCTCATTGTGTGTTAACTGAAATATGGAGGCCATAAAAATGGACGGAAAGCACTTAATTGCTTAAATCGTCATCCTGGCATAGTGAGCCTTCCATAATTCTTGGTAATATGTTTCTGACTTTTTGTCGCCTGAGTGCCGTATCATAAGAACTGATGTGAATGTAAGAGTCTGTCTGTACTTACAGTCATATGCCATTTTATGTAAGTGAGCTATAAACCAGTAGTATTACTTTGGAATTAAATGACAAGAAGCGATACATAAATATAGAGAAATAAATGTTTTCTCAGTTATGCCTCGTCAACATTGCCACACGTACCGTTTTTAGTCAATAGATGCCTTTACTGATAAGATTGAGCTTTCTCCAAAATCTCCATAATCTTGTAATATCTGAATAATTATTTCTTGTCTCATAAAAACAACTTTAAGTGTAGTTGTTATTAGGGAGACCAATGTATATTGATAAATCCAAGGGAATATGAGAAAGTAAAGCCCACAGAAATGTTTTGTCTATTTTTGTAAAATCATTTTGTAACTTGTCAGTGCCTAGTGGCTAAACTCAGTATCCAGGATCTATTGAAAAAAATTAAAAACGGAACCTCTAGCAGTCACAGTATCACAATAAGACAGTTGTCAGGATGTGAAAACCTCGTTTTGATGGTGGTTTGTTGAAAGTTACCCACGAAGAGTGTGGCTTTATTGAAAAGGCCCATATATGCGTCATCATTCAGTTGAGCTGAGAATTGAGCAGTATGATCCCTGGCCTTTCAAAAGGAAATACACTCTCATTGATGCCTCCTCACCCAGCCTCCCTGTGACAGTGGAACTGAAACACCTGTCCCCAGGCCAGCTTCACAATGGCAATTCATGGCAAAGATGAAAGATTGGATAAGTGTATTGAAAAATAGGATGTTGATTTTTTTTTATATATATAGTATAATAGTAGCTAAAGTGTACTGAGACTTATTAGGAGTTACAAATTTTTTCTGGAGATTTCATATGGAGTTTTGTAACTACTCACAACACAACTGTGGAATAGATACTATTACTATCATACTATATTATTATCTAATTTGATAAAATGAGACTCAGAAGAAAGTTATGCAGCTGACCTTGGGCCTTACAGTTTACGTGGTAGAACATGGACTGTAACCATTCTCGGAATTAAAAGACTAGCCTCCTAGTCACAACACAAGGAAATGACACAGAACCAAGATGACTATTCATGAAGATAGCTACCACAGGCTATTTGGGAAAACTACTCTTGAAACTACATGGTCTAAATCGCATTAAAAAAAAAAAAAGTAGTTGACCTAAAGCTATTGAAGTTAGGGTTTGGAGAATTAAGCTAGAATAGAAACCAGTAAATCTTCTTAGAATTCTTATCCTTCTTTCATTCTCATTTTCTCTCTTACCTTTTTACACATACAAAAATGAATGAACCAACCTATAAATCCCATAAAAGCTATCCTTAATCTGTCCCTCTTTTACTGTGCTTATATATTAAAAAAGAGGCCAATAGCTTTCAGTGAAATACGATATGAATTGAAGGAAAGAGTTCTGCACCATTTTCAGGATTTGGCTTGGCAAAATCTGTTCATTTCTCTCGGGAGCAGGAAATGCATACAAGGAAGTAAATTCATCCGGTCATAAACATTTCAGAGTGCAAGTTTTACCTGAAAATTGATTGATAGTACTATAGCACCAATGCACCTTTATATAACTATTGTCAAATAGATACTTTATTTTCTAATTTCCAGAATTATAAATTTTAAAAGGGC
Source organism: Chlorocebus sabaeus (assembly GCF_047675955.1). Taxonomy (NCBI): domain Eukaryota; kingdom Metazoa; phylum Chordata; class Mammalia; order Primates; family Cercopithecidae; genus Chlorocebus; species Chlorocebus sabaeus. The sequence goes on along the minus strand of NC_132921.1, from coordinate 15,661,850 downwards.
CTGAATTTTGATGCTATACATTTAAAAATACTTTGATAAAGTTTTTTTCATTTTATTAAAAAGTGAAAACAGTACGATAACTTTTCTGGTCTATTTTAAATCTATCACACTTAGAAAAATATATATATATATATATATATATATGATTTTTAATCTAAAAAGGGATTTTACTACAAGGATATTGGGTAGCTCACAGAAGTGTGCAGAAGGCTAGAGGCTAAACATGTAAGATTAGTTGAGTCTAAACTTACAGACACAATTCTAGGACCATGCATCACAATTGGCCTGATGAACACTCATTGAACAGTGTTGCTCATTGAACACTAAGGGAGAACCCTGCACTGGCTGTCCTCTCATTGTTGGATACATCTGCCACCACCCTTGCCAGCAAAATGGACACCTCCCTGCCCCCAAACCTTGTCTTCTCAGGTTGCTTGTTTCCAAACCAGCCATTTAGAAGCATGTGACTGACAGGCAAAATCTAGTCCAAATGCTTCTGGTTTAGCTGCAAGGAATTCTGGGAACCTGAGTTTTCTGGATTCTGCCCTGATGAAACCAGATCAATAAGACTGTGCATTTCCTAAACGTAGTGATCACGTTTAGGTGTTTGGTAGCTTGAAAACATAGCAGTTATACGTAGATGATACACTCTAGGAAGAAAAATAGGAAGAAAAACAGACGACTCACTGGCCACAATTGATATGATCATATTATTCTGATGGTGTCAAAAAGCAAAACTGGAAACAGCTGATGTCCTCCAGGCTAAGGTGTTAAACTGGATTACAATTTATATAGGTAAAGAAAAAAAAAATCCTTTACCCCAGCATAACATTGCTTAATCATATCTTAATTTCAAGTCTTTTTCAACAAAAATTCTATCAGGCATACTACGAAGACGAAGGAAATATTATCACAAGGGGTAAAATAAATTAGCTTAACTCTGCAGTCTTTACTACAGGCTAGGGATGGGAGTTCCCCTGTTCATCATTTCCTCTCTCGATTGATCCTGTGTTCATTAACAAATAATGGTGAGGAAGATGGTGATGATGATGATGACGGTGACAGTGATGATGGTGAGGTGATAATCATACCGACACTCACTGAGAGCTTACTAAGTGCCATGACACTCTTTTAAGTAATTCATCTATATATTTTTTTAAAAATCCGGCTGGGCATGGTGGCTCACACCTGTAATTCCAGCACTTTGGGAGGCCGAGGTGGGTGGATCACGAGGTCAGGAGATCGATATCACCCTGCTAACACGGTGAAACCCGTCTTTACTAAAAATACAAAAAAATTAGCCGAGCGTGGTGGTGGGCACCTGTAGTCCCAACTACTCGGGAGACTGAGGCAGGAGAATGGCACTGAGCAGTCATAGTCATGGTATGAGGAAGTATAATACTGGTTCATTACCTATTCCAAGGTTACTGAGAGACAAAAATCCTTCTGGTTCTAGAGAGCAGAAGCAAGGATTTAGAAAAACATACACTACAAACAAATGTCTACATCCTGTTTCAATGTTATATGAGGCAAAAATTCTAAATATCGAGTTTATAGTAACATTTTTGTTATATTAGACTTATGAGAAAATTTAAATATTGGTGATATTGACATTTATTTATACAGAGTAACTAAGTAATATTTTCTTTTTGTTTTTGAATCCAGAATACACATTGCAGCTTGCCAGCAAGATAGCCAACTAGACACAGCCAGGAAGAACATGTCACCGAGGGGTGGAGGCATCAGAAAGACTGGTGTACTCTGAGCAGAACCTTGGAGGGAAGGCATTGCGAGTAGATGGAGGGAAAGCATTGAGAGTGGATGGAAGGAAGGCATTGCGGGTGGATGGAGGGAAGGAATTGAGAGTGGACGGAGGGAAGGAATTGAGAGTGGATGGAGGGAAGGAATTGAGAGTGGATGGAGGGGAAGCATTGAGAGTGAATGGAAGGAAGGCATTGAGGGTGGATGGAGGGAAGGATTTGAGAGTGGATGGAGGGAAGACATTGAGGGTGGATGGAGAGAAGGAATTGAGTTGAGAGTGGATGGAGGAAAGGCATTGAGAGTGGATGGAGGGAAGACATCAATAGCAGATGGTGGAAAGACATTGAGAGTGGATGGAGGGAAGGCATTGATAGTAGATGGAGGAAAGACATTGAGAGTGGATAGAGAAAAGGAATTAAATAAATACCCAACCAGGGTGTCTCCTGGGGACCCACGTCGTAGCTCCTGTGCTGCTTGAACACACCTGACCATCGGAAATCTCCAGTAGAGTGTCCCCTAAAGTGTGCCAGCCCACCAGCACCCTTTCCCCACCGCAGCCTCCCCTGAGCCACTTGGCCAGCACCAACTCGCCCACAGCCACCCCTTACTATTTTGCTGGCACACTTGGATGTACCTTGCCTCCCCTTCCCTAACAGCACACATGTGAGCATGCACCTCACTGTGTTACTGTTAGGATGAGCACACCTGCCAGGCTGCTCATCTTTTCCAGTTCAAATGCATGCATGGAGGTCAGCAGCCCTGTGCCCTCTCTACTCTCCGCCACATCTCCAACACTGCCACGAGCACCAATGAGTGCAGGGAAGCCAGCAGCCCTGTGCCCACCAGTGGCCCACCATGTGCCAACACTGCTGCCAGTAAAAATGTGCACACAGATGCTAGTGGCCCTGCCCTCCCTACTCAGTGTTTCCCATGCTGCCAATGGCCACGTGAGCACAGAGGAGGTAGCCCCATGCCTGCCAGCTCCCCACCCTAGCTGATAAGCATGCACCCCACTGGCCTGCTGCTGCTGCTATTGCTGCTTCTGGGACATGTGAATGATCACGGATCCAGTTGACATCATAAAGAAGTACATTGGCTGGCACCACCCATTGGAGTGGCGTGGCTGGTGGTCTGGGAACACTTTGGCCCCTCTAGAACAACAGGTTGCTGACCTCAAGGGACCAGAGAACAAGGCCACGTCCCTAAAACAAGACCCACAGCATTAGAGCACACAGCTCAGGAGAGCTGACCTGAGCCTTGGCCCCCTAAAATCTTCCAGATATAAAAAGTCAGTTGACTGAACCCACCTTATAGCATAATCAAACCCCCAAGGGAATTAAAGAAGATAAAGGCGAAAATAAATATTTAAAGGACAGCAACTTCAATGATTGAAGGAAAATCAGCTCACACCGATGAGAAAGAACCAGTGCAAGAACTCTGGCAATTCAAAAAACCAGAGTGTCTTTTTACCTCCAAATGATCACGCTAGTTCCCCACCAAGGGTTTTAACCAGGCTGAAATGGCTGAAATGACAAAAATAGAATGAAGAATATGGATAGGAATGAAGATCACTGAGATTCAGGAGAAAGTTGAAACCTGATCCAAGGATTCTAAGGAATACAACAAAATGCTACAGGAAGTGAAACACAAAATGGTCTTTTTTCTAAGGAAGAACCAAACTGATCACATAGAGCTGAAAAACTGATTTCAAGAATTTCAGAATACAATCACAAGTATTAACAGTAAAATTGATCAAGCTGAGGAAAGCATCTCTAAGCGTAAAGACCAGTTCTCTGAAATACACAGTCAGACAAAAATAAATTAAAAAGAATAAGAAATATGAACAAGACCTCCAAAAATTATGGTATTATGTAAACAGACCAAATTAATGACTTATTGGTGTCGCAGAAAGAGAGGGAGAGAAAGCAAACAACTTGAAAACATGTTTGAGGGAAAGAGGCAAACATTTAAATTCAGAAAATGCAGAGACCCCATGCATGATACCATAAAAATGAACAACCCCAAGATGCATAGTCATCAGATTCTCCAGGTTGAAATGAAAAAATAAATGTTAAAAGCAACTAGAAAGAAGGCAGGTTACCTACCGAGGTGGTTAATATTTTAATTTCAGATAAAATATATCTTAAATAAATATCAAAAAAGACAAAGAAAAGCATTACATAACATTAAGGGTTCAATTCCACAAGAACACTTAACTATCTTAAATGTATATGTACCCAATGCAGGAGCATTAAAATTCATAAAGCAAGTGCTTAGTGACTAATGAAGAGACTTAAATAACCACACATTGATAGTGGGAGATTTGAATACCTGACTGATAGTATTAGATTACAGAGGTAGAAAACTAAGAAAGACATTTAGGACCTGAACTCAACACCTACCTAATAGACATGTCCTTTACAGCAACATGGACAGAGCTGCAGGCCATTATCCTAAGTGAACTAACACAGGAACAGAAAAAACAAATACCGCACATTCTCACTTATCAGTGGAAGCTAAACATTGAGAACATATGGACACAAAGAAGGAAATAGACATCAGGGCCTATTTGAGAGTTGTAGGTGGGAGGAGAGAGAGGCTGGAAAAACTACCTATTTTGTTCTATGCTTATTACCTGCGTGACAAAATAATCCGTACACGAAACCCTTTTGACACACAATTTACTCATATGACAAACGTGCACATGTACTCCGGATCCTAAAATGAAAGTCAAAAAATGTCAGCCTACAAACTCAATAATAATAGTAATAATATATAAATATACATAATACGCACTGGAAATAGTTGAAGAACACTAAAAGAGAAATCTGCGAGTAAATTCTTTTACTTTTTGAGCTAGCACTAATTTACTCTCACATTCACACATTTAAAAACCATGTCTTACATTTATCAAATTTAGAAAAATGTGTTTGTTTCTATAAATCACTTTAGCCAAATTTACCCTAAATGATTAATCTACATTGTTTTGGAAAAACAAAACTCGACTTTAAAGACCTATAATTTATTTTCATTACGTCCCATGTTCAGTTTCCTGCCTTTGATCTCTGCTGTGGCTTTGAGCACAGTGTTCATTTTGGTTCTCTTTTGTTCATTTGTATAATGAATGCCATAATTGGGTATTTGACAATGTGAATCTACACTTGTGGGTAACTGCTCTGTACCTTCTTGTTATCATGTCTGTTTTCCTAAACAGATTGCAAATTCCTAAAGGTAATGTTGTTGTATTATTAAAATTTTTCTCTGGTGCCCTTTATTATAATCTGAGATATCTTTCATTCTCTTAGGTACTTGATATACTTAATTTCATTTATTAAAAGTTTTGGGGGGCAGAAAAATATATGTCAATCTTGTCTAATAGCTAAAAACATGTTTTTAGTCATTCTCTATTGATGCTCTAAGACCTTGTCAAATGCATGACTTGGGTACTTTCTCCTGTACTTCTGTTCATCTTTGGTAGCAGCTGAAGGTAACATAAATTTCATGCATAATTCACAAACTACGTAATAAGATCATGGATCTCTTCTATTTTGTTTTAGCCAAGTTCTAAGTAACCCATGCCCACAACAAATATTTAATAAAAATTACTCACAGATGGAACCACTGAAGGTTAGTTATAATTTAAATCCACCTGACAAATAGGTCTCGAAGATTAATAACATCTTAAATCTTAAGAGGTCTCTAATCTTTGCAATCTTTTACAAATTAAAATTTTACATAATTAGATTTCAAAGTAATTATCAAGCATTGTCTATATAACTGCTATAGCTAATTGTTCATGTATATTTTGCTATGACTTTCCTATCAATGTTGATGATATATTTAAATGTTGAAGAATTAAGGAAAAATGAAGATGTAGTGTTTATAGTTTCCTTTTTGAATGTGGTTACACGAGTATGTATCTGTCTCTCTCTCTCTCTTCTCTCTCTCTGTCTCCCTCTCTCTTTCTCCAATTTATTTTAGGTCTGAGATGATACAGAGTGTCACCTTAAAGCATCAGATTGAACAAGTAAGAGTATCCCCAGTACAGTGCATGAGGAAATACTTCTTTCTGCTTTATGATTGGAAGCAGAACAAAATCCAAAAAGCCTAAGTGAGCTTTCAGGGCACAGGCTCCTTTTACACTTGCAAATCCTGAATCTTTACTGGTCTAACAGGTTTCTTTTCCTCACATCAACACCTTTTGGGGGAAGTTAGTAAGGGGGAAGGCGGAGTAGAAATAGGCACAAAAATTAAGAAGGCTCCTGAAAGAAGTGGGATTGAGATTATCTTTTCTCTTTTGTTGGAATTCAATAATATTAAAAGCTCTATAGGAGATGAGAGATGGCATGTTCCTGACTTAAGACAGATACCCCTGCCCCCACCCACACCCACACAAAAGATCTTGGGCATTCAAAGGAATCATATCCATAAGTGGATCCAAATCCAAATTTAGCCTAAGAATATAGACGCTCATGGGATCCATCTAGACTCAGCCACCCCATCAGCATGTTTGTGCTTCAGGAACAATAGATGAATAGTGCAGGTGATTTAAAAGAAGCTGAGGCTGTCAGTAAAAGGTTTAGATTAAGATGAGCATTAGGACTGCAGCAGGATGAGGAGACACTCTATTTCTTCCTAGTTGATGTTTGAAAGCAGTCCTATATCCAAAGACCACCAGGGTGGTAAATCTTGAAGATAGCTGCAGGACTTTGGAGCAAGACACTACACTACACACAAATAAGAATTATGCAATCACTTATAAAAATGAAAGAATTGTGTCCTTATCCATTTTATAAGACGTGGCAGAGATTGATATAAGTCATAACAGTACTGTGTTCTGACAGCAACAGAGGACACCATTTTAACAAGGAAGGCATATTTGCTAGGGCAATTTTTTTAGAGTGGTCACAAAAAATGAGACCCAAAGTAAATGTCAGTTTGAGCCTTTGAAAGTCAATGATGTATTCAAGATTTATTAAATTGGTGGCAACAGAGTATCTACATATCCAGACATTAAGCAATTAGAATGTTAGAGAAGGGGGCTCTAACAAGCAGAGACCACTGTTTGAGATATTTTGTTGGAGTTAAATGGGAGAATTTTTTTTTAATGTGGTTATTGCCTTTCAAATGACAAAGTAGTCAATGGAAAACAATAATGTGACTTTTAAAAACAAATTATCCTGTAAATTTCTGAGTTTTCAGTATATATTTGGCACTGTGCAATTTGTTAAATATAAGTGTAAAAAGAATAGACATGAATGAAAATGATTGATGAAACCAGTTCCTAAAAGGTAAGATGGGATGAGATCAAGTTTATATTCTTAGAATTTTTAGGTAGTAACGAAAGTCCAGTTGGATTTAGAAAGAGGCATTTATAGTTAGAATCATTACAGTGAATATAAATAACATGGAATTTGAAATCAGACTTATTTGAATACTCTTTCAGAAGATTTTTCTAATACAGGGGAAGTTTCACAGGACACATTGGGACCAAGAAAAGGGAAGTATGGTGTTAATGTCATCTAGAAAACATGGGATATGTTGGTTTTTACTTTTTTAGCAGGTACGAGAATACAGGGACAAAGTTTCTCCATATCAAAAGGCAAAACACAGGCAAGCAAAATTTTTAAAAATAACTAACTTATAAGAAAATATTTTGTTTATATTTAAGAATGTGTAAGTAAAATTTTGAATTTTGCATGCTGTAAATAGGCCAGAGAACTTTCCTTCATCTCATGACTGAATTACTATATTTTATAATTTAGTAATTTAAATCTTTTACAGAATTAAAATACACCGTAAAAGAATCATTTCATTCTTTTTCATACATACAAAAAAGTGAAGTTCAAAACTCTTCTGTATAAAACAACAACAACAAAACTGAAGTCCAAAAACTTTTCATGGCTTCCTCTAGTTTATTTATTTTTTGTTAAGTTTTCTTTTAGATTCAGGGGTACATGTGCACATTTGTTATATGAGAAAATTCCATGTCATAGGGGTTTAGTATACAGATTATTTTGCCACTTAGGCAATCAGCAAAGTACCCTACAGGTAGTTTTTCAATCCTCAGCCTCCTCCCATTCTCCACCAAGGAGGCCGCAATGTCTCTTGTTCCCTTCTTTGTGTCCATATGTACTCCAACGTTTAGCTCCCACTTATACGTGAGAACATGTGAGTTTATTCAGTGTGAAAGAATCTAGTATAATTAGTTTTGTAGTTCAGTGCTCTGAGTCCATCGTTCTTTACTGAAGTGAGTGTCAGGGTTTCCCCTCCCCTCCCCTCCCCTCCCCTCCCCTCCCCTCCCCTCCCCTCCCCTCCCCTCCCCTCCTCTCCTCTCCTCTCCTGTCCTTTCCTTCTTTATTGAGACAAGAGTCTGGCTCTGTTGCCCAGGCTGCAGTGTAGTGGTGCAATCTTGGCTCATTGCAACCTCTGCCTCTCAGGTTCAAGTGATTCTCCTGCCTCAGTCTCTCAAGTGGCTGGGATTACAGGTGTGCACCACCATGCCTGGCTAATTTTTGTATTTTTAGTACAGACGGGGTTTCACCATGTTGCCCAGGCCAGTCTCGAATTCCTGGCCTCAGGTGATCCACCCACCTTGGCCTCCCAAAGTGCTGTGATTTGTGGTTTTATTTTCTTAGTATACCATATTAAGTTGTTATTATCTAGGATTTTTTTTTCTTTTTGGAGAGGGACACGAATGATATACAAAGGAGAATCATTATGTTCTACTTTTGTGAACTTGCTTGTTTATATCTGAGACAATTTTATTTTCAGAATACATAATAACATGGCAAGCGTGGTGATTTTTCCTTGACTAGTTTTTATACATTATTAGAATACCTTTTCAAAATTCTGGTTGGATCCTTTCAGAAATAAAGGAACAACCTCAGTTGAATACTTAGGTTTCTTTTGGGCTTTGAATTAGATTATCCCTTTCTGCAACTTTCAATTCAAATGGAAAAAGCCACAGGAGATGTGTCCGGTTGTTAATAGTAGAGGTATCTGATTCAGGTACAATTGAACGATCATTTCTCACATTATATTTTAAAAGTTGACTTTGCAAGATATATATCACATTTTATAGCGACACGTTTGTGCAAGTTTGCTATTAAACACCTTTAAAAGGCAATTGTCCATTTAAAGTCAGACACATTTAAAATGTGTAATTCTGTATTTATGGATCTTAATTGCATAATGATTCAATAACATAAGGCTGAATTATTCTATGATCATTTTATTTTTGTTATTTGGAATAAATTTAGAAATAAAGAATATTTTTCTTGTAAAATTGTTTACTATTGTATGAACAGAATCTCAAGTAATCTACATGAATATTTCACCAGAGAATTTAAACAATGTCACCCCATTTATTATCCGACACATGATTTTTAGATTGCTTTACTAACTCTGAATATATCATAAACTTCTGACCCTTTCAACATACAAACTGAAATTGATTACTGGAGTGTCCAGTGCTATACTTAATCCACTGTAAATGGGAGTTGTGAAGCCCAGTTTTAGAGTTTGCATAGTTACCAATGTTCATTGTATAAATACATGTTTTCCTCAATGATTGCTTCTTTTTAGAGTTTGCATCAAATCAGGCCACAAACTTAAATATCATATAATGATAGTCTTTTGAGTAATGTGTATATAAATATAAATGTGTATATATTTACATATATATATTCTCATATGTATCTTATTTAATTTGAAGAAACATGTGTGTCTGATATCAATATTATCTATCTTAACCTGAATAAAAATAGGTTATCAAAGATAGAAAAATGATTCCAACATTATTTATAGTAGTTTACTGCTAATTTTACCCATTTGAAAATATTTTTGTGATGACATATTGCAAAAGGGGTCTGTGGGAAAGATCAACTTGCTGTTATAGATTCAGTTAGAACAGGTATTGTTTCCTTTGTTGAAACACTAATGAGAAGAACTAAAATAGAAACAACTATTGAGCTCTTACTACATTTCCTTCCCCTTAACAGATATTTCACATATATTAAGTCATTTCATATTCATGATTGTATTAATTTGGCTTTATGTTCAGATTTTAAAAAGGAGGAACTGAGATTTAAGCAGACAAACTATCTTGCCTAAAATGAGTACTTGCCCATGTCTGACTAACGAATCAACTGTCATTTCACTTTAGTATATTTAACTCATTTTATATGCTGATAACTTAATGAATCTGTGTAAGGAGCCTATTTCCTTCTACTCTTTGTTGTTTATACTTTTATGATAAAATGACGGCTGCACTAATTTTGTAAGTATATTAACACTTCTTAAAATCTGAAACATTAACAAAATTAGAAATACTCTTTCAATTTGGTTGCCAAAAATGAGTATCGCTATAAGTGAATTCCAATGAACGTGTATGAATGAAAATAAAGAAAAACAAAACTGAAGCAATGAGAAGAGTGAAAAACAAAGTATGAGGACAAAGGAAAAGTAAGCCCAGCAATGATGATTGACGGGAGGCTCTTTCAGAATGTTCTGGAAGTATTAGGTTGTATAGCTGTCTCTAGTTCATCCATACACTTGGTTTTTCTGAGAAGGATGGGTGAATCCGAAAGCTTTGTGCCAGATTATATTCACTGTGCAAACCTTCTGCCCTGTTTGAACTGGCCAAATGTAAGGAGATCTAACTTTTGAGAACAGATAATGAAAGAAGGAGCATATTAAATCCTGTACAATAGTGCAAAAATCAAAGCTTTATAAAAGTTTCCTTACTCAAGAAAATATACGATACTTTCACAAAAGAACAAAAATATTAGGCCAAAATCACAAAAAGAAAGACTGTCATTATAAAAAAGAGTCTTTAATTTAAACCATATTAATAAATGCACCATGAACTCCCAAAAAAGGAAAGGTGTTAGTCACTTGACGACTATTCTTCTTTTTATATTTTAGGCTCCTGGGCCAGTTTTCAAGTGGTTGTGAAATTTTAGTTGTTGATGACAGTTATTGCTCACCTTCCTAAAATTGGTCTTTAAAATGACTTTGTGCTTTAATACAGATGGAAAAATCCTTCATTCTGTTGATCAGTTTCGCAGCCTCAGAAACAGTGCAATCAATCACATGTAGTGCCTGATGGATGTGTCAGGCAGTAAGCATAACTATAGCTGTTTCAAGGCCACTGACTTGAAATCTGCAATTTCACCTGATTCCTTTAAGCCTATGGCTTTGAGGTAAATCAAGGGTCAGCAAAAGTGTTCTCTTCTGCACAGATCACTTGAAACACCAAAGAACAAGTTAAGCAGATTGAATATTGATACAGAAAGCACCTTCAAGTTATTAATAATTTCAACAATTCCAACAGTAGAAAAATAAAATTTCATTAAATGAAAGCATTTTCACTTTATTCATTGTTGAAGAGTTTATTACAAAGTATTTCTGAGAAGGACATTGTATTTGATTCTTGATAAGTAGCTTATTACACTGAATTCTTTATTTTTAAGGACAATCACAGAAAAAAAAAAAAAACTCTGTTTATATTATTAAGCCAAGGTTAAACATATTATAAAATGTAAAGTGAAATTATCAAAAGAAAATGCAACAATAAAAAATCTATGCAAGCCACATCTTGAGTTTTAAAAATGCAAATAACTGACATAAAAATACATTTTTTACTTGGATTCACTTTCTTTTTTGTGTGTTTTTATACATACTTCTAACATTTCAAATCACATTTTATAATATATGAAATTTATTTCTTTTGCTTGAATTTTTCTGTCTTTAATTTAGCTTTCATCATTTTATTAAAAAATATTTATTTTATGCCTGGTATATGTCAGACACATAGAAAAATTACATTTTAGGTTTTGAGATTAAATGGTCAAATATTAGATTTTTTTATTCATAAAATATTACTATTCAGAGATGAGTCAGAATTACATATTATAGACATATATTAGTAACAAAAGAATCTCGTCATTAAGCTATGTCAACTCTCATTGTTATTTTAAATCCAGGTGAATCAATAAGAAGTTTTACATTCATCTATAGAAAGAGCAATAAACTTTAAATTGGACTTTAAATTGGTGCTCTACATGAAGAAGTAATTAGGTTCTCACTTTTGGAGAGGTCAAACTTTCACCAGCTGTACAGATGTCCATCTCTGAAGCTGTATTCATTAATGTAGTAATGAGCTGTTGAAATAGCAGTGCAGAACAAATCTACAATGCTAGGAGACTGATTAACTTAAGGATATGTTCAGCCATCCTTCTGTTCTAGAAATAGATGCTTTTTCATATAAGATGGACATTTTGAATTCTATTATTGATGAAACATGATGTTCTCTCTGTTCACAGGTCCCAGACTCATGAGTTTCTGAAAACTTAAATTTTAGATCTCTTTTGTTCAGCAATTGGAGCAAAATGTCCCAGAAAACTTCTTGAGTGCTTTCCAGGGAGGTCTTCTTAGCAAATCAAGGTCTTCTTGAGTCCCATGTTTACAAAGGACCCTGCTCACAGAATGATCTCATCTGTTTTATCTTCAGTAGTACCTTTGCTTTGCTGCATGGCCCCAGATCATACTAACAAGCCATCAAGTAAATATAGGTCATCAAGCAATAGTTCATAGAAAAAAATCAGTAACATTTCTATATCACTCTTGGCGATAAGACATCTTAGAGCACGCACCATTCTGATGGTGGCTGAATGCCAAATGCCACATTATTATTACAACATGTTTTGGTAGCAAGTGGCAGGAGCTTTGTTTCTGTCTTGAAGCACCTCTTCTGCGTACGCAGACATAAATCCTATTAGATTCATAAGTTTCAATAATAATTTATTTCCATGTACTTGACCATTTAAAAACCAGCCTGCTAGAGGCTAGCTCTGTACATGCATGGACTTCTCTCTTCCTCATTCCTATGCCCCTTCCTTCTAAATCTAGAGCTCCCTGTGCCAATTACCTTTTTGTCTAGAAATCAGATAATTATGCCTTATCCTTTATCTCCTATCCCCACCTCAGTACACACAACCATACAAACTTTCAATCCCTTGATGTCTAAGTTGATTTCACAAATATTTAGTAACCCATGCTCTATGATTTGCATTATGTTATAGGCTGTAAATTCAGTTACGTATAGCATGATCACAGTGTCTGAACAGTGTATAGTCTTGTTCTTTAAGAGCAGGAATGACATAAACCAGTGGTTGTTCTCCCAAAGTCTCTAAAATTGCATGTAGCGTGTCTTAAATACACATTCTGGTTTAATGAATTAATGCTCCTCTGCATTAACAAGAAGGATGACTTCCTGTACAAATGTTTTGATCTCCTTAACCTTGATAATATGGTCTAAGTTTTTCAGATTTGATAAATTTGGACATCATCCAATACCTTGCTAGGTCATTATGACTTGTGTATAATGAGAATATTGAACGCAGATTAAAATGATTAAATACCAACATTGTGTTATGCGTCACTATTAAACCTTGATGTAGCTTCATATTAACATGTTTCTTGCCATTTTTGCTTTGTATTTTATAGCATACCTTCTCACGGTTTATTTTCCTTATAAATTGTGCTATTTGCTGACTTGATGAATGCTAAAATGTACTGAAGATTAGAATAGAAAGAAAATTAAATAATTAGAGTTCTAATCCCAAAGGTTTCCTTTTGAATTTTACTAATTAGCAAAATTTAATATTCTTTACAATCGTGTCCCACAGTTAAAAGTCACACTTGTTACAATATTTTTAACAAATAGATCTGAGTAATAAGAATATAAAAGAAGAAAAATTAGGAATAATTTATTATTAGGTAGAATTAGGTAGAATTCACCTCTTTTGATTTTTCATCTCTACTTAGTTAATTTGTTGAGTTGTATATTGGAGTGAAAACATTGGCATTTTAGTTAGATGTTCCTCCTTTTTTATCAATTGTTTTTCTGTCTATATTTTTACTTTTGTCTGTTAAATCTCTCTGATAATGAGGCATTATGTTATTTAAATCTCTCTGATAATGAGGCATTATGTTATTTAAAAATACCTCTTATAAATCAGTGTGACCCTTCTGTCATGAAGTGACCATGTACATGCAAGACACAAGTCAAAGAAAAAGAATCACACTATTTGGGAATGAGAAAGGTGAATCATAAATTGTCTTTATTGTTCCATTTGAGCATAAACTCTAATCTCAATGTAAAGAGACCTAGATGATGGTATTATCTTGCCTATGGCAGCTAGTTTTAACCTACCCTACCTACAATTTCTTACTCACCCAACCTACCTGCTCGTATACAAGACAAGCCTTACTAAGACATACATCAAACTTGTTTTCTCCAATGAGAACCATTTTCCCTCTTGTCCTTTGAAGTATACTCTTATATGAGTTGAGTAATAAAAATAAAAAGTGTTTTTTTGTGTTTATTGTGGCATACAGGCCACTCACTTCAAAACATAGTATCTCTTCCCCCAAACTATCAATTATAAAGGTTGATGCATTTCTAGCACAAATTGGAAAATGAGTGATATATCATTTAAGAAGGTATTTTAAAGATAGATTTACATAACAATAGTAACATTATGGGTGAATTAACTTCTCTGAAGAAGAACAAGGTTAAATTGACATGAAATGCAATAAACTCTGCTCCCTGGCTCTCTTATGGCAGTAGTTTGCCAAATATTTGCATAGAAAAGTATTGTCAACTGCTTAGGTTCCATTCATAGGAAAACTGTTTGGCTGTGATTTAAAATATTTTTATCTTATGATGTTGGAGCAGAAAAAGGTATGAGATGATTAATCTCTCTTCCTTTCTTCACTTCTGGGCCACGAACTGAAATTCTAGTTGCAGTAGTCTCACAAAGCTATAAATCTGTAAATCTGTAAATCTGTCATGATAGATGAGCTGAATTATCAGGGCATGCAGACGATCAAAGTACCTAGGATTTTAAGATAATAGAGATAAAAGTTGAAAGGTTCTATTTTAATTTTTAAAAACACATTATTCGATCATTTTTGTAACTTTTTTTGTGTCCAGTGTCTTGCTGTGTTGCCCAGGCTCTGGAGTGCAGCGGTGCAACTAGAGGTCACTGTAGCCTTGACCTCCTGGGCTCAAGTGATCCTCCCACCTCAGTCTTCTGTGTAGTGGGGACCACAGGTGCTTGCCACCATGCCCAGCTAAGTAATTATTTTTTTTTTTTTTTTTGAGACAGGTCTGGTCATGTTGCCCAGGCTGGTATCAAAACCCTGGTCTCAACCAATCCTCCCTCCTCAGCCTCCTGAAATGCTGGTTTACATAAGTGAGCCACAGTGCCCAGCCTAGAATTCCTTTTAACAACATTGTGTCCTCTGCTTTGCTTCCTGGGTTTCCCCTTCTTTGTGTAATTATATTTGATTCTGTTCCCATACTCAGTCTCACTCATCATGCCAGTGCCCTAGGATCTCCAGCTACAAGGTTCTCTTAGAGACAAACTCTAACTTCTGAAACCTAGCCTCCATTGCACTCACAAAATACTGGTTTTCATTCTGTAAATAGGCTATAATATTACCTCTCAAGAGTATTATAAAAATTAAATGAAATAAGGCCCATGAGTGTACTTTATAAGCTAAAAAAGTCCTAGGAGATATGACTTCTATTTATTATGGATTCATATGCTTTATAATTTTCTACCAGCAGTCACAAATAAATGTCTTTAATGAGATAAATCTGCATAGCCAAATTCTAAATCTCTATTATTAACTATGTCCATTAGGTAAGATCATGTAAATGATGCATCTTATGCATTGTTTTGGATCCCTGGTAATTCCCTTTCATATACTTTTCCCACCTCTACCTGCCCTACTTTCTCATCTTCTTCCTGAGAAATTTTTAAAAATAGAAGCTAGTGTAAAAAAAAAAAAAAAAAATCTCTAAAAGTTTCCTTCTTGGGAATATATGTGTAAAATGGGAACTCATGAATTTATTTTTCCTTAAACTTCCCGTTAGTTTACCTGATTCACTCATCCACATAAAATTTACTGTAGTTGATTTAGCCTTATTTAGAATTGCTTTTTCCCCTCTAATTTTTTTTCATTTTGTAACTTTTAAGTCCTCTAAATAAAAATAGCAACAATTTCCCAGTGCTTCTCATCTCTATAATTATTTGATCACACAACTACAATGTTTCCTATTATAGAAACAGGCTCAGCATAATAAATGCTACATAATTTTCTCACATCAAGTTTTACACATTTATTTTACTACTTTAATAAGTCATGACTACCACCAATGACAGTACTACTAAATCAAATACAAAGAGTTTTTGGTGTGCTGTGATATTTTACTTTAACATTTTATAATGAAACATATTCTGCAATTTAAGTACACTTTCCATTACTGCCAAAAGCTGATTATTTTATTTTTACCACTATCTAAAATCTCTTATTTGCAAATGTCATTTCAGACAAAATTAGCAAACAATTCTTGTTCCATGAGACAAATAGACCAAATAAAAAGGGCATATTCATAACTCAACTGCCATAAAAGCACAATAAAATAAATTAGATCAGAAGGCATTGTATGAAAAAGAGTTTTGATTTAAAAGTCTAGAGACAAGAGTTCTTATTTGAACTTTATACTTAATTGGCAATATAATATTGGGAAATTTATTCAACATTCGGATATTAAAGAGTATTATTGATTAAAAGCACAAAAAACTTGAGTTAAAGAATTTGGGTTTGAATCTCCGCTCTGGCATTTATTAGCTTAAGTCACTTTCTTGAGGCTGGTCTTGTCATCTGTAAAATGGGAAGAGTGATAATTACTTTCTGAAAATATGCTACACTTTATTCTAAATAATTTCATGATTTGTTCATATGTGCAATTTTATTACTATAAAATTGTTAATAAATGTAAAATGATTTTTTCATCAGAAATTACACTTTTCAATTGTATGTCTCAGAAGGTGCTATTGAATCGATATACAGCTTAGTGGTTAAACAAGACATTGGAAAAAAACAAAATGCAATTACTATGATAATGGTGTTCATATAAATGACTCGCTCCATGCACAAAAGTCAAAATCAAATGAAATGTAAAAACCTAAGTTTAGGTACATAATATGCCATGGGTTATTTGTGGTTAAATTGTAACAAAACGCAATCAACCACATTAAATTAATGTGTAATTTAATTAATGACTTGAATGCTTTTAAGCCAACACATTTTAATTTTATTAAAAATTATGATCTTGATAATTATACTAATCAACTTAACGTAATTGATTTTGTAGTTTTACTTATATTTTTTAGTTATTTTGTTATCATAAATGTGGAAGAGCTGCAATCATGAGTATCTTATGCCAATTTTTATATGACTATTTTAAATAAAATAATTTAACTTATTTTCAAGCCTACACTAAGGTTTCACATAAAATTTTCTGATTTTCAGCAAGTTCTCTAATATTATGATAGTATTGCCAAGTCTTTATCTTGAACAGCAATTTCTTTAATTTATCTTTAGATATCAAGGCAAAGCTCTTGTTTTCTAGCTCGAGTTGTTTTCTCTACTCTCTATCTACAGAAATTGGTTGATAAGGGGCCGCGCACGGTGGCTCATGCCTGTAATCTCAGCACTTTGGGAGGCTGAGGCAGGCGGATCACTAGGTCAGGAGATCAAGACCATCCTGGTTAACGCAGTGAAACCCTGTCTCTACTAAAAATACAAAAAAGAATTAGCCGCGCGTGGTGGCGATCGCCTGTAGTCCCAGCTACTTGGGAGGCTGAGGCAGGAGAATGGAGTGAACCCAGGAGGCGGAGCTTGCAGTGAGCCGAGATTGCACCACTGCACTCCAGCCTGGGCAACAATGTGAGACTCCATGTAAAAAAAAAAAAAAAAAAAAAAAATTGCTTGATAAATATCCATGAATTCACTTTCCCCCACTGCAAGCAAGCATCTATTATTCATTAAAGTAAATACTAGAGACTCGAAAAAAAGGACAGAATTTCCTCTTTTACACAATTTCTTTCTAGTTGGTGAGAGAGAAGAATAGCTAACAATTATACTACAAGATGAAATAAATAATAACATAGATGTGCACAGGATATATGCACAGATTTATCATCATTTATTTCAATCATTTTGTCTCAGGCAAATTAAATATTTGTATGTACAACATACAAATATTTTAAAGAATGCTTTGGTTTTTGTTTTGTTTTGTTTTGTTTTGTTCTTAGTCATCAGGAAGTATTGCCTGGTGACATTCTCCTTCTATCAGCTCACTGCATTTCTGGTTATTTGTCTTCTAAATTATTATCTGCAAAAAGATAAAGGGCAGAAAAAGCATGATATCAGAGGTTTTCCTCCATGAGAAGTTGGTGTTCCAGATGAGACTGACCTCTTTGTATTACCTAGTTGGAACTGTGCTGTCATTGCCAGGGTATTTATGCAGCTACGAATGAAGGTAGAATCAACCAAACCCTGAAATTATTTGTCCTTTGGGTAAGGATGAACTTGTTCTCATAGTAATTCTAAAGCTCCTGTGGTTGCATAAGACACCCAGATCTATTGGCCTCAGGATCTGACATAAATAAGAGGCTTAGCTATAATTTTAGGACTTTGAGATATATCTTAGACAATACAGTCACATTTTCTGATTCCAAAGAAAATAAAATGCATGTTTAGATTTTAATGAAAATGAGTAGTATGTGGTTGAAACTTGTCCTAACAGACCTAGTTTAACTGATTCCCTTGATCAACCTGCCCACTCCATTTCTTCTGTGAAGCATATGGAATTATGCTCTTGGCAGGCTGTGTTTTCACTGCTTGTGGGCCACTTTCGAATGTGCTAGTGAACTCTGCTCTCTGCAGTTGAGTTGCATGTTTGTGGACAGTTAGTCACATTTGTTCCCAAACTGATTTGTGCCTTCTGTTGTTGTTATTGAAATTACATAACTTAATTACATCTTATATGAACCAAATTTTTAAAAAAATGTGTTACTATTGAAAAAAGTGAATCCTTTGAAAATTCTTAATGTCATGGCACTAAATTTAAAATTGTTAAACAACTTATGCCATACAAATATTAAAGGGTAAAATGTGCATGCTTACACAACACTTTAAAGAAATCTAAATTAAAAATTGTAGATGATGAATTGTGGGTGATTTATACTAGAACAATGAGTCAGAACCCCCATCAACAGTAACATTGCAAATGAAAATACCACGTGTTTCATATTAATAAAAGGATGTTGTTTTACTGATAAATGTTCAGAGTTAAAATATTTGAGATCTCTGTACAGTTCATTATTCCCAGATTTAACCTGATTTTGATTAAATGATCTATTACCAGTCCAAAATCATTTTTATAATGCCCAATCTTTAAAGAAAAAGGTGGAAATATGATAAAAAGAACAATATTAGACTACATAGAATAATTACAACTATATTAACTAAAACCAATGCTTTCTAAAATAAAACTATGGAATTGGAAAAAAAGATAGTTTCTCTGATACGAACTCCACGATATATGTACTTTAGGTGGAGATTGATATTTTTAGACTGTTTTCCCCTTCCTTCCAAATCTCTTTGAAGCAAGTTATTCGCAGACTTGGAGCTTTCAGGAAACTAAATCCCAAACATCATTTCTTTGATAAAATCATCCTGCTGATTTTATTTCTTGCTTTTTTTAAATCAATGTAAATTTTGTGTACATAATATAAAATATATGTACCATATATGTATAATATACATATGTGTGTATATTTTATGCTTTATTTATTTTACTGGAACCGAGTTATTAGCTTCTTATTGAACTCAATATTTAAATGTAAAATAAGCTCATTCAAAAGCCTACAAAATATCCAAAGAATCATTATTTCAAGTGAAATTCAGGATTACATACAAAGACATTAAGAAGTAAACTCAGAAAAAATTATTGATTTTTAGGTTATACTTTATAACAATACTACTCAGTGAAACAGTAATATATTCATCCCATCATGAAAAGGTAGTCAGTGAAGTTATGGGAAATTAATTGGAAATCATATATAAATTCACAAAACAATAAACTTAATGCACCATCAAAATATTTGTTTTCTAATTTAAATGAGGTCAGTCTACTATCCCACAAATCAATTGAGTGGAACGTGAGAAAGACATTTTTCTGTAATTCAACACATTTACAGAAGGACAATTTTTGTTTTCTTACTTAGAATCAATGAAACAAAAACCTATGATATAGTCTCTAATTTCAATCTATTTGATTCAGCATATCATAACCAATCTTAATAATTGTGATAATTTTTATTCTGTCTTCAATAATTATGGTAACTAATATTACTTTTCTCAGTGTTATTTTCTTTCTTTCTTTTTTTTTTTTTTAACAATCCAAGAGTTTTCCAAAAGACAAAGAAAGTTAATGGCTGCAAAAATGTATATTATTCCTCTTAATTGGGAATACGTTGTTTTCTGTATTTTGTAAGTGTTATTCAGATAGCTTATGTCTTCACATAGTGCTGTTTCTATGTATTGGAATAAATTTTAAAATATAGCATATATGCAAAAAGTACAAAGATCAGAAATGTACAGTTCTATAAAACTTTACAAAGTGACCACACCTGTGTAACTCGCATTTTGGAAGAGGAAAAAAACATTACAATAACACATAGTGCCTCCTGTTTACTTGAAGTAAGTTTCCTCTCAAAGGTAAACACTATGCTTATTTCTAACACTAAAAATGAGTTTTGCCTATTTAAAAATATAAGTGGAATTATGCAGTTTTTAACCATTATATCTAGACTCTCTTACTAGTTGTTTGAAATGATATGTATTGCTGTGTTTAGTGGCACGTCACTAATTCTCATTACTGTAATGTCTGCTATTATACTGTTGGAAGACATTTTCTTGACTCTATCTTCTGTCCACATAAACATTTTAATAGTTTTTTTCACATATCTAAGTGACAATTTGTATTATGTATAAAGATAAACTAAGTGTTATGACTGGCACACCAATTTGATCAATAAAAGAATAGAAAGTATTTGATGGCAAAAACTGATTCCTTTATGCATCTCTGATTATCCATGGTAACATGTAAATGATACACTGGTATGTTAAGCTTAAAAATATTTGTTGAATAAAATTAGGCACCACATCATCAATATTATTATTCAGATTAATTTGGTAATTTTATTAGCATGGGAAACTATGTCTGAAAAAAATCAGAGCACATGTCATTACTTATTTGTAATAATTAGGGAAGTCTCAGCTCTGTCTAAGGTCCTTGACAATGACAGCCCACTTAGGATGTTACATCTATGCCAAATGTTTCTTTTCTTACATGAAATATTGATTAGAAAAGATGTTTTACTTCTGGTGAAATATATTAATTTGATATTTCTATGGACTTCCATTGTTTTATGACATTTTCATATATCTGTATTTGAAATAACTGTTCTAAGCACCAAAAATTCATCAAAAACTGACTGGCATGGGAAATTATGCTTTCATTTCCAGATTGTGAAGATCAGAAAAAAGGAAGAAAACTAATGTTACTGAATTATTTTACTTTAGTCATCACTCCAGTTGAAATTAAAGAAATTTTTTATATTAAGCAATGTTGATATGGTTTGGCTGTGTCCCCACCCAAATCTCACCTTGAATTGTAGTACTTCCCAAGTGTCCAGGGCAGGGCCAGGTGGAGATAATTGAATCTTGAGGGCAGCTTCCCCACTACTGTTCTTGTGGACGTGAATAAATCTCACGAGATCTGATGGTTTTATAAATGGGAATTCCCCTGCATAAGCGCTCTTGCCTGCCGCCATGTAAGACGTGACTCTGCTCCTCATTTGCCTTCTGCCATGATTCATGAGGCCTCCCCAGCCATGTGTAACTATAAGTCAATTAGACCTCTTTCCTTTATAATTTACCTAGTCTTGTGTATGTCTTAATTTGCAGCATGAGACTAATACAACTATGTATGTTGGGAGAGAGAGGCTTGGGAGTATCATGTATGCCAAAAATAGTGACAAATTGTGCCAAAAATAGTGAGGAAATGGAACTGATGACACTAGTATCAAAAAGCAAAAACATAGTGCAACAAATATGATAATATGTAACTGGTGAGGCTTTTGGAGCATCTCACTTCATTAGAAGAGTTTAACATAATTAGGGGAGCTACGCTGCAGGTATTTTCATTATTTATTAAAGTATTAGGTTTTCCATTATTTAATAAAGTTTTCTTTTTTTATTTCCCCCTCTTAAGCTTCTTAGCATTTACAATTTGGTCAAGGTTATAAAAAGATTATTCTTTGGATTACATAAAGTAGGTAAAAATAAAAGCTTAATTAGTCTTTTAAAAAATGTGTGAAATTGTTCAAGAAATTATCACTTGGCATAACAGAAATGAGTTATCCACCATGCAACTCTAGAAAAGGTAAATAGTAGTTTCTTTCTGATGTAATGAAGCTAAATACAAGCTAGTGAAAACATATTTCTATAATAACTAACATTTTGTAATCAACACAAAATATGGTGTTTTGAAGCAAAAACAAATCTGTGTTGAAAAATTCAAATTACACACACACACACACATACACACACACACATCTTAGTAAACTCATCAGTTATCCTGAAGGCTGATTTCTGGTAACTTTAACCAGCCATCCAATCATTCATTTGTGACTCATCATAAAATATGATAGGTAATCCAGATAATGTATATGTCAGTTAGCTTGATTTAATCATGTCAACTTGTTACATATATCACAACAGCACACTGTACCCCATAAATGTATACAACTATGAATTGTCAATAAAAAACAGATAGACTGCCTATTACATGAAAGTTGCTTTGTTATGTGATGGGAATACAAAGAAAAAAAATACTGCTTTTATTCTCCAGGCTGCAAAATATTATTGACAGAGATAGCTACTTAATATAATAATTATGGTTCTGTTTCTAACAATAAAATACAATAATAGGGCTATGGGCAAAGGTTTTAGAAGTAAGGAAAATAAACACATTTGAAAGTGTTTTTTAGATGTAATGTCCCAAAACTGAGTGTTAGCTGGAAGACAGTAGAGAGGTAATGGCGTAAGTTTTACTATTTTACAGAGATGGGTTCATAACCGAGCTCTACAATTTACTCCCTATAATACCTATTCCCCCTGCAAACTACTAAGCCTCTGTTTCCTCATATACAAATGTTGATAAATTGCATGCCTATAATGAGGATTAAATGGAATCAAGCATATGAAGGATTTGCAAAACAATAGTAGCTACTCACTGTGTGCCAAGCACTCTTAAGCGGTTTACAAAGTTAATTTATGGAATTCATTTGATAAATCTAAAAAACAGGAGGGTTCATTATTCCCATGTTGCAAACTGGAGGTAAAGAGGAGGTGTGTAAGATGGATTTGCGATTTGAACACAGTCGAAAACTAGAGAATGGTTTTTAAACAACGTACAGTTTGACTCCTCTAGGACCTGTCACATAGCCAATACATATCAATGATGATGAGGAGGATGTTGAGGATGAGAATGGTGATGATGTTAGATCAGTAGGGATTACCTAGATCAAGGAAATGCGGCAGGGCAAATGATAGTGAAATGTGTTTCAAGAAGATGGGAGAATAAGAACAGAGGGATTTACTCAATCAAGACTGAACTGCGTCTAGAGTTCCTCGAGTATAGCATAGTGGTGGAGAGGTATGCCTCACAAGTTTATGCCAGTTCTTACATAAAATGTTCAGGTGTTAGGATTTATTGTGAGTGACGATGTTTTGAAGAAAAAAAATACTATTGTTTTGCTGAGTCTTTAATATGCTGTATTCCATTTGATCCTCCTTATAGGCATGCAATTTTTCAAACTTTTTATATGAGGAAACAGATATTAGTAGTTTGTAGTAGCTACAGATTTTATAGGGAGTAAATGGTAGAGCTTGGTTATGAGCCCAGCTCTGGCTAATGCTAAAACTTGTGCCATTACCTCTCTACTCTCCCTCCAGCTAACAGTCAGTTTGGAACATTGTGTCTAAAAAACACTTTCAAATGTGTTTGCATTCTTGATTTCTAAAACATTTGCCCAAAGCCATGATACTGTATTGCATGGTTAGAAAACTAAAGAAGCATGTTGACGGTAGTTTAGTGGGAATAGCACTGAATCTATAAATTGCTTTGGGCAGTATGGCCATTTTCACAATATTGATTCTTCCTATCCATGATCATGGAATGTTTTTCCATCTGGTTGTGTCCTTTCTGATTTCCTCGAGCAGTGGTTTGTAGTTCTTTTTGAATTTACATTCTTCACAGAATTAGAAAAAAAATCTATTTTATAATGCATATGGAATCAATAAAGAGTTTGCCTAGCCAAGACAATCCTAAACAAAAAGAAGAAAGCTGGAGGCACCATGCTACCTGACTTCAAACTATACTACAAGGCTACAGTAACCAAAACTGCATGGTACTGGTTAAAAAAAAAAAAAAACAGGCACATAGACCAGTGAAAAAGAACAGAGAACTCAGAAATAAAAACCGCACATCTACAACCGTCTGATCTTCGACAAACCTGACAAAAGCAAACAATTGGGAAAGGGCTTCCTATTTAATAAATGGTGCTGGAAGAACTGGCTAAGCATATGTAGAAAATTAAAACTGGATCCCTTCCTTACATCTTATACAAAAAATTAACTCAAGATGAATTAAAGACTTAAATGTAAAACCAAAACCTATAAAAATCCTAGAAGAAAATCTAGGTAATACTATTCAGGACACAGGCATGGACAAAGAGCTTATGATGAAATCACCAAAAGGAATTGCAACAAAAGTAAAAATTGACAAGTGTGATCTAACTAAACTAAAGAACTTCTGATGATAGAAACTATCATCAGAATGAACAATCTACAGAATGGGAGAAAATTTTTGGAATCTGTCTATCTGACAAAGGTCTAATATCCAGAATCTGCAAAGAACTCAAGAAAATGTACAAGAAAAAACAAACAACCCCATTAAAAAGTGAGCAAAGTACATGAACAGATGCTTCTCAAAAGAAAACATACATGTGGCCAAGAAAAAATATGAAAAAAGTTCAACATCACTGATCATTAGAAGAATGCAAATGAAAACCACAGTGAGATACCATCTCATGCCAGTCAGAATGGTGATTATTAAAAAATCAAGAAACAGATGCTGGCAAGGTTATGGAGAAATAGGAACACTTTTACCCTGTTTGTGGGAATGTAAATTAGTTCAACCATTTCAGAAGACGGTGTGTGAATTCTTCAAAGATTTAGAAACAGAATACCATGTGACCTAGCAATCCCATTGCTGCATATATACCCAAAGGAATATAAATTATTCTATTTTAAAGATGCATGCACATGTATGTTTACTGAAGCACTATTCACAATAGCAAAGACATGGAATCAACCCAAATGTCCATCAATAATAGACTGGATAAAGAAAATGTGGTACGTATACACCATGGAATGCTATTAAGCCATAAAAAAGATGAGATCATGTTCTCTGCAGGGCATGGATGACTCTGAAAGTCATTATTCTCAGCAAACTAACTCAGGAACAGAAAACCAAACACCACATGTTCTCATTTATAAGTGGGAGATGAACAATGAGAACACATGGACACAGGGAGGGGAACAACACACATTGGTAACTGTTGGGGAGGGCAGGGGATAGTATTAGGGAAAAGAGCTAATGCATGCTGGGCTTAACACCTAGGTGATAGGTTGATAGGTGCAATAAACCACTGTAGCACACGTTTACCTATGTAACAAATCTGCACATCCTGCACATGCACCCCAGAACTTAAAGAAAAATAAAATAATTTTAAAAAGAGAAAACTATAGAAGCTTGTAGAAGATGCATTTAAGAATGAAAAAATAGTAAAAGTAAGGACTCCTATTAGGGGACTGTTGCAGTCCTCTAGGAAATAAGAAACAAGTGAATGAACTTAGACTTATTCAGTAACATATGGGTCAGTGGGGAGCTACCTGTTAAACATCTAGGAGAGGAAATCTACATGACTTGCAGTAAAAATGATACTTGAATTACTCTACAGCAATGGATTTTACACACTGTTGTTGAAATATACCACTATCTGAAATCCATCATATGTAGCTCTTCTATATACCCACAATGAAGATGAAAATCATGGAGATAATGTGTGTGTTTTTGGTTTTTAGATAATTTTATAGAACATACTTGATGAAATGGTGATAATCATCAGAAGTATAATTTACATATATAATTTACCCTCTGTTTCTTATTTTATCTAATAAAGATGTTCTTTCCCAGTTACTCTTTATTACTGATTACTTTTTAGTCTTCATTTCCTATATCAAATATCACCTGCTCAGAGAGGAATCTACACCGAATATTCTATTTGAAGAAACCCAAACCACTTTTCCTCACACACATTCATAGGATTTCAAACTATATGTTTTCTTCCTAAGTGATATGATTTGGCTCTGTATCCCCACCCAAATTTCACCTAGAATTCTAATCACATGTTGAGGGAAGAAGCTAGTGGGAGGTGATTGGATCATGGGGCTGGTTTCCCCCATGATGTTTTTGTGATAGTGAGTGAGTTCTCATGAGATCTGATGGTTTAAAAGTTGCACTTCCCCCTTTGTTCTATTTCCTGCTGACTTGTAAAGAAGGTGCTTGCTTCTCCTTTGCCTTACACAATGATTGTAAGTTTCCTGAGGCCTCCCCAGTCATGTGGAACTGTGAGTCAATTAAACCTCTTCTTTTTCTACATTACTCTGTTTTTGGGTAGTTCTTTATACAGTGTGAAAATGGACTAATACACTGATATTGCATTCATTTTCATTTATTTGTTTTCTTATTTATTGTCTCATCTCATTGTATAGAATGTAAGCTGCCTAAAAGACTGTCTTTCTATTTAATTCTGATAACCCTATAACCTCAATACACTCCGAATCACATGTGTGGATTCAAACAACTGCAGATGGAAAATATATTTTTTAAATTGCTTCTGTACTGATCATGTAAGGATATTTTTATCTTGTCATAACTCCTCAAACAATACATCATAACAACTATTTACTTAGTATTTACATTGGGTTAACTGTGATAAATAATCTAAAGCATTTTTAAAGTATACCTGAGGATGTACATAGGTTATATGCAAATACATATACCATTTTATATTGGGTACTTGGGCATCCTTGGATTTTGTTATCTATTGGAAATTCTAGAAAAAATCCCCTGTGGGTATCACAGAATGACTAGAGCTAGAGGAAATTCTGTAAATATTTGTAGAATATATTAAATAATGAAAAATGGTTTTAATTATAAAGTACAAAATGATTCCCAGACTGCAGAAATATCTCTCAACCTCTTATTGTCTATGTAATTTTTGAGCTCCCAACTAATCTTCCACAAATTTCTCATTTGCTATTACTAAATAATATAGACATTAGGGAAGACGGAGTTTGTTCAATGCAGTATTTCCCCATTCACCTTTATAAATAATGTTCCATAATGTTGTTAATTCATGTATTAAAAATATCGAACTTTTATGAGATTAACGGAGTTACTTTTTTAATGAAGAAACATTTTAGACAGAAACTTTTTCTAAGAGTGTTCTTTGAACAACAAAAACTGATATAAAAATATCTTATGAACATGGAACTAATCGATGATAGAATTTATTCTAAACTGAGCAACAGGAACACATCCTTATGCTGTGATTTTTAGTACCCCAGGGCCTTGAAAGTTTCTTTGCAGTAAGCAAAGAGAATACAAATCAACATGATTTTTATGACATACAAGGTGTCCATGCTTCTCTTCCAAAGTTTAAAAAGGTATTTGCAATTTGAAAAAGTTGACAACAATGATATTACAATATAAAACACCTCTGAGTCTCCCGTTTCTCAAGCTGTCAGATCTTTAGAGCATTGTAGAGTTGATGAAACTCTACATTAACTTTTAGAAACATATGCACTAACATATGAAGCAAACACCTGAGATGTTTCAGGGTGGCGTTTCCTGGAGCTGTCAGACTAGAATCTCTTTTTATCTCCAGGGCCCTTATATATGTTATTTTTCTTAAGAAAAACCTTATAATAAATAAAAGTGATTCAGAAGTCTCTGTTCATCTCCTAACTGCAATGGCTTTGTTTTTGAAACACTTTCTCAAGTTTTAGTAAGGTATGGGTCAGTGGGGACCAGTTAAACAGGTAGGAAACAAAAATCTACATAACTCTGAGTAATAATGGCACTTGGATGACTCTGCAGCAATGCACTTTACACATCTTTGTTGAAAAGCACTGCTATCTGAAATCCACCACACAGAGACACTGTCATATACCCAAAATGAAGACGAAAGTCATAGAGATGATCTGTGTGCTTGTAGTTTTTAAAACAAAGCCGGATGTTGTTGAAAGAATAATTGATGTCCAAAAACCTAAATACTAGCCCCAGAACCACCAACTATTTCTGTAAATTTTGTAACATCATGGAGACACTGACTTTATAATTCAGAAGAACAGATGATTTTGTACCTACTGTAGTCATCCAGAGTCTGAGGTGAATGTTGATGACTGATTTTCGTCCACGCAAAAATATTTTCTTACAAATTACTATTAACAAGGCATTTAACTTCTAACTGCAACAGACAACAAAAAGCACTCCAATATTCACCCTTGTCTTTATTGTGGCTCATTACCTCCTGTTGTGTGACAGTCTGCGTGTTAAGTAGTTAAGATGCAATGCAGGGCCTCACTACTTCATAGTCTCAAAAACTATAAAAGATATATTTATTTTCTCTCTTCCTCTTCTCCTTCTCCATCGATTTTAACTAATAGGACTTAAGAACAGCATATATAAATACCTGATGTTCAAAAGAAAGAGAGTCATTTTATGTCTGGGTCAACATGGGAGTGGGGGACTGGAGTTCATGGAAGGTTCCACAGAGAATGTGGCATCATATCTGGGTTTTAAGAGGTAAATAAATACAGATGTATTTTGCTAGTCTAATTCTCAAATATGTACCATAGGTATTCCAAAAAGAACCACTGAAAGAAGCAAACATATAAGAGCTCTGTAGACTTTGAAATTACTTATTTTTTTCTTTTTTCTGCATTAATATAGCATAACAGAGAGTAAAATAATCTTAAAGAGTTCAGAGTTTGGGGTTATTTCCTGGCACAAAGAAGCTGATCATTGGAGCTCTGCAGAAAAGGACAAATGGAAACTGTTAATTGCTCACTGATGATTATGACTTACCATGCTATTTATCTTATTTCGTCCCTCCTTGAGGGAAGAATATATTCCAGCTATAAAAGATAAACAGACACCATCCATTCTTATGTTCTCTTTTGTTCAGATTTATTCTAAATAAAAAGACAATTATTGGCCTAGAGGTGAGCTTGTCAACCGACAAAACAATGCAAGCCTGATGTGTTGATGGAATAAAATGAGGTAAATTGACTCAAAAGTACAGACTGAGTATTGAATTGGTCAGTAGAATATGAGGTTCATCATAAAAACCTGAGACCCATTCCAGTCAGTGTGGACTCTGTCTTGTATTGGTGGTGGGGTTTTGAGGGGGTGATTACTTTGTAGTTAGTTATGAGTTCTATGCTTTAGAACATAGTTTTAGAATTTAGTGATAATGAAGAGCATTGTTTCCTAAATCTGATGTTCTTTAGAATCAACCCAAAATCGTGTTTAAAGAAAGACTTTTATTCAGTAGATCTGGGGTTGATTCTAAGAATCTGGATTTCTAGCAAGCAACCAGGAGATAATTATGCTGTTGTTGCAGAGACACACTTTGAGTAACAAGGATATAGACAATATATTGTAAAGAGTGATTCTGGGTAAAGGAGATAATTTAGAGAGTGCTTACAGTTGCCCAGAAGAGAAAGCCTGCTATAAACTAAGGCAATGGGAAGACAATACAGAGGAGAGAATAGAAATGAGTCATGTGGAGAAGATAGACTACTCAGCAGGTGACGAGTGCTCATTCACCTTCAGTGCTTTTAGTAAACCACCTCGCCTTGTGTTAGAAGACCAAGTACTTCCTCAGATGGAGACATTTGCAATGCTTTTGATTGCTACTCACTTTTTCTACAATGAGTTCCTCTCTGCAGTGGTTCCCAAATGAGGATATAATTGTCACTTAGACACTAATATGTCTTTAATTTTCCCATTTAACATTTGGAAATGTATTAACTGGAGGCCTGCTTCAGGATGGGACTACTTGTTGACAGGAGCAGCTATACTTAGCAATACTTGCCATGTGTGAATATTTGATACAGAGAACTCTGAAAGCAAAGTCTAGAATGCTCTCCACACATTCATTGCATGGGGTTGCTTGTTAAGTAGCAACTCC
The DNA here is from genome assembly GCF_047675955.1 of Chlorocebus sabaeus. Lineage (NCBI taxonomy): Eukaryota > Metazoa > Chordata > Mammalia > Primates > Cercopithecidae > Chlorocebus > Chlorocebus sabaeus. The sequence goes on along the minus strand of NC_132921.1, from coordinate 15,631,767 downwards.
TTTCGTAATCTCATGTTAGTAAATGTGACCAGGGTAGACCTTAGAGGGTGGAAGGGTGTGGGGAGGTCCCTTGGCAGAGTTCTGAGCAGCTGTAGTCTCAGATCTGAATACTAGCACTCTCTCTCTCCTGATGCTTTATTCCAACAGATGCTCCACTCCATCCCATAATGCCCCTCTGAATTGCTTGCGGCCAAATCTATAACTGAAACAATCATTCTCATGCTTAGACAGATATAAGATCAAAAATCCTCCACTTTGAGATTATTAAACTATGTCTTGAAAAGCTGAATCAACCTTCTTTCAATGAAACAAATTAAAAGCTCTCACCAAGCCATAGAGATGGGAATAAAATATAGCAGTTATAGAAAAGGCACATATAATACCAATAATTCAAAAAAATGACTACTTTTAATCCCTAAATAGATGTGATTTAAAAGGTTATCTACTTGTCAGACAAATTCAGATAGCTACGTCAATCATTATTTTTACTCTAAAATGATAAGTTAAAACAAAGAGATACCTCAAACTCACTGAGTAGTTTTTTTGTCATTTAAGAAACTACCCCAAATAACCTAATGTCTAACTTCATGGCATACTATTTAAATATAGATTATATAGAATTTGGGCAAGGCATTAAGTTTTGATTCATTGCCGTTTCCTGCAGGTGCTGTACAATCCTTTTAAAACATATGTTTAAATCTTTTGATGCACATTTCCAAACTGTCTTATTATTAGAAGGCAAATGAGTCAGAAAAGAGGCTTGAGAATGATTTTGTATGCACTAAGCTTAAATGTAATTAGAATCAATCTCTCTCTCTCTCCCACCCCCCTCATCACTCTCTCATCTCTCGATTTTCTTCTTCGTTTGGTTTTCAAAGAAGAAACTAGGTGCTATGGCTTCCAAGTTAGGCACTAAAGCCCAAGAGAATAAAGATATAATTGGTAAAACCTCCTGTGACTTCTTTGTATGTAGTTCTTCAATAGCAAAGTGGAGCTAAAAATATATGTATATATAAAATTATGTATAATATAATTTTATATTTATTATGTAAAAATTTTATATAATAAAATTATATATGCACTTATACACACTTATACACACAAACACATATACACTATTAGGAACATATTGCTATTATTTGGATAATTTACTAGCTTTCTTTAGCTAAAAATACCTTGGTACCAGAAAAGTTAAGCTTAGCACTAACATTTCCAACTCAAACTTTTTCTTATGCCCTTCAACCCCTTTGCATATTAAAACCTGGGATATATCAAAACCTTCGTGCCGCCTCTAAGTAGAATGTAAGATGGCTATTACAAACTCGAGTTTTAGTCCATTTAAGGATTTAATGATCTGTCAGAAACTTAAATTGACTTAAATCTGTGGAGAAAATATATGCGAGGTGAAATCTGTGAATATGTGAATAGATCAGATCCCGAAGCAGCCAGGGCTTCGGCTTTCTCCTTACTTGTGTCTTCCATGGATGTTAGCCTGGACTAGGCTCCCACGCTCTTTCTTCTCATCCTTGCCCTACGCTGCCATGAGAGAGCGTGCCAATGTGCCTCTAGGGCTGCTGACTTTTCCCACTTAAAGCTATTCAGTGTTTCCTCCTGTCTTAAGGAATGTGGTTCATTGACAAGTAACTGATTGCTAGTTTCTCCATCAGCTATTAAATGTGCAACCTTAGGGAAAGAACTTGAATTCTTGTGGTCTAGTTTGGAGTTCATTTTTTTGTTTATAAAAAAGGCTGTTAGCAAATTAGTACCAATCTACCTTTCCCTGCCTAAGGGAATGGTAGCTCTTTACATGAAACTGTGGTGAAGCTCAATTGTTTATTTACTATTTATTTTTCAACACATTTTAAACTTTCTTATATATGTTTGCGTGTGTGTGTGTGTGTGTGTGTGTGTGCTTGGCCCTTTGCCTACAAAACTTTATTGTCTATCACCAAATTCTATTTACTCCTCAAGAACAGGGGTACTCTTCCCTCTCCTGTGAGGCCTTTTCTCACACCCCTAGTGAAAGGAATGTCCTGCCTTCTGAATAACACTCTTAGCATATATGCGGGACTCATAATATAATGTTTTATTCTAGTAGATACATACTCTTTAAAATAATTAAAGGAATGCTTTGTGTAAATTTTACCTAACCGCTAAAAAATTGGAATACAGAGAAATAATTAGTAGAGCCCTTAAATATCTAAATTCCATTATTTAGAAAGAATTGTCATTAAGCCGTCATTAAGATAACACCATTGTTGATACACACACACAAACACACACGTTTATAAACAAAAAAAAAGAGACAAAGGGATCATAGAGATACACATATGTGCATTTGTAGATAAGAGTTTACTAAAATGAAATCATACTATTAAGATTTAACAGTAATCTATTTCCATTTTCATTTTTTTGAAAGACATAGAATCTCTCTGCATTGCCATGGCTGGACACAAACTCCTGGGTTCAATCAGTCTTTTCACCTCAGCCTCACTAGCAGCTCAATTTTATTTTACTTAAGCAAAAAGAAATGAAAATGGGGCAAAGCAAATTGCTAAAATTATGATAAAGTCTTCTTCACAAAATAAAGATATTACTTCACTTAAATTCTTCACTTAAATTCCACTTAAGAAAAATCATTTACTAAATAGATTCAGAGCATGTTGTCATTCATGACATGGGTATTTTGATTTTAGACCTTGTGGATTGTCTGCCAATATGAAATAGGAGAAAGGATTGCACTTACGCTTTCTCCCCTTTCCCTACCCTGACTTCTCAATTTTGTTTTTCATGGACTATTTTATATAGCTAAGTTCAATAATATTTATACAGATTTCTGTGAGAAATATACTCAAGCATATATCTAACAGTTCTTAGTAGCAGTTCTGTGTTTAAATAGATGTGCATTATTCACATTTTTCTACATCTTAATTGACAGTCTTGTTCCCCTTGTAACTTTCTGCATGCTCTGTTTCTATTGCCTAGAAAATTACATCCCCATATGGTTAATGCTATCTAATTTTTCAGGTCTCAGATCAAATATCAAATCCTACAGAAAGCAGAAGTCCTAAAGTAGATAGCCTTAGTTAATCTAAAATATAATAAATAAATCAAGCATTGTCAAGTTATTTAACAATAAAACATTCTCATTTTATATTTTAGAGTAATAGTTATTAGTTTTTAAAAGAAAAAGGAGAATGCAGATACTTAAATAACCTAAAGTACCAATTTATTTGGAGGGAGAAAACAGTACTTCTGTGATTGGAAGACAGAGATTATGAAGAAGAGATAAATTCAGTAAGTAGTTAAATGTCAGATCACGCACATGCTTAAAAGCCGAGGTGAAAGCGTTGGGTTTAAGTTTTGGAAGTGCATCGATCTCGTTAGAGCTGTAGGTAAAGAGCTCATAGGTTATTGTTTAGATATTGTTCACAAATAAAAAGTGAGTAGGGGATAAAAATGAGCAGGATGTTAAATTATGTATTTTAATTTCATTAAATTTAACAGGAGAATGTTTCAAAACAAAAATGTTTCCATATCATAAATAAATGCATTCATTTTTAGAGTTGAACATTTATTGGACAAATCAAGGTGTCTGAAGTTACTAAATTACTTTGGCAAATGCATGAGAGACATAAAGACCTATCTTCAGACAAATTATTGTAGCAGCAGTTTGCAGCAGTAGTTAAAAACAGTCGCTCAGGGACCAGGTGATAGCTCTGATATTTCCAGAACTCAAAAAAAAAAAAAAAAAAGAGGATTTGTGGAGGGGAGACAGAGGCTTCCAAAACAGAAAAACTTTCCTCCTGTCTCTGTCCCTCTAGCTTGTGCAGAATAACGTTTGATTAAGTTGACACAAAATAGGTAAGCATGGGGATTCAGAATCTGCCTCAGTGCAAATTCTACCTAAAATACTGTAAGGCTGAGAGACCTGGGTTCTGAGATAAACCCAAAAAGTTCATCTGAATGTATTCTTTCCAATTACATGTATATTGCAGAGTTCTTGTCTGCAATAGGTTTTTAGTAAACCCTATTATTTATCATTTTTCTTTGTAGTGTTCGTAAATGTTGATCAAATTCCTTTCTTACACTGAGCTGTCATTGCCATGTGTATGTTTTTATTTTGTTTGAAAAGACTGTGTGGCCTTGTAAATACATGCAGAAAATCTAGACGCACAGTCAACAAAATCCATCATGATTATAAGAAAATTGAAGCCAGAAACTTACTTATATAATATTTTTATTCCACTAAATGACCTGTTACTAAATTGTTGAAATAATTAAATTAATACATTTAAATATTTGCATTCTCATTTTAAAAATAACAAAATACCCATGTACTAAACCTAGCAGAACATGCTTCCAAGAGTACCTTCATATTTTAAATGATTTGGAAGAACAATTATTTGTCCACAAATTATGAGAATGAACAGGAATGATAATAAAGTGAGAAGATGAATTGATTTTCTTAATTTACATGCCTTATGCATTTTACATATCCACCAAATGGAGACTTGTGTTGAGTATGTCAGAAACGGTTCCAAGGGAGGAAATGTTTTTGTAATACACACACACATGCATATACATACATAAACACACACAGACACACTCACACATCTGTATTCAAATTCTTTTTTTTTTTTTTTTTTTTTTTGAGACGGAGTCTAGCTCTGTCGCCCAGGCTGGAGTGCAGTGGCGCAATCTCGGCTCACTGCAAGCTCCGCCTCCCGGGTTCACGCCATTCTCCTGCCTCAGCCTCCCAAGTAGCTGGGACTACAGGCGCCTGCCACCGCGCCCGGCTAATTTTTTTTTTCTATTTTTTGTAGAGACGGGGTTTCACCATGGTCTCGATCTCCTGACCTTGTGATCCGCCCACCTCGGCCTCCCAAAGTGCTGTATTCAAATTCTTATACCCATGAACTCTTAAATCAAATTCAGCTAAAGTTTTAAATAAGTAAGAAGTTGAACTATCACTTATTTTTAAATAATAATGATTAAAACAAAAATGTATAGAAACACGTTATAAGCTTGTAATTTTGTTGAAATATTTGTTCTAGAAAAATCTCAAGTTTTTAAATAAAGATGCTAGTTTTATAATTCATCATCAGTGGTGGAAGCACAGAGGTGTTCACTGTATGACATTACATTCCAGACTGGTTATCACATTTATTGTCTTTGAAAACTTATGATTTGCAGACCTTTGGTAGATCTTATTACTATATAATTTGAGGAAAATACTGAATACAAATGGTAACTATGGCTTCCAGTCAACTCACAAAAACTTATGATTTTGCTTATTTTTAAATTTTGATGTACTTATAATATACATATAGTCTATATGTTATATAAGTGCACATATGCACAATATATTTTCAGTTTGCTTAAGTTTTAAACCTATGCTTTTCTTTGTGTTTAAGGGATGGGTGGGGGTGTTAAAATCTCATCTGATGGCTTTCTTTCTTCCTATTTCTTCTACAGAGAACCTAAAATGCCTTATATTATCCCACTATGGAAACAATTTAAAATTATTTACTTCAAACTGAATTAAAATACACAGGCAATTGATCTCATTTTTTAAGGGGAAATTAGTTTGACCCTCTTCATCTTAGAAAGTCATCCAGGCTAGTTTAGCAAACCCCTATCTTTTATAAGTAAATATTAATGAATTCATGGTTTTTGAGGTGTGATTAACTTATGTCAAGTATATTCTGACCTTTAGCTACAGATTCTCCCATAAAACTTTGTTAAGGTTTTAGTTGCTTTGAAATGATTCAGCATGGGACCTGGTCCTGCTGTATGTCTCTTAACCTCCTAATAGATACTCCTGTCTACAAGATTGATTTTTTTTCCAAAAGTTATGCCACACTTATACCTGCAAAATACAGGTGTTTGCAGAGGAATGGCTATTTGTCAAGAATCTTGCCTCTTGTTTACTCCTGTTTGATTCTGGCCAGAGCAATAATTCATTTTCTGATAATGTACTTTTATAAATGTTACATTTTCATTATATATTAAAAGTTTACAATGAGTGCTTGTCTCAAAACCTTAACATAGGATAGCCTATGTTATTTAATGGGAAGACTCTAAGATAAAACTATTATCTTCTATTTTTTTTTTTTTTTTTGCTGAACTATATTAGATGAGGAAAAAGAAGAGAAATAATAAATATAGTGTTTGCCTCATAATAATCACCAGGCTAAATTCTACGTATATTTATCTAATTTGTATTTTTGTGTAAATTACTGTCAATGCGCATTAAATGACATTTAAGTTTTAAAAATTATATCCATTTACTTGGACATTGGACCTGAAAATTTTCAAATGTTACAATTTTTAAAAGTTAAAGAAATAAGAACCCCCTATAAGTGAGGCAAGTTATATATTTTTTCTTAAATTTCAACAGCAAATGAATTACTTTTTTTTAGTTCGTGTACCTTTGTCTAAAAATGAAAGATGTTAATTGCCTCTGTAAACTGAAGATCACTTCTAGCATTTATAAACAGGTACCAGTCCCACAGGTTTGCTGATAAAGGCGCGTGCAGATCAGGCCAACGGTTAACAGCCCCTAGCTCCTACTCAACCCTGGGTCTAATCGGCTGGTTTAGTTTGGCATTGAGGATTGCTGTGTTCACAGAGAGAGGCTTTATTTTCCCATAAACAAAAAGGATAGAAAGGAAGACCTCAAGAAGACTTATAAAATTGGTGGTGCTCCTAAAGAAAAACACATTTCTTCTCTGACTGGGTGCTTGCTGTGCTAGAAAAAAATCAGCCTACTCTGATGTAGCTTCCGCAAATGTATTAGATGAAAGTTTTCTTAGGCAAGTGGTCTGAGTCCTCAGACTATTAATACTGCCCCTTTAGTCCTCTCCAGTGCTGTAGAGAAAAGGTAGATAACTTATTCCCCTTAAGATTGGGAGGTAGATCTGAATGTAGATATCTGCATGCATGCATTTTTGGCCTGGACATTTTTGAGAGAAGCAAACATATTGGAGTACTGTGGAACAATATTCTAGGACGCTGTGGCGGCTTGAAGATAAGGATAACCCCTAGATTGTCTCTTCTATTTGCATTGCTCTCTGCTGAGGCTGATGAAACTGGTGTCCATGAATTCAAAGAAGGGGATAGAGAGAACAAAGAGATTGGCAGTGAGAATGGGTGGAGTTCTCTTTTTAGGTGGCCAACAGCTAAGAAAATCAATGGACAACTTGAGTAGGGTTGGAAGAAGGGCTAGGAAAAACATTGCTCTTCAGCTATTAGAAAAGCTGGTAATGGGAATGGAGTTCATGTTTATTTTTACCCTAAAAGCATCCATTATATCATCAACACAAAAGATCACCATATCCTGAGATGCTAGCTGAAAATAGATGGAACTAGACAAAAGCAAAAAAGAAATACCCCCAAAACTGACAAGTCTTTTCTAATCTTCCCCTGTGCTCCCACAGAGGAAGTTAGCATCTAGGAGAAGAAAGGAGAATACCACGTTCCAGATTTGAGTAAAATTCTCACCCCATCTCCATGCCCCCCAACAGCAAGCCATCAATAACACACCCCCATTCCGTGCTTTAAAGAGAAGGGGGAAAGGAGAAGGAAATGTTAAAATAGGATTAAAAACAAAATTTTAGAAAGAAAGTATTTTCATCTTTAGCATCATTTTGTATTGAATATCTGGAATAGTACTTTTGCTGAAAACAATTTAAAGGCTAAAGAAAATATTAAAAAGAATAGCTCCTTCAAACTAGAAAGAAAAGTAAGAATTCTAAAGAGACCAAAGCATGGACCCTGGAAACTGAATGAAGACTACAGTGGGCTTTTATCATTTATGTGCCCAACACAGATGTATTTTGGTCTGCATTCTGTGACCATCTATGGCACAGGGAAAGGAGACAATGCCTTAGAAACTGCCCAAGGCAGTAAGTCTAAAAGAAAAAAAAAATCTAAGAAGCTGAGAGGCCAAAGGTTAAATCAGACTACAACTACCTCCTATCCCTCAAAAAAATGTTACCAGATAACATTAAAAAACAATTACCAAGAAAAAAACCCCTCCAAAATGTACACCATACATACCCATGTAAGACTCCCATATAAGACTCCAAACTGCCCATGTAAGACGAACTGCCCACGTAAGACTCCAAACTGAACTGATAAGTGTGCTCTGACTATTCCAGTGACTGGTCATCGTCATACTCTTTTCTCTCCCCTTCTCCTCAGGCCTCTTTATTTATTGAGTTACAAAAATATTGAAATTAGGCCAAACGGTAACCCTAAAATGACTTCTAAGTGTTCAAGTGAAAGGAGGAGTCACATGTCTGTCACTGTAACTCGAAAAGGAATGAATAAGCTTCATGAGGAAGGCATGTCAAAAGATTTTCAATTCAGATGAAATAACTTTATATTAAAAAAAAAAGATGCCATCTAAGACTTGCATGGCTAGAGAGGAGAAATGAATGCTGGCTTTAAAGCTTCAACGGATAGGCTAACTCTCTTCTTAGAGGTTAATGCAGCTGGTGACCTTAAGTTGAAGGCAATAATCAATTACCATTCTGAAAATTATAGGCCTTTAAGAATGATGCTAAATTTACTCTGCCTGTGCTTTATAAGTGAAACACAAAGCCTGGGTGACAGCACATCTGTTTACAGCATGGTTTATTAATTATTTTATATCCACTGTCGAGATCTACTCCTCAGGGAAAAATATTTCATTCAAAATATTATTGCTCATTAACAATGCACTTAGTCACCCAAGAACTCTAATGGAGAAGTATGAGGAGACTAATGTTGTTTTCACTGTTGCTAACGCACCATCTATTCTGTAGCCAACAAATAAATGAGTAATTTTGACTTTCAGGTCGTGTTAGTTAAAGAAAACATTTCATAAGGTCAGAGCTGCCATAGATGGTGATTCTTCTGAAGGATTTGGGAAACGTAAACTACCTGAAAATTTCACCATTCTAGATGCCATTAAGACCATTCATAATTCACAGGAAGGGCCAAAATATAATCACAAAAAGGAGTTCGGGGCCAGGTGGAGTGGCTCACCCCTGTAATCCCAGCACTTCGGTAGGCCGTGTCGGGCAAATCAATTCAAGTAGGGAGTTAGAGACCAGCCAGACCAACATGGAAAGAAACACTGTCTCTTCTAAAAATACAAAATTAGCTGGGCCTGTTGGTGTGTGCCTATAATCCCTGCTACTCGGGAGGCTGAGGCAGGAGAATTGCTTGAACCCTGGGAGGCAGAGGTCGTGGTGAGCCAAGATCGCACCATTGCACTCCAGCCTAGGTGACAAGAGCAAAACTCTGTCTCAAAAAAAAAAAAAAAAAAAAAAAAAGAAGGAATTTGGAAGAAGTTTATTCCAACCTACATAGATGACTTTGAGGGTTCAAGACTTTGATGGAAGAAGTAACTACAGATATGGTAGAAATAACGAGATAATTAGAATTAGAAGTGAAGTCTGATGATGTTACTGAATTACTGCAATTACGTGATAAAACTTGAATGGATGAGAAGTTGCTTTTTAGGAAGGAGCAAAGTGGTTTCTTCAGATAGAATCTACTCCTGGCGATGATGCTGTGAACATTGTTGAAATGACAACAAAGGATTTAGAATATTAGATAAATGTAATTGATAAAACAATGGCAGGTTTTGAGATGACTGACTCCAGTGTTTCTTTATGCAACCCCTCAAGCATTTATCCCTTGAGTTGCAAACAATCCAATTACACTCTTTAAGTTATTTTTAAATGAACAATTAAATTATAACTGACTACAGTCACCTGGTTGTGCTCTCAAATAGTAGGTCTTATTCATTATTTCTAATTATTTTTGAAATTCTCCTTGTGGATGAAAGACCATTTAACAGAGTCGCATGCTGAAGAGAAATCTTTTGTAAAAGAGTTACTCAGTACAGCAAGCTTTGCTGTCTTATTTTAAGAAATTGCCATAGCCACCCTAACCTTCAGTAACCACAAACCTGATCAGTCAGCAGCTGTCACCATGGAGGCAAAAGTCTCCACAAGCAAAAATATTATGATTCGCTGAAGGCTCAGAGGAATATTAGCTTTCTAAGCAGTATTTTCAAATTAATGTATGTATGTTGGTAGTTTACACATAATGCCATTGCACATTTATAAACTACAGCATAATGTAAACATAACTTTTACACGCACTGGGAAACTAAAAAAAATGTGTGTGACTTACTGTATTGTGATATTTGCTTTATTGTGGTGACCTGGAAGTAAACCCATCATATCTTTGGGTTATGCCTGTATATGACCATAAGTTAAAGTGTACCCAAGAAGAAAAAAATATTGCTGAAGATAAAGGACAACAGGATAAATAAAATAAAAGGATCCATCTGTCAGGTAATCATAAGGATTCTAAATGTGTATGAACCAAGTAAGCAAACCTCAAAATAAATAAAGCAAAAACAGATGTGATTGAATGGATAAGTAGGCAAGTCCACAACCATAACTGGGGATTTTTATTCTCTGCAACTCATAACTAATAGAACTACTAGAAAGTAAAATGGCAACTATCTAGAGGATATGAGCAACACCATGAAAATCTAATCAACATTTATAGAAACTCCACCTAAAAATAACAGAATATACTTTTTGTTTTCATATACCCATGAGATATTCCAGAAGGCATCTTGGATCCAAAAAACTAACCTTCAATAAATTTAAAATAATTTAAATCATACATGTTATTTTATCTGACCATAATTAAGTTATATTTGAAACCATGGTTTAAAGTATCATTTAATTATGGTCAGATAATATAACATGTATGATCTATAACAGAAATAAAATGAGAATCTCCATGCACTTAAAAATTAAATTATGCACTTGCAAATAATCTGTATGCCAAAGACAAATCCTTAACTAAAATTTTTAAAAAGTGACAAAACTGAATGAAAATACAACATATCAAAATATGTGTGAGATGGCTATAGTAGTGTTGAGAAAAAAAGAATTATACCATAGCATCAAATGCTCATATTGTTTAAGAGGAATACTTAAAATAAAAAAATCTAAGTTTCTAGATCAAGAAACTAGAAAAAGAAAAGCAAAATCCCAAAGAACAGAAGTAAAGGAACAATTTATAAGAACAAAAATCAATGAAACTGAAAACAGAAGAAAATTAATAAAACCAAATCCTGTTCTTCAGAATAATACATAAAATTTATATAACTGCAGAAAGACTGAAACATTAAAGAAAAGGAAAAAGAACTACATCACTGATATCAAGGATCAAATAGGAATATCACTACAGATCTTACAATCATTAAAGAAATAATAAGGGACTACTATGAGCAAATTCTTCTTCATAAATAAAACATCTTAGAACGAATGAATCAATTTCATGAAAACCACAAGTTACCAAAATGAAACTAAGATAAAGTAGATAATCCTATTAGGCCTATAACTATTGAAGAAATTAGATTCATAATTTAAAAGCCCTCAAAAAAGAAATCTCTAGGCTGAGGTGCCTTCACTTGGGAATCTTTTAAACATGTAAAAAATAAGAACATCAATTTTACATAATCTCTTACAGAAAATAAAAGAGGAGGAAACACTTCCAAACTCTGTTTATGAGGCGGCAACTATTGTGATCTGATCAAACAGACAGTGTTAAAAAAAAGACAAAACAAGACACACGATAAAACTCTATAGGCTACTTCCTCTCATTAACTGATAATGAAAACAAACAAAAAATGCTTTAAGTCTGGGAGCTGTGGCTTACGCCTGTGATATTAACACTTTGGAAGGCGGAGGCAGGAGAATTGCTTGAGCACACAGTTAATCAGCATGGGCAACATAGCAAGACCCTGTCTCTACAAAAAAAAAAAAAAAAAAAAATACAAAAATTAGCCGGGGGTTGTGGCTCATGCCTATAGTCCTGGCTCTTTGGAAGGCTGAGGTGGGAGTATCCCCTGAGCCTAGGAGTTCAATGCTGCAGTGAGCTAGGATTCCGCCAGCGCACTCCACCCTGTACTGCACTCCAACAGAGGGAGACGCTGTCCCTTAAATAAAAATAGCAGATTAAATCCAGCAACATACAAAAATTATTACACAACATGACTTAGTGTGAAGTATTAGAGGCATGCAAAATTGACTCAATACTTGAATACAGCAAAAGACAAAACAAACAAAAAAATCATATCACCTGAAGAAAAACTCACTTGTCAAGTTACCACACACATTCCTTTAAAAGCACTAAAAATGTTAAGACTAGAAGTGAATTACTTTTACTTGATAACAAATGTCTACAAAAAACCTACAGCTAACATCACACCTAATGTTGAAAGTGTGAATGGTTTTACCTCAAGATCATGAACACGGAGAGACAGTCTGCCTACAGAACTCTTGTCACTCTTGACGTAGTACTGAAAGTCTAGCCACTGCAATAAGGGAAAAAAAAAAAAAAAAGCCTACTGATAGGAAAGAAAAAATGTTTTAAAATCTCAATTTTCAGATGAGTATCTTTATGAAAACTCCCAAGAAACCTACAAAAATCCTCCTACAACAAATAAATGAATTGAACATGGTTTTAGGATATCAGATCAAGATGCAAAAAGCAACCACACTTTAATTTTTTTATATTGTTATATTATTTATTTCAGCTCACTGTAACCTCCACCTCCCAATTTCAAACAGTTATCCTGCCTGCCAAATAGCTGAAACTATAGACGTGCACCACCATGCCTGGCTAATTTGTGTACTTTTAGTAGAGATGGAGTGTCACCATTTTGGCCAGGCTGGTCTCAAACTCCTGGCCTCGAGTGATATGCCCTCCTCAGCCTCCCAAAGTGCTGGGATTACGGGCATGAACCACCTCACCTGGTCAGCAATCACGTTTTAAATGCTGCTAGTGAACTGTGTAGAAGATGAAATTAAAAGCATAAAAACATGTAAAAATACACTAAATGAAATTAAATAGTGCTCTACAATCTTAACAAAACGTCTAGCATATGTATCCTTAAAATTACAAAATACTACTGAAATAAATCAAATATTGCCATTAAATAAACAGAGAGACACATCATGTCCATAGGACGAAAGACTCTACATAGCACACATATCAATGTTCCCTAGCTTGAGCTATAAATTTAACAGAATCTCAGAATTTTTTTAAGACATAAATAAACTTCAAAATGTATGTAGAAAAACAAAGGAATTTGTTTAGCAAAAACACTCTGTAAATAGTATGAAACTGGAGGGATTGCTGTATTAAATATTATGGCTTAATACACAACTACAGTTACCAAGACAGTGTGATATTGGAGAGGAACAGGCTCACAGATCAATAGAAGAGAACAGAGAACTTAGAAATGAACCGACAAATATACGTTTAAGTGATTTTTGATGAAAATGTGTAAGTGATCAAATGGAAGAATGACCACCAAATGGTGCTGGGACGTATGGACTTCTGTGGGCACAAATATGAACCTCAACTGAATTCTTGCACCTCGCATTCAAATAAACGAAGAATGGGTCGCAAACTTCACTGTAAAATGCAAGATGTAAAACTACAAAACTTTTAGGAAAATATTATCGAGACCCAGGCTTATCAAAGATTTCTTATGTTTGACAACAAAAGTAAAATCCATAAATATTAAATCAACATATAGGACCTCATCAAAATTTTCTGTTAGACCCTGTTAAGAACATAAAAGCCAGCCTACAGATTAAAAATAGTAATAATAATAATTGCAAATCACAAGTATTTTTTCCCCTTTTAAAAATCCTTTTATTTTGAAATAATTACAGACTTACAGGATGCTACAACAATGAATAGAGTCCTAGGAGCCCTCTTTTGGCTTCTCCAATGTGACTTTTTCTTAACTTTTATTTTAGGTTTGGGGTACATGTGCCAGTTTGTTATACAGGAAAATTGCACATGATGGGGGTTTGGTGTAGACTATTTTGACACTGTGGTAATAAGCACAGTACCCTCCACCATCACATAGACACCTGTTTCTGTTGTTCTCTTCTTTGTGTCCATGTGTACCCAATGTTTAGCTCCTGCTTATAAGTGAGACTATGTGGTATTTGGTTTCTGTTCCTGCATTAGTTTGCTTAGGGTATCAAGAACTAGCATCTAGTATACAAAGTACACTCAGAACTCAACAACTACAGAGCAGATATTCAAATCAGAAAATGGGCAAAATTCATAACTAAGCACTTCACCAAAGAAGATATACAAGTGGAAAATCAGCACATGAAAGGATGTTCAGCATCACTAGCCATTAGGAAAATAAAAATTAAAATGAAAATTAAATATTACCACATACCTATCTGAGTAGCTAACATAAGTTTTAAAAAATAATAGTGACAACACTAAATGCTGGCAAGGACACAGCATAACTGGATTACTGATACATAACAATGCAAAAATAAAAAATGCAGACACTCAAAAACAGTTTAGCAGTTTCTTATGAAATTAAATATGCAATTACCATACAACCTGGTAATTGCACTCCCAGGCATTTATCCCAGAGAAATGAAAACATATGTTCACATATACACAAATGCTCATGACAGCTTTATTTATATTAGCAAATGTTGGAAACATCTCAATGTCCTTCAAACTGTTGACTGGTTAAAAAAAGTAAACAAACCCAAATCAACAAACTGTGCTACATCTATGTGAAGACTTACGAAGCAGTGAAAGGAAACCAACCACTGATACACACAACGACTTGGATAGATCTCAAGAGAACTATGCTGAGTGATATAAGCCAACCCCAATGAGTTACATACCGTATTATTTCTTATATACGATTCCTTTGTACATAGGTAAAGAACAGATTAGTGGTAGCCAGTGGATCATGACAGGGGAGTTGAGGTAGAAGGGTAGGAGGGACATAGTTGTGTTAATAAAAGGGTAGTATAAGGAATCTCTGTAATGATAGAATTGTGATGTTGGATATACCAATCTATACCTCCAATGAAACTGCATATAACTAAACATATGACACACACACACACACACACACACACAGAGAGAGAGAGAGAGAGAGAGAGAGAGAGAAATACATGTAAAACTGAAAAATGCGAACAAGAGAGGTTAATTGCATCAATATCACTTTTCTGCTTGTGATATTGTACTATATCAAGTTTTTACCTTTGGGGAAACTGGGTAACTTTTGCACAAGATCGCTGTATTATTTCTTACACTTGTATGCTGATATAAATGCATTTCAAAATAAACTTTAGGCCCGGCGCAGTGTCTCACGCCTATAATCCCAGCACTTTGGGAGGGTGAGGTGGGTGGATCGCCTGAGGTCATGAGTTCGAGACCAGCCTGACTAACATGACGAAACCCCAACTCTACTACAAATAAAAAACTAGCCGAGCATTGGTGACATGCACCTGTAGTCTCAGCTACTCAAGAGGCTGAGACAGAAAAATCACTTGAGCCCGGGAAGTAGAGACTGCATTGAGTCGAGATTGCGCCACTGCACTCCAGACTGGGGGACAGAGCGACACTCCATCTCAAAAACAAAAGAATGAACAAAAAATAACGTTTAATGAAGATGCCAGCTAAGAAAACACTAGGGAGATTTCTCAAAAAATAAAAATAAAAATGAAACTATCATATGATCCAGCAATTCCATTTCTGGGCGTATAACCAAAGAAACTGAAATCAGCATCTTGAAGGCTGACCTGAATTCCCATGTTCATTGCAGCCTGATTCGCAATGCCAAGATATAAAATCAACCTAACTGTCTATTGATGGATGAAAGGATACGCAAAATGTGGTGTACAATGCAATAATAGTCAGTCTTTAAGTAAAAAGGGAAGCCTGGCAAATCCAACAATGTAGATTGTTGAAATGGATGTGATGAACCTGGAGGACATAATACTAAATGAAACATATCAGCCACAGAGGGACAAATACCACATGATTCCGCTTGTATGAGGTATCTAGAAAAGTCCAACTCAGAGCCAGAGAGTAGAATAGTAGCTGCCAGGGCCTGGGAGGAGCGGAAATGAAGAGTCTCTGTCCAATGAGTACAAACTTTCAGTTGTGCAGGGTGAATAGCATCAGTGTACAACATTGTACTTATAGTTAACAATACTGTATTGTGTATTATATATTCTGTGCTAAAATTTTGTGAAGAGGGCAGACCCTATGTTACGTATTCTTACCACCACCACAACAAAATATAAATCTATAAATAAATATCTAATAGCAATGTACGAGAATTTCTTCTCGCATGCTTGTTGGTACATAGTATTTTCATACATATTTAAAAAATATTATCAATATTGTTCTTATTGTCTTAATTTGCATTCCCTTTATCTGCTGGGAAGCAGACCCTCTTTTAATACATTTGTTCATTGGCCATTAGAACTTCATTTTCTGTGAAGTTCTAGTTCATATTGTTCGCTGTATTTTAATTTGGGTTTTGTCTTTTCCTTACCGATTAATAGGAATTCTGTATGTGTTCCCAATACTCGTATTTTGCTGGTTTGGGACAGTGTATATTCTCCCATCTCTGACTTATCTCTTTGCGTCTTTGTTGCTGTTGTGGTGGTTGTTGTAGTGTAAGCACTTTGTTTTCATGTAATCAAAATTATCATAATTATTATTTATGTTGTATGCTTTAGGGATCTCGATTTAAAAATCTGTTATACCTTAGGATTGTAAATATGATCTACCAAAAAGTGGTAACTAGAAGGAAAGGAGAACTAACTTACCATATTTAATAAACTTATTTAAAAGAATGAGGAGTAATTAGATAGAAAATTGTAGCTCTGACCTACTTGTGAGGAGTGAGACGCTGCGGGGAGGGGACTCAGCTTCAGGAGGATCCTGGCAGATTGGCTTAATCATCTGTATTTAAGTTATGTGGCAAATACTAGAGATTCAGCATTATTCTCACACTTTCATGTATATTCTTTGTGTGAATTCATTAAATATTCAGATAATTTTTGATAAGAGTATCAGATAGGATGTCACAAAATGACAATAAATAAGACTAAGGATTAAATACTGAAATCAGACTAGAGTAGTAAATGTAGACACTGGAAAATTATAAAACAAATCGAGTTGTCAATAGGTGAATCTCAACTGAAAGGGAAAACGTAATTATAAAATGCTCATTTAAAGGAGTGACAGTATTTTCTTTCATTGTTTCATTTCAAAGAAATGCAATGCCTCACTAATCCAATTTTACTTGTATTACTAGACTCTTTTGTGGAAAATTTCCTCGCCACCCCCACCCTGTTTCACAGACAACTCTTCCAAGTTTGGGTCAGACTCTCTTGTGATTAGCCATTGTTCCCTGTTTATAGCTCTGTCAGAACAATTACATATGCTTCTTTGTCATTAACCTTTCAGGTCTTTATCAGCAGGCGTCCAGTGCAATGCATTCCATACTGTAGAAACTGTATACATATTTGCTGAATAATTAAGGAACAAATACTTGTATAAATAAATGACAAAGAAGCAGCTTATTTTCCGGTGATTAAATACAATATATTCAGTAATTCAAATACATTTCAAATACATTTAACATAGCATTTGAAAAATTATTTGATCCAATGTCTCCCTACATACTTTAAAAACCTTTTTCCGTAGGAAGAAAAAGCATTGATTGGACCTCAAAGATATGTCTCAGGTTTTTGAGAGATGACTAATTAAAATAAAAGGGTGGGTATACTTGTAATTTATGTCAATAGTGCTTGAAATAACTTAGGAAAGTGCTTAGGCCACTGGGAGTCTCTTAATAATCCACTGCAGGAGTTTCAAAGCATCCATTTCTCGCTCAAGGCACAATGGTATGCCCTGATCTGCACTCACTTTGAACCAACTGCATGCCTCTAAATATTTAATTTACAAAGCTGTCAGTAGGCATTACAATTGTATGAAAAGACTAAAGGTTTCATTCATTTTTATGTAAAGCAAGATTATGAAAAGAAAAATGAGCGTAAGATTCCCAGTACACTTCTGGCAAACTGGAAGCAACAGGCTTCATTTGCAGCTAATGACTGAGTAGACGTAAAACTAAGCAAAGAAACGATGCAAGGCGCCCGAAACAGAAAGCGCACAGATGGAGCAAGCAGGTGGCGTGAACGCAGCAGGAGCTGATGATGAACAGAATACTGATGGTAGGAAAATATGACCAGATTCCATAAAAGTCAGATGTATTTCAGCAGAGGCTACTAAATTTTAGAGGACAGAATCAGAAACCCATCTGGGGCACTTATGGTTGATATAGGAAAGTTGCCGGCATTGAAAACAATGCAACGCCTCTGTCTTATTGAACAAGGAATTCGGTATAAGTCACCAGGATTGAGTCATTATTTCTAATTTTGTTGTGGACCTTGAATGGAAACCTTTTTGTTAGGTAAGATTTAAGAGGGTATTTTTGTATACAGCTAAAGAGATGAATATGCATTTTCTATGAAGTGCAGTAGCCTGAGGTATTTTATAAAATAAAGGACAAAAGTAAAAGAAGTATGTCTATCTTCAACCTAATTGGTGGTCACCCTTGATGTGTCACCACAATTTTGAAAAAGTCTCCTACAAAATAAAACACATTCATATAGAAATGTGTCAAGAAACATTAAAAAGCACTGGAACTTGCACATACTATGAAATACTGTTCTTGGAGATAGAAGTAGAAAGAGAAAATTGAACAAAATCATCCTCTTCCTTTTCATTTAAAATATTTTAGACTACGAAATAGCTTAAAACTATTTTAAGTAGTTTGTCACCAAAATGTTATTTCAAACCCTAATTTAAAAATCAGCTTAAAATGATCATGAATTGCTTAAATTTAGCTTATACATTGCATAATATTAATGTACCATCTATATCACCTATGGAAACCTCTGAGGAATTGTCTAAGACTTCCGTGGATGTAATTTACATGACACAGACTCAGCTCTTTTCATAGTTGTTCCTCCTGTGTGATCAGGAAAACAAATTGTTATGCTTTCATGCATATTCTAATTTTATATAGATTACTAAATAATATGAATCTATCTACAATTAGCACAATAGAGTCCATAAATCTGTAAAAGTGATTTTACAAAAAAGTTGATTTATCAATTTCATATGAAATGCATACCTCACAGAGATTAATGCCCAGATCTTTTGGCCTGGTAAATCAGTATGTAAAAAATACTAATATAACATGCAAACTAAAAAATCATTCATTTGAGAAAAAAATATGCAGTTCAGGAACATTAGGGATAGAGCATAGCAAAAAAAATATGTGGTATAAAGCCAAATTCCAGGTGTTGACTTAAAAATTGTGATATTTGGTACATTGTAAATTGTAAAGATTTTTTCACTGGTAAACTTTTTTTCTTTTCTTTTCTTTTCTTTTTTTTTTTTTTGAGACGGAGTCTCGCTGGTCCAGGCTGGAGGGCGGTGTCGCAATCTGGGCTGACTGCAAGCTCCGCCTCCCGGGTTCACGCCATTCTCCTGCCTCAGCCTCCCGAGTAGCTGGGACTACAGGCGCCCTCCACCATGCCCGGCTAATTTTTTGTGTTCTTAGAAGAGACGGGGTTTCACCGTGTTAGCCAGGATGGTCTCCATCTCCTGACCTCGTGATCCGCCTGCCTCGGCCTCCCAAAGTGCTGGGTCTACAGGCATAGACACCACGTCCAGTCTTTCATTGGTAGATTTTCTTTCTGAAATACATATTCAGAAAATCCAAGGATCAGATATTATAGTTTATGAACACAAATAAGAAAGTAATTTAAAAATAATTTTAAAGGGAAATCTAGAATTTGCTTATCTCCCTATTTCATGATATGAAGCAAAAGGCTTAATCCATTATTGTGAAATCTGGCATGCATAAACTTTAAATGATACACTCTTGGTTCTTAGGCTACTTTCAATCTAGGAATATATAAAAAACCATCATATATATTTTAAATGAAATAAATACATATATCTAATAATTAATATATGGAAATCAGAAAAATGGTCTTAATGTTTTCAATGTTTTATCTCATATATGTGTTGATTTAACACATTTCTTCCTCATAAATATTACTATGTGAAAATGACTTTTAAAATGATCATACACACACATAAATAATATATACAATTTCCCTTTTAAAAAATTCTTGAAATGCATTTATTGGGAGAAATACTACTGGTAATACTGCAATGGGAAATGAATGACAAAGTTGCAGTACTGGTAACAGAAATGAAATGAAAGACAAATTAGAATTTTCAAAAGTTTTTTGTGTTTATAAAGAATTGTAGCAAGGGAAATGTCATGAGTTGAATTGTGACCCCTAAAAAGACACATTCAAATCCTCCTTTCTGGGACTTTTAAATGTGACCTTATTTTGAAATGACATAACCTAGATAAATTGAGGTCAGACTGAAGGTAGACGGACCATTCATCCAATATGACTGCTTTTCCTATGAAATGAAAAAACAGAGACCAGACACGCTGAGAGGGAAGATGGAGTGTGTGACAACAGAGCCAGGGTTTGGAGTGTTGCAACTTTAAGCCAAGAAACACCAAGAAATCACTGGCAACCTCCAGAAGCCAGGAGAAATGCATGAGACATGTTATCCCTCTGAGCCCCCCAAGAAGAAGCAACCCTACAGACACCTGGATTTTGGATGTCTGGCCTTTGGTGCTGTGAAAGAATATTTTTTGTTGTTTTAAGCCACTCAGTTTGTACTGCTTCCTTATGGCACCCTTACCAAACTAACACAGGGGAAGAAAAGTCTCCAAAATGTCAACACTAAGTTAAAGAGTGACTAATACAAAGTTAAAGAGGGACAATAAAGCTGGCAGAAGGAATTGTTTCTTTGTGTGGACTAAACTTTATTTCTTTTAGAAATTTGGATGCTAATTTTTCCCGTGAGATGCAAGAGTCGAAAGTATCCCATTGGCATTTTTAAGAACATTTCCTTTATGTTGTAATGGCACTTTATGCGCTTTTATGTCATAGAATTTACCTATTGAATGATAACTGAATATTTGTCTTTCTATTTTTTTTTTCCATTTTACTGTCAATCATTAAAGACAGAGCCTTCACACTTTCAAATTCTGAGTAAACAATACAGTGTTGGAAAATAAGTGAGTGGGTGATAGCAGGTTTATATTAATGGAATGAATGAGTAAGGGAACAAAAGCTAAGCTTTGGAATAGAACTTAGGGAGTGACTAGTGTATGCCCTTGGAAAGATGACTACAGCTCCTCAAAGATACTCAGGTTCTAATCTCTGAGACCTGCAGCTAACTATGTTACGTTGCATTGCAACAGTGACTACAGAGGTAATTAAAATTACACACCTTAAACAGGGAAGTTTCCTTGGATTATCCAGGTGGGATAAATAAATCTTATCATATGAGACCTATGAAACTGAGAATTTTCTCCAGTCAGAAATAGCAAAGATGCAGCAGAAGGAAAAATCAGATACATTAGAAGCATGAGAAGGTCTTGATTCTCTGCTGCAGGTTAGGAGAAGGAGGAGAGAATGATGAAGACCCCGGGCAGATGTCAGTTGCTGAGAAGCTTTCAGATTACAGCCAGCGAGGGAATGTGAAACTCAGTCCCATAACCACAGCGAACTGAATTCTGCCAAGATAGGAATCATCCTGGAAGCACATTCTCTCCTCAGAGCTTCCAGATAATATCCCAGGCTGCTGGGCACTTTGATTTCTGCCTTTTTGTAGAGGAAGCTGAAAACCTGGATAAGTATACCTAGACCCCTGATCTACAGAAACTGTGGGAAGAAAATGTTTTTAAAATGTATTGTTTAAAACTGCTTAAATTGGTGATAATTTGCTACAGCAGCACAAGTAAACTAATACATAGAGAACATTTACATATTCAAATGGGTAAAAGTCCCAAAGAATTTAAAGAATACCATAGAAGTGAGGCAGGAGAATGTGGAAAATGAGGCAGGAGAATAGCAAAAGGAATTAAAAGTTGGATAAAGGGTGGAATGAGTAAAAGCAGAGAGGAGAAGCAAGGTGAAGGGGCAGGTGAGCAACAAGCAAGGTAAGAGGCAAAAGTTAAGCAGCCAAAACAGAAAGTAAGATTTAAAAATAAGTGGGAAAGGAAACCAAGGTCAGCAAGATCTAGATCAAACCAGAAAGGGGCAGAGTTTTTGGGTAAGGTATGCACATTAAGAAGAAAAAGTATCCTTAATACAACACTGTGTGATAATCAGTTCATTACAGCTTATGCATCAGGACTGCATATCATGCATGCACTCAAAATTATGGGATGGAGGTGACCATCCTCCATGGTAACAAGGGCCAAAGAAAGCAACACATCTTTTAATCAAAAGGTAGACACTGGCTAGAGATTAGGCAGCCATGGGAAGAGAAGGAAAAAAATAATCACATGAATAGACCCAAAGTGCAGCAAACTGAGGCTGATCTCATCTCACAGAGGTCAGTCCGCTGTCCCCCTCCGAGAGTTAATACATTGCGCTTAATACACTTTTGCTGCTTTGCTTTGCTATCTGTATGTGTCACATCCAATTCTTTGTTTGGGAAAACAAGAGTCTGGACCTGCAAGGCACCATCTGGTAACAGAAGTTTGAGGACAACGTAAGAATTTCAGAGCCAGTCTCCCTGGTTTCAAATTGCAGCTCTGTAACACATTGCTTTTCACAGTTGGGGTAATTTATTTACCCTATATCTTTGTTTTCATATCTGTAAAGCAGGGAGAACTTTTTTGTCTTAAAAAGTTCTTCAGCAGGTAAAATCAAACTTGATTAGTGTAAATAATGAGCTTAAAATAATGCCCAATATGTGGTAACTAACAAAAAATGAGTTATTTTTATTATTGTTATTATAATGACCATTTAGGGGCAAGAGGATTAAACACCCAGACTAGTATAATAAGCATCCAATATGTGCTTATTAAACAAGTAAAATTAATATGTTAATGAAAGAAATAAAGAAATGAGAGTAAATAGCAGTCATAAAGGTCTGAACTTCAGATTAGAAGAGTATAACCAAATCTGAAGCAAGAAAGACTTTCAAAAAATGTGACAGTAAAGACTATTAGAACCTCCGAAGAAAATCTCTGATTTTATTAGGAAGAATTTTGATCTAAACCCCTTACATATCATCCTCAGAAAATTAACACTATTTATGTGTTATAAATAGACAATATGTATTTTATACATGACAGAGAATATATAAAAAATAGTCTGGATATGGAGACGAACAAGATTGTGTATTGACAGTTTCTGTGTACACAGATATCAAACTAAGAGAAAGCTGGGTGATATGGTTTGGCTCTGGGTCCCCACCCAAATCTCATCTTGTAGCTCCCATAATTCCCACATGTTGTAGGAAAGACCCATAGGAGATGATTGAATCATGGACGTTGATCTTTCCCATGCTGTTCTCATGATAGTGAATGAGTCTTGTGAAATGTGATGGTTTTAAAAATGGAAATTTATCTGTGCAAGCTCTCTCTTTGCCTGCTGCTGATACAGGAATTAAAAAGAAATAACTTAAGCAGATAGCAAGGGTATGAGAGTCCTCCGTAAGGCTTTTATTTTTAATGAAAAGCAAACTTAAATCATTTTCTAACAAAGAACAGCCTGCAAGCTGGGAGCTTGCATAGGTGAATGCCAGCAGGAGCTAAGGACTAGATATTTCCATGATGATGACTCCATCTTCCCTTCTCTGCTAGCCACATGTACTGTAAAGGAGCAGACGAGAAGATTAGGGTGGAGTGACCAGCCTTCTCCATGCACTATGTAAATGTCATGCCTGACTGAACCAATCTATGAGCCCCATGTAAATCAGATACTTCCTCCTCAAACTGGACTCTAAAAATCAGCTGCCAGCCTGTCCTTTCCACTTAGAGACCCCTTCCTCTAAAGAGGAAACTGTTTCTCTTTCTCTTCTCTTCTACTTATTAAACCTCTGCTCCTAAACTCCTCGTGTGTATTGTGTCCTAAATTTTCCTGGCATGCAACAACGAACCCCAGGGTGCAAACTCCAGACAATGTAACTGCTTCATACTGGGGGCTCATCTGGGATATCAAGGTACAACATTCACCAAAACTGTGAGTAGAGGAGTGTACTCGAACTCAGTCCTTTCATTCCAAGACTCTTGGTCTCCATTTAGAACCAAATCAAATCAAATACTGGACCCCTTCAGCCATTTTAAAAATGATTAGTGTGGCTCCCAGCCTTATAAGACTTAGGGGACAGGCTTACTGGGGAGTACATGGAGAATCCCTCAACACCCATAGGTTGCTGGGTATATTGGCCATATTTAAACCTGCTTCCTTTCATGGAGGATTTAGCCATGGTATGAGACTGGAAGAAGTCCTGGGGCAATTGAGGATTTCTGGAAGGGGCCATCCCTCAGTGTTATCCAAAGGCTTCTGGACTGACCCCAGTCTCCGACTGCCCCAATGGGTGTTGACAACCAGATCTTTAACTTTTCTATCCTAATTTCCTCCTTTCCTGTTTGTGACCATCATATTTCTTATCCTCTCTTATGCAATGTGCAGGAAGTTTCACAGTTCAGAGAAGTAAACTTGTTTGTCAAGATCAGTGAACGTCATAGTAACTGGGGATATAACTCAAGAAAAGGTGTTTTTGTGATTTTTTGGGGGAACAGAGCACCATCCCACTCCTGCCAACAATAAGTATCTCTCTCTGCCCTTGGTCTGGAGAGCACATGGCAATTCTAGGTCTCTCTCTGCTTTTGATCTGAAAAGCACATGGCACTTCCAGGTCACTCTCTGCCCTTGATCTGGAAAGCACATGGCACTTCCAGGTCACTCTTTGCCCTTGGTCTGGAGAGCACATGGCAGGTCAAGGTCAATGGTGAAACCTAGTAGAATAGGGATCCTCTCCATGAAGCAGATTGTTGGTCCTTCTCCAAAACACCCTACCTTCCCAATTTTCTCATCTTTTTGTGCCTCTCTACTAGAAACCAGGCTTTATGCTGCTTCTGTACAAGGGAAAATTCTGCCTTCAACAACTAGGCAGAATGAAATATCCTCCCGAGCCAAATTTTAGTCTCCATATTGTCCCGTCAGCAGCAAAATGGCCATTTGGTCCCTACATTTTTTTAAGGCACTTAGTCTGCTGCCAATTAGAATGGTATTTAATTAGTAACGGGATTTTATGTTTGGAAGCTAAACCAAACTGGAACCATTCTCTAAGGGTAAATGAGTTAGCATGTGGCGTAAAAGCAGGATATAGATTTCCAACCAGCACACTTCCTCCATTAAGGAGGGAAGTACAACAGTTGCCTAAATGCAACTCTCACATAGTCTCCCCCAAGATCCATTTTTCAGGTAGTCTGGCAGGTCACACAAGTCTAGGAAGTCAAAGGGAAGTCACTGGCAGAGGACTTGAGCCACTTGGGTGTGCATGACAAACCCCAATCACTTAGTTCCTCTTGTTTCATGTCTGGGGAGTTCACACCTGCAACCATGGGTGGCATGTTCAACAAGGTGCTAGGATCCAGGGACCACAGGGGGACAACAGCTGGGGGGACACCCCCACTGTCTTCTTTTCCACCATGGGTCACACCAAAAGGAGGAAAACTAAAGAGATGCCTTTTCTCACTTCTCTTTCTAGATGGGTACCATCTTCAGTCTGCACTTCCCTGGAGTGCATTCAGAAGCACTGGGACTCCTTTCATCTTGACACTTTAAAGAAAAGGCAGCTCATTTTCTTTTGCACTAGAGCATGGCCTTCTTACCCTTTTGAACTGGCCTGGCTTCTGGAGGGAAGCTGTGATTTTAAAATTATCCAACAGTAAATCTTTTCTGCAGACAGGAGGGCAAATGGTTCAAAGACCCTTATGTACAGGCTTTCTTTGCTATGGCAGACAACCTAGACCTTTGCAAGCTTTGCAGAACTGACCCAGCCCTTTTAGCAATCATATCAGCAGGCCCAATGAGAATAATTCCCCAAAATTAGAGAATCATCTGAGGTTCCCACTTATCTGGGGCCCCTTCATGATACATTCTCAGTACAGCATCTTAGGCAAATAAAGGGAGACTTTGGCCGATTTTCTAATGACTCTGATAGGTATATAGCAGCTTTCCAAAATTTAACTCATGGATTTGACTTTTCATGGAGGGATGTTGTGCTGCTCCTAAGCTAAACCCTAACAGCAGCTAAGAAGCAGGAAGCTCTGCAGGCAGCAGAGAAATCCAGAGATGAGCAATATATTTCCTACTGCAGGCCTAAATGGAAAAGAGAAAACAAGAAAAGTGAAGAGATAGGGGAAACACTATTCCCAATATGAAGAGAGGCAGTATCTTTTAACAAACCTAATTGGAACCCTCAGACTTTTCTATGGTGTTTTTCCTTCTTTCATGGTTTAAAATTGCTCTCTTCTTTTCTTGTATAATGTTCCTCCAAACTAGGAAAAGTTAATTTTCCAAAACTTTAAAATGCTTGGCTTAGAGTCGAGCTAGGGGGAAGGGAACACAGAAGCTTTACGTGTTGGCAAAAGGGTTAAAGTTTTTTTTTTTTTTTTTTTTTTCTTTTCTTAACTGTCAAGCTTTTGGCTTCTCTCTCTCTTTGTAAACTGGCAAAATGGATAATGAGGATCACTGTTTATATTATTTTTAAAGTTTTAATCAATGAAATAGGGTTCGTGATGTTGGTTGTAAGCTGTAGGCAATCTGGTTTGCTTAGCATGTCTTTCTATATGGTGCTGTCAAAAGAAAGGGTACCTTAGATTAGAATACAGGCCCAGGGTACCATAAGCCTGCTGTTCAAGGCAGCCCCACAAAATGGTCAGTTACAAACATGGCTACAGGCCTCCATCTTGTTTTACGTCCTTGGCAACATGACCTGTAACCATGTGGCAATACTTCTTTTAGTCTCCACCAGTTTACAATGGTGGCTGTCTCCTTATGCTAAGTCCATTTCTGGGTGGGGGTCACAAAATCAGATAAGCCAGCTTATCAGTGTGGGTGTTGCCAGCTGATCCATCAAGGGGAGGGTTTAAAAAATATCTTAAGCAATGATTGAGAGCAATTTTGGGAGGATCAGAATCTTGTAGCCTCCAGGTATGTGACTCCTAGGTCATGATTTCTAATCTTGTGGCTAGTTTCTTAGCTTGGTCCCTAGGAGAGAGGGAAATATATCTTAAAAGAGGGGCTGTTATCATCTTTGTTTTAGACTATAAACTGTAAACCAGGCTCCTCCCAAAATTGTTTCACCTATGCCCAGTGATGGGCAAGGACAGCTTGGGAGCTAGAAACAAAATCAAGTTGGTTGGGTCAGATTTCTTTCACTATCTCAGTCACAATTTTGCAATGATGGCTTCAAAAGCTGCCTGTCACCCCTTTGAAAATTTTTCATACACTCGTAATTAAGTCATATCCTAATTGAGGCTTGTTGGTTTCACCTATGAGGTTACTTTTTGTAAAGTTCAAAAACTGAAAATCTCAACTGCTTGCCAGGGCTAAAGTTGAATAACAAGGGATTTAAAAGACTTTTCTTAAAGAGTTCTCAGCTTAACTAAAAGTGGATATTCAAGTTATAGGTACATTTACAAGGCCTTTATGATTTTTTCTTATTAGGTCTTGTTTTTCTGGAAAATGGCTTTTATCTTTTCAGTTAACTGAATTATTTATCTCCATTTTTTTGTCTTTCCACTCTTAATGCACACATGAGAGGCCCTAAGGTAACTTCTGGTAGCATGAGACTTTTGGGAAAAACAGAGAATGTGCCACAGACCCTGTTTTGGGAAGAACAAATCAACAGGCAAACTCTGTTTTTCTCATGAAATCCCAGGAATTGAAAGCAATGGATCCCTCTCAAAATCAAAGACTCTCTTCAGTTTTGTGTTGTTTTATCTGACAATTTTGAGTTTTGGGGTATCTGATTATTGCATGTTAGTCAAGAGGTTTGGTGTGTAACAGCTAGGTAGAAAATACACTTTAAGGTCTGCTAAATGTTCCAAGGTTGTATTCTGTGTGTTTTACAGATTGGTAAGGTCTGGGATATGTGGAGTTAGATGCTGGAAAGCATCAGACCTTAACTGCATTTCTGTCTGAGTCCTAGGCTCCACACCTGCTACATAATTAAAACTGCTTTCTAACCAGGTTTTTTACCAAAGGTAAAAGTTGCTAAGAGTTAACAGTGTAACATGTATTTGAGATCACTAAACAGTTTTATATGCAAGGCATATAAAATCAATAAAACTTTCCACTTACATTCACTTAGTTCTTTTGTACAGATTGTCCCAAACCCCATCCTTTAGTCTCTTAATATCTAAATTAAAATATCTATTAAGATACAATTTTTAAAACATAAAAATTGACATACTATTCTATGTGATTTCAATGACTCTTATAATTAACAGTATTAATTGAAATGTAACTTTCAAATAAAATCTGCAAATATTTGACAAGTGTTTTGCATCTTGTTGCTTTTCCATGTCATGGATAAGTTAAATTAAATGCAAAGAGTAATTAAGTATGTACTCAGAGCAATAAGGTAGCCCAAGAGACAGTGAAGCAAGAAGCTGGAGTAAATTAGGAGGAAGTAGAGAAAAGTCCTGAAAGACAGAACAGGAACTTCCATGTCACTCAGACAGGACTTGCATAAAGCTGGATTTATAATGAGGCAAGGACCACATATTGGGATGCTACATTACCTTATATATTCCCGTGTACTAACCAGCTCCTGCAGCTCAAAATCACCCATGGATATGACAAAACACAGCAGCTTCCACAGGGTGAATTACATAAAAAGTATCAAGTTGTACAGATATGACTATTTTTGAAACCTGCTTTCTCTCAGAAAATGTTGCATATTTTTCTCAATGTATTTCTTCTTAAATACAATAATTTTCTTTCCTATTTCTGTAGAGCAGGTCCAAATTGCCTATTGTTGCTTTTCACCTTTGATTCTGACCTCTGGGTATCATTATTTTCTCCCTGTTTTTCTTGACTTATAGGCCTCATTAATCATATATTTATTATTCTATGTCAATAAAAATCAATATGTTTTTATTTATGTAAGGCACTTTTTTTCCCTCAGGAGAGAAGTGTAGTCCATATTCAATTATACACAGAACATGAGGTATAATTAAGTGTTAAACATTTGTAATCTGGAGGTCCATGGCACAAATTCATGTGAAAGCAGTAGCCAATTTTTCCCACTGGAATGTCAGGACTAAAGATGCATGATATTTTTTCTATTTTGTTGACGCTTGCATCTCCAATACCTAGGACAATTTCTGGTTCATAGATGGTGCCCAGTCATATTTTATTTTAACCAATTTGTGACTCAGAGGCTTATGAGAAGGAAAAAACAAAACATATGCCATGGAGTGAAACAGAATCAAGGATTCTGTGAAGAGAATTATGGTACCTGGGAGATAGACTCAGGCTCCCCTAGAGATGGGAATTTAATTGGAGACAATCCAAGACATACATCCTTTCTGTCCACAGATCACCTATCATTTTAATCAAATGGGAGGAAAAAAACAGGAGGCGTATTCTTAGATTCCTAACATCACATAGAACAGCCAGACTCCCAGTGTGGCTCAGGTGGAATCAAGTGCTCTTCCATGCTTGTGTGGAATTTAAATAAAAAACAAAAACAAAAAAGGTTGTACATTTCTTGCTTGACACTAAGCCTCTACCTGTTACTGTCATCTAGAAAGAAAAATGATCTGAATTCTAACATTTTACTCCAGCTGTGTACATGTACCCACCCATTCCTACCACCACTACCTTCTCAGAGAACGGCAAGCCCGCTTTCTTCCTCAGTTCTTATTCCTCCAGCTATTTATGTAGTCTTGCCTTAAGTAGCCTCTACCTCAGGACCCAGAACCCAGTAACAACAAAGACGTGAGTTCTCTGACTCCTCTTGTGCAAATATTTCTCTAAGAAATTTCCCATTTCCCTCTCAAACGCCTGTGAAAGAGGAAGGGGAAAGATACTTCCAAAGGATCAATGGTCAGGAAATGGCTGAGGGGAATCCTGGGATGAAAGAAGGAAATGGAAGAGAAGAAGCTAGATCATTCGTCCCACAGCATCTGATTCCTTGGAGAGAGATAATGATGGTAGCAAGACAAAAATTCCAGTTTTTCACTTACTTAAGACATTACAGGTTCACTTGAATCTCATATCACAATACAATAAAGAGCATTAGGAGGATTCTGTAACACGATCTGATTCAGGCTTCTTCCATGATGTGGATTCACCAAAGCTGTGAACTCAAAATCTTCCCCAGTATGCTTTGAATCCAGCCAGGACGTAAGATGAGGGACAGAGCTGTGGAGGATTGTGCAGGTTTAGTGTTCCAGGCATGGAGGTGTCATTCATAGTTACCCCCATTCTGTTGGCCAGTCACATGGCCCTCCCTGCTGGGAAGTATAGGAAAGATAGCATGTGTGTACAGAAAAAAAAAAAATTGGATTGATTAATTCGGCCAGAATCTTCCTTCTAGTTGTCAAGTATTTATTTCATTCTTTATCACACACAGAATATGCTGACTTTTTGCAAAGAAACATATCCCAAAGTTCAGTGCAGGAAGTAATTTCATCTATCTTTATATTCAGGATTTCCAAAAATTTATTCCCATTATGACCAGACATAGCTAGGTCACTTGTATTTCAACTATTATAGAAGTATATGCATATAGAATGTATGTGTATAATACCGAGGACAGTATTAACAGTAGCCAATATTCCCAGTTGGAATAAAAAAGGTATGAAATGTTAGAGAAACAGAATAAAACAAAACAGTAGTCACTGGTTCACAACTATCTGAACTGCTCCATGTAGACATTGCAAGGATATCCTGCCTTGGGAGTGGGGAAATTACTTGATTACTCCTTGATCTTGCATTATTTGCTAGGTTCTTGTCTCCCTTGTCCATTTCCTCTGTAACTGAGGAGGATATTTCTTTGGTTAATCTGGGTTATTTGCATCTCCATATGAATTTTAGGACCAACTGGTAAACTTCTGCAAAAGAAGAAGCCTGGATTTTAATAGGGACTAAAAAAAGTCTGTAAAAGAGTTTAGGAGGTATTACGGATTCAGGAATATTAAGTTATCTGATCCATGAATATAGAATGTCTTTCCACTTACCTGGGTCCTCTTGAATTTATTTTTGCAATTTTTTTTTTTCAGGCTACAAGTCTTGTATTTCTTTATGAGGTGTATTCCTAAGTATTTTGATTTTTGAAGTAATAATGAATATTATTGTATTAGTAATTTCATTTTTGGATTTGTCATTGCTAGTGTATAAAATACAATTGATTTTTCCCTATTGATGTTGTATTCTGCAGACTTACTGAAGTCATTCATTAGTTCAAGTTGGTTTTTGTTTTGTTTTGTAAATCCCTTAGGATTTCCTATATATAAGATAATATCAGCTGCAATAGGTCTATCAATAGATGCAGATCTATACTTTATTGCTTATCTGAAAGTCATTCCTTATTTTTTATTTTCTGCCTAATTGCCTTGACTACATCTTCCTCTGCAATTTAGAAAATAAAT
This sequence comes from Chlorocebus sabaeus, assembly GCF_047675955.1. Classification (NCBI taxonomy): domain Eukaryota; kingdom Metazoa; phylum Chordata; class Mammalia; order Primates; family Cercopithecidae; genus Chlorocebus; species Chlorocebus sabaeus. Next base: position 15,600,305 of record NC_132921.1, on the reverse strand, counting down.
GATGAGAGTAGTTATCCTTGTCTTGGTCTTGATGTTAGAAGAAAAGTTTTCATTCTTAAACCATTAAATTTGATGATAGTTGTGTGTTTTTCATAGATACATTTTATTGGGTTGAGGAAGTTCCCTTCTATGCTGTTTGTTGAGTGTTTTATCATAAAAAGCTCAGATGTTATAAATGCTTTATATATATGTGGCGAGATTTTGTGGGGTTTTTGCTTTTTATTCTGTTAATATACTGTATTATCTTGCTTGATTTTTCTAATTAAACCTATCTTGCTTTCCTAGGAGGAAGACAACTTGGTCATGGTATATTATATTTTGCTGGATTTAATCTGCTAGTATTTTGTTGAGGAATTTAATATGTATATTCACATTGTATGTGCAATATTGGTCTGTAGAGTTTCTTTTGTCTAATTTTGGTATTATTATTTGTCTGATTTTGGAATTATTTGTCTAATTTGTCCAATTTTTATTTGTCTAATTTTGGTATCAGGGTAATAATGGTCTCATAGAATGAGTTGGGAAATATTTTCATCCTCTGACCTTTTGGAAGACTTTATAAAGGGTACATATTTTTTCTTCTTTAAAGATTTGAGAGGAAGCCATCTGGTCCTGGCTTCCTTTTACTTTGTGTGATTTTTTTCCCTCCATTTTAACAAGTTAAGTAGACTTTATATTTGGAGCACTTTTAAGTTTACAAATGTGGGGTTTTGGGGTGTTCTTTTTGGGTTATTAATTGATTTACTTGTTAAAAGTTTATTAAAATTTTCTATTAATTTAATGTCAGCGTCAGTAGTTTGTGTCTTTCTAGGAATTTCATTTAGGCTGTATAATTAGTTGGTATACAGTTTCCAGAGTTTTACTTAATAGTCCTTTTTATTTCTGTAAGATTGCTTGCAATGATCCCTCTTTTATTGCTGATTTTAATTATTTGAATCATTGTTTCTTTGTAAGTCTAGATAAAATTTTGTTTTTTATTCTTCTGAAGAAATAATTTTTGGTTTCATTGATTTTATTATTTTTCATTGTTTGCTTCATTTTTTCTGCTCTAATTTTGTACCTTCTTGCTTTGAGCTGTTTGCTCTCTATTTTCTAGTTTCTTACATTGAAAAGTTAAGCTCTTGATTCAAGATTTCTGTTCATATGTATATGCTTATAGCTACATATTTTTTAATCTAAGCATAGTGTTAGCTACATCCCAAATGTTGTGGTATATTGTGTTTTTTGTTTTTGTTCATCTGAAAATATAATTTTATTTGTGACTTCATTTTCACCCATTGAATATTTAGTAATGTGGTGTTTAATTTCCATATATTTGTGAATTTGTGATCAGATATTGTGATCAGATAACATACTTGATATGATTTTATCTTTTTAAATTTACTGAGGCTAGTTTTACGGGTTAGCATATGGTCTATCATGAAGAATGGTTCATATACACGTGAGAAGAATGTATATTCTGCTGTTAATTGGAGGATCTGTTTATGTCAATTATGTCTCTTTCAATTGTCTATTTCTCCTTTCAATTTCAGCAATGTTTTCTGTGCATTAGCACACTATTTTCATGTGCATATATGTCAGTCCTTTTCTCTGTTAACAAATCTGTGTCCTAAATACTTTCTTTAAAGTATTAATATAAGCACTCCAGCTTTCTTTGGTTTCTGTTTATATGGTACATTATTTTCCATCTTTGCATATTCAACCTGTTTGTGTCTTTGAATCTCAAGTATGTATATATACTTGAGACATATGTACATATCAGCCTTTGTGCTAACTATATATATATAGCACAAAGGTTGACAATTTTATTGTATTCAATTTTTCTTTCTCTGTCTTTGTATTTGAGTGGCTAATTCCTATTAATGTAATTATTAGTTAGACACAATTTACATATGTAATTTTGCTACATTTTTATACCTGTCATTTCAATCTATATTCTACCATGGAGTAAGGGATAAAATTAAAGAAATTCATGCTTGTGAGGGGAAGAGGAGAACATAGAACAGTAGCTATGGTTCTTTCAATGATGCCATAACCAACTGCAGCTTGCTCTCTGTATCTCACAGATTTTTACTAGAGTGTCCAAATAAAATGAAGATATTGTCATTTAAATGTTTTATTAATACTTTTCAGCATTTTCAAAATACTTTTGCCAGTATATGTTAACAAATGAAGTAAAGATTTAAAATATGATTTGCTGACAAACATGAGTGGTGATTAGAATCTATCATTGAACACAAACATGTTTCATGTAGAGATTTGGTAATAGTTGGGTCTAGCATGGAGTCTAATGCATGATAAAAACACACTAAATATTATTTCCAGTGAATGGAATCAAGTGCTTGCACATATTGTGCTTTTCATTGCACAACACAAGTAATAACATTTTTTAATGTGCCAGGCATTTCTACAATACTGGGATAAGGCACTGAATTAAACCAACAAAGATCTGCCCTAATGGAGGCACATTCAGGAGAAATGAAACAGACAATTTTCAAACTAAACAAGATAAAAGGAATGGGAGCTGTGAAATGAGTTTTCAAATATAACAGGGACACCATTTTAAACAGGGTGTCCAAGTCAAGGCTCGATTAGAAAGTAATAGCTGTTCAGAGATCTGAATGAACGGAGGGAGTAAGCCATGTGGACACCTGGGGAAGAACCTCCATAGAGACACACATGGAGTGCTTAAGGAAGATCAGGAAGGAATGTGTAGCTAAAGCAGGAAGGAAGGAAGGAAGGAAGGAAGGAGGGAAGGAGGGAAGGAGGGAGGGAGGGAGGGAAGAGGGAGAGAGAGAAAGAGAGGGAAAGAAAAGAAATAAAATCTGAATTCCCTTATTTCTCCATATTGTTACATCAATAGACATGTTCAAAAGTTAAACTTGTGGGGCCGGGCTGGCGCCGTGGCTCACGCCTGTAATCCCAGCACTTTGGGAGGCCGAGACGGGCGGATCACGAGGTCAGGAGATAGAGACCATCCTGGCTAACACGGTGAAACCCCGTCTCTACTAAAAATACAAAAAATCAGCCGGGCGAGGTGGCGGCGCCTGTAGTCCCAGCTACTCGGAGGCTGAGGCAGGAGAATGGCGGGAACCCGGGAGGTGGAGCTTGCAGTGAGCTGAGATCGCGCCACTGCACTCCAGCCTGGGGGACAGAGCGAGACTCCGTCTCAAAAAAAAAAAAAAAAAAAAAAAAGCTAAACTTGTTCCCAGAGAACCTCACTGCCATCAGTACGTTACTTTCAGTCTTTCACCTCTCAATAAGAACTTGGTCAGGGCTGTGAATGCCTGTGTCTACGAGAGTAGTTTTGCATCTGCAGAGAGACTCTCACAGCATCACTTGTACAACTTTTGAAATATTCCAGCTTCCCTATGTACAATTATTCTCCCTTCAACCAGGGCAAATGACAAACTATAAGATATGAAGAGGGTTTTCCTGACTCCTTGCTCGTGAAAACAGAACAATTAATTAAAATTTTGACCTTCACCAAGTTGCCTAATTTGAGAAGAATATGTGTGATTTTATGAGTAAGAAATCTTAAGGGAAGAGACCTCTGTGAATCACAGAAGCAGAGGTAGAAACATAGCACTCCTCATTATCTATTTCTTTCCTGTGTTTAACTAACTGTAATCTTGAAGCCCTCCCATGCGTTTCTGGTTTATTCAGGCTAATACTTGGACAGCTATTAGAAATTTCAAAAGCTTTGTTTTAAACACATATTTTTAAGCAATAAAAGTTGCATGGAAAACTATTCCATTTCGTATTTTTGAAGATATTTGTAGCCAAGATACTTTGCTGTTGTCTGTGGGCAACCTCTTTTTGAAGTCTGTAGTTAACTCTAATGTGCTCCTGTAATCTGTTGTCTGTTGACTCAAGCCCAAACCTGCTGCTCTGCTCGGCATGTTTCTTCAACTTGATGTGATGCTATTTATCACTATTCTTTGAAGTTAAGTCTCTGTCTTTGTGTTCTTTCTGTGTACCCAGGGATATGTTTGCACGTACACACACACACACGCGCTTGCGCACACACACACACACAGAGAGAAAGAGAGAGAGAGAGAAAAAGAGAGAGAGAGAAAGAGAGAGAGGACAGAGAATGTCTACAACGTCTTTATGAGTCTATCAGAAACAGTTTTTGTTTCATGGAAACGTTATTTCCCTGATGTTTGTATTAGGGCAAATAAAATGAGCACATAATATTTAAATTCTACTTTTGCTTCTGAGAACATTACACCTTGTGCCTCTAAACTGAAACGTCTGAAAAAGTCTATTTGCAAAAAAAAAAAAGTTCTCTAATATTATTATAGTTAATTACTATGCATATTTTATTTAGCTTTTTCAAGACTCTATTATAAATTCTTAAATTTTAATTAGGTCCTCAGAGACATTCATTTGGCTCCTTTTAAATATATTTTGTCTTTAAAATATTACACTTAAACTAATGACCCCTTAAACCTTTATTTGTTGTTAAAAGTATTATTTATAATGTGGTTAACAGTAAAATGCCAGATGGAAAGAATATTAATCCTTGCAAAACATTCTTACTCCTACATTTTTCTGGCAACAAAGAAGTTCCTTCAGTTTCTTGGAGATAAAGATGTTCTCCATATGGAAACATAACAATTGGGAGAATAAAATACTTTACAGAAATTATCTACATAGAAAAATGTTCTATGTATGCAATAAATTACATATAGCTTGCCTTAGACAAGCTCATTATACTCTAAATTAGTGTCTCAAGTGCCTTTCCAATAGAAGCTCTAAGTGCAAATATTGTTGCACTTTACTTAAATCATATTCTGAGCTTTCTTATCTCTTAAATTCTATCAGAAAGTTATTTTTATAACTATTTACGTGAAATACACTTTATTAGACTTTTGAAGTTTCATAGTTCACCTTCACCTTGGTCATGTGACCTTGGGAGAATATAATGGCAATGGTCCATAACTATGTCTAGTTCTCTAGATATAACTATGTCTAGAAATTAGACATAACTGTGTCTAATTTTCTCTGGTTTTATGTATTACATTACAAGTGTTCATTTTTCTTCTCCTGTACCAAGTTAGAATTTTTGTGCAGTTTCAATACACAATATGTATAGCAGGATAAAGTATTCATACCATGATAACATTTAAAACAAATTATAATATGAATCTTCTAAGGAGATGGCTCTTAGGTAGCTATGTTCAAATTAGAGCACTGCTAAAATATATTTCCTAACAAACATATCATGAAGGATTTGAACTTGATTAAAAACAGTATTCAGTTGCTCACATAATTTTAAATTTCTTCGAAGATGTCTGGCTAAAAGAATTTAGGCAGTGCTTAAATATACCTAGAGAAGAATAGTGGGGAAAACCAGTCAATGTGATTCATGTTAAACTATTAATGTGCATAATTCATCCTTTGATTTAAATCTCTCACTGCCATAGCACCAATCAGAGAAATCAAATTGGATTTCCTATTTGTCAGTTGGCTGGAATTTATTTGATTTATTATTATCTTATATTGCTATACTATTACCTGAGATGTAGTTGAAGGATTACGACTGCTGGACTCGCTAGTACACTTTTTCTTTTCCATCTTATTATTCTATCTAGTGACCAATCTGCCTTTCAAATGTCATTCTCTGGTGACCCACATTCCCTACAGTAATTTCTTCTTCCTGAGTGACCACTGAACTATGAACAGTGAGATGCTCAGCAGAAGCTGTGACTTTGCTTTGAGACACTACTGAATTCCTTAATTTTCAACATGTTCTATCTCCAGTTAACAGAGAGTTGACCATTCCCTTTATTGGATTCTGTCTTAATTTATGTTCCCTTGGAAGTACATCTTGAGATAAAGATTGAATTGTTTATTTTGTAATATAACTTATTTTGTAGGTGATATTGGGAAACACCAGTAGGATAGTGAACAAGGTAGAAAGGGAATGGAACTGAGCAAACACAGACCATGCAGAGTTCTTCAACAAGCAACTTATTCATGTAAGTGGAGAGTGGTCTTGGTAATGTAAAACTTGTACATTGGAGTTATTCTGCCCAACGTTTGAGGGAGGTGGAGGGAGCTGGGGTTCATACACAGGAGGAAGTCTTGTGAGTCATTGGGTAATACTCGCTCCTGGGATGACATCAAATCCTGGGAACTTCAAGCTGATCTCTAGGTGGCAAAGCCAGATTGGGTTCCAGAAAAATTTCTCAAGTAGTTGATGTCAGACATGCATATCGACATGTGGAGTGTGAATGCAAATGAGTAGGACACTGTCAACTGCTACAGGTTCCACTTTGGTTTTTTCTGGCATTTTCTTTCCTTTCTAAACTCTACCGTCTGTTATAGTGACAATAACATGGTATGCCTTTGCTTGTATGTTCATCTCTCGCTGTGTATTAGCAGTCCATCCTAATAATGATCTTATCATCTGGAATATAATTGAATATTGCAATTGAGAATAAAATAGATTATCCAGATTATTTCAGTGAATATAAGTCTGGTTGATTAAGAGGGAAAAATAATTATAGATGCTGTGATATCCCCACACCAACTTCTTGTAACAATGAGATGAGTGAAACTTTAATGAAATAGCGTTATCATCAAAGACCTGCCAACCTAAAATTATCTATTTTGCTGAATTGTCATTAAATAAATGAAGAAGCCAAAATAAATATATATATATTTTTTATACAAAGACTAAATCCCTTATTCCCTCAGAGAGTTTGTAGGTTTGGTTCCAAAAAGCCACAGTAAAGTGCATATTGCAATAAAACAAGTCACACAAATTTGTTGGTTTCCCAGTGCATATAAACGTTATGCTTACATGATACTATAGTCTATAAATGTGCTATAACATTATGTCTAAAAAAGCACGTGCCTTAATTAAAAACTACTTTTTACCAAAAAATGCTAACAATTGTCTCAGCCTTCAGAGAGTCATAAAAATGTTTTGCTGGGAAAATCTTTCCTTAATGTTGATGGCTGCTGACTGATCAGGGTGGTGGTTGCTGAAGCTTGAGATAACTGTGGTAATTTTTTAAAATAAGACAATGATGAGCTTGTTGCATTCTTTCACAAAAGATTTCTCTGTAGTACATGATGTTTTTGGATAGCATTTTACCCGCAGTAGAGCTTTTCTCAATGCTAGAGTAAATCTTCTTAAAAGCTGCTGCTGCTTTATCAACTAATTTTGTGTAATATTCTAAATCCTTTGTTGTCATTTCAACAATGTTCACAGCAACTTCACTAGGAGTAGATTCTGTCTCAAGAAACAACTTTCATTGCTTATCCATAGGTAGCAACTCTTCATCCATGAATGTTTTATCATGAAATTGCAGTAATTCAGTCACATATTCAAGCTCCACTTCTAATTGTAGTTATCTTACTATTCCCACTACATCTTCCACTGAATTACTGAACCTCTTAAAGTCATTCATGAGGGTTGGAATCAACTTCTTGTTCATGTTGATATTTTGATCTCCTCCTATGTGTCACAAATGATGTTAAGGACACCTAGAATGGTGAATTTTTTTCAGAAGCCTATCAATTTATTTTGGCCAGATTCATTAGAGGAATCACTATAGCAGCTGTAGCCTTACAGAATGTATTTCTTAAATCATAAGACTTGAAAGTCAAAATTACTCCTTGTTCCATTGGCTGCAGAATGGATGTTATATTAGCAGGCATAAAAAATAGCATGAAACTCCTTACCTTCAGAGATCCTGGGTAACCAGGTGCGTTGTCAATGAACAGTAACATTTTGAAAGAAATATTTTTTTTCTGACCAGTAGGTCTCAACAATGGGCTTAAAATATGTATTAAACCATGCTATGAACAGATATGTTATCATCCAGACTTTGTTTTTCCATTTATAGAGCACAAAGGTGATTTAGCATCATTCCTAAGGGCGCTACAATTTTCAGAATGATAATTGAGCATTGTCTTCAACTTAAGTCACAAACTGCATTAGCTCCTAACAAGAGAGTCGGTTTGTCCTGTGAAGCCTTATAGTCAGTCATTAGCTTCTCTCTTGCTATGAAGTCCTAGATGGCATCTTCCATTACAAGACTGTTTTTGTTTTTGTTTTGAGATGGAGTCTTGTTCTGTTACCCAGGCTAGAATGCAATGATACTGTCTCAGTTCACTGCAGTCTCTATCTGCTGGGTTCAAGGGATTTTCCTGCCTTAGCCTCCCGAGTAGCTGAGATTGCAGACATGTACCTCCATGCCCGGCTAATTTTTGTATTTTTAGTAGAGACGGGGTTTCACCACGTTGGCCAGGCTGATCAATCTCGAACTCCTGACCTCAGGTGACCCACCCTCCTCAGTCTCCCAAAGTGCTAGGATTACAGGTGTGAGACACCGCACCTGGCCAAGACTATTTTGTTTACACTGAAAATCTCTTATTTAATGTAGCCACCATCGCCACTTATCTTGGCTAGATCTTCTGGATAACTTGCTGCAGCTTCTACATCAGCGCTTGCTGCTTCACTTTGCACATATATGTTATGGAGGTGGCTTCTTTCCCTAACCCTTATGAACTAACCTCTGCTACACTCTCAAACTTTTCTTCTGAGCTTCCTCACTTATCCCAGCCTTCATAGAATTGAAGAGAGCTAGGTCTATGCTATAGATTAGGCTTTGGCTTAACAGAATGTTATAGCTGGTCTGAACTATCTAGACCACTAAAACTGTCTCCATTATCAGTAATGAGACTGTTTTGCTTTCTTATGATTCATGTGTTCACAGGAATAGATATTTTGATTATCTTCATGAACTTTTCCTTTTCATGTGCAGCTTGGCTAACTGACACAAGGGGCCTAGCTTTTGGCCTATCTGGGGTTTGACCTGACTTCCTCACTAAGCATAATCATTTCGAGCTTTTGTTTTAAAGTGAGAGGTGTGAGATTCTTTCACTGAAACACTTAGAGGTCACTGAAGATGTATTAATTGGCCTAATTTCAACGTTCTCGTGTCTCAGGGAATAGGGATACCCAGGGAGAGGTAGAGAGATGGGGAAATGGCTAGTTACTGGAGCAGTCAGAACACATACAACATTTATCCATTAAGTTTTCAGTCTTATATGGGTGCTGTTTATGACCCCAGAACAATTATAATAGTAACATCAAAGATCATGGATTATAAATTACCATAACATATATCATAATAAAAAAAGTTTGAAGTATTGCAAGAATTATCCAAATGTGACTCAGAGACATGAAATGAACACATACTTTTGGAAAACTGGCACCAATAGACTTGTTTGACATAGAACTGCTACAAATCTTCAATTTGTAAAATACACAGTATCTGTAAAGCACAATAAAGCAAAGTACAATAAAACACTTCATTTTTATCTCTCTCATTTTATTAAATCTCTCTATATAAGATATATATGAAATAAATATATATTTATGTACAAATAGATATAAAATATATAATATATGCAAAATAATTATACATTTTAATAAAATAGATGTATTAAATTCCTTTCTAAATATGTATATATTTAGAGACAGATACATATAGACATAGCTCTCTCTATATACATGTGTATATATAGATATATAAACGTTTATATATATGAACAAGAATATATATCGTTTCTTCTGAATGTCTTCACTTCTCTCAGTCTTAATAGAATTGCAGAGAATTAAGGCGATGCTATGGATTAGACATTGACTTAAAGGAATGTTGCAACTGGTCTAGATAGCTGATGAAACCAGCCTCTCTCTCTATATATAGATATAGATATAGAGATTTATAGATACACACATGTATTTCATGAATACAAATAACAATTGTATCTAAAATATTAATAATAACAATTTGATTTACAATGTGATGTGAAACTTCTAACTAACATTTTATTTTCTAACTATTATCCAATTTCTTGGTCTAGTTGGTAAATCCTGCTTGTCTTTTATTTTCTGTGAAAGCGAGAGCTGAACAATGAGAACACATGGACAAGAGAGGGGAACAACACACACTGGGGCCTGTTGGAGGGTGGAGTTGGGAAAGAGACCACTAGGAAAAATAGCTAATGCATGCTGGGCTAGATGATAGGCTGATAGGTGCAGCAAACCATCATGGCACACATTTACCTGTGTAATAAACTGTACATCCTGCACGTGTACTCCAGAACTTAAAAACTGAAATTAATAAAAAACAAACAAACAAACAAGACTTGGAATTTTTAACAATTTTGCACCCTGTTGAAATATTTTTGGCAAAATTAAAACAGCAAAATGTTTCTTCATAAAATGGATACAACATCTACCACATATAATAGGAATAAAATAAAATATATTAAGATTAGTAATTACAAAATGAAAAGAGGAACACAAGTAGAAAAGAAAAGCAATTGTTAGCAGTAAAGCCAACTAAAATGGCAGAAATAAATCCAAATGTATCAATGACGATGATTGTAAATGAATTAACCTTACCTAGTAAAGGATGGACTACTAAAATCTGGGAAAAAGACCCCAACTGTGTAAAAAGTACACTTTTTAAGAGTAACACTAAAATATGATGATTAGAAATGACTGTAAGAAGTGGTGGAAAATCTTAACCACTCTAACACAAATTAAAAGAGGGTTGATGTAGTGTAGTTAAAATAGAATAAAACAAAGTTAAGGCAAAGCATGTTAATAGCAGTAAAATGGTAATTATGATATCCTTCATGATAAGCTTTGTGCTGAAATAAAAATGAATCCCAAAATTTCCACAGATTGGAAGAACTCAGCAAAGATTTATTTCTTGCTGACTCTACAGACCCAATGTGTGTTGGCTGAGAAGATAAGTTCGCTCAGGTAGTAAGGTTCATTCTAATGAATTATGCTGCTGCATTCAGCACTCGATGCCAGCATTTGTTTCAATAGTGGAAGAGAACACAGGGAATCATGCACCAGCCATAAACGCTTCCACGCAGAAGTGAAATGTGTCACATTTTTCTTATTTGGTTGGCTAAAGCAAGTCATATTTAAGAAAGCAGAAAAGCACATTTTCAAATGGCTAGCAGAAGTTAATAACCAGCTATTTGATGAGCACAGTTGTCTATCACAGTTGCATATTAATAAAAAATACAGTCACTCACAGAGATAAAGCAATCATGAATATTTTTTGACATCAGATAGCATCAAAGTCTATTAAGCAAATTGGACATTAATAAGCAGAAGTGAACAAAACCGGAAACATACAGGGTGGATTTCAGTAGCTTTTCACAGAAACTAACAGATCAAATAGACAAAATTAAATATAGAAAATGTGAAAAATAACATAAACATACTATGTTATAACACAGTATAACATACAACATCACATAACAATAAAACCTTGCTCTGACACTTGCGACAAGTTCCTCGCACATTCCTTCGCCCTTCAGCCTCAAGTGATAAAAGTGGGAAGAATACAGTGAACTGAGTGTTGTGGAGTATATTGCGTTCCCCTGAAAGATATGTTCACGCCCTAATGCACAATTTCTGTGAATGTGACATGACTTGAAAGTGGCCTTTCCAGATGTAATCAAGTTAAGATGAGGTTATGATGGATTAGACTGGGCCCCAATCCAATAGGATTGCTTAAAATAGAGGCAAAGAGATGCATATGTGCACACAGGGACAATGCCATGAAATGAGGACAGAGACTGCAGCCACACATTCTCAAGCCAGGGATGTCAAGCATTGCCAGCCACCGCCCACAGGTAGAAGAGAGGCACAGAACAGATTCTTTCTCAGGTCCTCCAGGAGGACCAAATCTGCAGGCACCTGGATTTTAGAAGTTTAGTCTTTATAAATGTGAGGTAATAAGTTTCTGTTGTTTTCTTTCTTCTTCATTATTTTTTATATTATTATGGATACATAATAGTTGTGCATATTTATTGGGTAGATGTCATATTTTGAAGCAATCATGAAATGTGTAATGTTCAAATCTGGGTAATTGAGATTATTCTTTGCCTCAAACGTTTATCTTTACTTTGTGTGGGGAACATTCCAATCTTCTATTTATTTTGAAATATATAATAAATTATTGTTGACTAATGTTGCCCTATCATGTTATCAAACACTAGATCTTACTTCTTCTATCTAACTGTATTTTTGTACCCATAAAACAAACCCTTTTCATTCCCTCTCTCTGTCTAAAGCCACGCAGTTAGTACTGTTTGATGACAGTCCTAACAAACTCAGTGTAAGGGAGATTTCTGTAAACCAGACCTGAAAAACAAACACGCCACCATCCTTCACATTCTACTGACTGAGTCTTCCACCACTTCTAACTGCAGTGCAGATTGGGAAATGGCATCTAGCCACATTCTAGGGGGAAGAGGAGATGTCTTTGACAAATAACCAGTCAATTTATGTCATGAAAATTTAAAACAAAAAACAAATAGCAGAGCTCGTTTAATAACTCAACAGTAAAGGGAAAATCAAAATGTAAATTTTAAATTATTTTATAACTATTTTATAATGAAAACATTGCAAATAACTACTTGTCTTTGGTTCCTGATTTAGAGGTATGTTATTCTTACATACATTTATTAATGAATTAGCAATAGAAATGGATTAAGCTTCCAACTCTGAAACATCATTAGAAGAGTAAATAGAAAACTAAGAATCAGAGAGCATTAGAGAAACTGATAAAATATTTAAGACTGCAATTAAAGTAAATAATGATACATTTACAATAATCATTTAATCATTATAACAACATATATAGTAATCATTTATATATGTATGTGTGTATGTAGTTATACTTATATATGATTATGCATATATATGTTTTTGTGTGTGTGTGTGTGTATATATATAATATAAATTGTATAATTACTTAGTTTAACTAAATAATCTTATACATATTAAACAATCAAGAATTTTATTTCCGCCGGGCACCGTGGCTGGTGCCTATAATCCCAGCACTTTGGGAGAACAAGGCAGGTGGATCACTTGAGGTCAGGAGTTCCAGACCAGCCTGGCCAACATGGTAAAACCCCATCTCTATTAAAAATACAAAAATTAGCCAGGTATGGTGGCAGGTGTGTAATCCCAGTTAATTGGGAGGTTTGAGCAGGAGAATTGCTTGAACTGGGGAGGCAGAGGCTGCAGTGAGCCGAGATCACACCACTGCATGGCAGCCTGGGTGACAGAGCGAGACTCCATCTCAAAATATAAATAAAATAAATAAAAATTTATGAATAATTTTATTTCTTATAAAATCCTCTCTTAATCTTAAATTTATAAATGTAAAATTAAGGTATCTATGAAGAGGTTTTACAAGGCTTATTCACAGGGGAAAATTGTTCTTTTTACTGGAAATTACAAATAATTCTACTTATAATTTGATATGGCATATTTTTTACTGTAAAGTGGGCTATTGGAGAGAATGAAGTCATAGGTATGTGTATACCATGCAATCACTACACTTCATTATCTGTAAATACGTATAGGCACTGGTGCATCTGCAGTCTTAAGCTTTTTTTCTTTTCTTTTTTTTTTTTTTAAAGACAGAGTCTCGCTCTGTCGCCCAGGCTGGAGTGCGGTGGCACGATCTCAGCTCACTGCAAGCTCCGCCTCCCGGGTTCCCGCCATTCTCCTGCCTCAGCCTCCCGAGTAGCTGGGACTACAGGCGCCGCCACCTCGCCCGGCTAGTTTTTTGTATTTTTAGTAGAGACGGCGTTTCACCGTGTTAGCCAGGATGGTCTCGATCTCCAGACCTCGTGATCCGCCCGCCTGGGTATCCCAAAGTGCTGGGATTACAGGCGTGAGCCACTGCGCCGGGCAAGTATTAAGCTTTTACAAAGACATTCAGAAAATAATTGTTAACATTTAGGAATTGGATTAAGGGAAAAAGTCCACTTATCTTTGGTGGTGAATTATTTTCTTTCAAAATGATAAAGTGGTTAACGTAATTTCTGAATAATAACATTAGGATATATTCCTTCTCTTCTTCAATTTATCATTTTCTGGTAATCTTCGTATATTGTTTTGAAGATTAGGAATGTGCATATCTGAATATGGTTGGGTTAGAAATATAAAGCATAATTCAGAGGCCCAACTGTCCTTCAAATGCACTGATTTGTGGTATTATTTAAAAGTGATCCAAATTCCTAATGGAGCATCTGTAGAGTTACAATACTGAGGATAAATATGTATTAAATCCTGTAAATGCCTGTTAGTTCTTACCTTACCTGAGAACTCCAAGGCTGTGGTACTTAAATATTTGCACAGGTTTGTTGTATTCCATTGGTCAGATTTTTTCTAACTTAATAGTTCTTCTCAGTACTTAAGACTGCTAAGTAACCTATAAATTTCTTAAAACCTTCATACTCAGAATTATTCTCCTTTCATTCTATCTTATTCTTATGAGTACCTTCAGTGATCAAGTAACTATCCATATTCTGATAATTCTAGTATTTATATAATTAATGTGCGTACCATATTTACTCTACATTGGATACTCCTTTCAGTGCTTTATATCTATTCAATCTTAATTGTTGTAATAAAATTTAAGGTAAACATTAGTATTTCCTTATTAGACATAAAAATTCTGAGGCAAAGAAGGGCTAAGTCACTTGCGCTATGGATTGTTGATGCCAGGATTGGTTCCAAGAACCAAATTCATGATTTTGGCCATAGTACTGTACTTCCCCTCAAGGTCATGCTACTTTCTTGAGCTCCAAATCTGTACATTCAAGTGTTCCCCAGGAATTTATTTTCAAGAGTCTATCAAATGTCTGCCAAAATGAGCATGTCAATATGTTCTCCCTCTCCTCTCCAAAAAAAAGTAATAAAATTCTGTACTTCTGTAGTTATTAATTAAGGCAAGAGTCATGAATCATAGGCTCTTTTGTTTTCACTCTCTCCCAACAAAGTTTCTGAGACAAACTTTAAGGATTTCTCCAATCAATCATCTCTATTCTATTTTATTAAACTGTCAGCACTACCTCTATATAAACCAAAGGCATTTCTCTTTGATGGGGGAGGAAGGCTTTTTTCCTTTTTAAAGTTTGCATTTTATTGCATCAACAGAGTCATTTTTATATGAATATTTTGCTTTCTTTTCCATTTTATGCAATTAATTTCACCAACCTTTTATGTCTTTTACATTTTGTATCGTAATATCCCTTTCTGCCCAAAGGTGATAATGATTTTTAAACACATTCCTGGTTTTGATCTAATACTTTTATAACTTATAGATCTAATACTTTATGCTTAAATTGAAAAGGTTGAAATTTTACAGTCACTACAGTGAGCATATATCCTTTCTTGAACACCCTATATAATATAGGCCACTGCACGCCATGCCCTCGTATTTTACTTTCTTGTACTATTGCAGCTTAGGTTCCTTGAAAGCAAGCTGTCATAGGAAGTTTGGCACAAAAGGAAAGAGAAGGAAGCAGGTTTTGGCAGAGTGAGGTTGAGTTGTGATGCAGTCTTAAAGGAAGTTTCAGTCAACATTGTGGGGAATTTTGAGGAATGATTAACACTTTGGAAACATAACTTCTGGTGACAGTGCTTGGCTTTTAACCTACACCCATTGTGTGACCTGAAGTAGAAGCTCCTCAGCCCAGTTCATCCCTGAAGCAGCTGAGAGTTGTCTGTCCCCAGCACTGCCAGTAGGTGGGGTAATAAGTTTTTATTCCTCAAATGAAATCTGGGCAGCACACTAGCATCTTCATGGTCTGTTCCTAGTGCTGTCTAGTGCTGTTTTTGTGTAAATCTCTAGAGCAGCCCCTCTAAATCTGATGAGCCTTTCTTCTTGCAGGAAATTTAAAGTGTTCGTGGGAAAAAGTAACTGCTGCACACTCTAGGGGAAACAGCTGATATTTATCATCTCATTTCCTCTGCTATCAAGTCTAATTTTTCTCCAACCACAGCTACTACTTTTGCTTTTTCTTGGTTGCTTACCTGGAGATGTGACCCAGATTCCCATCCTTGAGAGTTCTGAGTCCTTGGCTACAGGTATTTCTTAGGTCAAAGAGGATGTTTATTTATTATTAAAATTGAATAAGGAGTTGGTAGCCAAGTGGCACCCAAGTGAATTGCTTTATGCCAACTATATTCATTCTAGTACCTATTGTTTAAAAACATCCATATTTCCTCCTAAATTGCATGGTCAATTACCCCTGCCAATACAGTGACCACTCTTCTTGCTTGGTCATCCCTTTCCATCAAGATTATGAAGTGGTCAGGAAGGATTTTTAGCTTTATTTCAATAGATATTTTACTGTGTTTCCTACTGGAAGCATTTTCTACTAGGAAATAAGCATCTTTGCTCATAGAGCACAATGTTGGAATGAAAGAAAACACAAAATCTCCAAGCATGCTATAGCAAGTGATGGTAAACTAGGCTTCTCCCACTTCTATCTTTGTTACCCAGATCCATGTAGTCTACATTTTGACACAACACCATGTAAAGGTATACAATTTAAAGTACATACCATATTTTTCAGGATGACGCTTCAATCAAAGTATTTCTTCCAAGCTGTCACTTTAGATGTGCATTTAAAAGGCAGTTCTAACACTATGAGTGTGGTCGCTTCTGGGGTTGCAGTTTGTAATATGACTAGTGAATTCCATTTTTCTTGGGTGCATATCCATCTTTCCTCTGTTGGAGAGTGGACACTTTGTCTTACAGTGAATGCTATGTTGGTTCCCAATTACCAAGTCTAATTTAACTGCTGTCATCACTAAGTGTCCAATATCAAGAATTTAGTTTTGATCTTGATCGATGGTAAGTTAGAGAATCAGTGAAGACAACAGCTAAAGCAGAATTCATAAGTGAACACCAAGAATTTCCATCATTACTGCCACCATGTCTACTTCATTCATATGCCCATTGTCTCACAACTGGGACAGCCAATGACAGAAGTGGGGTGCTGACAAGTGGCCAAGTTATTTTTATCTCTCTGGTTGTTCAGTGCTTCTTTCATGATGAATGCTTTCTACTAAGCATTAACATTAAATGGAAAGATCTTCCAACATCCTGTTTGTTACCATATATCAAGCTAACTACCTCTAGCTGAAACCTCCTTTTACCCAGTTTTCCAATTATTCTCATTCCAGGTTCTCTGGTCAAGATATTTTCCACCGCCTATGAATTCATACAAAGAGTAAACTAAAGTCATTTCTATTTCTACACAAAGTGCACCAGATATACTACCTTGATCTCTGTCCACTGGAAAAATGTTCCCTCAACTCTGCCTTTAGTGGTTACCTCTGAGCGAGCCTTTTGTACATCTATCATCCATTTTTCCACTTGCACCCACATTCCAAAATAACAAGCTCATGTATGAGTTGCAATTTTATTTCTCCTCTGTCAGCTAGTCCTAGAGATCCCTTAGCTTCCTAGGATGACTGATGAGAAGAGGCACTGACTCAAAGGTGGTGTGTGGTATAGTGCCCTGGGCTATGTCCCTTGCAGTGTGTATGTGTTCTACAGTCTTCATCATGATCAGACGTGGATATGCCATTCCCCTCTTACATTAGATTGTGACTGATCCAGCAAACCTTATGACGGGGTGGGTCAGACAGAATGTGGCTTATCCTAGATATCTGGCTTTGGGGATTCTGTGTCTCATGATCAGTGGCTCCATCTCTAGCCAGTCCCAGTAACACACCAGGAGTTGTTTTTCAAAAGGTTCATAAATCTCTGCTTCAGATGGCATGAGTTTGCTCCACAAAATTAGGGGTATGCATTGTAATTCTCCTATTGAGACATGGCATAACTTACCGAATCTCTCTCTTTCTACGACTGGTATCTGTCATTGGATTGGGCCTGCTGGGAATTATGGCATAAGCTGCAAGACTGTCACTATAGAATAGACTGCTGCATGACACTGTAATCTGCTAGGCATTAAACAAACTTGCTAGCCTTTTGTTTCACCAACACTATGGCATAGAGAAGCAGTATAAAGTCCAGAACATGCTTTCTTCAGAAGCCAAAAGGGACTGACAGATGGTGCCCCTTCTTCATGGTTTCATGGTGGAAGGCACAAAATTTATATATATGTGTGTGTGTGTGTGCGCGCATGCACGCATGTGTATGACAGCACTTCCCTTCCTAATTCATGTATAATGTATACATTATCTGCATTATATATTATACATATACTTATATATAATATAAATATATAATAATATATATTATGTAATATAAACTATATATTTAATGTATAACTAATATGATACATTTATATTATATACTTATATAAATGCTTTTACATTATATATAATATAAATATTAATTTATTAAATATTAAGTGCTGCTATGGCTTAGACAAGTGGATTTCTAAAATTTTGATGCTATAGTGAGACTGAGTTTTCATGGGGTTTCTAATGAAGTTTATATCCTACCATCAGAAAATGCTTGTTTCACTAAAGCCACAATGTGCTAGTCACTTCTTGCTTACCTGATTTGATTAGTATGAGATAATCAAGATAATAGACCAGAGTGATTCTCTGTGGGATGTACAGATGGTCTAGAGCTCATGAGTTTATATTATGATGGGGTGGCAAAGTTAACCTCCTCTGGGGCAAAACTTTAAGGATATATTATTGTCATTTCTATATGAAAGTGAAATGTATCTAATTTTATATTCTTATAGAAGTTGAAAAGGACACGTTCGCCAGATGAATGGCTGTATACCGTGCACCTGAAATTTTGTTTATATGCTTCAGAAAAGATACTGCATTTGATACAGTGGCTACAGTTAGGGCTATTATTTGGTTAAGTTGACAAGAGTCCACTCACATCTTCTACGATCTGTCTGATCCTTTCAGAGTTCTGATTGGCGAATTAAATTAAAATAGATTGATTATTTAGTTATGCACCTTTTGGAGTTGAATTATATATACTTTTTAAAAATTCCTTCCTGGGATATGATAGTGTTTTTGACTTACTATACAGAGGGGGTGAGATTTCAGAGGCTTTACGTTTTTTTTCTTACCGTAGAAGCTTTTACTCCACAGGACAAGGATATTACACAGCCTAGGAACCATGCCAAACATCTACTTGTCTATTTCAGTTTGGAGGATCAGGGAGTAACTACTAGAGAGTAGGCCCATCACGAAGTTAGCATGGCTCTGGACTCCTATACTAGTCAGTTTTCACATTGCTATAAAAAACTACCTGAGACAGGGCAATTTATAAAGAAAAGAGGTTTAGTTGACTCACAGTCTCACTTGGCTTGGGAGACCTCAGAAAACTTATAATCATGGTGGAAGGAGAAGGGGAAGCAAGGCACACCTTACATGGTGGCAAGAGAGAGAGAATAAGGAGGGAAGTGCCACATTTTTAAATCATCTGATCCCATGAGAATTCACTCACCATCATGAAAAGAGTAAGGGGGAAATTCGTCCCCATGATCCAATCACCTCCCATCAGGTCCTTTCCCCAATACGTAGGAATTACAATTCAACATGAGATTTGAGTGGGGACACAGAGTCCACATCAAGTGCCACATCAAGTCCATTTATTATTTTCCTATGTTTGCCCCCAATATTTGGGGAGGGAGCATGATGATGATGATGACACTTGGAGTCTCTGCTGTTGTTGTCAGCTCTAAACCTGTGTTCAAGAGTCTTCAAAATGTTTGAGTATTTCTGTTTTCCCAGTGCACAGCTAACTAAGAAAATGTCCAGAGATCCCTTTGAGGACTGTCTGGATAAATCATCATCACATACAATTGATGTGGTACTTCAGTTTCCTTCATTCTGGGCCTAGTTTTGCTTTCAGTCAGTAGGTCCTGGTTTGAAAACTAGAACAGGTCTGAAAACTGGGAAGGAAATTGCAACTTTGTGTATGGGGTAATTGCTCTCCTCATGCTCAATTTTGTTTTAATTTTAAAGATTGAGAAGCCCATCTATATTGCCCCCCACAAATAACTATCTTCTATTTTTATCTTCATCACAGTCTACGGTTGCCTCCTGGCACATCTGCAGATCTTTCCACTCATAGGTAATTGTGTTCACTGGGAGTTGGATGTTCCCTGCCACTCCAGGCCTCTATTTTTGGAGGGAGACAATCATCCCTATTGCTAACAACCATAAACAGAATCTCCTAACATCGGCCCTTGTGACAGAGCAGAACCATTCACTTTTCCAGCATATTCCTTATGTCTTTGTCGGACAATGTGTTATTTGGCCTTACATATTATATTCACTTTAATATGCCTACTTCTCTCAGCCTTTAACCTCATCTTTCACCATGTGCCATGACAATTCTTGTATTTCTACATCTTGGATATGGGCCATCATTTTGCCTTCCTCTAGGAATTATCCTATGCTGTGTTTACATAATCTCCTGTGTTTCTTGCCAGTTTGTTAAATTCTGTATCTTGGGAGAGTTCATCAGATTAATAACTCCTCTTTATGTTTTTTCATATCTTTGTCTTCTTGATCACATACCTTCTGATATAATATTTTCTTACTTAAAAGCTTTTATCCATCAGACCGTAGTGAAGGATTTTAAGTAAATTTTTGAAAAATTAAGTTAAAAGTTTTTACTGACTAGTTGAGCATAAATATACCAGATTCCAAAAATGTTTACATTGTTCAAAAATTTGTCTCTAGTTTGGGATTATTTCTCAACAAGTGATCATACTTTGTACTCCACATAATATTTAATACAAAATATCTATAATATGCAAGATCTTCTGTACTACGAGTTTCCAGGCCCAGTGATTACTCTCTCTTTCTCAGTTGTCCCAAACATGCAACCTGTATCCGACTTATCCAGAGCTATTTACATTTTCCAAGTGCATTGTCCCTGCTTATGCTTCTTTATGTGCAAATTGATTTTCTATACCCTGCCTGGAAAACACATGCTACCATCCGATTTTTCATTAACTCATATTCAAACTGCAAATCAAAGCTTCTATCTCTTTTACACTTTTTCCTGAAAATATTCTCTCACCTCTGTAGACTGTCATTGTCTGTCCAGTGTGATTCAAAACCACCTTCTTGAATAGATTGCTTGTCACTATTTTCTGTCTTTCTCTCTTTACTGGTGTTTCACGAAAAATTGATCTACAGACATTTAAGAATTTATGTCAAAGTTATTATTGTTTTGCAGAGAAAGAAAAACGTTAGAAGCAACTTAAGTAGTTTTTCATAAAGCCACATTTGGAGATAAAATGCACTATTATTCATTCTCGACTAATTTATTTCTCAATTTTGTTATTATTAAAATGCTTTTTTTTCTTGATCAAGTAATCATGATGATAGGTGTCATTGTTCTTTTCTTCCTTTTTTCCTTCTTTTTTTTCCTTTCAAAGTCTTAACATGTCATAATAAAAGTTTGTAACATTATATAGGTCCCATTTTTTAAAAACATTTCTGTTGCACAGGACTCTGAAGTACGTGTGTGTGTGTGTGTGTGTGTGTGTTACAGTGTTATCACTATTTCCCTAGTACCATGATCAGTGCCCAGAACACTTAGTTGGTGACAACGTATGTCAGATAAACGAGGGATTGCACCTTTAGATATGCCAAACCAATTATAATTTAAGAATGTAGCTGGAAAGAGAATGGAATAACTACACATACTTCCAGCACTCAGGGGCAGGAATACAGCCTGGTTGTAGGCTAAGTAGGTTTATGTGCCTAAGCATTTTAATGATCCTCTAATCTCTTGTGCAGTGATTTCATTGCTTACTTTGCTCAGCACCATAGTGAAACCAATGCACCCATAATTAATACTCCCTGTTTTTGGAACAGCCCAATATATTCAGTGCTGCACCGCTGCTGATCTGCTTATGAACTACTGAGTTATATGAGCATTTTTTGACTTCAATCCAGCACATAATTAAGGCCCACCTCAAAACCTCCAGGAAAAGTAATAATTACGGGAAAAGGGCAGTGGAATGTTTTAGATCCAACATGCCAGTTCAAACTTAGCAGCAGATTATAACAGCAACAAATTGTGACTTTTTGGTAGCACCTGTAAAGTGGTGCCTAAAGATTGTTCTCTAATTGCTTCACTTATTGGCAGTTGGGTGAGAAACAGCGAATACAGAGCAGATAAAGTGATTAAATTACCTTTCTTTCCTTAAATAGCTATTTTCTGTGCTGCATTTGACTCCACCTACTGGAGTCCATCTATATGTCTATAAAAATAAGAAACCAAATTCTTTGGGAAAGTATAGAAAAAATGTGCAGACACCATCAATCACGAAATAGAGTCAACTCATTACCTATCCTGCACCCCCGCTGAAGCAAGGTGAAAATTCAATTTTAAAGAAAGCTAACACTTTTATTCTATCTTTAAGCAATTTCTTACCTGGCAGATCGGTAACTCTCTCTTTACTATATTTCTTGAGGTGCAAATTAATTTTTGGTTCAGGTAGTAACTCATCTTTGTGTAAGGAAATTGTAAGAGTAAGGGCTGACTGATCTCAGGAAAGCAATTGAATTGAACATAAATATACTGCATTCCAAAAATATTTGCATTGTTCAAAAATTTATCTCTAGCTCTAGAATTTTTCCCAACAGGGTGATCATACTTTGTTTCCCCACAACGTATTTCAATCCATGTATGTATTTATTTTTGGATATCAACAGGGCAACAATATATAAATATTTTATGCACTACTCTAATTGCAAAGGCAACTGACTAATGCAATTCTGAATTAAGCAAAATAAATATTTTATTTATACTACAATAAATTTGTGCTCCACATATTTTTCTGGTGTAATAAGACAAAGCATTTAATATCTGTTCTTAATTTTGGATATGTTTAATATGTATAATTTTACGTATAACTTTGAAAAAGATATTTTCAGAATAATTTCAAAGAAAACACTTACCCCTTTATTCTGGGGTGAGATTTTGTGTGTATTTGTTGGTTGAACACTTTCCAGAATTGAGTATTAGCAACTAAGTAATGTTAGATATTTTAAAGTTAAACAGAAAATAATGTTTTTGTATTGTGAATTTAGAGTTATCAATATCTATGAAATATTTAGTTTGGTTAATATGAGAAAGGCCAAAAGCGAGAAATCAGATTTTTTTCAAAGCTTTAAATATTGGTTAAAAAAAGATGAAGTGGAATGAAGTCAAGACTATATTTGAATGCCCCACCCTAAAGAGACCTTCTTACCATAATAACGCTTCTTAGGGAAATGTCTGTATTTACAAAAACAAAAGCAAAAACAAACAAACGTATATTGACATTTTCAAGTTAGATGAAATGCGCCATCCTATGTGAGGGATGCATTTGTTATGAGTAAATTTTAACTTAATAAAGGTCACTCACCTGCTTAAAACCTTTATTTTTCTTCATTTACACTGCAATAAAAGTTGAACCCCTAAGTACAGCTTACATGATTTAATCTCATATACATTCCTTTCTCACCCTCCATCACCACACTAAACACTCCAAGGTCACTAACTCCAGCCCCCTTGACCTTCTGGCAGTTGCTCAGGGCTGTTCAAAGCTAGACTCTGGCTGGTGAACTCTTCATTAGTTCCTCTTCTGGGTATCCCCAAGTCATTTCTTCTCCACCTGGTCTAAACGTCACCTCCACAGAGAAATAATTTTTGCTAAGACCATTGCTCTCTCAATTATTTTCTACTATTGTTTTCTCAAAACAATCCATTCTTCTTCACAGAAATTACTATAACTTGCACTGGTAATTTATGCATTTATTTGTGTGGTGTCTGTCTCCTGCATTCACTCTCTTCTGTGATAGAAAGTCTCATATCCATTGATTTTACATTATGTATAAAAAACTGAACATACAATAGTTGCTCCTTAAATATTTATCAAATACAAGTTAAAACATGTTGTTATTGATATTATGAATAACATATATCATAAAAATAACAGAAGTTTTATGTATTTTCTTAATTGGCATTTATCAATTGCCGCACATGGAGTGCTGCATACTCTCCCCAAATGTTGCACTGAAATTTCAACCAACCATGTAAAACTTAGTTTTGTAACAATGAGTATAAGTAGTATTATGGCAGGATCTTTAAATGAAAACAGCATGGTTGTAAGCTATAATGATGTACTGGCTTGGGTGAATAAAAAGCAACATTAAGATACCACTAAGGAATAAGACCATCACTGGAACATAGATGAATTGTGTGTTGTCAATCTATGAGGGTGTAACCAAAGTAGTAAATGAATCTACTCAAATACTGGCCAAAAGTAAATATTGATAATAATCATGAATGCCCTTAGAGAAAATGTAAGAATTTAGTTGTGATTATGTTACGATTGATCATGCTTATTCACAAAGTACTGTTTTAATTTTTTAATCTTTAGAAATGTGTTGTACAATAATTTAGTATCTTACATATGCTTTAAAAATAGAATGGAAAAAATCATTGTCTAATATGATCTGTGTGCTTTCATTAAACAAGTATTCTGAGCTTCGCTGGTCTGATAAATGTTATTGGTATGTGATTTATTTTACTCTTCCAGAATCCTTCCATAAATATTAATCAAAATGAGGGCATAAAGCCTCAGGCATGAAAATTATAAATAGATAGGAGAATATACCACTTTGTCTTGTTTCCCCTAAATTGAAGTATGGAAATAATATTCATTTATTAATCATTTCTGTTAAGAATGAAATTATTTTGTTGGATGTCTTCTTAAACTTTATTTTGATCCTCCCAAGAATGCTGAAGTGACAGTAGATTCACTTTACAAATGGCAAACTAACTTAAATAAAAGTTAATAAGATTAAGAAATTTTTATAAAAGTTTTATCTATTAGGATTAGAGTGGAAAATCTTGGTTGAGTACAAGCTAAGACATTTTACCTTTTCCTTTGCTTTCTTCAAATGTCTATTTGAAACAAAACAGGTAAATTTCACTTCATAATCTTCTAATTATGTTAATTTTTTTTTTTTTTTTTTTTTTTTTTGAGACAGTGTCTCACTCTGTCTCCAGGCTGGAGTCCAGTGGCACGATCTCGGTCACTGCAACCTCTGCCTCCTGGGTTCAAACAATTCTCCTGCCTCAGCCTCCAGAGTAGCTGGGACTACTGGCGTGCACCACCACACCCAGCTAATTTTTGTATTTTTAGTAGAGACAGGGTTTCACCATGTTGGCCAGATGGTCTCAATCTCTTGACCTCGTGATCTGTCCACCTCGGCCTCCCAAAGTGCTGGGATTACAGGTGTGAGCCACTGTGCCCAGCCTATAATGTTAATAATTAATGTTAACAATTAATGTTCATTATTTTACGTTCTTTCCTCCAAATATCAATGTTCTTTTCACATATGCTCTTAAATATTACTAAATTGATGAATAGTTATACATCAATTTCTGTTGACTGCTTGTGAAAGTGGCACACACTCAAACATAAAAAGAAAATTTCTTCAGAAATATTTTGAAAATGTCACAAATCGTTAGCATATGATTCATCTGTTATTTGCTGAGTGATTCTCACAATAGCCCTAAGACAACTGGATCAGTCATGTCCTTTACACACATAAAGAAAGTGAAACTTAAAATAGTTAACTAAATGTATTTTAAGCATGTATAGCAAAAATAAGATTAAAAAATGTATATTTTTTCTTTTAGTAGAGCCCAAGTCAAATCTACGTCAAAACTCAAAATAGTCCTCAAAGCAAAATTTGAACCAGTCCCTATGAATTAATGAGACAAATGTACTACATTACTCCTAGCTACCAGATGGGTCACAGAAAAGTTCCTAAAACATGAATAAACCTTAAACAAATGTAAATTATTTTATGAATAAAGTGGGAAAACTTATGAAGAGGAATTTTTGTTTCCGCAAAGACCTTGAATCTTGAATGCCTGCCAAATGTAAAGCTAACAGTAAAGACCACTGCAATGACAAAGGTATCTTTTATGTTTTCTAGGATGATTCTTGCAGCAATCCTGTATTACTTCCACAGTCTCTCAATATGGGACAGAAATACCAAATGAATAGAATAGTGGCAAATTAAGCATTAGGGGAGAATATAATTTAGAGGCAATCTGGTGTTTCTCTCAATAGAACTATGCTTTTGGAACAATGATTTTGTTAGTCATTTACCCAAATTGATTAAAACAAAAAAACACGATTTATCATCCTTTTATTATATTTCAGAAACAAAGAAACATCTTTTCAGCCAATTTCTACTGTGGCTTCATAAATGCTGAGTTAATTTTTATGTTTGCATTGCATATTTGAGATATCTAATTCAGAATTTTTCTCCCAGCTTCTTAGTTGCTAAATGCAGTATTAAACCCCTCACGAAGCAATTCAACAAATTGCTCATAGTTTGATGCCCCCATATCTCCAAATCTCTAGGCATATACCCTACTTATGCAGCCCTATTAAGAAATTTACTCGTTCCTCACTACAGTTTTACTATTGAAATGTTTCATTGTAGGCTGTAACTTCAGGGAAAGAAATTGTTTTTTTGCATAAGCTAGCTGGGAAAAACTTCCAGTATAGACTTCAGAGTTTACCTTCCACTGAAATAAATAGCTTTCAGATTCCAAAAGGTCTTAGATCTCTCTGTTCTTCATTGTGGATGGAAACTCTCAATATTACCTACATAAATTAGTAAAAACAACAAAAATACCCTATGCAATCAAAGTGCATTGCATGATATTGTAAAAGTGAATTCTATTTTCAATATAATATCAAGAACTCTAGAGAATTTTATTAAATTAATATGTTATAGGCTATATTCTATATATTACTAATTACACGCTTGGAAAATATTTTGATTAGAACTGGAAGATTGAAAGAGATAGTGATTTAAGCCATTTTTGTGTTGCTATTAAAAAAATACCTGAGACGGAGAAATTTATGAAGAAATGAGGTTTCATTGGCTTGCTGTTCTGCAGACGGTAAAGGAGGTATGGTGCTGGCACCTTCTGAACTTCTGGTGAGGCCTCAGGGAGATTATTGTCATGGCAGAAAGTGAAGCAGGAGCAGGCACCTCACATGGTAAGATCAGGAGCAAGGGATGAATGTTGGTGACCTACCATTTTAAACAACCAGGTCTTGCGAACACTCACTCACCAGCATGAGGACAGCACCAAGACATTTGTGAGGGATATACCCCCGACCCAAACACCTTCAACCAGCCCCCACCTCCAACATCAGAGATTACATTTCTGCATGAGATTTGGAGGGGACAAACGTGTAAACTATATTAATGGAATAAGATGCGTTAAATAGTATAAACCAAGAGCTCAGGATTAGCAATCATAGAGTTGTTCTACTCTCCTTTTTATACAATCTGCAAATGCACAAACACACACACACATACACACACATAGCCATAAACATAAGTACACACATACACATGCCTATATACACCAAAGGGCTTTCAGCAAAACAAATGTTTATTCATTTAGGTTAGGCTTTGTAAAATTTTGTCCAGGCTTCATTCAATTATTCAAAAGCTATTTGATATTGCCAACCTTTACAAAGTTCTAGAAGTTTAGTTAAATGTTAAAAAAAATTGAATAAATGACTCCATTTGCCCACATCAGATAAGAAATTCATAGGTTAATTGATTAATATAAAACCAAAATGATATAAACAGGCATATTTTCCTGAATCATTGAGTTCCTCGTCTATGAAAAAGGATGGATATTCATCTCATAGAATGCTGTGAGAATTAAATCAATGTGCTTATGCAAAATGTTTGAATGATGGACATGCAGGCAGGTATTGCTAATATAGTATTATAAAGATATTTTTTGTAAGCTGAGGTAAGGACACTATTTTGAATCTATCGACCTTCAGTGCCTAAATTAATGTTTGACCATGTCAACCAATATGAGTTACTTTGGGGGTGAGATCATTTAATTTTTGACTCACATATTTGAGATCAGTGTGACAATTGATCATAACTGCATGATATTATCCTAGGAAGCATTGTAAGGTGTTGTGGCATATATTCCTACTTACCTATTCATCTTTATTGACCAAATTCTGATTTTGTTCTGTGTGGCACTGTTCTCAAAAAAGAAAAAAAAATCTGAATTATCAGCCTCTCTTGCTGCTATGGATACCCTTGGGATAGATTACTTGTGGACAGAAATTTTCTGGGGAGCACTAGCAGATGATTTGCTTTTCCGATACAGGCATTTTCTCCTTCACCCACCAGTTTTCCTTCCTTCAGTCTGCAAAGTAGACATGGCTAGAGTTAGGCCAGCCATTGTTCTCTGAGAAAGTGAGAAAGTAGCATACATCAGAAAAGGCCAAATGCTATAAATGTTGGTGCAGAAAGATATAAAGGCTATCAGGACACTGGTGCTAACAAGCAGCCCACACCAGACCTGTGCGCTATGCCTTACTATGTGAGTAAAAAGTAACCAATTTTAATTAAGCCATTGAAAACTGGATATTCCTTACAGGAACAAAATAGAATCCTTATTAACAGAGGTTCTTTTGCTCCTATAAACTTTCCTTGCGTTGTTCCTAACACTCAGAAGCTATATTTAAAATAATAATGTTGCAACTGAAGTTATTTTGTCTCCCAAATAATATTTAAATTATGGTCACTACAATTTTGTATTTAACAATCAATATTTGTTAATCTGTTTTGTCATAGAAAAGAAATCTATCCTGAGCACTGAAATTAATCTTCCAAAATAAAGTCTTCTAGACAAGATAGATACTGAGAGTTAATTAATAGCATCATATTTAATAGATGATAGGACCCGAGATACTTCTGGTACATTGAAATAATTTTCTGGATTGTTTTTTCCTGTGAATTCACCTGTTTTCAACTCTGTGTCCACTTACTGTTTGTGAAGCAGTTCTTCAACCTTTGCAACATTTGATCTTCCCACATTCCTGTTACAATAATAATATATAAATCTTATTATAATCACTTTTTTTTATAGTGCCAAAGCAAAAGTTACACCAAAGTCAAGCAGGAAAGATGTTTACTAAAGGCTGTTGCAATAGGGGAGAGAATCTAGAACTCAGTCTGGTTCAATATTGATGGAGTAAAAGGTTGTAGAGTTTTTTTTGTTTTAATTATACTTTAAGTTCTAGAGTGCATGTGCACAAGGTGCAGGTTTGTTACATATGTATACATGTGCCATGTTGGTGTGCTGCACCCATTAAATCGTCATTTACATTAGGTATATCTCCTAATGCTATCCCTCCCCCCTCCCCTCACCCGACAACAGGTGATGTTCCCCTTCCTGTGTCCAAGTGTTCTCTTGTTCAATTCCCACCTATGAGTGAGAACATGCAGTGTTTGGTTTTCTGTCCTTGTGATAGTTTACTGAGAATGATGGTTTCCAGCTTTATCCATGTCCCTACAAAAGACATGAACTCATCCTTTTTTATGGCTACATAGTATTCCATGGTGTATATGTGCCACATTTTCTTAATCCAGTCTACTATTGATAGACATTTGGGTTGGTTCCAAGTCTTTGCTATTGTAAATAGTGCCGCAATAAACATACGTGTGCATGTGTCTTTATAGCAGCATGATTTATAATCTTTTGGGTATATACCCAGTAATGGGATGGCTGGGTCAAATGGTATTTCTAGTTCTAGGTCCTTGAGGAATTGCCACACTGTCTTCCACAATGGTTGAACTAGTTTACAGTCCCACCAACAGTGTAAAAGTGTTCCTATTTCTGCACGTTCTCTCCAGCACCTGTTGTTTCCTGACCTTTTAATGATCATCATTCTAACTGGTGTGAGATGGTACCTCATTGTGGTTTTGATTTGCATTTCTCTAATGACCGGTGATGATGAACATTTTTTCATGTGTCTGTTGGCTGTATAAATGTCTTCTTTTGAGAAGTATCTGTTCATATCCTTCACCCACTTTTTGACAGGATTGTTTGTTTTTTTTCTTGTGAATTTATCTGAGTTCTTTGTAGATTCTGGATATTAGCCCTTTGTCAGATGAGTAGATTGCAAAAATTTTCTCCCATTCTGTAGGTTGCCTGTTCACTCTGATGGTAGTTTCTTTTGCTATGCAGAAGCTGTTTAGTTTAATTAGATCCCATTTGTCAATTTTGGCTTTTGTTGCCATTGCTTTTGGTGTTTTAGACATGAAGTCGTTGCCCATGCCTATGTCCTGAATGGTATTGCCTAGGTTTTCTTCTAGGGTTTTCATGGTTTGAGGTCTAACGTTTAAGTCTTTAATCCATCTTGAATTAATTTTTGTATAAGGTGTAAGGAAGGAATCCAGTTTCAGTTTTCTATATGGCTAGCCAGTTTTCCCAGCACCATTTATTAAATAGGGAATCCTTTCCCCACACATCTACAACCATCTGATCTTTGACAAACCTGACAAAAAGTTGTAGAGTTTTTAAGAGCTGGGGTCAGAGAGATCGTAGACTGTCTGTGTTTGCTCACTGGCTTTCCCCAGAGGAAAAGTAAACTCTCCTATCTTCATGACAAGAGGTAGTTTTACAACTTGTAGCAGGACTCCAGCTGAAGTTAGGCTCTACCCTCCCACAGAAACTGGGACTTAGGGGGCCTATTTCCTTGATAATTACACTCCAAAAGGATGATTCCCAGGTACATGAGAAAGATATTTCTGGGTATCAAAACTGGCAAGAAGCTTTAAAGATTTACATATCAAAAGAGAAGGGATTTTACAATTACAAGTTCTCTAAAGTAAATGCTCTTAAGAAAAAGGAGGTCAGGGTCCTAGAGTCATAGGAAGCCTATCTAAAGTTTAGTCAACCTGAGAGGAATGTTAAGGTCTTCTTGGTCAATGAAAGAAGGAGATAAGTTTTGAACTTTTCTTTTTTTTCTTTTTTTCCACACAATCAGAAACAGTAAGTTAGGGTTGAAACACAGGTTTTTAGAAGCTGTAATCCATCCTAGGTCAACTTTTCTGCCTGCCTTTCTTCTTTCTATTTCCCCTCCTACTTTGCTCTACTAATTCTGCATTTTCTTATTCATTTTATTCTATGATATAATTTCTCTTTCTAGAAATATGTTTTAATTTTTAAAACAAAATAAAATTTTCCAGTGATTCCCAAGTTAATTAATAACCACTAGTAATATACTGGTATGTATATTTCCAGAATTTTTTCAATAAATATATTTATATAAAATTGCTTATGTTTGTGTACGCATATAGCCATAAAATATACCAATATACTGCATAAGTTACACATATATAAATGTATAGTGATCAACCTGTATAAAAAGTTCACATATTAAGGGTTTGTAAAGCTTGATGAATTACTTTTACCCCTTTCCCAGTATTGATAAAATCTTAAAACCTTAAAATAAACTATAATTTATAACCTTTTCAATGTTTTATTTTAATGCTTGCATACATGAGAGCTTTACATGTATTTTAAACTTCACAATATATTATAATGAATTACTATGTTTTACTGTCAATACTAATTTATCATGGCTCACATATTTACCTTTCCAGACTTCCTGTCTATATTTCTGTGTTTCCAAATGGATTAATTTTTCTTCTTTTTTAAGATTTGTTTAGTGAAGGAATGTTGAAAACAAATTTCCATAGCTTTTGTTCATTTGAAATATCTTTTTTTTACTTTTACTTTTGAAACTGATGTTTGGAGATATTTTATTTCAGCAATTTAAATATGCTGCTCTTAACTTCTGGATTTCATTGTTGCTATAGGAAAGTCCTTTGTTAGATTTAGTGTTGCTCCTTTAAAAAGAACTTGTCTTTTCTTACTCTGGTTTATTTTAGGGTATATGATTATTATATTTGAAGCAGCATCTCACTCTGTCACTCAGGCTGGAGTTCAGTGATGCAGTCTCAGCTCACTGCAACTTGCACCTTGTGGGTTCAAGAGATTCTTGTGTCACAGCCGCTGAGTAGCTGGGATTACAGGCATTTGCCACCATGCCCAGCTAATTTTTGTGTTTTTAGTAGAGACGGTGTTTCACCATGTTGGCCAGGCTGATCTTGAACTCCTGGCCTCAAGTTGTTGGCCCACCACAGTCTGGGATTATAGGAGTGAGTCACTGAGCCCGGCCTAGAGTATATTCTTATCTATGTCTTTCAATAGTTTTATTCAGATGTTTCTGCTTGTAGAGTTCCTTGAACTTATCCTTCTTTGGGACATACATTTGCAGAGTTTCTTGAATCTATGATTTATTTTATGAATGTTGCAAAGATTTTAGCCATGTATCTATCAATATTCCTTCTGCCTCAATTTTGTTTTTGTCATCTCCTTCAAGGCCTCCAATTACGCGTATATCAATGCTATTTTTCTTTTTTTCTCATTATTCCTCAGCTTGTTCATTTTTTATTGATATATCTTTCAGATCACCAGTTTTATGTTTTGTTGTGCCCAGTCTGCTGTTGCAGCTATCCATTCAATTATTAATTCTGATATATATAGATAGATTAGATATATACATACATACATAAACAGACATTTAAAGTTACATATAAAGTTACATATATATTCTTAATTCTGAGATATATGTATATATAAACACACACATATTTAAAGTTACATATGTAGTTAACTTATTTATATATATGTGATATTCATTTGTCCTAGAATAACTACTTCATTCTTTTATATAAATTGAAATTGTCTAATAAACTTTATCATTAATCTACAATGCCTGTGCTTTTACTCTATTTTTTAAAACTTAATAACCATATTTTAAATGCCTTGCCTTTTAAATTTGAAGTCTGAATTATCTATTAACTCCTATTCTTTGGTAGTTTTCTTGATTATTTGTTACTTGCTCTTATGTCTTTGCGCATCTAGTTTTTTTGTATGTTGTTTTAGGCATTCACATAGAAAACCATAGGATGGGATTCTGATCACCAAATTAATTATTGAGCTGAGTCATATCTAGGTTTCAGTTTTCTAAGTCTCAGTCTAGTTTAGCTAATTTACGTGCCTAGGGCTTGGCCTTGTTAGAATTTGGGCTACAAGCATGGTGCGTCTCTACCTCGTCAGTGCTAAAAGATTATGGGAAATTACATTGTGATCTTCAGAGTTTTTAAAATTAGGTGCTTTATTGTAACTCCATATGCAATTATATGACTTGTTAAATAATTTGAGGAGAGATCAATTGTATTCAAGGTAGTTTTCTTCTCTCTGAGGGGTCCTTTCTTTTTTTGCTTCCTTTATATGTGTTCATCTAAAGTTTCCAGCTACCTGTTAGAATCCTTTATCTTCAGTCTTCTGTGTCATCCTAGAACTCGGAAAGTATTCCTCAGAGATAACTTGCTGTGTATATTATATGCAACATGATGTTAATTAGTCATTGTAGTTCAGTGGTTCTCAGCTATAGTTATGCTGCCCTCAATGGGACAATTAATGATGTCCAAAGATATTTTTGTTTTTCATACTGTGAGTGTAGAATCCAGCATTTGCTAATTAGCATCATACAAGGCACAGAACATCCTGTAAAACAGATAATAAGTAATTATCTGACCCAACTTTTTCCCTGGGTCGAGACTGATTCTTAGCCCATGCCCAAGATAGACAAATACTGAGGGCTGTGGAAGACAGGGGACAGCTGACTATTATCAACTCACCTTGGAATAGTTATCTTTGCTCTAAAATTTTCATGTAGCTAGTCTTCATTGCTTCCATAGCCTTCTGATGCTTTGAAATAATATTTTATTTCATAACTTCTATCATTTTCTATTCCTGGAGGAAATTCTCTGCAATACCCCAGTGTGCCAAAGGGTCATGGCTATCCCCCACAGTGCCACACAATACACATGTAATACAGGTTTATTTTGGATAGAACTTGCATAATGGAAGTGAAGTGTATGAAGTTCCCCCCAGATCTCATTGCCTCACAACTTAGGCCAATGAATGATGGTTGCACGTGCCATTGACAAACATTCTAGTATAGAGTGATCCTGCCCTTTCATAGTCTAAATCTTTATATTGATAGGAAGCCAGAAAATCACTCAAACCACTTAAAAATATAAGAACGATTAGAGAAGAGGTGTTGACAGACAAGAGAGCCTCCATCATCCAAGAAGTAGATTAGCCTTTTTCCTGCATTGATCTAACTCAAACCTGGCTGAGCCAACTGTCGGCAATGTTACCACAATGGGATGGGATAAACTTCAATGATATTATTCTCTTATCAATCTATTCTTTTTCCCTAGATGAATAATTTAAACTGGGTCTATTTTACATCTATAGTGGTTTCTGCAATAATGTCTAGGAATGAGATATTAATATGGCCTTGTGCACCTTCTGAGCTCTACATCTTCTAGAAAGCTGTCAATCTCTGTTTGTATCTGCCATCTGCATTATTGATAGGAAACATTTTTTAGAAGCAATCTGGGCAATTGTAGGGTTCCCCTGATTAGTTTATCTTCTCTTAAACATCACTGACCTCTATTTTCTGCTGTCCAATGTCTAGAAACCTTTGTTTTATATATTTTTCCTGATTTTGAGTTGATTAAAATGGGAGGATAAATCCATTCCTTATAACTTCATCATGGCCTATAGTGGAAGTGTTTGATCCAATGTCTTTGAAGCCATAACTCTGTTACCCTTTTTTCACTTAATGACTTCCTTTTATTTTATTTATAGCTCTTAGGTATTTTAAAATCAATTTAAGTAATTTGTGTTTTATTTTAAAAAGTCTACATTTTTGTGTTGTTCAAACATCTTGAACTAATGTTGACAGAGAATGTCATGACCAGTTACTCTGAGCATGTGTGTGACACAGATGTAATTCAGAAGCCAATTTGATTCATTCCTATCAGTAATTTGGTGCCCAACTTTCACTCACAAAACTTGAAGATGCAATTGGAGGAAAAAAAATCACATGATTATATCAATAGGTTTGGGATAACTATTTGGCAAAGTCGAATCCATTCGTGATAAAAACTCTCAGCAAACTAGGAATGGGGAGAACTTCTTCAACTTGATATAACACATCTACAAATCACATACACATACTACTGTACATAATGGTGAGAAAGCTGAAGCTTTCTAGCTAAGATCAGAAACAAGACAAGAATGTCCTCTCTCACCACAACATTTCAACATCAGTCTGGATATCCTCACTAACACCATAAGATAAGAAAAGGCAATAAATGTATACAGATTGGGGAAGAAGAAATAAAACTTTGTTCATAGATAACAGGATCATCTATGTATAAAATCTGAATGTTTTGACCATAAAAATTCCTGGAACTAACAAGAAATTATTATAACAAAGTTACAGGATACAATGTAAGCGTTAAAAAGTCAATCACCTTCCTATATAGCAGTAATAAAACAAGTAGCTTTGAAATTAAAAACACAATACCATTTGCATTATACCCCTAAAAGAATGAAATTCTTAGGTATACATCTATCTGCTATCTATCTATCTATCTATCTATCTATCTATCTATCTATCTATCTGTATCACCTATCTATTAGACCTATGTGAGAAAAACTATGAAACTCTGATAAAAGTTGTAAAAGAAGAACTAAAAAAATCAAGAGATATTGCATGACCATGGATAGAAAGACTAAATATTGCCAAGATATCAGCTTTTTTCAAATTAATCTATAGATTCAATGCCTTCCCAATAAAAGTCACAGGAAGTTATTTTGTGGCTATTGACAAACTGACTATAAAATTTATATGTTAGGACAAAGATCCAGATTAACCAACTCAATATTAAAGGAAAAGAACAAAGATGAAGGACTGACACTACCCAATTTGAAGACTTACTATAAAGCTACAGTAATCAAGACACTGTGGTGTTTTCAAAATGATAGACATATAGAACAATGGAACAGAATAAATAACCCACAAATAGATTCACATAGATATAATGAACAGATCTTTGACAAAGAAGCAAAGGCACTATAGTGGAGCAAAGAGAGCTTTTTCTGCAAATGATGCTGGGACAAATGAACTTCCACATGCATGAAATGAACCTAGACACAGATTTATATCTTCACAAAAATTAACCCCAAATAAAACATACACCTAAATGTAGAACACAAAACTATTAAACTCCTAGAAGATACCACAGGAAAAGACTAGATGACCTTGAGCTAGGTGGTGACATTTTAGATACAACAGAAATCATGATCTAAGAAAGAAATAATTGATAACCTAAACTTCATGACAATTAAACACTTCTACTTTGCAAGAAAAGTCAAGATAATGAGAAAGACAAGATTCAGACTAGAAGAATATATTTGCAAAAGACATATCCGATAAAGGATTGTTGTCTGTAATATACAAAGAAGCCTTAAAGCTCATCAATAAGAAAACAAACAACCTGATTTTAAAAATAGACAAAAGCCCTGAACAGACATGCAATGGACTGAATGTCTGAATCCCTCCCCACTGTCCCCAAATCTGCATGTTGAAAACCTAATCTGAATGTGATGGTATATGGAGACAAGGTCTTTGTTGTGAGAGTGGAGCCCTCGTGAATAGGATTAATACACTTAAGAGACCAGAAGACTGCATAGCTTTCTTTCTCCTATGATAAGATACAATGAAAATCAGCAGCCTGAAAGCTAGAAAAGGGCTCTCACCAAAGCTGAACCATGTTGGCACTCTAAGATTCTTGAGCTTCCAGCCTCAAGATCTGTGAGAAATAAATTTCTGTTATTTACAAGTTACTGTGCCTGTAGTCCTTTATTGCAGAGTCCTGAACTGACTAAATATACCTCACCAAAGATGATATACAGATGGCAAGTAAGGATATGAAAAGATGTTCGACATCACATGTCATTAGAGAATTTCAAATTAAAAAAACGACAATAAGATACCACTACCCATACGACTGAATGGTCAAAATCCAAAACACTGGCAATATCAAATGCTGGCAAGGATGTGGAGCAACAGGAACTGCAGGTAGGAATGTAAAATGGTACTGCTACTTTGGAAGTCAGTTTGGCAGTTTCTTATAAAACGAAACATACTCTTATCATATGATCCAGCAGTAACACTCCTTGGTATTTACCAAAATACACGAAAACACATGTCCATGCAAAAACCTGCACATCAGTGTGTATAGCAGCTTTTTTCAGAACTGCCAAAACTTGGAAGTAACCGAATGTCCTTTAGTGGGTGAACAGATACATAAATGTGGTTCATCCAAACAATGGAACATTATTTTGTACTTAAAAAAGTGGTGGAGAAAGCTATCAAGTCACAAAAATACATGGAGGAAACTAAAGGGCATGTTACTAAGAGAAAGAACTTTATTTGAACAGGACACATACTGTATGATTCCAACGATATAACATTTAGGAAAAGACAAAACTATGCAGAAAGTAAAAACTATGTATCAATGGTTGCCAGAGGTTAAACGGAGGAGGGATGAGTAGATAGAACACAGAGGATTTTCAGGGCAATGAAAGTATTCAGTATAATACAACAATAGTGGATATATGTCCTGATACATTTGTTAAAATCCACAGAATGTACAACACCAAAAGTGAACCCTAACATAAACTAAGGACTTCGGGTAATGATGATATGTCAATGTAGGTTCATCGATTGTGAGAAATGGATCACTATGGAAAGGGATGTCATAGAGGGGAGGTTGTGTATGTGTGGGGCAGGAGTTTATATGGAATCTCCCCATATTATTATTATTATTTGAATTTTGCTTTGAAACTAACACTGCTTTAAAAATAAATTTTATTAATCAAAAAATAACACCACATGGCGAATTTTAAAAACACTATAACTCTTTTAGAACTGCTTTATATTAGATCATGCTTTTTAACATCCACTGTTAAAACAGCATTTCATATTTTAGGGTAGAATTTAATTGTTTTTAATAGCTGAGAGCCTTTTAGATTTTAGTCTGGTAAATACGGTGAACAATCACATTGAGAAGATCTATTTAGAGTTTAAAATTAGGTATGAATTTAAAGTAATTGAGATTGATTTTCTTAATTCACCAGTAAAATGTCTCTGAAAGTGTTTCCAAAAGAGGAATCCTCAGGAGATTTTGAGCAATTGCAGCAAAATGAGATTAAGTGTCTCTTAAGTCAATATTTTGCAGGACAACTGGCACATACATGTATTGCGTTATGTTATTTCTAAGAATTGTGTCGAATTTCAGGCTTTACCCTACAAAGTATAAAGTACTAATACCAAAAATTTATTTGAACTTTTGTTATTTTTTATTATAGATAATTGTTTCGTAGATATAGCCCAAGTGATACATGCCTATACAAATAAGTATGTGTGTATGCAAACATATAGAAAACTCCCATAAATCTAATATACATATGTTTGAGGTAAGAATATATTGACAGAGGATTTTTATTCCTCTAAATTAGAAGAATCACATACACATCACAAAGCTTAGAGCCTTTGAAATACCACATTTGTGTTTTATGATTCCATTTGTTACCCAAAACTAGATATTTTAGAAAATGCTTGTTATATCAGTTTTTGTAGTCATAAATCCTCTAGCAAATAATCTTAGAGTCATTACAAATTTTATTTTAAATTATTCTTTGAAAGACACAGATGACTTCTTAGTTGGAAAAAGAAAAAAGTACTTACAGTTTGTTTAAATCCCCTTATTGAGAAATTGTAGGTTTATCTCTCTATGGAAACTCTTACAAAAGGAAGGGCAACAGAATGTCATTTAAGCTATATTTTGCTAAATGTGTATTTGTTGGAGGATTGAGGGCAAAGGATTTCCTTATCTGAATTAATTGTTTTTTAAACTCTCTTTTATTTTAAGCCTCACTATCACACTCAGATCTAAGAAGAAAAAAATCAAAATATTTAGGAGACTATAAAGCCTAACATTATTAAAGCTGACTTCCCTGGGTCAACTCTCAATTTTTTGTTCCTATTCCCGTTTGTAACTCCATTTAGATACTGATAAACTCATATCTTGTGAAAAGTACTAATACCAAAAATTTATTTGAACTTTTGTTATTTTTTATTCCTGATAATTGTTTCATAGATATAGCCCAAGTGATACATGCATATGCAAATAAGTATGTGTATATGCAAATGTATAGAAAATTCCCATAAATCTAAGAATCTTGCTGTAAGAACTTGAAAACTTGCCCCCTCTGTGTTGAGGACTCTTCTTTCATTATTTCTTCATGGAATGTTCCATGGACAATGTTTTATAGATGCTCATCACTTCAAGTTCATTTTTGTTGAGCCCTAAATATTTCTTGCAGTTTCATTTATTCTGAATATTAAGTCTTTATTTGCAATATGTAATGGTCAGCGACCAGATGTTGCCTGAGTATACTGCTAATCATAGACAGGAAACTGAATTTCTCCCTTTCCCATTAAGTCCACAATTATTCTATATGTGTTCTCTTTTGGATTGATACTATGAGACAGTTTTGAATTTTTTTAAATTATGTAGACATTTATTGAAAGTGACTATAATGATGAGTATATCTCTCCTTACTTTTCCTTTTTCCCTTTATCTTCCCGTTTAATAGTCCACAAATTCCTGTCATTTTTACTTCTTAAATGCGCCTCACATCATTTTCTTGAGTCAAGTCTCATTGTTACTAAGTTAGTTTAATGTTATATAATTTTAACTTCAAGAATTGCAAGTCTTTCCCCTCTACCCCTTCTGGTTGATTCACAATATTGTGACTAGAATTATATTTCTGAAATACAATTCCAATCTGTCATTATTCTAATTAAAATTCTTTGAATAGTTGTCATGGCAGACAGAACAAAATTTCAAACCCAAAGTAAGATACCCAAGGTATTTCACTCTCTTGTCATAAAATAATATTTTATATTTAATTGCATGGGTGCTTTTTCACATTTGTCACAATAAGATTTAGGAGAGTTTACTCTGTGTCTCCTCTAGACACAGTGAATGATCAGTGACTTCAGATATTATTTTCTCTTAGAAGGATGTCATGAATTTTTGTACATATGTCTGTCAAGTGCTTACACTTTATACTGTGAACATTTATTTACATGTTGGTTTTTCTTAGAGATACATTGGTCTTTCTAATTCTGAATGGCCTAGCTTCATAAACAATGTTTTAGAAGTGCTGTTTCCTTTTATGTAAAATATCAGATATTTATGTTATTCATAATATTCTCTGAGATCTCAACCTTTGTTTGCAATGTCTAATAAACCAGAGACACCTCAAAATTACATATCAAATGAACTTATGCTGAGTGGGGATCTTAAACTCTATCCTTCAGACTAAAAGTGTTCAATAATGAATAAAGTATTATCTATGTGTATTTTTAAAGATGCTATTAGTATCATCAGTATCAATATCAAACATACATAAAATGCTTGCCTTATTTATACAAGATACCTCAATTTAGTTGAATTAGTCTGAATATCTAGATTTATTATAGTTTAAATTGGCAAGACATCTGCGACATTTAATTCTACTTGCGTATTCATCTGCCAAATTCAAATATGAAAAGTGAATTTCACCTCTGTATGTGTAACTCAGTGTCTGCAGAGTCTCATTCATGAATGCCCAAAAAGACAAATTGTTCTCATCTATCAAATAGGATTTTGGCAAGGAACTGGTAGTAAAACCAAAAGACCTGCCAAAGTTTGGACTTTGCAGAACTTTATGCCTTCTTCAGACTTTATTGTCATCTGTCACCATGTGTCATTTTGAATGTGTTTCCTTTAAAACTGGCTTGGATTCATATTGGCAGGTAAAACAACATTTATTATTGTTATACTTTATATTTTATTAAAATGAGTGAGAAATCCAAAGGGGCACCAGTGTTGAGAATTCATTTTCAAAGGTGAAACTTATTAGGAATGTTCCTTTGGCCCAGGGCTTAATCAGTGTGCTTATATACTAAACGTTATTATGCGTGGATTAGGAGCTTATCCCAATTATGTGTGGATTGGGTAGTCTTTTTCAATAATTCGCCAACTATCCAGCTAATACTCTTGAATACTGAATATTCTATATAACAAAGATCACTAATTTCATATGCTTTATATCATTTAATATTCACAACATCTTAGAGGAGATACAATACAGTTGTGAAAACCTCACTTTTTATGCTTACAAATAGAGACATATGCTTAATTATCTATCTTAGTAAATCAAAAACTTGGACCAAATCTTGATAGAGTTTTTCTTACTTAACATTATAGTTGTGGTGGTTGATACTGACTATCAACTTGATTGGATGGAAGGATGCCAAGTATAGTTCCTGGGTGTGTCTCTGATGGTGTTGCCAAAGGAGATTAACATTTGAGTCAATGGACTGAGAGAGGCAGACCCACCCTCAATCTGGGTGGGGACCATCTAATCAGCTGTCAGCACAACTAGAATAAAGCAGAC
This sequence comes from Chlorocebus sabaeus, assembly GCF_047675955.1. Taxonomy (NCBI): domain Eukaryota; kingdom Metazoa; phylum Chordata; class Mammalia; order Primates; family Cercopithecidae; genus Chlorocebus; species Chlorocebus sabaeus. Next base: position 15,559,119 of record NC_132921.1, on the reverse strand, counting down.
AAGAGAGAATGGAAGAGCAGGCCTGCTGAGTCTTCAGCCTTCATCTTTCTCCCATGCTGGATGCTTCCTGCTCTTGAACATCAGACTCCAAGTTCTTCAGCTTTTGGACTCTTTGCCAGAGACTCTCAGGTCTTCGGCCACAGATTGAAAGGCTGCAACGTCCGCTTCCCTACTTAAGATATTCTGGGACTCGAACTGGCTTCCTGACTCTTCAGCTCACAAACGGCCTATTGTGGGACTTCATTTTGCGATCCTGTGAGTCAACACTCTTTAATAAACTCCCCCTCATCTGCACATCAAACATATTGGTTTTGTCCCTCTAGAGAACACTGACTAATACAGTTGGTATGTTCTAAGTCTTAGTTGTACTGAACTAAATAAATGATTGATAATAAAAGGGAAGAAGCAAACTTAAGTCACAGGCTTTCACTATGTTAGAGCAAGTATCAGTGTATCACAAATACTTAGACTTTTGAATTACAACATCCCAATACAAGTATCCGACAGCTAACTACACAATTTCAAACTGCATCTAGGAAGTATGTAATTGTGAGCAGTAATTTCTAAATAATGTGCATAGTTAGGAAGACAAATCCCTTAATTCGTGAAGCTTTTAGTTTCGGAATTACCAAACTTTGTTGATGGATATGATGGAGATGTACAGGACAAAATGGCAGCAAAAACAGCAGGGTGTATATTTAATGTCATGGTTAAGTAGCAGCAGATCAGGCCTTGGCTACTGAGTACATGCTTTCAAAGCCGTGAATATTCTGGGCACTCAGCTAATCTTTAGTGTCCAAAAAACAATATTTATAACACACAGAACATTTCCAATTTTCATCTAATTGTGTACATAAATGTAAGCCCAAACTGGTCCTCGCCCTACTTAAATATATTTTGCATGACTTCCCATGTGCAAATATAGCAAGGCACAAAAAATTTGTTTGCTTCTTGATTGAGAGAAGCTGACTGCCTCTCTTGGGAAATACTCTTGTTCATTGTAGAAAAGGAAAGGCTTGGGCTGCAAAAGAACCGGCTGCATGATTTTTTTCTGACATTTTGTCTTTATATAACTTTTGTTCTAAAATAATCATTAAAGTTATAGTACAGTTTTAGATTGAGTAAAAATTGGTGAAGCTGCTACAGAGACCTCATGTACTTCATACTCAATACACTCCATTATTATTAACACCTTAAATTAGCATGGATACATTTAGTAAAATTAATGAACCAATATTGATATATTACCATAAACTTAAGTTCATATTTCACTCTCATTCCCTTAGTTTTCACCTAATGTTCTTTTTCTATTCCAGAATGTCATGAAGGGTACCACATTACATTTAGTCATCTCTCCTGAGGCCCCTCTTAGGTGTGACAGTTTCTCAGACTGTCTTTGTTTGTGATGCCCTTGACAGTTTCAGAGGTTCTGGTTAGATATTTTGTAAACTGTCCCTCATCTGAAATTTTGCCAAAAGTTTTTCCATATAATTGTGCTTGCATGATGAGTCTTTCTGAGGAATTATATGGAAAAGCTTCATTTTAATCATATTAAATGAAGGGCACATATCAGCAACATGATGTAGATGTTAAAGTTTACCATGATCAGCTGGCTGAGAGATTGTTTGTTAGGTTTCTTTCCTTTCTTTATTTTTTCTTATTCCCATTTACCAATGTACTCATTGGAAGGAAGTCACAGTGCACAGCCCACACTTAAGAATGGAAAGTTATGCTCTGTCTTTTTGAGAACTGAATACCTCGTAATTGTTTTGAGATTCTTTTATGTGGAAAGTTTGTCTATTCTACACCATATATATATATATATATCTGCAGAGACTCAGATATTTATTTTTTGCTTCATGTTTTAATTGAATGCTGTCTTTTTTGATGCTCATTATTCTTTCAGCTTTTTCAATGTGGGGACACTTTCAGTTGGCTCCTGTGTCTCATTTATATGCCTCCATCAATGTGTTTTTTGAGGGTAGGGTACGGTTCTTCCTTATATTATCACAAGATGCCCCAGGCTCATTTTGTATATTTCCTGCCTATTCAATGATTCAGTCATTTCTTCATGGAACTTTAGTCTCTTTTTTCAGAGAATCGTATTAGTAACCAAGTCATGAGCCCGAGGTACCCTTAAGGCTACTGGGGTGACATTGCTTCCACATTTCCTAAGCTGATAGAATATGGATACATACATACATACATATGTGTATGATTATGTGGTTTGTGAACTAACTCATGTATATACTCATGTCTACAATAATTATTTCTGTAATTATCTGTATCTATATTAAGCATATCATGATTTTATGCTATTTCTCCAAGTCTAACCCATTATCATGTAGATTATTATCACTCTTCTCTTTGCTTCTCTGTATATGCCCACTCCAACAGTAGAAAACATGGTTCTTAGCACACATATCCGATTACTTAATTTATTCTAATACACATGATGTATAGCAATATCCAAATTGTTCACTTGTGCCTCCATCAAAAATAACTTTATCAGCTATAATACAGTACTAGTGTGCTGTTTTCTTTTTTCTTTGGTCTTAGCATCTCCACCCATTTCCAAAGTTGCTTAGCTGAGCATTTTCCTGCCTTCTCCTCTCCCATGCTCCTCTCACCTTCTTAAGTACAGTTGTTTCATGTATAGTCACTTATCACTTAATGACAGAGATATAGTCTGAGAAATTTGTCCTTAGGTTATTTTATCATTGTACAAATGTCATAGAGTGTACTTACACAAACCTACATATGATAGCCTCCACCTAGGCTGTATGATATAGCTGTGGCATATAGGTTGGAAACCTATATAACATTTTACTCTACTGAATACCCTAGGTGATTGTAACACAAGTAATTGTGTATCTAAAAATATCTAAATATAGAAAAGGTTAAGTATGTATACTGTATTACAATCTTATAAGAACACCATTATATATGTGGTACCTTATTGACTGAAATATTGTAATGCAGCATATTAATCTGTTCTCATGCTGCTAATAAGGACATACCTGAGACTGGGTAATTAATAAAGGAAAGAAGTTTAAGTTGACTCACAGTTGCACATGACTGGGGAGGCCTCATAATCATGGTAGAAGGCGGAGGAGAAGCAAAGTAATGTCTTTTACATGGTGGTGGACTACAGGCGCCCACCACCACGCCCAGCTAATTTTTTGTATTTTCAGTACAGACAGGGTTTCACAGTGTTAGCCAGGATGGTCTCGATCTCCTGACTTCGTGATCTGCCCGCCTCAGCCTCACAAAGTGCTGGGATTACAGGCATGAGCCACCGCACCCGGCTGCATATTTTAAATTATTGTAAAAATAACTACATAATATCCTTAATTTTGCTTCTTGGCCGGCAAAATCAAAATATTTACCATTTGACGCTTTAAGAAAAAGTTTATCGAACCCTGCTTTAAATATCTGAGGATTCCCATTTCTCTAATATATTTACTAAGTAACTTGGGACAGAACGCTTTGGTTGGAGTACAAAGATTAGAAAACTGATTGGCCTAACATGTTCCATTGTTTTGCAGAGTCTTTCCTTCTGAGGCATGGCTCTTCCTCTAGTTGATGGCTCAGGTCAAGAAACTGGACAAGTAATTGTAATATTTATTGAAGCAACTCTGTATAATTGATGCTAAATTTCTTTTGATAATATACTTTGAGCAGTATCTTCATTGGCTAACAGTTATCTACACAGCCCTTTGGGATGCTATGTTCTATTTAACATTTCTATATTCTCTGCAAGGGAGGTTCCTTGGCTGCTCTTCCAACCTTACTACCTATAATACTTGTACCCGTCATGCTTCTGAGGTTGAACATTAGAGCAGAAGCCATTTTTCCAGATCCTGAAATCCCTTTTCTAAAAAGAAGCCCATTTCCATACTAAATTTTGCTATTATGTGGCACTAGCAAACATACTAGCATCCATCAGTTCCAGCATAGAGAGCACAACCACATCTGAGACTCTCTCCAATGCTTGTGTCTCTATTGCTTTGGTCTTTAATCCAAAGCTTTTGATGATCCTTCATTATCTGCCATGGTAGTCCAAGTATTTCTAATTCATTTGCTGTGGGATACTGTTTACTCCAATATTCTAAGAGTTATCCTTGCAGTGTGTTAACACCATTTCCTGGGGTTCTTGCCAAGACATCAAATGTTATATCCTAACAGATTACTTCCGTATTCTTAAACTATCTTATATAACTCTGTTTTCGCCTACTCACCAAGAATCTGCAATACATGTTGGTTATCTCTTGCCAGTTCATTGATATGTAGTTCCTTTCCTTCATTAGCTAGATCAAGTCAGTTTATTTGGTGACTTGGTCCTAGTTATTGACATGATGGTAAGAGTTGAGTTGGTATTATACTCAAAAGAAGGCTTGCGTGATCTTTTAAGACAGAGGTCTATACATCATTTTTAAGGAAAGGGGTAGCGCCATGTTTTACAGAAGATTGGACCAACTTCATGGCAAAGAGTATTCAGATGAATCTGAGGTGTCAAGATATTTAAGGATATCCACACAAATATTCCCATATAAAGGCTAAGGTTCCTACCATTCCTTCCTCACATTCCTTGAAAATACTTTTTGGAACTGGGAATAAAACCTTCTCTGGATTCTCACCTTCTCCGTCCTCTGACTGGAAATGAAATTTTCTTTGTATTCGCCAACACGGGCCGGTGACTGTTAATTAATGTGTAATCATTATCAACATTTACATGCCTTTCTCCAGTGTGACTCCTCTCCACCCCAGCATGCCTGAGATATTGCACTCACCAATGCAGTTTTTTTACCTTTAACATGCAATATCCATGAAAAGTCACCACTTCTCTGGACACAGTCAGCGGTTATTTGGTGCTCCTCCTAACAACCTAACACAGAAAATGTATCTTCATTTCCATCTGGATAACAGATAGCAGGAGATACACTGCAAAATTCCATTTCAGAATCTACTTCCTGTTAGTGGGAAACATTAAGTTTCCTGGAAAGCATACTTGGATGAAAATTTGTATTAAGTAAATTAATTGTTGGCAGCTCTCAGGAAGAACCCACGTTAGGAGGTTAAGAAGGAAAATTGAGCAGAAGAAGAAACTGAATTGTGGATGTGAGATGGCCCTTTGGAGTTGTCTGTAGAGACAAAGGAAGCAGGCATACCTATGCTTGCCGACAAGAAGTTTCCCCAAGTAAGAGGGTGAAAGTTCTGGTGAAGTGACTCCTTTTTCGTCAAGGAGAATTCCTGGAAAAGTGTGACTCCACTGTGAGTCAGAGTCCTCAGCCATCACCTTTGCCAGCTATGGTTCAAGAGAAGCACTGAGGCAATGTACCACTGTTCTAACTGATCGCCATGCCTCATGAATATTTCATTTAAGTCATTAGTAAGGAGATACTCCAAAAAAAAAAAAAAACTTAATAAGACAATAATGTTTGAAATAAAGATGCTCATCATTGGACAAATCTCCTAATGCTATCATTTTCAACTACCTTTAAGCATAAACTCTGTTTTCCAAGAAACCCTAATGTGGAATGTCTATTCATAAATATAATGCGTTTCTTTTCAAGTTGCACATTGGTCAGCACCACAGTGATCTACCATTTGTCCCACTGCAAGGAATACTGAAACAGTGCTTCATGTTTGGAATAATTTGAATAAATTTTGCAAAACAATTTAAGTATACAAAGAAAATAACAAGGTGAAGGCATACCTTGACAACTTTATTTTTCCAAGATACATGAAACTTTTAATCTTTTAATGGTCACATACTTTGACTTGTGTTAATCTCTGTGGGTATGAATGAGGGACTAGAATGCCCAAGCTCATGTTATTGCTTGACAGACAGGTGTACTTATGACTAAAATGTGTGATGAATATATCTAGGGCTTTTTTTTTTTTTTTTTTTTGCTTACAGAATGTTGTAAGCATCTTATTTTATTAGCAAGATATCTAGTAACATAGTTGAAAGTACTAATTCATCTTCTGGAGAATCTATTTTGTCATAGGAAGTTCACAATCACACACACACAAACACACACACTTACATGCAAACACACAATCTATTCCACTTTGAAGTAGTTATAGCTTGCTAAAAACATTTTATTATGATTTTACAGCATTAACCTCCATGGTGTTTTGTTCTTTGTTTCCAGTTCTATATTGTGCAATTATAAAAAAATAAATCGAGTACATTCTTAGGTCTTTTGGTTAGATCTTTTATCCAATTGAGTTGATTTTTATGCTTGGTGTAAGAGCAGGGTATAATTTTATTATTCTGCATGTAGAAATAGTTTTTCCAACACCATTTATTAAAGAGACAATCATTTCTCCCTCGTGTTCCCTGGTGTCCTTGTCAAAATTATTTGACTGTATATGTTTGAATTATTTCTGAAATCTCTGCTCTGTTCCATTGGTCTGTGTTTCTGTTTTCTATGTCACACCGTAGTGTTTTTATTACGATAACTTTGTAATATAATTTCAAATCAGGAAGTGTGATGCCTCCAACTTTGCTTTTCTTTCTCAGAATTTCTTTGGTTATCAGGGCCTTTTGTGGTTCCATATGAATTTTAGAACCTGAAACCACAGAACTCCTAGAAGGTAATGTAGGAAAAAATTCCTTGACATTTGCCTTGGAAATAACTTTTTGGCTATTATACCAAAATCTCAGGCTACAAAACCAAAAGTAAGTAAATGGTACTACATCAAACTAAAGAGCTTCTGTACAGCAAAGGGAACAATCAACAAAATAAAATGGCTATCCATGTATTGAAAAAAAATGTTTGCAAGCCATCTGCCTGATAAAGGGTTAATAGGGTTAATATCCAAGATTCACAAGGAATTCCTACAAGTCCCTAGTAAAAAGTCAAATAACCTGAACAATAAATGGGCAAAGCACCTGAACAGATGTTTCTCCAAAGAAGAGGTAAAATTGGCCAGTGGGTATATTAAAAGTTGCTCCAACCTCATTAGTCCCCAGGGAAATGCAAACCAAACCACTATAATAAATCAATTCACACCCATTAGGATGGCTATTATCAAAAGTTAAGATGTAACAAATATTGCTGAGGTTGTGGAGAAAAGGGAACTCTTGTATGCTGTTGGCAGAAATGTAGATTGAGGCAACTATTGTGAAAACCGGTATGGAGGTTCTGAAAGAAATTAAAAATAGAACTATTATGTGACCCAGCATCTCTCTTTTGAGCATATTACCAAAAGTAAGTGAAATCAGGAAATCCTGCCATTTCTTACAAAATGGATGAACCTGGAGGACATAATGCTAAATGAAATAAGACAGAGAAAAAAATTACACGATCTTACTTTGCTTCTAAGAGAATCAAATATACAGAGAGAGAATAAAAGAGTGGTGATCAGAAGGATGCAGATGGGGAGATGTGGGTCAGAAAATACAAAGTAGTAGATGTGTAACATGAACATGTTTATGTATCTGATATACAACATGAAGACTGTAGTTAATAAAATTATACTGTTTGGGATTTTTGCTAAATGAATAAATGTAGTTGTTATTGCCACACACACACACAAAGGATAACTATGTGAGATGATAGACATGTTTATTTGCATCACTATGGTAACCATTTTACTATTTATATTTATCCCATAGCATCATGTTATATACTTTAAATATACACAAGAACATTTTTTGAAAGAATAAATCTATAATCCTCTTAAGTATTGAGTCAACTAACCAAGTTTTTATTTTTTCCTAATGCGACATAGTTTAATTGTTTTCTATTCTGTACACCATCTTGTGAACACTGTAGTTTGGTATTTTTTGTGTAGTCATTGAAAGACTTCAAAAGTGAAACTTTATGGATAAGAATTTATCTTGGTTATGCTTGAGAAATGTTACATACATGTCATTCCTTTCGGAGTGTCAACATGAGCATACTTAGTATTATGCAGTACATATTTTGTGAAATATGCCTCAAAATATAATGCCAAACTAATATATTATGCATTAGTAATTAATATTGGTCTTACAGTAGCTAAAACTTTTGAAGATATTTACATTAATTGAAAATTTCTGATCCCATAAAAGGTGTTAAATTTTTCAGATCTTTGAAATTTTTCCTCCATGGTTCTGTAGAATATTTTATTTGGAGGGCATTCAGAAAGGTTACAGTCTTGTCAACACTTTTTTATTTTGAGTCTTACTTCTTGTATGTTATTATTTCTTCTTGTTTTTATTCTTTTCTATGGTTTCAAATGTGATTTTGTTGTTGTTGTTGTTGTTGTTTGTTTGAGATGGAGTCTCGCTCTTGTCACTCAGTCTGGAGTGCAGTGGTGTGATCTCTGCTCACTGCAACCTCCGCTTCCTGGGTTCAAGCGATTCTCCTGCCTCAGTCTCCCAAGCAGCTGGGACTACAGGTATGCACCACCGCGCCCGGCTGATTATTTTGTATTTTTGGTAGAGACGGAGTTTCATCACATTAATCACACTGGTCTCAAACTCCTGACCTCAAATGATCTGCCCACCTCAGCCCCCACAAAGTGCTGGGATTATAGGCGTGAGCCACTGTGCCTGGCAATTCTTGTCTTTTTATTCAAGTTGTAAATAACATTTTTATAGAAGTTGGTCAAAGCACAATACCTTTTTAAATTTTTATTGTAATTGACACATTATTGCTGGGTATATTTATTGGGTACGAAATGGTGTTTTAATTTTTAATACAATGTGGAATGATTAAATCAAGATAGTTAACATAGCCATCACCTCAAATATTTACCTTTTTGTGATGATGACATTGGAAACACTGTCTTAACACTGTTGAAATGTGAAGACCCCATTTATTAACTGTAATTACAGGACCTTTGAGCATACCTTTCTAGAGACCACGCTTCAGGTTGCCACATGCATATTGATCAACAATATTTGAGTTTGGTTATGCAACTGATAAATGTCATACACTTACAAATGTATAGTCCATGAGCCTCAATCTTCTGATCAAAATGTCAAAACAGACTTCAATATTTGTACTGAAGTTCTTATGAATTCTTTATACATGCCATTTTATAGATGTGGAAACAGTATTAAAATGACCTTATCAAAATAGGTTTTTATCATATGTTATTGGTACATATATGCTGATTTCTTGTGAACAGAGTGGTCCAAAGATCTCATCTACATTATCAAATAATAAAATTCAACTACAAATGTAACTCAGTATTTCTTAGCTCAGATATTTAAGAAAAAGCTTAATTTCTAATAAATTAATTAATTTACTTTAGTTCAATTGTCTACTTTTGACCAGTTACATGTGAAAGAAGGAAAGAGTCACATAACAACAGGACCTTCCAGGATGAGAATAGAAATAGATTCTTTAAGGGAGTTAGTAGGGGAAGAAGAGCATGTCCAATAGAGAGGCTTTAATCAATATATTTGGCATTTTGTATTTTAGCTTCAATAGCCTCTGAAATTATTAACAATTAAATTGAAATTTTAAAAAGTTGATGAATAATAATTGTACATACTTATGTGGAATGTGTGATATTTTTATACATGCATAAAATGTGTGATGATCAAATCAGGGCAATTGGGATATTCATTACCTCAAGCATTTATGATTTATTTGTGTTGGGAACACTTCATATCTTCTCTTTTAGCTACTTTGAAATATACAATAAATTATTGTTAATGATAGTTACCTTACTGTGCTATTAAATACTAGAGCTTTTTTCTTCTAACTGTATATTTGTATCCATTAACCAATCTCTCTTTACCGCCCACCCTTCCCAGCCTCAGGTATTATTAATTAATGCTGGTTACCCTTGCCAGACTCAAATAACCATCATTCCATTCTCTACTTTCATGATATCAACCATTTTTTAGCTCCCACCTATGAGTGACAGCATGAAATATTTGTCTTTCTGTGCTTGGCTTATTTCACTTAACGTAATGATCTCCAGTTCCATCCGATTTTATTCTATTTTATGACTGAATAATATCCTATTGTATATATGTATATACAATGACAATATTAGAGATAGATATATATCACATTTTCCTTATCCACTCATCTGTTAATGGGCGTTTAGATGGATTCCATGTCTTGGGTACTGTGAATAGTGCTGCAATAAACATAGAGATGCACTTTTCCTGGTTATAAACTGATTTCCTTTCTTTTGAATACCAAGTGGCAGAATAGCTGGATCACATGGTGGCTTTGTTTTAGTTTTTTAAGAAACTCTCATATTCTTTTTCATAATGGGTGTACTAACTTACATTCCCACCAGCTGTATATAAGAGTTCTCTTTTCTCCACATCCTCACCAGCATTTGATACTTTTTGTCTTTGAATAATTGGCCATTCTATCTGAGGTGAGATGCAATCTCATTGTAGTTTTAACTTACATTTCTTTGATGATTCTTGATATTGAAAATTCGTTCACATACCTGTTGGCCATTTGGATATCTTCTTTTGACAAATGTCTATTACAATCCTTTGCCCATTTCTCAGTGGTTTTTTTTCTTCCATTTTTGTTGAGTTGCTTGAGTTCTTTGCATATTCTGGATATTAGTCCCTTGTCAATTGAATATTTTGCAACTATTCTGTCCCATTCTACAGGTCATCTCTTCATTATATTAATAATTTATTTTGCTGTGCAGAAGTATTTTATTTTCATATAGTCCCATTTCTCTGTGTTTTTGGTCTGTGCTTTTAAAGTTTTAGCCAAAAACTTCACCTGGACCAATGTCCTGAGGCATTTCCCCTGGGTTTTTGTCTAGTAGTTTTATAGTTTGTGGTCATATATCCAAGTCTTTAATCTATTTTGATCTGATTTTTGTATGTGGTGAGAGGTGGGAGTCTAGTTTCATTCTTTGGTATATTATATCCAGTTTTTTTCCAGCACAATTTATTGACGAATCTCTCCATTTTCTAATGTATATTCTTGATGCTTTTGTCAAAAATCAGTTGTCTTTAAATATATGAATTTATTTATGTCTTCTCTATTCTGCTCCATTGATCTATGTGTTCATTTTTATATCAATACCATGATGTTTTGGCTACTATAGATTTGTAGTATGTTTTCAGGTCAGATAGTGTGATGCCTCCAACTTTGCTCTGATTCCGTATTAACTCTGGCCTGATGGTAAGTGCTGCATATGACGTAGTCTGAAGATTGGTATATTTTCTTGTTAGGTAACATTGTCACTGCATAGGAATTTTAAGGTGTAATAACTTGAAAATTTGATGGGTCACATTTTGGGGGTTACTTATTCAGAAAAAGGAAACAGAGTCATGGCTATCATGACTCATCTGACTCATCTGACTATGACTAATAGACCATAATGTATTTTCATTTGAGGTATTAACATGAAGAATTATAGAGATTGCCAAGAATGGAGGTTTTTTTAATCTGCACCATAAGTGGAAAATATGTTCAATGAAACCTGCATTTTTTAGGCACTTTCAGAGTAGGATCTCCACTTATATGTTTCTACTGCATCAAACCATAGGTTGAATCTAGAAATAACAAAAACAGGATTTCCTACTCATTTTCTCATTTTTCTCTGACAAAGCATGTAAACTAATGTGTGTAGAACTGCAAGATTCAAGACACAAAAATTAAAGAGCCCTTAATCATGAGGTCACTCCAGAAAATTGAAGATCCCTGTCACTAAAGCTGTCCGTGATCTCAGAAACAGTTTAAGTATAAATCCAGGGCTTTAGTACAAAGCCTTTAAATATTGAATTAAGTTTATATTCAAGCTCGACTTTTATAGGTTGAACTCCCTCCCACTAAAACAAAACAAAACACAAAAACATATTATAATCTTTAGTTCCTGTGAGTGTGACCCTATTTGGAAACAGAGCCTACAGATGTAATAAAATTAAGGTGAGGTCACTGAGGTGGGTCCTCGTCTAATATGACTGTTGTCTATTTAAGAAGACCATGTGAAGACAGAGACCCCTAGACAGACAACACATGCGACGACAGAGGCAAGGATTGTAGTGATGCAGCTGCAAACAACGGAATGCCAAGGATTGATGGCCAAAACCATGAGGTAGGAAGAGACAAGGAAGGATTCTACCCAGAGCTTCAGAGGGAGCATACACTGCCCACACCTTGATTTCAGAACACAGCCTCCAATACTGTGAGAGAACATATTACTGCTGTTTTTAATCTACCAAATTTGTGATACTGTTTTACAATAATCCTAGAAAACTAATGTGGACTTTTATGCAGCAGGTGTTCCAAAAATTACACTTAGCAATGACTTATTCTATTTTTATAATTCTGTGAGTTAGTTCAAAACAATAGATGATGAATTCGAGTGTCAGAGAGGGAAAGTAATGCTCAGTTACTATCAAACCATAGCACATGAGAAAATGGAAATCCCTAGAAACTCTGTCCAATACCCAGGTTCTTACTTATTAATGACATGATGTCTACAAAACAAACAAATAAAAAAAGATGTTAATAATTAAAGAGAACATTTAAATTCTCAGATTTAAATGTATATATTAATTTTATAAAAGTGTATCTATATACTTTTCATATACATTTTCAACTTATAATTTACATAGTTATATTGTTTTTCTTTTGTCTTTCAGACATAATAGTTCTTACTGTGTACTAAATTCCCTGAAATTACACCAATTTTATTTGCTTGTTAGTTTTTGTAAATATATTTGTGTTAGCCATATTTGGCCAAAACAAAGAAAAATCTACATGTTTATTTCTGAAGCAGAGCTCTCTGGATGTACTATCATATGATACTTCCCACACATCCTTCGCTATTTCTTCCCCATCCAAGACTTCTTTAAAACATGAGATAATAAGGAAGAGGAGGAGAAAGAGTAGGATAATCTTGATGGTGATAATGAATTTGAGCACTTAGTAGGCACCAGGCATTGTGCTAAGTACTTTTTATACATTTTCCCTTTAATTCTTAACACAACATTGGGAAGAAGCTAATAACTTTCAGCTCATCTTACACGAAGGGAAAGCAGTATCAAAGCTACTGAATGGTAAAGTCAAAGCTCAAACTCAGGTCCAAGGCCTTGGCTTCACTGTAAGTTTATTACCTATACTTCATATGACTATGTTCCAAATGAGCATGGGAGGGCAAGGCGGTGAACATAAGAAGTAAGCTCCAAACTTGTTTTCAGGTTTAGACAGGTACATAGGTACGGCAGAAATGGGTACACTGCAGATGGGCCTGTAGGATGTGCTTGTAGAATTTTAATGACAGTAACCTAAATTGCATTGAGCCATGTCATAAGAAAGAGATCTACGGTTAAACATTATATTAACACATTAAATTATCACAGAAATTTTCACTTTAAAATTTGAAATCATCCCAATTTTAACAGCTTTTACCTTGTTAGCAGTTTTCCATTATGTGAGGCACTGAATTACATTTATATAGTTTACTTTTTCATTGTTTAATATTTTAACTCAGAAAAAAATTGGTTTTTCTCTAAACAACGAGACAGTTCAAATATACAAACAACTCTTCCACAATTATCTTCCACAAGTTAGATAATTCTACGATTATCTACTTTATTAGATAATGAATGTTATGAACATGTTCAAACTATCACTGAGACTTAAATTATGTTAATGAAAAATTAACATTAGCTGTGTGGACAATAACTTACATTTTTATTCTCTTGAATATTTGCTGAAATTTTAAGGAAAATAGATTATTAGCTTATTTGGAGATACTCACATTGGCCTATCTTTACAAAATAATACAAATAACAAAGAGGAAGCAAAAGCATCTTATCGTGCAGCCAGTGCTCAACATAATTTTACAGTCAGCATTCCAAGTACTTTGATTATGTGGATTTTGCTGCTTTTTTGCTTGCTGCACTCTACTTCAGCATAAAACAAAAGATAATGTATTCTGTCAAAAAATGAAATAATGTTAGTAGGTAATAGAGTCTGAAATGTTTACAAACCTATAAATGAAGAATGCACCATTAATATGAATGAATGTAATGAAATGCTTTCATGATAATTGCTACATGAGTAGCATAGCACAAGCTAGCTATTTTTAGTGTATTAGTTTCAGGTTCCATAATCATGGAAAAACAATTAGTGCTTACAAGTACTAATTTTCATGCTACAAAGAAGGTTCTTTGACAGTCTTTCCATGTCAACATAAGGGCAGTTATCACAGGCTCCTATGGTTCCTTTGAACTCTGGACAGACTTTGTATCATAACATATCTAATTTAGCTATTTTGAAAAGTAGACCAGTCAATTTAGAAAAAAGTACCTAATCAAGCTGTCAAGTCAGACAGATCCCTTTGTATTCTATGTTAATCATATGTCATGATTCTAGATAAATTCCACAAAATCACATGAAATTTTTGAAATAAGAAGTTTTGCTGGAATAATAGGAAATCTTACACGGCCAGGGACAATAAAACTATAATCCTCCTCTGGTGGTCAGGATGAGCCACCATTCTGGGGATCATTCTTAAAAGAAGAAGCTGTTTTCCTAGTTGCAGGGAGTGATATCAGTCTTCAGCTGACAGCTGCTATAGGGATTATCTAAATCGTAGAGGGCAACCCCACTCACCGTCATACCTTCCTGGAACTGCTGACATCCAATGAGTAGTAACAGCAGGACTGGGGGTGCCACACAGTCACAGGAATTACCAGAGGAATCCAGCTCCTGAGTACTTGGAGATCTTGGCAACTATGGGAATATCGTCCCCTCCTATTCATATGGAAAACTGAGCCTGGGTACATCTCCAACATCTAGATAAAGATGCAGCCCTTGTTCCAAAAAGCTGATTGTTCAGTCAATGCACAGTGAGTGTTAAGGATAATTTTCAGGCATTGTACAATGTGATACACATGTAATTTTTAAATTGAAGCAATGTGTTTATTCACCAAAAGAATTAGAAAAATAAGCCAGGGATAAATATATGAAGAAATTCAAGTTCACACATTTAAGCATAAATAAATAGATAATAACTGATCAATAGGTAAAACATTTACTATTTATTGGAAACCTAAGAATTAAAAAATAATAAAAATGTACAAGAAATTTGTGAGATGAATAAGATGATTTCTATAATAATAAATTTGTGTATAAACATTTATATATATTGCAATAGATTAATAATTGATGCCTTCCCATCAAGTATTAAGAAGAGCAGGCCGGGCGCGGTGGCTCAAGCCTGTAATCCCAGCACTTTGGGAGGCCGAGACGGGCGGATCACGAGGTCAGGAGATCGAGACCATCCTGGCTAACCCGGTGAAACCCCGTCTCTACTAAAAAATACAAAAAACTAGCCAGGCGAGGCGGTGGGCGCCTGTAGTCCCAGCTACTCGGGAGGCTGAGGCAGGAGAATGGTGTAAACCCGGGAGGCGGAGCTTGCAGTGAGCTGAGATCCGGCCACTGCACTCCCGCCTGGGAGACAGAGTGAGACTCCCTCTCAAAACAAAACAAAACAAAACAAAAGTATTAAGAAGAGCTTATAGAATTTTCTAGAATCTCTAGGAACCTAAATGGAATACTTTTCTGAAAATGTAATACATATTTTAAGACTAACTTCTCACTATATCTTCTCTAATATATGATCTAAGAGTCAATGAATTATATACTATCATTTATTCATTAATGGAACACATTATTTTAATATTGTAGAGCATCTTCAAAAAACCATGTGTGGGTGAAAATCATAAAAATACATTCAGGAGTGACATCAGTAAGATGGCAGAATAGGAGAACCTCCACTCATATCCCCCCATAACAACAATAATTTGTCAACCATCAGTGGATAGAAATGTCTTCGTGGTGGCTTTGAGATACAGAAAGGAGACTGCAAAACACCAGTGGAATACAAGATCAAATAGGGCCATTTTGAAACATCAGGCTTGCACCCAAGTTTCAGATTTATTGACAGTGGTTCTAGCTACAGACATAGAGATAACACTCTCGTCATTTGGACTTGGCTACAGCTCCATTTGTTCTGGCTCCTCTATCAGCGCTGTCTACTAAGGGACTTTGGAGGAGCCTTGCCTGCTTGTCTCTTGGGTAACAGGCTGGCTGACTGCACTTCCAACTTTAAATCCTGAAGCATCTCTGTGACGTAGCTTCAACCATGATCAGCTCAGTCCACAGGCAAATGTACCCACACACAGGAGACAAACTCATCTGTACTCACAGAGGCAGGCCTGTAGACCTGAAAACACCTATAAATTAGGTTCAGCCATTTTTAGCCTTGGTCTAGAACCAGTTCTGCCAATTCAAATACCTGCCCAGTATCCCACTGGGAGTCCATCCAGGGATCTGGTAGGAACCATACTCATCCACACTTTTGATAACAGTTCCACCTTTTGCAGAGTCTACTTCAGGTGTTGATGAGGATGCTTTTCCCAGTGCCAGCCCTACTGGTCAAGTCATGGAGGCAGCCCTTTTCACCCAGAAACCAGACAAGATCCTTGGCCTCCCCAGTCCCTGGTAGCAGGCCTGTCAATCTTAGATCACACTATGGACCCAGCAGCATCTGTGTGACCCCACTCCAGCCCTACTTTACTGCAATCCCGGAGGTAATCCCATGAGCCCAGGCACTGGAGAGAAGAAGGTATTTACCTGCAAAAAACAGTCTATAAATACTAGAAGAGGTAAGAGGTAATTGTTCCTTCATTTGCACAGACATCAATATATCTACATAGAGCATGAAGAATCAGTAAAACACAACTCTTATCAAAGGAAATTAATAAATCTTCAGGAACTAAGCCTGAAAAAAATGAAAATGTATGAATTGCCAGAAACATAATTCAAAATAATCATTTTAAAGAACTTCAGTGAGTTGCAAGAGAAGACATAAACAACAAATAAAACTAGAAAATTAATGCATAAAAATAAGACATTTAATAAATAATAGAAACCATAAAAAGATTCAAACAGAAATCTTGAAGTAGATGAATACAATGACTGAACAGAAAAACTGATCTGAGCTTCATCAGAAAACTCAATCATGCAGAATATTCAATGAATTCAATAACATGTCATTTGAAATTAGCCAGTTAGATGAACAAAAAGGAAAAATAATAAAAAGTGTAAAGAAATCACACGGGACCACTGGGACATCATTTGGTGAAAAAATATATGTATTATGAGAGATTCAGAAGTCAAATACAGAAGGGAGTATATTGAAGGAAATAATGGCTGAAAACTTCTCAAATATTGGAAAATGTATGAACCTCCAGATTTCTAAAGCTTGAAAGCCCCTAAGCAAAATTCAGCCAAAGAGATTAACCAAAGACATATTAAAATCAAATTGTCAAAAATAAAAAATAATGATATAATTTTGAAAAAAGCAAGAGAAAAACGACTTGTCACATACCAGCAACCCCTTCTGCCTGCAAAAAATATCACTGGATTTTTCAACAGAAACCTCACAGACCAAAATGTTGTGAAAGAAGAAAAACTACCAATAAAAGACACTATACCCAGCAAAGTTTTCCTTCAGACACAGAGAGGAAAGATAGTCCCAGAATAACAAGGGCTTAGATTTGTTTTATAAGAAATGCTAAAGGGAGTTCTTCAAGTTGAAACAAAAGGTTGATAAGTAACAACATGAAAACTTATGAAAATACAAGACTCACTGACAAAAGTATATATATAGTCAAATTCACAGTGCTTTAATGATATACTGTGGAGAATAAATCACTTTTAACTATAGTAAAAAAGTTAAAAGACCAAATATTTAAAATAACTATAGCTATGATACTTTATTAATGGATATACAATATAAAAAGATGTCAAGTGTGACATAAATAGCATAAAATGTCAGAGAACAAGTAAAATGCAGAGCATGTGTATGTGATTGAATTTAAGTTGTTATCATTAAAATAAACTGTTATAACATGAAGATATTTTATGTAAACGTCATGGTAAGCACAAAGAAAACAAATACCTCTAGTAGATACACAAAAGATAGAGTGAAAGTAATCAAAGCATATCATTACACAAAATCAACAAATAACAAAATAACACAGCAAGAGAAGAGGAAAGGAAGAGAGAAACTATAAAACAGTAAATAATTAGCAAAATAGCAAAAGCAACTTCCTATCTATCAATACTTATATTAAAATTAAATGAATTAAATTCTCCAATCAAAAGACACAGAGTGGCTGCAAAAACAAACAAACAACTACCAAGATCCAACATTATTCTGCCTATAAAATACTCACTTTAGCTTTATGAATACATACAGGCTGAAAATGAAAAGATAGAAAAATATTTCTCTAATCAATAACCAAAAGATAGCAGGGGTGGCTATGACTGTTTAGCATGAAATAGATTTTTAGTCAAAATCTGACACAAGAGATAAAGAAGGTCTATATATAATGACAAAGTGGTCAGTACATCAGGAAGACATAACAATTTTAACGACATATGGTGCACCAAATTCGAGCACCTAGAGATATAAAGCCAATACTCACAGATATGAAGGAATAAATAGTAATATAGTAGTAAATGACTTTAATCCTCTGCATTAGTCCATTTTCACTCTGCTAATAAAGACATATCCCAGACTGGGTCATTTGTAAAGGAAAGAGGTTTAATTGGCTCACAGTTCAGCCTGGCTGGAGAGGCCTCAGGAAACTTACAATCATGGTGGATGAGGAAGCAAACAGTTCCTTCTTCACATGGTGGCAGCAAGAAGTAGTTCCCAGTGAAGTGGGGGGAAACCCCTTATAAAACCATCAGTTATTGGGAGAACTCACTCACTATCATGAGAACAGTATGGAGGTAACTGTCCCCATGATTCAATTACTCCCCACAGGGTCCCTCCAACAACATGTGGGGATTATGAGAACTACAGTCCAAGTTGTGATTTGGGTAGGGACACAGCTAAATCATATCACCAACCCACTTTCAACAGGATTATCTAGACAGAAAATCAATAAGAAAAGAGCACAGTTGAATAGCACTATAGAACAAATGGACATAATAGACTTATACATAATATTCCATACAATAGCAGAAAATACATATTCTTCTCAAGCACCCATGAGACATTCTCCAGGATATCATATGTTAGAAAACAAAACAATCTTAGCTAATTTAGGAAGATTTAAGTAATATCAAGTATCATTTCTGACATTAATGACAATCAGAAATCGACTATAGAGGGAAAGTTAAAAAAATCACAGATATGCAGAAAATTAACACACTTCCGAACAACCAGTGAGTCACAGGAGACATAAAAAGAGTTGAGTTTGTTCTCAAAGTTAGCAGAAAGAAAGAAATAATAAAGACTAAAAAATAAATAAAAGAAATATTAAACGACAATGGAAAAGTTCAACAAAATTTAGAGTTAGTTTGTTGAAAAGACAAAAACAATGAAAAAACCTTTAGCTAAATTCACTGAGAAAAACAGAGAGGAGTCAAATGAAATTGCACATGAAAGGGGAGACATTAATACATTTCTGTGATACCTCAGAAATACAAAAGATCATAAGAGACAACCATCAGCAGTCATATGCCAACATATTGGACAACTTAGAATAAATGCATAAAGTGTTAAAAACATGCAACCTACCAAGAATGAATTATAAAGAAACAGAAAGCCTGGAAAAAAAAAAAAACAAAACTATAATGGGTTAGGAGATGAAGCAGTCATCAACAACCTCCCAACAAAGAAAAGCCTGTGACTTCACAGCTTCACTGGTGTATTTTAACAAACATTTAAAGAAGAATTAATGGCAATCCATCTCAAACTCTTTCACAAAATTGAAGAGGAGGAAACATTTACAAATAATTGTATGTGGCCAGCATTAACCCTATAGTAAATCCAGATAAAATAGTGCCAAAAAGAAAATCACAAGCCAATATTCCTGTTGAATATAGATGCAAAAATTGTTAGCAAAATATTATCAAGCTGAATTTAACAGCACATTAAAAGGATCATATACCATGATCAAATGGGATTTATCTCTGATATGCAAGACTATTTCAACATATGCAAATTTATAAACATGATATGGCACATTAATAAAATGAAAGATAAAATCATATGATCAGTTGAATAGATGTAGAAAGAGCCTTTGACAAAATTCATAATAAAATAAATTCATAACCTTTCATAATTAAAAAACAACTGTCAACAAATTAAGTATAAAAGGAATATATCTCAAGATAATAAATATCATGTATGTCAAGCCCATAGCTAACATCATACTCAATGGTGAAAAATTGAGACATTTTCTTCTACTATCAGAAGTGAAACAAGGATCTCCTCTCTCCTCACTTCTATTTAATATAATAACTAGAAGTCCTAAACAGGGCAATTAGGCAAGGAAAATAAAGGCATCTGTATTGGAAAGGAAGAAATAAAAGGTCTCTATTTGCCAATAACATCATAATATAATGATATTATGTACAGGAACCCTAAAGACTACCAACAAACTGTTGAGAAGTAATACAGAAATTCAGTCAAGTTGCTGGATACAAAGTCAGCATACGAAAGTCAGTTGACTTTCTACACACTAAGTAGTAACTATTTAAAAGAGGAGTTAAGAAAACTCTCCCATTTAAATAACATCCAAAAGAATAAAATACTTAGGAATAAATTGAACTAAGGAGGTAAAGTTTGAACAGTGAAAATGATAAGACATTGACAAATGAAATTAAAGAAGACACAAACAAATGGAAAGATATTCTGAGTTCATGGATTGAAAGAATTAGCGTTATTAAAATGTCCATACTACCTAATGTGACCTACAGAATTGATGCTATCCCTTTAAAAATTCCAGTGACATTTTCATAGAAATAGAAAAACAAAAACAAAAACATTAAATTTAAAAGACTCCAAAAGACCCCAAATAACTCAAGCAATCTTGAGTAAGAACAAAGCTGGAGGCATCACACTTACTGATTTTAAAGTATATTCCAAATGTATGTTAATAAAAACAGCATGACAGTGGCATAAAATCAGACACATGGAACATAAAACAGACCAATGGAACAGAGTGGACAGCCCAGACATAAACCCACACATTTATGGTCACCTCTTCTTTGAAAAGGGTGCCTATAATACACAGTAAGAAAGGTTAGTCTCTTCAATAAATTGTCTTGGGACAAATAGACATCCCAAATACAGAAGAATAAAACTGGCTCTTTATCTTATACCATAAAACTTGAAACAGATTAAGGACTTACATATTAAGATCAGAAAATGTAAAACTCCTGGAAGCAAACAGGAGAAAACTCCTTGATATTTGTCTTGGCTATGATTTTCTTTTCTCTCTCTCTCTCTCTTTTTTTTTTTTAGATATGACACCAAAAACACAGGCAAGAGCATCACATCTTAGTCTATTGGCTAAGATTATGTGTAGTGAACGCACAGGTAACAAAAGTAAAAATAGACAAATGGGATTACGTTTAAGTAAAAAGCTTCTGCAGAACAAAGGAAACAATTGATAGGGTAAAAAAATGATCTTTGGCCAGGCACGGCGCCTCATGCCTGTAATCCCAGCACTTTGAGGGGCCAAGGCGGGCAGATCACAACGTCAGGAGATTGAGACCATCCTGGTTAACACAGTGAAATCCTGTCTCTACTAAAAATACAACAAATTAGCCGAGCGTGGTGGCACGAGCCTGTAGTCCCAGCTACGCGTGAGGTTGAGACCGGAGAATCGCTTGAACACAGGAGGTGGTGATTGCAGTGAGCCGAGATCATGCCACTGAACTCCAGCCTGGGGGACAGAGAGAGACTGTCTCAAAACAATAATAATAATACTAATACAAAATAAGATCTACAAAATGGGGAAAATGTTTTCAAACCATGTTTCTTATAAGGAGCTAATATCCAAAATACACTTACAAAACTGAATTCAATAGCATAAAAACAAATAACCTGATTAAAAATTTAGTAAAGACCTGAACAGATATTTCTTCAAAGAAAACATACAAATGGTCAATAGGTATATAAAAGGTACTCAATATCACTAATCATCAGGAAAATGCAAATCAAAACCACAATGAGTTATCTTCTCATACCTTTTAGGATGGCTAATATTAAACAGCAAGAGATAACAAGTGTTTATAGGGGTGTGGAGAAAAGAGAATGTTTGAACACTCTTGGTTGAAATATAAGTTGGTAGAACCATTATGCAAAACAGTATGAATATTTATCAGTATAAAAATAGAACTAGCATATCATCCAGCAATCCCACCTCTGGGGATCCCGCCATTATCTGTCTGTCTGTCTGTCTGTCTGTCTGTCTGTCTATCTATCTATCTATCTATCTATCTATCATCTATCTATACTGGAATATTTTTCAGCCTTAAAAATAAGGAAGTCCTGCTATTTGCAACAACCTGGGTGAATGTGAAGAACATTATGCTAAATGCAATATGCTAGAGATAGACACAGAAAGACAAATATTGTATGACCTCACTTATACATGGAATCTGAAAAAGCCATACTCATAACAGCAAAGAGTAGAATGTTGGTTACCAGGGGCAAAAAGGGTAGGAATGAGGGGAATGAGAAAATGTCAATCAAAGTGTAAGAATGTTATAACATACATCAATTATAGAGTTCTAATGAACTCTATGATAACTATGGTTAATAATACAGTATTGTATACTAGATGTTTGCTAAGAGAGTACATCTTGTGTTCTCATCACACACAAAAACAGTGGTTCCTATGTGAAGTTATGTGTGTGTTCATTAGCTTGATGGTGGTAATCATTTCACAATGTATATCTATATCAAATCATTATATTGTACACCTTAAATATATACAGATTGTATTTGTCAGTTATACCACAATAAAGCTGAGGAAAAATAAATTATGGATCAGCTCCGTATTTGACATCATCTGACTTAGCTCTGGACTGCATGATATACTCTTACATGTATCAATTCCTAGCTCTCGTTTTTATTTATTTATTTATTTATTTATTTATTTATTTATTTATTTATTTATTTTTTATAGAGACAGGGTCTTGCTGTCTTGACAAGGCAGGTCTTGAACTCCTAGACTCAAACTATCCCTCTGCCGCAGCCTCCCAAACTGCTGTAATTACAGGCATGAGCCACTGCATCTGGCCTCTAAGCTTCTGCTTTTAAAGGTCTTGTTCTCCAAACATGTATTTGGTCTTCTCCTGACAGTGGGGAAAAAAAAAATCTATCTTAAATGGCACTCAAAATAAGTCGTGACTTAAATGGGGGAGAAGGGAGTAATGGTATTATATCAAAATAAGTGATCTTGGCCCAGGGACCATGGTCTTTACAAAAAGTTCTCCCAACATTGTGTGACCTTGGGCAGCAGGGAATTATAAACTGCTGGTCTTTGTTTGGCTACTCTATAAAGAACTTCTGTTCATGTCTGGCTTAGTGAGTAGTAAATACAACCCCAAAGGAAAGAAACCAGGCTTTACATTGCGAAGTACACATTAGACATTTTTTTCCCCAACAATAATACATGAAGAAAAGAAATATTATGCATGTCATTGTTTTCAAATAGAAAAATTATATCTATTGGGATTACTGTATTCTATCTATTCCTTAGGATTGTTCAAAAAGAAAATGTACTCCTCTTTAAGTATTAACAAGGGAAATGATTTCTTACTGCCTTGTTACTATAGGAAACTATATTTTCAGCAGGAGAGAAATGGGATTGCTTTCATTACTTTAATGGTATGACAGTTTTCCCAATGCAGAAAAGAGTTTACTCTAGCGGCTTAAAAAGGCACTCACATGTAATGAGAAATTTTTGTCATATTGCAAATGCATATGATATTGGCCTACCTTTCAAAAACATGTGAAACTTTCTGCAGCTGTTTTATATAAAGTATTATGACACTGGGTAGTTTAACTTTTGAGATATTTCATCCATAAAAACTTTTTTGAGACAGACTTATAGATAACCCAACTGTATTTATTCATATTTACTGTTTGCTTTTGTTGAATGCACAAATGATTTACCCAACTGTGTAATGACGTTCATTTCAATTTTATGGAACTATACATTTTCTTTTTGACTGGGATGGATGAGTTGTATAAAGTCTGAAATTTATGTGCAATGAAGTAAAATGCAAGCAATGAAAATGTTATGATACTTAACTACTAGGGAAATATTTGATTGGGGGCAGGTATCTTTTCTATGTTTGTAACCTCTCTTTTCTTTTTTTGATGTTGTTTTTATTAGAACACAGTAGCAATGAAAAAGTAAATTGTAAACATTCATCACCTAAGCATAGCATTTATTGATTTTCTCATATACAGCCGTTTGCATACTTTGTGATATATGTAGGAAACCAAGAAAAATGAAAGGTTATAACTGTTTACTGATTATGGATCTCCACAAATGTTTTTGAAAGCAACAACAACAACAACAACAAAACCTCCATAACACAGTACATTATCATGAAAATACTCACTTAACTTGCCCAAGACGCACAGCCTATGGCTAAAAGAGACAAATGATTCTGGACATTCAACATGTGTATGTCTTTACTTACTGAAAAGCCTCCATGTCTATCTCATATTTACGTTCAGACTGCTATTCTAAATTCAGAGTAAATAATCATTGGTTTCAGAAGGTGACAATTATCTCCCAGTATTTTAATTCCCCATAACAGAAGTAGATATTTGGTGAGATTAGCTGTATAAGTTTTATTCTATTTCATCAACAGTTGAAGCCGTAATATAGCAATGCAAATGTGCCAATGACAGTCTTTTGCTTATAAATTGATTTAGATGAATATATGATCTGGCTTCACAAAAACAGATTTCCATTTAGATTTGAAAATCTAGTTAATTACTGTGCATAATGGATGCAGAGTAGAATTAATAAATGTAAGTATCGATCAGTGGGTGATTGAGATTAAGTTTGAAACGCTACATAAAAGTTAGTTTCCACCACTTGTTAGCTAACGGTGTCAAATATGATAATTATCTTTTACATTGTAGTGTGAGAAAATATCTATTTAATATTTTCAAATAATGTAATTAGATCTTCTTAAGAGTACATATGTCTAATGCTCTTGGAATCTACGTCAATGATGTTGAATAGTGATAGATTACGTCTTCTAAAGTTCATAAATTCAACTGACAATAGGAGACTAATGATCAGTGCAGAAAGTAGTCACTAAGAAGTAGAAGCTTTAGGTTGATGCAAAAGAAATTGTGGTTTTTGCCATTAAAAGTAATCACTTTTGCACCAATCTAATACTCAGTTTTCAATTTTAAATTCATCATTTCTTCTCCGATCTTGGGCAAGTCCCTTTCTTCATTTTGCCTCTACTTTATACTTTACAAAAAGATAAAATGTTTTGTCTGCTTCATAATGTTGTAATTCTTAGTAGGGGTACTTTGGAGAAAGAAATACTGCCTAAATGGAAGAAATAATACTATCAATAAAAATATATAAATGCAATAAGCACACTTAACTCAGGGTAAAAATCTAGTGCATTACTTAAATGAAGTCTAAAACTAAGCTAATTTAAGTTCTGGCCATCTTTTTCAAGCAGATGCTACAACTTGCATAAAATGTGAAGGCTCTCATTTATATTTGAATATATTATCTGAAAAGTCAATGTCCAGTCCTATGCTACTTATTTCGTTGCTTGTTTTCCAGGAAATTTAATTTTCTATAGCAAAGTCAAACTTAAGAAAAAACACCAAACACCTAAAATAGCTGTTGGCCATCCTGTCTCTAAAATTATCCATTTTTTCTTTTATTACTTTAATTTTTTGTTACTACAGGTAATTTAGCAAACTATTGTTTTCAGTTTTCACTATTTTTTCTTTTTATAATCTGAAGCAAGGAAGAAAGAGTTGAGCAAAAAGAACTTGGGAATTATGACAACTGAAAAAGCTCATCTCAATGATAGCAGGAATGACAGTTTGACAGTCTGCTATCAAAAAATAAGACAGAAGAACTATAAATTTTTTTTTTTTATAGTATGGTGAGCTTTCCTACTGATGACCCTGAATCAACAACAAAAACAAAGAATGAAACCATTTTTGATGTTCCCTGGCTAAGAAATCAGTAGTTTCTAATCTGTTTTTTGTTTGTTTGTTTTGAGACAGAGTTTCACGCTTGTTGCCCAGGCTGGAGTGCAGTGGTGCCATCTTGGCTCACCACAACCTCCACCTCCTGGGTTCCAGCAATTCTTATGCCTTAGCCTCCTGAGTAGCTGGGATTAAAGGCTCCCCCCACCACATCCAGCTAGTTTTTGTATTTTCAGTAGAGACAGGGTTTTGTCATGTTGGCCAGGTTGGTCTGGAACTCCTGACCTCAGGTGATCCGCCTTTCTCAGCCTCTGAACATGCTGGGATTACAGGCATGAGCCACCACATCGGGCCTATAGTCCATGTTTAAATGGTGTCATAAAACCATGTAAAATTTATTTCTAAATTTTATTTTATTTTAAGTTCTGGGATACATGTGCAGGACGGGCAGGTTTGTTACATAGGTAAACTTGTGCCATGGTGGTTTGCTGCACCTATCAACCCATCGTCGAGGTATTAAGCCCTGCATGCTCTCCCTCCCTGCACCCCGCCCCCCAACCGGCCCCCTGAAAAGCCCTGGTGTGTGTGGTTCCCCTCCTTGTGTCCATGAGTTCTCATTGTTCAACTTGCACTTATGAGTGAGAACATGCAGTGTTTGGAAACCATAGGAAATTAAACCAGGGAAGGATGTGAGATCTTACCTAAGACAACAAGTCCTCATTCTGTGGATGAGAAACTAAAGCAATTAGAGTTTCGTGATTTGCCCAAGGTTACAAATAAAGGTTTAAAATGGATAAATTTTAGCTGATGGGGTAAATTTTAGTATCTATAAAACTTTTAAACATGAAATCATTTAAACCTTAGCAATGAAGGGTGTGTGTGTGTGTGTGTGTGTGTGTAGCTATACTTATATATCCATACTTATTTATATACCAACATATGCACTGCTCCAGCAACTATATATGAGAAACATATGTCTTAGTTGTTAAGTCTAACATTCCTCCAATATTTCTACAATATTTTTAAAACTCAGAGTTGAGCATGAACATATTTGTGCTATTAGGATTCACCCTAAAGTTACAAGTCTTCATCTGGGAAATAAACCTGATTAAGTCCAGAATAATTTCATCCTTGATGTTGGATTGGGAGTGCAGAAGTGTCATTTTTTTTGGTTCCTTATTTCTGACAAATACACAAGATAACAGATGAAATTCACTTATGTGAATGTGTTATGTATAGGTTAAAAAGCAAGTCAGAAAGACAGAGGTAGAAAGCAGTGAGTTATCTTAGACTTTCAAACCATGAATAGCCATTTATTATATTACAGTTTTCAAAATGTGATCCATGAGTCATTACATGAGAATTGCCACAATCATTTAATGCAGTGATTGTCATACAATGATATAATTGCAATGCGATGGAAGATGACATAGGTTTGGCACCTGTGTGGGGAGGAAAGGAAGGAAGGAAGAATGAGTAAGAAGAATTTCACATTGCAGTCCAGTTCTGAGAATACTGGATCCAGACAATGAAAATCCCGCTCCCAACCCCTCACACACCTATTTGTGAAAAGTCTAATTAGGCTTTGTAATATTTCTCAGACAAAGTAGTATTTAGGAAGAAAACTGAACAATAAATAGAAATTACGTAGGAGAAAAGAAATGAGAGTTTCAAGAACTAGCATATGCGAAGACTTGGAGGTGAGACAGAAAGCTCAGCATATATGAAGTGCTAAAAGGTGTTCAATCTATTGACCATAAAGTTAGGAGTAGCTGTGGATGCCAGAAAATCAAGTCAACTTACAAAAGAAAGTGATTTATAAGCCTGGGTAAGGAGTTAGTTTTTGAGAAAGGAATTTTCTAAAATGGCAGAGATTAAACATATTTAAATACTTATAGGGAGAAGCTGATAAAAAGAACTTGATTAATAAGAAAAGGGAATAGACAACTGACAGAAACAGCCTTGTTAGGAGTAGTATTGGCACTTACCTTATATTCTCTATTAAGTAGAGCATATCTTGTACTTACATATCTCCTCTCCTCATAGCCAAACTTCATGAGAGAGTTATCTTGGTTCCCTGAATTGTTTTCCACCCATGCATCTGATACCTCACCCCATTACAATTTGCTGTTATCTCTATGCCCACCACTAAACTTGATCTAACTAAAATAATCAATGATCCCGTATAAATAAATTAAATGGATAGTCCACATTACATACTTACTCAATTTTCAGTGACCTTATGTTGATCATTACCATCTTTTCAATAATTCTCTTCATAATGCCTGCACATCTGCACGAAAAGATGCATTAGTACGCTCCTAATTTGACTATGTCCCTTCCTTCTCTCTTCCAGTAACAATTATTATTATTTCCTGGCAACTATTATCAATTACTTGGATTTCTTTTATGTCTCCCTAGTGCATTCCTGAATTGGCACTGACCTCTATGAAATAGCTAGTTATCTTTTTTAAAAAAATGTAATTCTGCTCTTGTCACTCTCCTGATTAGCCTAACATAGTCAAATATTTTTTCTACTAATTGAATTGTGTTAGGATAATTAGATATGCATGAGTTTTCTAAAGGGCCACCATGCATATGTACATTAGACAAAGGACTAAAGTTCTGCCAACCTTAAAGTTTTAGAAGAAAGAATAAAATAGTTCTCCATAACTACCAAAATATGTGTAAGCAAGAGTGGCTCTTTCAATTCCGGAGCTTGTCCCATATCTCATTCTAATAAAAAGGATGCCACCCCTGATCTCTGCATATTTCCTTCCATATGTTCTTGCCAACACCAAATCTAGCAGCTTGAAAAGTGCTGAGGATTAAAAAAGAAACAGACTCTTTTCTTAACTTTCATGCTTCTATATCATGACACTCTCGTGTCTTTTTTTTTAATGTGTACCTTCTCATTAGGCTTGAGTTGAAAAGCAATTTATATTACTGAAATGCAAGAGTATAAATGAAGATAATTTTTCTGTGTGTTTAATGCTCTATCCCTAATAACTGAAACAGTCCCGGGAACACACTAAATTTTCTGTGTTAAAAGCCTTCAATAAATGAAGAAAACTAGAATCTGTGCTGCCAGATTCTCTTTTGACAATCTTCACCAACATATTGCAGAATGAAATCACCAGACAGAAGTAGGCATTTAAAATGAAAGTTATTATACAGTGGGACCAAGCGAGGTTGTTAATTTCCAGTGATGGTCAATCTGAAATGATCTGGGAACATACACCATAAAAAAAAAGAGGAAGAGGGAAGTGTATTAATAAGATATAAAGAAACAAACACAGAAAATGGCTGACTGCTCTTAACTGTGTGGCAGTAGAGAAGACCCAGGATGGCCTCTGCTACGTACAATCTTTTTGTTTACTACCTGATGAACCACATGTTTGTGGAGTCCCGTGGTCATCCATCCTGCATTCACTTCCTATGTCTCACCAATAAATTGTGGCATATTATTTAGTGACCAAAATGCCCAACTAACAGATCAGATCTTATAAATTTGTAGTAAATCATAATAGATGAGTGTCTCCTTAAAGTAAAATGGAGGTTAAAAATACAGCTGAAAATACCTTCCACCTCTGCAGATGAAATTGAAATTAGCAGATAGTCTGGGAACACGTGCTAGGGGAGACAGCGTATGGAGGACAAGTCAATGAGTGAAATGAGTAAATAATTGAATTCAGGACAAAATCTTCTGGATTTCTTGCTCAATTCTGATACTTTCTGGAAGTAAAGCCTTGGGGAATTCACTTCATCTCCTTGAGTTTGGTTCTCACATTTGCAAAATAAGGATAAAAAATATCTTGCCTATCTCTCCGAGGCATTGAGAGGATCAGGTTTCATAATATCGGTGAAATGGCTTTCTAAAATGTATAGCAATCTTTAAATCATAATTTTACTTAAAACTGTTATCATAAAACTCTATTCCATGTCCACTGGTACTTCTTAAATGAAACCGTATCTTTTGTTTTTTAACACAAATTACAACCTTTGCGTTCAGTGGTAACTGAAGCAGCTTCTCCCCCGGAGTCTGCAAAGTCAAAGCAGAGCATAAGCACTGCAAGTACAGGTCTGAAACCTGACTAAAGATCAGGGAACTACACAGAGTCTAGTTCAAGCTAAAACTGCCCCTTGATCACTTTCTCTGGGGAGAAAAAGGAAAAAAAAAAAAAAAAAAAAAAAGAAAAAAAAAAAAGGAACAAGAAAAGACTCTGCTGCCTAGAATGGAAGTCTTGATATAATAATGTCTGAGTCTGGCTCTTTGAAAGGAGTTTAATCACTGCTTACTTAAGGAAGGGGAAGGAGGAGGGCCTGTCACCTCAGTCCCTGAAGAGAGAGATCAAAAATCTGCCTCTGCTTTTTGCCACAATTAGCTCCCTGCAAGATATCCTGAGGATGGAAAAGGTCTTTACACAGAATAAAAAAATTGTTCTTATTGTTACACCTGTGTCTTCCAAGCAGAGAGAAGGCATGTCTGCTACAGTGTACAGTGTTGGTATGACTAGAGAATACATGTACAAAAGGAGTAGATACAATAATCTTAGTGTCTGGTTACAGAAGCAATGTATTTGGATGTTTGCTTGGCATTTTAGAAATATTTCTATGATATCATTGTCATAAAGCCTGAATTAAATACCATGGTTCACCTGAAATTTGGGGCCCAGAGTGAATTAAAATAAAAATATGAATCCAGTAACTCAAATGTTTCTTTTCCAGCAGATATAGAATTAGGAACAATGATTTGGCTTGGGAAAAATAAGAACCTACCACCTTTCCTCAACATACAACAAATCAAAGCACAGTTTACTTCCTTTTTTTTTTTTTTTTAACTTGTCATGGACTCCAAGCAAAAGCAAGGAAAGGAGGAATTGTTTGGTTTTGGGTGGTTTCACACTTCAAAATTCTCAGTGATTTACCACATCTTAATGCAATCATTCAGTGCCACTAAACAATACAGAGCTCTGCTGTGTGTGAAAATGTGACGAGGAAAGGCACCTACAGCAGTAATGCACAGTCACTAAAGTCACATAGTTTAGTATTACAAAGATGTGGGAGACAATATGTTTATGTCTTATTACTTTTTTTTTTTTTTTTTTTTTTTTTTTGAGACAGAGTCTCGCTCTGTCGCCCAGTGCAGTGGCGGGATCTTCACTCACTGCAAGCTCCACCTCCCGGGTTCTCGCCATTCTCCTGCCTCAGCCTCCCTGGTAGCTGGGACTACAGGCGTCCGCTACCATGCCTGGCTAATTTTTTTGTATTTTTAGTAGAGATGGGGTTTCACCATGTTAACCAGGATGGTCTCGATCTGCTGACCTCATGATCTACCCACCTCGGTCTCCCACAGTGCTGGGA
This sequence comes from Chlorocebus sabaeus, assembly GCF_047675955.1. Taxonomy (NCBI): domain Eukaryota; kingdom Metazoa; phylum Chordata; class Mammalia; order Primates; family Cercopithecidae; genus Chlorocebus; species Chlorocebus sabaeus. The sequence goes on along the minus strand of NC_132921.1, from coordinate 15,527,778 downwards.
TTACAGGCATAAGCCACTGCGCCCGGCATCTTTTTACTTTTTATATGAGAAAAAAATGAGAACCAGTAAAACCTAATGTTGTACAAGGTTACAAAACTGACTAATGTTGAAATTGGGATGAGAACCTGTTTCCCAATTTCTAGATCTATGAAATTTCCAGTTTGTATTATCACATCCCTATTTTTCCTCAGAAATAGTTCTAAACTAATGCTTCCAGATAGGATGAACTCATTGCTCTATAAATATATAATATTCATCTACAAGAATAAAACCATTGTGGGAGTATATGTTTCATACTTTGCCTGTATTGATAGGTCCAGAGCAGAGAGTGAAACACTAATTTGATGCTTTCAAAAACATTTTAATGCTAAAGTTCCCCTTCTGATTTGTAGAAGATAGCCTTGAAATTCTACAAGCATACCAGTAACAGTAACTCTCCTCTGTGCTGTTTTTTCTACATACTCACTCATGATATCGTTTTATTAAAAAGCTGATAAAAACATTTTAAAAGAAAAATCATCATAAAGTGGAGTTACAAAACCAAATAATGCTTGATGCTGTAGTATGATAGGATTAGAAGAAAAATATCAATACTAAAATGAACACCAACTGCTTGTGCCCAATCATTAAAACTAATTTAAAAAATTCAACCTATGAATAAGAATAATACATGTTTCCATAGATAGAGGCCAAGAAACAAACACAATTACAATTACTTATATGTATCATTGTTATTTAAGAGTTTGTTTGGGTTCTCATTTTCAGGGATAAACATCCAAAAATATTGAAAAGGAAGGAAAAAGAGAGTGAAAGACAAGTATTTGTGTAACTGCAAATATTTGAATTTCAATAAGCTTTTCAAATACTCTTTACTTAAATGAAAATCCATCCGGTAGGGAAATACAGTATTTGTTTAAGATTTTATTCTGCTATAAATGTATCCTGAATTGTTCAGATACGGGGATACACGACAATAGTAGACTGAATAATGTCTCCTCACCCCACCCTCGAAAACATGCTATTCACATCCTAATCCCTAGAAATTGCGAATGCTACCTTATTTAGAAAAAGAAAATTTGCAGATGTGGTTAATAATTTTGAGATGGAGAGATTACTCTAGGTTGTAGGGATAGGTCCAATATGCAATAATAAGAGTCCTTACGAGAGGAAGGCAGGGGGAAATCTGACTATGGAAGAGAAGAAAACAATGCAACCACAAAAGTAGAGACTGCAGGAATATGGCCAAGAACCAAGCAATGCTGGCAGCCACGAGAGGTTGAGAGGTTCAGAGCTTCCAGAAGGAACCAGCCTTATTGACACCTTGATCTTCACACTATAAGACCGATTTCAGTCATCTGGCCTCTACAACTGCAAGAGAATAAGTGTTTATTGGTTTAAGTTGCTAAGTTTATGGTAATTTCTTACACTAGCAATAGGAAACTAACATAACAGCAATAGAGAATTCATTAAGACAAATATTGGTGACATCTAATTTGAAAAACAAAATTAAACAATGTCCTTACATGGGAACTTTGGAGTATGACATGTTTTTGAAAAGATTATTATCTGAATATGATCATTGTATTAGTTCATTTTCATGCTGCTGATAAAGACGTACCTAAGACTGGGTAATTTATACAGGAAAAAGGGTTTAATTGACTTATGGTTCCCCGTGGCTGGGGAAGCCTCACAATTATGGCAGAAGGCAAGGAGGAGCAAGTCACCTCTTAAGTGGATGGAAGCAAGCAAAGAAAGAGCTTTTGCCAGGGAAGTCCCCCTTCTAGAACTGTCAGACCTCATGAGACTTATTCACTTATCACAAGAACAGCACATAAAAGACTTACCCCGTGATTCAATTACCTCCTACCAGATCCCTCCCACAACACATGGGAATCCAAGATGAGATTTGAGTGGGGACACAGCCAAAACATATTCCAGTTCTGGCCCCTCCCAAATTTCTTGTCCTCACATTTCAAAACCAATTGTGCCTTCGCAACAGTCTTCTAAAGTCTTACCCCACTTCAATATTCACTGAAAAATCCACAGCCCAAAGTCTCATGTGAGCCAAGGCAAGTCCCATCTTCCTATGGACTTGTAAAATCAAAACAAGTTAGTTACTTCCTACATATGACAGGAGTATAGGCATTGGGTAAATACAGCCATTCCAAATGGGAGAAACTAGCCAAAACAAAGGGGGGCTACGGGCCCCATGCGAGTCAGAAATCCAGCAGGGGAGTCAAATCTTAAAACTCCAAAATGATCTCTTTTGATTCCATGTCTCATATCCAGGTCATGCTGATACAAGAGGTAGGCTCCCATGGCCTTGGGCAGCTCCACACCTGTGGCTTTGCAAGGTATAGCCCTGCTTCTGGCTGCTTTAATGGGTTGGTATTGAGTATCTGTGACTTTTCCAGGCAGATGGTGCAAGCTGTCAGGGGATCTACCATTCTGGGGTCTAGAATATGGTGGCCTTCTTCTCATATCTCCACTAGGCAGTGCCCAGTAGGGACATCCAGGCATTTCCACACATCCTCTGAAATCTAGGCAGAAGTTCCCAAATCTCAATTCTTGACTTCTGTGTACCCACAGGCTCATCACCACATGGATGCTGCCAAGACTTGGGGCTTCTGCCCTCTGTAGCAATAGCCTGAGCTGTACCTTTGTCTTTTTCAGCCATGGCTGGAGTGGCTGACACAAAGGGTGCCAAGTCCCTAGACTGCAAACAGCAGGAGGTCCCTGGGCCTAGCACATGAAACCATTGTTTCCTCCTAAGCCTCTGGGCCTGTGATGAGAGGGGCTGCTTCAAAGGTCTCTGACATATCCTGGAGACATTTCCCCCATTGTCTTGGGGACTAACATTCGGCTCCTTATTACTTATGCAAATTTCTGCAGCTGGTTTGAATTTCTCCACAGAGAATGGAATTTTCTTTTTTATCACATTGTCAGGCTGCAAATTTTCCAAACTTTATGTTCTGTTTCCTTTTTAAAACTGAATGTCTTTCACAGCACCTAAGTCACCTTTTGAATGCTCTGCTGCTTAGAAATTTCTTCTGCCAGATACCCTAAGTCATCTCTTTCAAGTTCAAAGTTCCACTAATCTCTAGTGCAGGGGCAAGATGCCACCAGTCTCTGCTAAAACATAACAAGAATCAGCTTTGCTCCAGCTCCCAAAACGTTCCTTATCTCCATCTGAGACCACCTCAGTCTGGATTTCATTGTCTATATCACTGTCAGCATTTTGCTCAAAGTCATTCAATAAGTTTCTAGGAAGTCCAAACTTTCTCACATTTTCCTGTCTTCTTCTAAACCCTTGAAACTGCCCCAACCTCTGCCTGTTATCCAGTTCCAAAGTCGCTTCCATATTTTTGGTATGTTCTCAGCAGTTCTCCACTCTACTGATACCAATTTACTGTATTAGTCTGTTTTTATGCTGCTGATAGACATACCATAGGCTGGGTAATTTATACAGGAAAAAAGGCTTAAAGGGCTTACAGTTCCACGTGGCTGGGGAAACCTCACAATCACGGTGGAAAGTAAAGAGGAACAAGTCATGTCTTACATGACAGGCAGCAGGCAAAGAGAGAGCTTGTGCAGGGAAACTCCTCCTTATAGAACCATCAGAGATGGTGGGACTTATCCACTATTACGAGAACAGCACAGGAAAGACCTGCTCCCATGATTCAGTTACCTCCTGCCAGGTCCCTACTACAACATGTAGGAATTCAAAATGAGATCTGAGTGGGAACACAGCAAAACCATATAAACCATCTTGCTTTTCTATGGTTTAATTCATTAGAAATAGGGAAGAATAAGTTCCGGGACTCTATTACACAATAAGGTAACTATAACTAATAATGTATTTTATATTACAAAATAGCTAGAAGACAGGATTTTAAATGTCATCATCACAAAGATAAAATCAATGTTAAAGTGATGGATGTGCTGCTTACCCTGATCTGATCATTTTACAATGTATACAAGTATTGAAAATTCACACTGTAACCCACAAATATGTATGATTATAGTGTATTAATTATAAATAAAGCTTTAAAATATGTCATCCAGCTTGTGTTAGGCTTCTTGTTTCCAAGTAGAATTTAGTCCCAACTTAACTAGCTTTCATTTAAGCTATTTTTTTCTTCCTAGTATTATCTCTATATCCTGCTTTCCTGTAAAATATATTATGGCGCTCATTTAAAATTAAGCCACTACTTAAAATTATTTATTGTGCTAGGTTTGCATATGGACATTTTGACAGTTACAATATGAGGGCCTAACAGCAAATTCTTGCGGACCAACACTATCATGAACAAGTCTTACCAGGCTTGGAAGAGAAGAAAAATGAAAGCAAGTGAGATCCCCCAAGCACTTACTCTCACATTTGCCCCTGAAACATCATTTCTATCTATTTACATGGCATTTCTACCTGGTGATGAAAGTCAAATGCTGCCCAAGATGAGAAAATCTCTAGGGAGCAGTAATGTGAATTGGAATAAAGGTGAAGCTATTTACAAGAATACAAATGTGAAGTTACCTGCTCATTTAATTTTATAGACTCATTCAAAAATAGCCCTTGAAAACAGAACAGGATATTAAATCAAAAGAAAGGTTTTATAGACTTAATTAGGCAAAGTGTAAAATTTGAAAGCTAAAAATCTGGAAGTGAATTCAAACTTCACCAGTCTTTTGCTTCCCTTATTTTATGTATTGTGGCAGATAGACACAAAACTGTACTCCAACAAATCAAACCATTGTATTATAAGCATGCTTGAGGGTGGATGGAGCCAGTGACATGCTTCTGGTCAACAGAATATTGGCATACCTCAGAGAAATTGCAATAGTTCTAGACTACTGCAATAAAGCAAATGTTGCAGTAAAGTGAGTCACACAATTTTTTTGGTTTCACAGTGCATATAAAAATTATTGTTACATTTACAATATACTGTAGTATATTAAGTGTGCAATAGCATGATGTCTATATATATACACACATCCTGTATATAGAGTTATATACATCATATATAAAGCAATAAAGTATTTTTAAGTTGTATATATAGACATATATGAGTATTTTAAAGCTATATGTGAGTATTTAAATTAATGTGTATATATAGATATCTATAGACATCAATCTCTCTACATATATGTCTATATATATACACACACAGAGCTTAATTTAAAAATACTTGATATGTATATATGTATAAGTCGCATATATATGAAGTATATATATGCTTTATATGTCTCTTTATATACAGGGTGTGTATAGCAGGTTTCATTTCAAGAAACCACCTTTTTTGCTCACGTATAGGATGTAACTCCATTCATTCAAGTTGGATCATGGGATTACAACAATTCAGTCACATAATCAGACTCCACTTCCAATTCTCTTGCTATTTACATCACATCTACAGTTACATCCTCCACTGAAGTCTTGAACTCCTCAAAGTCATCCTGTAGGGTTGGAATTAAGTTTGTACAAACTCCTGTTAATATTGATATTTTGACCTCCTCCCATGAATTGCTAATGTTTTAAATAACATCTAGAATGATAAATTCATTCCAGTAGATTTTTAATTTACTTGGCCCAGATCCATCAGAATAGTCACTGTCTATGTCAGCTACAGGCTTATGAAATGCATTCCTTGAATAACAAAAATTGAAAGTAAGAATTACTCCTTGATCCATAGATGCATAATAGATGTTGTGTTAGCAGACCTGAAAACAACATGAATTTTCTTGATATTTCTGTTGGAGTTTTTGGGTGACCAGGTGCATTTTCAACGAACAGTAACATTTTGAATGAATTTTTTTTTCCTGAGCAGTAGATCTCAGCAATCATCTTAAAATATTCAGTAAATCATGCTATAAATAGATGTGCTATCATCCAGGCTTTGTTGTTCTATTTAGAGAGCACAGGCTGAGCAGAGTTAGCCTGAATTTTAGAACGCTAGGATTTTTGGAATGGTAAATGAGCATTGGCTTCAATTTAAAATCACCACCTACCCTGGCCCGTAACAAGAGAAATGCCTGTCATTTGAAACTTTGAAGCCAGAAATTGATTAATCCTCTCTTGTTATGAACATCCTAGATGACATATTCTTCCAATATAAGGCTGTTTTTTTGTTTGTTTGTTTTTGCAATGAAAATCTGATTTATCCTTTCCTGCTATGAACGTCCTAGGTGATATATTCTTCCCATTTAAGGCTGTTTTTGTTTGTTTTTTAGTTTCTTTGTTTGTTTTCTGCAATGAAAATCTTTTGTTTAGTGTAACCAGTAAGAACATACAACATTGACTGATTAAGTTTGACCTGTATCAATTATCTTATGTAGAGCTTCTGGATAATTTTCTACAGCTTCTACATCAGCACTTTCTGCTTCACCTTGCACTTTTATGTTATGGATATGGCTTCTTAAACCTCATGAACCAACCTCTGCTAGCTTTTGATTCTTCTTCTGCAGCTTTCTCACATCTCTCAGTCTTCATAGAATTGAAGAGAGTTAGGGCTATAATCTGGATTAGGATTTGGCTTAAGGGAATGTTGTGGCTGAACTGATCATCCATATAGACCACTAAAACGTTCTCCATGTCAACAATAAGACTGTTTCACTTTCTTATCACTCTTATGTTTGCTGAAATAAATGACTAATAGTTACTGAGTTTTACTCTGCAAAGTCTTTTTGCATGTGTTAACTGGTAAAGACTGTGTAAAACTGATTATAGACTTTATAGTTTATGTGGTACGTAGCTCACTTTTAATTTTTTTCAAGAACTTTTTCTTTGCCTTCACAACTTGCTAATCTTTTGATGCAAGAAGCCTAACTTTCAACCTATCTTCACACTTGACATGTCTTTCTCACTAAATATTATCATTTCTGGCTTTTGAAGTAAAGTGAGAGACGTGTATCTCTTTCTTTCATTTAGACTTTTACACGCCATTGCAAGGTTATTAACTGGCCTAATTTCAATGTCGTTTTGTCTCAGAGAATAGGAGGGCCCGACAAGGGGGAGAGAGGAAGGAACATCCTGTCGATGGAGCAGTAAGAACATATAATATTGACTAAGTTTGACATTTTATGTGATTGTGATTCATGGTGTTCCAAAACAGTTATAATGGGTAACACCAAAGATCACTGATCACAGATTATTATAACAGATATAATCACAATGAAAAGTTTAAAGTAGTCTAAGAATTAACACAATGTGACACAGAGATGAGGCGTGAGCACATGCTGTTGCAAAAACAATGCCCAAAGACTTGCTTGATGTAAGGTTGCCACAAACTTTCAATTTGTAAAAAATGCAGTATCTGTGAAGCACAATAAAGCAAAGCACAATAAAATGAGATATGCTTGTATAGCAAAAGTGATGAGGTGGCACTCTCAAGATTGTGTTACTTTACAGAAGACTCAACCTTACAGGAGTGAAGAGAGTCTCTTGCTATATTTGAAGAAGTTAGGTCCCACATGATGTGAGAATCTTTGGGAGTTTCACGTGGCAAAGAACTCAGAGTGGGGAATGTCTCTTAGAGCTGACAGTAATCTCTGCATGAGATTAATGCAGCAAGAAAATAGGACCTCAGTCTCAGAGCTGCAAAAGAATGAATTCTGCCAACTGTGGAGATAGAAAGAGAACCTCAGGCCCTAGGAAGAAACACTAGGCCCTAGGAAGAAACACTTGGTTGAGGCCATGGAAGATCCTAGAGGACTCATCCAAGCTGTGTTGTGACTCCTGTCCCACAGAAACTAGATAATAAGTGTTAAGCTGCTCAATTTGGGATAATTCATTGAGCAACAATAAAAAATTAATATATCTATAAATTATGTAAATCAGCTCTATACAGTCTTTATCAAATAATGGATGTAAAAAGACTTGTGCACAGTAAAACTTAGTTATCAGTATACTTATTGAAAAATACAGGATTAAAGCCATGCCAAAGCTATAATTCTATACATTAGTTTACATATATAAAGATGCTTTCTCAACATCAAGTTTTGAGAAATTTGTGAAACCTCCTAATTTGTAAATCAACATCAACAATCTAATCAAAATAAAAATTTGGAAGACAATCACTTTGTCACCATCAGTCAATATGTCTGAATTCTACTCTTTTACATGTTGATGTATTTAGTCTTGAGACCAAAATTATATTTTTCAATAGAAATTGTTTAATATAAATTATTTTAACAGATACACTCTAACCCTAATAGATGTTTTTTAGTTAATTCTCTGGGGAAAAAAGCTAATGGAACAAGCTAGATTTTCTAGATATGAACGCATATCTAGATGGCATATGCAATGGTGGCATAAACACGACTTGTTGTGTGGATTTTGATGTCAAGACCAGGCTTACATCTAAGCTGTACTCTTGCTTTTTATTTGACCTTGAAGTCACTTAATCTGTCCTGGGACCTTAGTTTCTTAAACTTCAAAATGAAAGCATCCCTCATCATTATTGTTGATGTCCATGAAGATATTTTCTAAAATGTAACTTCTTATAAAATATTACTTACCATTTAATATTTTTTATTTTACTGCTATTTAATGAATGTGAAAATGACAAGGAAAAGAAATCAGTCTTCGATGTATCATTTTCTACAATTTCAATTATGTAGAGTCTTGTTCTATGATAAAAAGTCTTTTCTTAAAAGAAGTTTTTTAAAGTCTTTTTTTATACATTTTGCCTTTCTGACAGTTGCTTCTGCAATTCTCACAGCCCTTATTTCTATATTTTCAAGAGAGAAAATCCATCAAGGTGATCAGAAAAAATGTCAAACATGGTCAAAATGTTGACCATTATCAGCACATTGCAGATTTCTGACTATGCCACTATCACAAGAAAGCAAGTAACGGCAAACTGTTATCAAATTACTGATCGGGATTTAATAGAAATTAATTGTACTTCAAATACAGATTTGTGATCTACCATCCCAGCTTTTATAACTTCTATAAAGCAGCATTGCATGTAATGTAGCATTTTATGTAATATAACATGTATTACAAATTAGTAGATTTTGAAACCAGGGCTTCTCTTTTGTCTTTCCAGATGTTCTTTTTTTTGTTGTTTTTTTTCAACAGCTTTACTGAGATATCTTTGACATAGAAAATTGCATATATTCAAGGTGTATTAAGTGATCTTGTGATATATGCATATGCTATGAAAAGATCACAACAATCAAATTACCATGTTCGTTACCGCTAACAGCATTTTGTACATTTACATATGTGTATTGATAATATTGATAATGTGTATTTGATAATATTAAATATAGATAATACTTAATTTGTGATCTATTCTCTAGTAAATTTCGAGTATACAATAGAATTTCATTAACCCTCATTACCAGACTGTTCACTACATTTTCAGAACTTATTCATCTTGCATAACTGACAGTTTGAACCTTTTGACCAGTATCACCCCATTCTCCCTCACCCAGTCCCGTACCTCTGTTTGTATGAGTGATCAAATCATCATAGGAATTTTTCAGTTTAACTGAATTAAGCATGGAAGAAGATATTTATAGCTTTTGTACCAAAGAGACCGATAATTAAGCAATTTCTATCTAAAAATATTGTATTTCTTTTTTACACAGAGAAACATGTAATCTAAATGTCAAGAAATGTGCCTCTTTTTGTTTGTTTATCCCACAATCCTCATTACTTAGCACAAAACTTGACATGTGATATGATTTAGTAGGGCTCTGTGACATAGTATATTGGGTTGGTGCAAAAGTAGTTGTGGTTTGTACCATTAAAATAGATGGCAAAAACCACAGTTACATTTGCATAAACCTAGATTTAGAAACACAGACTTTGTCATCAGATGACATGGGTTTAGCTGTATGATTTGCAGCAACCTACGTATATTCTTAAAGCCTCAAATTTATCAAATATAAGAGATAAGTAATAATATTATATTCCTGGTGTATTATTATGAGGATTAAATAAGATAATGTCTTATTTAAGACATTATCTTAAATAAGAAAGTGCTTACTCTGCACCTTGTACATAGTAATCTGTAAATAATTTTTACTATTATAATGCTAGTTAGCATCAACAAAGTGCACAATTCTTTTAATTTATATAGGCCTTGTATTAGTTATAATTAGGTACAGAATTAGTTTTAACAGTGGCTTATAGAAGAAAGGATTGTTTGTTCACTCTTATTTTCTTTGACCAACACTTCGGAGGTAGACTATCCAGAACTGCATGATGCTCCCTAATGTTTCGACTCGGATACCTTTTGTGCAGGCTTCATTCCTCAAATCAATGTTTTGTTTAGGATGGCTATAAATATTTTTGTAAATACTTATTTAAGTTTTTTTTTAATTGAATAAATACCTAGGAATGTGATTGCTGGGTCATATGATATGTTTATATTTAAGTTTATAATAATATTCTAATAAAAACCAAAAGATAACACTTCATATATTCTAGGATGGCTAAAATTTAAAAGACAGACAATAGCAAGTATTAGTGAGGTTATGGCGAAATTGGAATCTTACTATATTGCTGGTAGGAATGTAAAATGGTGCTGCTATTTTAGAAAGTCTAACAGTTTCTCAAAATTTTATACATAAAGCTACATATGATTCATCAAATTAACTCTTAGAGTTTTATCTGAGAGAAGTGAAAGCATATATTTACCTAAGGACTTGTACATTAATAGTTTTAGCCATATTATTCATAATAACTAGCAAGTAAAATCAAGGTACTGTTATCATTCTTCACAGAACTAGGAAAAACAATCCTAAAACTCATATGGAACAAAATAGACCACATCTCCAAGGCAAGAAGAACAAATCTGGAGGCATCATGTTACCCGACTTCAAACTATACTACAAGGCAATAGTTGCCAAAACAACATGGTCCTGGTATAAAAATAGGTACGTAGACCAATGAAACAGAATAGAACCCAGAAAGAAACACAAATGCTTACAGTCAACTGATCTTTGACAAAAACATAAAGTGGGGAAAGGACACCCTATTAAACAAATGGTGCTGGGATAATTGTCAAGCCACAACAAAACTGGATCCTCATCTCTCACCTTACACAAAAATCAACTCAAAATGGATCAAATACTTAAATGTAAGATCTGACACCATAAACATTCTACAAGATAACATTAAAAAAAACTCTTGTAGACATTGGTTTAAGCAAAAAGTTTATGACGGTGAACCCAAAAGCAAATGTAACAAAAACAAAAATAAATAGATGAGACCTAATTAAACTGAAAAAGCTTCACACAGCAAAAGAAATAAACAGCAGAGTAAACAACCCTCAGAGCAGGAGAAAATATTCATAAACTATGCATGCAACAAAGGACTAATATCCAGAATCTACAAGGAACTAAAACAAATCAGCAAGAAAAAAGCAAATAATCTGATCCAAAACTGGGCAAAGAAAATGAATAGAGAATTCTCGAAAGAAGATATACAAATGTCCAACAAATATATGAAAAAATTCTCAATGTCATTAATTGTTAGGGAAATGCAAATTAAAACCACAGTGAGATACTACTTTACTCCTGCAAGAATGGCCATAATTGAAAAACCAAAAAATAATAGACAACATGGATGTGGTGAAAAGAGTACGTTTTTACACTGTTGCTGGGAAGGTAGACTAGTGCAACCTTTATGGAAAACAGTATGGAAATTCCTTAAAAAACTAAAAGTGGAACTCCTGTCTCATCCAGCAATCCTACTTCTGAGTGTCTACTTGCAGCAAAACAAAGTCATTATATGAAAAAGACACTGGTGTACAAATGCTTAAGGATTTTATGTCAGAATCTTATTCTGCCACCCAAGGTACTGGAGTACAGTGGCACAATCTCAGTCACTGTAACCTCTACCTCCTGGGTTCAAGTGATTTGTAATTGTAAAAATTTGGAACCAATCTAAATGCCCATCAACCAACAAGTGAATAAAGAAAGTGCGATACTACTTGGCCATAAAAAGAAGTGAAATAATAGCATTCACAGCAACCTGGATGGAGGCGGAGACCATTATTCTGAGTGAAGTAACTCAGGAATGGAAAACCAAATATTGTGTGTTCTCACTTATAAGTGGGAGCTAAGTTATGAGGACTCTAAGGCATAAGAATGATATACTGAAATTTAGGGAATTGGCGGAAAGGGTGGGAGAGGGGTGAGGGATAAAGACTACACATTGAGTAGAGTGAAAAGTACCCAGGTGCACCAAAATCTGAGAAATCACCACTTAAGAACTTTTTCATGTAACCACAAATTACCTGTTCCCCCAAGACTATTGAAATAAAATTTAAAAAACAAACACAGAGCCTCAAAAATAAAAATTAAAATTAAAACAGCATGCCAGTTCCTCAAACACTTAAAAACAGAATTACTATACAATCCAATTCAATTTCTGAATATAGACTAGAAAGAATTTCAAAAGAATATCTATATACCAATGTTCACACCAGAATTATTTGCAATAGCTAAAATGTGTAAGTAACCCATGTCTATCATACACAGATGAATTTATAAGAACAATGTGATACATACTTACAAAAGAAGGATATTCTGGCCAAGAGCGGTGGCTCATGCCTGTAATCCCAGCACTTTGGGAGACCGAGACTGATGGATCAGTTGAGGTCAGGAGTTCAAGACCAGCCTGGCCAACATGGTGAAACCCCGTATCTCCTAAATATACAAAAATTAGCCTAATGTGGTGGTGCATGCCTATAGTCCCAACTACTCAGGAGACTGAGGTGGGAGAATCGCTTGAACTCAAGAGGTAGAGGTTACAGTGAGCCGAGATTGTGCCACTGTACTCTAGCTTGGGTGGCAGAACAAGATTCAAGATTTCCTCTAAAAAAGGAAAATCTGACATATGCTAAGACACGAATTAACCTCGAGGACATTACACTTAAGTGAAATAGGCCAGCCATAAAAAGGCAAATACTATGTGATTCAACATACATAATGTTCTGGAAGATTCAAAGTAATAGAAACAGAAAGACTGGTCATTCCCAACATTTAGGAGAAGGAGGAAATAGATGAAAGGAGCTCTGGAAATGGATAATGGTGATGATTAGACAACATTATGAACTTATCACTGAACTGTACAATTAATAATGGTTAAGATGCCACATATTCTGTTATGTGTTTTAGCAAATAATAAATGTTAGAATACATATTTAAGCAACTTACGCACTAAAGAAGTAATAATAATGAGCATTTAAAATATTTAATTTATACTATGTATTATATTATTAGTATACACGCACACACACATACAAATAATGTAGTGTTAGAAGTTAGTTGATTTTTATTGATAGGATCTAAGATTGTTGAAACATAGATAAATACTAAAAAAACCTATTTTGATTCTAATGATGTAGTAAAATACCCCACAATTAATTTACAAGAAAAACTTGTAAAGATATAAATATAATGCCGAATAAAATTTGTAGAGAGTTTTGAATATCAGTTAAACTGAGTAGTTAACAATTAGAGAGAGAATAAACATTTTTAAATGGAAACCATTTTTAACAATATTTTGTAAACATTCCAAAGTAGCAGCATGTAGATTTAATAAATACAGATTGATTGTCACATATTGGAGTGACCTTCCTCAGATAACCTTTTTCCTATCTCTGATTGCAAAATCTCAATTATGCATTGCACTTTATGTGATTGTTGAGAAAATTATTTCTCATTAAGCAATGCTGTGTATAAACTATAGTCATACAAACTATGAAGATATCAAAAAGCCTTATATTTAAGCAATATTATTAATTGTAATGTATTTTATTTTATTTCTTTACCAAAAATTATAATGCAATAAGTATCTTGTCCAAATTTCTAGGGAATGCTATCCTGAATTAGATGAACTCAGTGCTTGTTCCTCATGGTGCTTCATTGAACCCACTGGCATGTGTATAAGTTGTTGAACTAGATTGTATTTATTTCTTGGATTGTTTTAATTTTTGCTTCATTTTGTAAAAGGATCAACAATTCATAAATTTTGAATAATGTTAATACATTTTATTTTTTATTTTTAAAATATTTTCCTAGAATCTATTATTATTATTTTGTCCCTTAAGTTCTTTACCAAGTAAGGATGTGGGTTTCTTTTCCCCCACACAGAAGCAAACTCATGCAGGCTTTAGCTCCTAAATGCTTTGCCTTAAAATCTTTCTCAATAATTCAGGAGAAAAAAATAGCCCTGTAAGTACCATTCATTCTGTTAAAAGCTGGTGAGACAAAGAGTATTCAGGTATTATTTTACTTTCAGATGAAAAATAACATGCAAAATGTTTTCTTCAGGTTTGCATAATTCCATTACAATTCAAATTTTTTTAAAAACTTAAAGATATGGAGATATAGTCAGTGCACTTAAGTCTCCTTCTTCTTATATTTATCATAGTCAGTTAAAGAGTCATAAATACTATCTTGGACACAGTACTGATGTTACCAAAGTGAATGATGGGAATAGCTTAGAACTCAAGATACAGAAACTACATTAAAGAGTATTAGGAGCAAATGATCAATCTTTTATGTGAGGAAAAGTTTAAGTTGAAGATGATGCATGACTTTGTTTGGAACATATAAAAAATTACGAATTTGAACTATGTTACTCAAGTCTTACTATTCCTGTTTCAAAACTCTTTTGATACATATTGTATTTTCTCCCAAGTATCAGCTGTATATTCCTTCATTGTCTTATAACAGAATCATATTTGGGAATGTCAATTATTATTTAGCACCTGTTGTAGGGACAAAGAAGTCTGTGTTGAGTTTTGGATTCAATAGATCTGAAAGACAACCACCTGGTTCCATTCATTCAGTTATTTCACTGCCTTAAGCAATCTACTTGAGAGTGTTTATATCTACTATAATCAAAATTTCAAACTTCTCATTATAGTATTTTCATAGGCATAAATAAGTTAAACTATATACACTACTTAAGGGAATTTGAGTTGCTTATATTCATTTTAAAGTAGCCTGAAACTTAAGTAAATTATTAATTTAAATATTAAATATTAAACAGAATTTTTACTAAAATATTTAGGACCTGCTTTAGTCCATTGTGCTGCTACAACAAAATGCTTGAAGCTGGGTAAAGAAGAGAAATTTATTTTCTCACAGATCTGGAGACTGGGAAGTCCCAGATCGAGGTGCCAGCAGGTTCAGTTGTCTGGTGAGGGCTGGAGTTTCCAGAGAGGAGGAAGGCTGTATATTTGAATCGTCAAAGACAGATGGGCAAGTGGGCTCAACTCTGTGTGAAGCCCCTTTTATAAAGACCTAATTCGATTCACGAGGAATGGATGAATAGCGTAATTACCTGTTAAAGGCCCCACCTCTTAACACCATCACGTCACAAGTTAACATTAAGTAAGATATGGTTCCAATTATGCTTTACATGTGTCCACTCCATCTGGGGACACATTGTGAAGAAGCCATGTGACTCTTTCCTTATTGTGTTTCCTTAATGTGTTTCCCTTCCCTTATTGTCATAATATTTTGCTCTGTGGAAGATGGAATAGTTAGCTTCTTAGACTTGCCATTATAAAGTTTCTTTGTCACCTACAGAAAGCTGCCACAAACCTGACACATTGAACGTCTAGCAGGTCAGTTCAAATGCATCCCAGAAATAAACATTTCTTTACCAATCCTCCCTCTTCTGGCTCCCAAATTTTAAGAAAATTCGCAATTAAAAAACTTTAAAAAATAACATCTGTATAGACCCTATAGACCAACAAATATTAAAAAGATAATACATGTATATTACACTTTGCTACTACACTTGAACAAATTCACTGAAAAACATTACTTAGCAAGAACAGACACAAATATTAGATTATTTTAGTTTATATATCTATTAAATAAATCAAATCTTTAAGTGAAAACCTTCCCATAAAGTTTTCCAAATATTAAAAAATTAACTCTTTAAAGAAAAAAACAAATTTTAAGGAAAATGCAGTTTTTCTAACTTGTTTTAAGAGGACCACAAGTATTGAAAATAATCCTAATAAAGATATTAAAAATAAAAAGCAGAGCACATTTCTTTCATTTAAAAGGAAGCAAAGAAACAATTTTTTGAAAAAGCAAATCAAATCCAACAATAAATATAGAAAGAAGAATAAAGCAAGACTGAGCGGGGATTATTCCAGGAATGCAAGGTTGGTTTAAGTTCCAAAAATCAGAAAAATGCTAAATGCTCATCATCACATAGAAAAAAAAAAGTTTAAAAATGTTAAAAATCACCACTTCTCTCTTTAAAAAAAAAAAAAGAAAACAAAATTAAGAGGGACACTCGTTTATGAAATAAAAGGGCATACATAATATTTAATATTAAAATATTAAAAGCTTCCTTCTAAGACTGTGAATAAGACAATGGTTTCTGCATTATTGCTTATATTTTCCACGGTGCTGAAAACCCTAACCAGTTCCAGAGAAAGCAAATACAATTAAATATATAAGGAATTGTGTCTAAAGAAATAAAATCATTATTTACAACTCACATGATTACATATACAGAATACTCAATAGTAGCTACAGAATAACTTTTAGAATTACTAAGTGAATTAGAAGTGTTGAATACAAGGCCAATACTTATTAAAAACCTATTTCTAAAAATAAGAAATAAGGAAAAATTATAATATCAACAACACAAAAATCAGAGATACAAGAGGTCTAAAGGAAACTATAAAGTATTTATGAAAAAAATAAAGAAGACCTGTATTCATACTTTATAATACTTGATAATGTGAAAATGTCTATTCTCCCTCCACAGATTTATAGATTTAAAACAATCAAAAATCAAAATCTATGAGGTGTTTTTGAGTATGTGTGTACACAAACTATATTAATGCCTTTCTATAATTTTCTAGTTATTTAATACTGTAAATACTGTGTAACAAACTACCACAAAGTTGATGTTCTACATGTCATGGTTTGGATTGTAAGGACTTTCAATAGGACATAACTGTTTGATTCTATTGTGACAGGGTCAAAAGTAACCCCAAGCCCACACACAATCAATGGCAAGATGAAATAGTGTACAGATCTTACTGAGAGAAATGTGTAAGAATACTTAACCACTTTTAAATCACAGAAGCTCAAACTGTGGCCATGTGTTTAACATTTCTCCCTTACACAAAATGTACTCTCTTCTCCTATGGCCCCCAAGCCTTCACTCTCTTATATAATTAAATACAGGATTTTATTATTTAAATCGAGTTGATTTAGACTCTCCAGGGGTGCTTCCTCACATACAATTCCTGTTTATGTAAAAAGAAATTAGGTGAATTGATTCCTGTTTATGTGAAACAAATTAGGTGAATTTTTTCCTTTCATACAATCAACATATAATGACAAGAGAGAGACATGAAAATTACAACAGGTATTCTGAATCCAAAAGGAAGAATATGAAGGTACATAGCAATCATGGATCTGTGGTAATTCAGAAATCTACTTCATTTGATATTACAGTTTCTTGATTGGGACACAGTACTACTCCCCATGGCTCTTATCCCTGTCTCATGAGTTACTCTTAATTTTACTAATAAGTTACTCTTAATATTACTAAAATTACTAATAATTTTACTAATAAGTCTTAATTTTACTAATAAACTAATATGTTTACAGCAGCTGAGTATTATTCTCAGTCTGTTTACTTCCTGTGGAAATAAACCAAGGTTACAAAGACCTCTTTTCATTTTAAACTATCTCTGCATTTTGCATCTAATCTGAGATAATGGCTTTAAAATGTCAGTTGGTTTCCTGTGTATCAAATTCATCCAATTAGACAAAAACCAAACCACTTGTTTTAAGATAGTAACTTCTCTAGCTTTACTTGTAAGACCTGATATCTTGGGATCATAAAATCTTTCTTTGTAAAAGCATTTCATATTGGAATGGAAGCATGATTTGACAAATCTTAACCCATTTATGCCCAGTTTTCCATTATTGGAACACCAAGCTTGTGGAAGTTATTTATATTCTGCTGCTCAAGGTAATTTCCAAGGTCTGATTTTTCACCAAAAAAAAAAAAAAAATTTGCAACCTCTGGCATAAATCGGTTAATGACCCACTTGTGCAGCAGAGTCTAAGAGGCATTCACTTTGTATTTTTAGAAGCCTTACTAAGCAAATTCTTGTATCATTTTTGTGATCTGATGAAAGGATCTTATAGCCACATCCTTGAAATTTGTATTCTCAGGCTATGGTTTACTAGTTGAGCCTTTGATTTGATTTCTGGCATGTATTCATTTATAACTTTAAGAGTCTTTTTCTGTTAGAAACTAGGAATATGCAACAATTTTATTTTCAAACCCAGCATGTCTTGGGGCCTTTATAATGGCTCAAAATTCTGCCAAAAACAGGACAGTTTTTTCTTTATCTCATTATTATCTTGTAATTCATCATAAATGTCAAGAAAGAGTATGGAACTTGCAATATTATGCCTGCAAATATCCCTGGGCAACCCTCAGAGATCATTAGTTACTCTTTCTATGTTCCTGATTACATGTTGCTTCCTTCTTGCCTGTAATAACATTTTCCTCACTGCCTTTACATTTCTCTTTAATAATCCCCTTGAAGCTCTTCCACCATTCAGTGACAGTCTCCCAGGGCCCTTTTCAGCTTCTCCCTTACCCACCAGGAGGAAGGAAATAAATATCCCACTCTGCATGAGGAATGTCAGCGCACTTGTGGCCATGTTTCTTCTGCAGTACATGGCAATGATACAAGCACAAGAGAGAAAGCCCTACCGTAAAGCACATATGGAATGTCAGTTGAATCATACCACTTTTACTAATATCTCTTTCCCTGATTCCAAAGTCAAGGGGCAGGAAAGTGCACCCTTCCATCAATAGGAAGAAGTGAAATGTTATAGGGTAAAGATCAAGACGGATTCATATTTGTGGTCAGCTACGCTGTCTATCATCACCTGGCTGTATTTGAGAGTTAATTTGATTGTGTTTCCAAGTATATGGCCAAGGTTCTACTTGATTTGAAGGGAAATGTTTTGGCAAAGTTCAAACAAGTCCACAGAGGTTTTGATAAAAGAGCTCCCAATCCTAAAATATAATTAGTTTCTTTTCCTCTGCCTTCACATTAAAGACTATTCAAAATGTCCTTTCATAGTAACAAGGCAGCAGACTAGCAGGCATTTCAGTACCTGCCTGTGTTGAATGGGAAAGTCTTTGGGTCAGATTCCAGAGTGGGATACCTCTGGCTTTTAATTGAATCTGGGTCCTGTCCTGCTATTTTTTTTAATCAAATATACCTACTCTGTTGGAAGAGAAAATTGAGACGGAAGGAGAAACCCTGGGAGGGAGCAACAGTTCTTTAAAATGGGTTTTCATAGTTCAACTTTACTTTTTTAAGGTTTCATATTAATTCAACTATCATGTCATCTTAAATAGAAAAAAATTTTATCCATAAAGTGAGGTTTCCTTTTGCCAGAGGGAGGCAAGAATAGAAACAGAACAATTTGTAGTGATTGTTTTTTAAACTTAAGAGACGTATATTTGGACATATACATAGTACCCAAATATATACCATGATGTTCAGGAGAAAAAAAACTTTGAAATTATATGTATATTGTACATATAATTATATATATATTGTACATATAATCATATGTATATTGTACATATAATCATATGTATATTGTACATATAATTATGGAGTTTTTCAATTAGGAAATAGAAAATCACACTCCTAGAAAGCTTTGAATTTAAACCAATTATGTACTATAGTATATCTAGTTTCTTAAAGTACCTTTAATTGTTAATATGCTACCATTAGTCCTTAAGCATGTAATTAGTATTCTACTAGCAGCTTAATGTTATTTGGCATTTGTTACTAATGAATAGATGTTTAATTAAAGTCAAGTTATTCCATGGCAACCACACAGCTGACATTTTCTAATTTCTCTATGAATAGACTCAGCTTTCCATATCCTACCAGGAGCCTTTAATCTTTATTGTGACAGCCATTAAATTTATATCAATATATGGTAAGTGGCATTATAGCTTATTTTATTAGCAGTATTTTTGTTGTATAAGTAAAATATTTCAAATATTAAATATTTTAGATTATAAATTATTTCTTTTAACCCTGAGAAGTAATGAATATCATTTGTGCTGTTTTTTTCTCTTAATTCATAAACCAGAGCTACCCTAAAGAAAGAAAAACTGAATTCTATACTTATAAATGAATAAAAGTATGTCAAGATTATATCATCACTTCTAAAAACAAATTTAGAAGCTAAAATAATATACCACAGAAAAAACATTCACTTGAATCTGACACAAATAAATCTGTGAATAAATAATTCCTGAAAATGTTCTTCTCACAAAGGAGAAATATCAGTTACCTGTCAAAGGGCAGGGCTGACCTTTGTGTGGTCATAGAATTTTCATATTCTATGAGTATAACTGACATAAGTTGAAAATCTAGAGGAATAGGAATGCAATGATTTCAAGCTTTTATGTTTATCCTTACTTTCTTTCAATTTATTCCTCATTTCCTGATGGATATTATTATTTATAAATGTCTAGTATTAAGACTGACATGAAATATGAAAACTTCTTGGGGGCATAGACATTTTTAAATGATAGTCACTATCATTACTATTTTAGTCATTACAGGAATTTTGCATCAAGCAAGGCATACTGGTTTCCCGATATATTTTACCTATTCTTTAACCCTTGTAACTTTACATATCCTTTAACCCTTGTTACATCTGGGAATGCCACATTCCCAGATGTAACAGAATAATTATACACATATAATTTATTCTGATCAAGAAGCAAATAGAATAAAATTACAAGTCAGTCTCAAGGATTTTTTTCATTATTCTTGAATGAAAATTAGACACATCATGATGTATTCCACAAACAGGCATGGTTACAATGTGTCAATTAAAGATAAATTTAAAAATTTAAAGGATTTAATAAGTTCCATTTTTAAAGTCTGCACTTTTACCCCATCTCCAAGAAACCACACCCAAAAAACAACAAAATTCTTCCAGATCTAAAATGTAAAAGAAATGGGTCGGGAAGAGGATATGTAACTCTGAAAACATTAGTAGATGTTCTAAAATAAATTGTCCTTGAAAATACTTTCTTCTGGCTTTTGTACAGTGTTATTATCTCTTGTAGTCCTAATTGACTTGTTTATGATCACACTATGATAATTTTCAAGTTCTAGATAGTTTTTCTCAGAATTTACTTTAGTATCTACCATTTTTTACATTTTGATGCATCAGTTAAACATTGTATCATCCTACTGCGTGCCAAAAGTGGTAATCATTAAGGACATTGCACAAAGTCCATTGTAAGAGATTAAAAACACAAAACATTAATATGTATTTGTTATCTATATATCATGTAAAAATTTCTTTGTATATATAGAAAATAATAAGTGAGTGGAGTTATCTGGATTTTTGCCAAGGACAATTTAATAAGAAAGAAAGTTTTGAGGGTGGATTTTCAAGATAGGTGCAAGAAACGACATAGAAAACCCTTCGTTATTTAGTGCAGCACACATTCACATAAACACAAAAAACTTTTTCTGCATTATTTCGATATTTTTGAAAGTAAATAATTTCTTTTCCATATCTTCTTTATTAAACTATAATCCAAAGTATTAAAATTCATTTTAAAATAGCCAGACAATATAAAGAAAGGAATACTTTTTCCTGCATCAATTCCTATTGGATTTTTAAAAACATAACCCCCTGCAGGACCATGTAACTTCAATCCAGGATAAGACGTGTGTGTGTGTGTGTGTGTGTGTGTGTGTATGTGTATGCAGGTGATTGTGCATGTGTGCATATGGTGTATATGTGTATGTACTTAGCAAGGGTATGTTTATATATATCAGAATAGTCCCTAAAAGGATGTGAGATAATAGGCAACTGAACTAGTGAACTAGGGCAGTCACACCAAAGACAAGTGCCCTGAAGAAAACTTTATACATCCTCGTCCTTTAAATGATCTTTGGAATACCATTAAAGACAAAAAGATAATATTGAGCTATAATAATGTTCACAATAGAAGCCCCAATAGTTCTCTTATAGAATCAGAATTATATATATTGTTTCTGGGGATAGATATCTGTTTTCATATCATAGAACTCATTACGTGATTTCAAATGAATGTTCTTTATAGTCATTTAAATGCATGAAAAGCAAATTCATACCTCTAGGTAGATGTTACAAATCTTGAGACATGATGAAAATGCCAATAATTTTCTCTTACACAGTGATAATAAGGGGAAAAAGGTGATTCTTGGAAGATAAGTGCCACTTTGGCACCTAAGTTTAACTTGGGTGCCAGAAAGCAGAAGAAAATATCTAGAACATTCTATTAAAATATCTACTTTTCCCACCAATCTTCAGGAATGCATATTTTTGTCTTAAGTAGTCTGTATTCTTCTGTCTTCATTTTATGTATTTGTCTAATATGATCAAGGTCAATTGCCACCTGCACAACATGATATAGTTATCAATAAGTTTTTGGAGCCTGGTGTAGCAAAGGCACTGGCAGTTTGGGGAGTAGAGTTCCTATGAAGAACGCCACATTCCCAGATGGCTAAGAGCATTTGAAACATGTGTCCACATTCAGCAGAATTTTAGACCTATTAAAGTTTGCAAAGGACTGCTGTAAAAGTATTTGCTTTAAATCATGTAGAAATACTGCAAGTCTGTGCAAATCATTTCTCTATAAAAGAGATACGTTATAGTGATAGTGTAAATAAAATGGAAAATTTTTAAGACAATTTTTTACATAGTTTTCCACAGTATCACAATTTATACCATTTTAGATATTATTTAACTCTCCTCCAAACAGGTTAGCAAACACATAATCCCTTGAAGTATTATCCTCTAGCCAGCAAAGTTAAATACTTCATCTTCACACAGGATGAATATTATGCTTAAAAGTCGACTCAGAAAGCATTTCAATGACAAAGATTTACCCAGCGTCTTCTCCAGTTAAAATGGTGTCTGCTTGTTATAAACATTGCATTGTATAATCCTTAAAATCTTTCTCTCTCCCTCCTTCCTCTCCTCCTTCTTTCTCTCTGTTTTCTCTTCTGTCTCTCTTCCTGTCTCGTCCCTTCTTTTCTTTCTCACTTTTTAGAATATTAACTAACACAAAACAACTATCACTACTCTAGTTGTTCCCAAAGTGTAGCTTTCTGAATGTTTGAGTTAAGAAGTTATGTAGAATCAGGCTTAACAAGATTTAATGAAGGGAAAAATATTATTTTCTCTAAGACTAGATTTTGTAAAGTTACTTTTCCATATATACTTCTAATCATATTCTTATGTTTTATTAAAAAAGAACATTCTTCCAGAAAAAAGTCCAAGATTTTCCAGGAAAGGAGTTCTTACAGTATATTGTAATTCTACTGTCATTTTATATTTCTAAAATAATATCTTGTTAACTTCTTAACAAGGGACAGGCATTTATTAAAAAAGAGAGTTCTGGATATATGATTCACACAAAGAGACTGAGATTTACTTCTGATATTTAGAAAGTGGCAGAGCAATGTAAATAAAATATGCCTATGAACTTAGTGTTTTGCTAAAAAGTTTTTGCCAAAGATGCTAAAGTTAACTTTCCATATAAGGCTGTATTGGAGCTTTTCACATGTTGAAGTGGTGAGAAACCACAGATCAAAGGTTTTCCTCACTATTACATTCTCGGCTGCCATTTTACAGCAAACATTTGGTAATGTTCTTTGGCACGGAAGTTCAAAAAGGTATATGTCTTCAGTTTTATGTAATGAGGAAGAAAAAGAATGCAATATATATTGCAATAATATATACTCGTATGTAAACATTTATCATCAGAGTGAATGTGGATGGCAGTGGCACTTCACTGACTTCACAGTTTCATAAATCTGCTTTAATTATTTGTGGTGTGGTCTAGAAATTGGAATTTTACAGCTTTCCAGATGATTGTGATGTACAGCTAATGCTGAAACCACTGGTAAAATATACGTAGAATTTACTTGAACGTGAGAGCCACAAAAACAACTCGTACAGTTTAGACTTTATTGATGACCCTAATGAGATAAGTTTTGCTATATCAATGATACATTTATCTAAAATGATGAACATCTCTCAAAGATTTTTTTGGAAATCTTCCCTTGATTTATTTGACAATATGCATCTGCATGTTAAAACTGTTCAATAAAGTCTATATGTTTATATGTAAAAATATGTGGGTTTTTTTTTCTTTTTTTTTTCCGACAGTTTCACTCTGTCACCCAGGATGGAGTGCAGTGGTGTGAGCTCAGCTCACTGCAACTTCCGCCTCCCTGGTTCAAGCAATTCTCTTGCATCAGCCTCTCGAGCAGCTTGGATTACAGGTGCCCACTGCTATGCCCAGCTGATTTTTTGTGTTTTTAGTAGAAATGGAGTTTCACCATGTTGGCCAGGCTGGTCTTGAACTCCTGACCTCATGATTCACCCACCTTGGCCTCCCAGAGTGCTGGCATTACAGGCGTGAGTCACCGTGCACAGCTGTAAAAATATGTTTGATTATCATGTGATTATACACAGATGTGTCAGCATAAAGCTGGCAAGAACATCAGAAAATTGCAGAGAACACATTTTCCAACATGTCCAGCATTTCTGGTTTCCCTGACTATATCCCCAGTTATGGAGAAAAGCAGAGATGCCTTCATACCTTTGCAAACCCTCCTTAGGTAGTGTTGTTGAGAATTATAAAGAAAATCTATAGCATTAACGGAAAATACATGTTTTTCAGGAAGTAAGTTATCTGTGAAAAACATTTCTTCAGTTACATTTTGTCTTCTTGCCTCCACTAATATAAAAGTAAGCAATATATTTGCAGTTCTTCATTTTATATGCACCTAATTTATTTTCTGGCATTTACTTTGTCTGAATTAATGATGCTTTTAGGGATTCACTTTCCAGTTTAAGCTATATGATGACCACAAATTCATGTAAAATATACAGTTATATAAAAGTCTTATTTTATAGACTGCAATATGGAAGTTTCTTTGATTTTCAAATTTGCAGTTTAGATAAATCTATGCTACATCACTGACATACTTTATATGTATGTGTGTATATGTGTGCATCTGTATGTATGTATATATTACACATATATTTAGTTAATTTATATATAGTTAAAATATATACATATACTGTAAGAATATATATGAACACATTGCATACAATTTCAAAATTCTATATATATATATGACAATTCCCACTTTATTTTAGCAATGATAATTTCTTCAGTAATTAACATCATGTGGTTAATTGTCTCTTCAATATGGCTATGTTCCTAAGAAAATGAAAGAAACAATCTGGCACTTTATGATGCACGTGTGTATCCTTTCTCCATAGATAAAGGACAAGGACTAAAATAGATTGCACACTGAGATTCTAGCTTAAAATAAGTAATAGTGTTCAATAATTGATTTTTACTTTGGATTTGAGCCTCAACCATTGAAAATTAACTTATCAGGGAAAGAAAATATGTATTCAAATTAAAATAACATACTTTTGTAATTAGCAGGTCGCAGTCATTTCATAGTATTATTTGCTTATTTCCTTGTACATTAGTATTGCATCATGAGTACCTTCCTGGTGTATATTTTGATTTTTTATCTACTCTCCTTTTATAAATGCAAAGTAGCCTATCAGAAGTTCCCACTTTACAAAGAAAAGATTTGTTTGAAATTACTCACAAATAGTTTAACAAGCTAATCTGCTGGTTGGTCGATAGGTTGCTTAGTTTGCTGTTGCCTTATTTTTCTTCTGCTTAGAGCACTATTCATAATGTATGCTAAATGCTAACCTATTTAAGAGATTTGATTAAGCAATTTTTCTTTGGAAAAGTTAAGTTCTGATCAAAAAACTGAACTTAGAGATTGAAAAACTTAATTCTGTCAAAATGAAAATGATTTTTTTGGGGGGACAGGGGTTAGGGAAGGGGAAGGGCCAGGACTTGAAGTCAGACAGACACACTCAAACTCTGACTCAGGAATCTTGGCAAGTTTTATAGCAACTTATTCCTCATTTCCTCACCAGTGAATCAGGAATAATATCTGCTTTGTGGACTTTTTGTGAGATGACGGATAACTGAATGATCTTATACTTGTTCAATTCTCAAAAATGATAGCTATTAATATGATGTTCATATGCATCATTAATAGTATGTTTTATGAGAATGTACACATAAGCTTTAAAATTGCTATTTGAATATGAAATCTTATGGTTTGTGAATTTATATCTACGTATATTTTGTTTAGCTAATAATCCTTATTACAATTAAGTTTATAGATTTGTATCTCTATTTATTTTGCTTATCCTGTTACCCTTCCTAGAAGTATAATCTTACGGTTATTTAAAATAATGTATTATATAGAATATCACTATTTTAAAAATAATTCTTGGACAGATCATTGAGATCTTAAAGTATTCTTTAAACATTATTCAACCTTCATTCGTATAATATAAATTATATTCATATTATATAAATTGGAAGATTTTACCCATTTACATAGCTAAATGTTTATATTTTGTTATTAAACAACTACATATTGAGCATTTATATATGAAGAGTTTCATTCTAAAAATTTTTATATAAATTGGGAGGCAGATATTGAACAGCCAATAACAAAATTATTTCATTGAAACTAGGTAAATGCTAAGAAAGTAATGCAGAATGCTATTAGAACTTTATAATAGAAGATCTGACAATTTGGGGAGTATAGATAGGCTTTTTTGAGAACAGTGTTTATGAATTGAGCTCTGAATAATTCATAGGAATCAATGAGGTGAAATGTGACTGTCTTGAGAGGGGAAGTTCTAGGCAGAGGGAAAAGATGGACTTGAGGTAGAAAAATGAAAAGATTGAAGAGTTTCAAGGTATTGTAGTTGAGAAGCAGAGTGAAGTCTAGAGTTTACGAGAAGGGATTGTTGATTTTTCAGGCAGAGGAAATGTAGACTCTTGTAATATTAGAGATTTCTTTTTTCTTTATCTCCATTGCAATGCTGAGCATTGGATTATTTTAGGCAGGAAGATGAGGAATCAATGAAAACTGAAAGGATATTTTAGGTATAGTCAGAAGTAGAAAGATACCAGAAATATTTATAAATAAAGTTGATAGGTTTTAATGAGTGAAAAAAAAATTGGTGAGCTGACAAAGAGGGAAACACACCTGTGAAAAGCCAGTCTATATACTAAGGCTCTGTCTACTACTCCCTAGGTGTGAACCATCCCTTGGGTTGTAGAGCTACATCCATAGGTGCTATCATCTCCCTTCAGATGAAAAACCCAGGAGAAAGCCCCGAGCATGTTCTGGAAACAGGTTCCAGGCTGTCTGGACGGCTGGTAGCTGAAGCATGGTCTGGAAGTGGGTTTATGGCAGGTCCTCAGGGGGCATTTGCCTTTAGCCCACAGATGCTTTGCCCTGTGACAGGTGCAGAGCCACACAAAGCACCCCAACGTGAGGTGCATTCAAGCATGGTGCAAGTGGGGTTCTACTCTCATCTGGGCTATTTTAGTCATTCTTTGATAGGAAAGTGATATCACACTATGGGTTTGTATGCCGTTCCACAGAAGAGGTTGAGACATTTTCCAGGTTCATTGGTCTTTTGGATATTCTCCTTTGAGAAGTAGCTATTCAAGGTTTTGCACTCTTTTTTTCTAAGGGAATGCCTGATTTTTAATGAAATTATGCAAGTTTTTAATATATTCTGGATATAAGCCCTTTGTTGGTTATTAAAAATACCTTTTTCCACTCTGTGACTTTTTTTATTCTCTTAATGGCGCCATTTTAATGCAATCCAATTTAATGCAATTTGGAGCAACCGAGGGATTATCAGCTCTCACTAGCGTTTTTCTCAACAAAATTTTGAAAGATCCTTTTACTTACGAAATTGTATTTCTTTTCATATGGTTATTGAGAGCTTGCTTTTGATTTACCTTCGATACAAAAAGATCATATGGAAATTACATGCCTTAGATGAATATTATTTGAACAATCAAGTTTAACATATTCCTCCACCAGCTTTTTCCAGCAATTCCTCCATATGGTGTTGAATTGCTCTGAGTTTCTCTTAGGTGATAATGATTCTGCTTGTATCCATGTGCACTGCTTGCCAGTCTCAGCCTATGAATACCACATTCCTCTTCCACACATCACACACACATATTGATTTATGCATGTTTGTACACTCAAACACATGCTCACATCCACACAAACTCAAGCACACACTCATGCTCATACACAAGCTCATACATTATGCACACATGCTCACTCACACACGTCAACACACTCATACATATACATATACTCACACTTTCAAAAATGTATGCACATATAATTTTTCCCTCATTTAGATCAACTGAGGGATGATTGACTCTTGGTAATATTTTTCTCTTAACAAAATTTTGAAAGATCCCTTTACTTATAAAATCATACTAATTTTGAAAGTTGTTTCCATATAAAAATCTTTCCCATCACCCACTCTCTTGTTTATGCTGACATTGTCAGAGAAGAATGTCATTGTCATTATGACCAAAGAATTGGCTCTTTTTAAAAATATCCTTGCTCAGAGGCACAGAATATTATTTGGACGTTAACTGGAAGGTGAGACAACTCTTACATTTTCAATGTGTTAGAAATGGGTAAAATTTAATTCTGAAGGCCATTCAAGTTATATTATGGGTTAGATTACTTTCTGACCTGTCCGTTTGGGAATTGAATAACATTTTGAAACATGTTTTATAAAGAAAAATGGGTCATAATTTCCAAAAAAGTAAATTAAAAGTAGACTATTTAATATAGAAATATATCTGTCCAAAAATAAACTAACTATGGTCTCAGAAGTATTCATTAAATAGTTAGTAAGCCAATTGTTTTGTCATCCAACCTGGAGATTAAGTGTCAAGCTAGTATTTAAATTGCAAACAACCATTTCTTATGAGTCCAAATGATGATGAAGGGAAGTAATGATGCAGAAGGTGAAAGGGATATGAAAACATGGCATACGCTTTCTGAACTTGAGAAAAGACAGATTCCAATTTCCCACTCTTAAAATATCCGCTGTGTTCATATCTCTGCATAGCCTCTTGAATTTACTATACGGATTTCATGACAGGTGTAAACTGCAAGGTTAAACAGGGGCAACAATTTGGCCTGTATTTCATGTTAGATTGTTCCTAGAATGTTTGCCTTTGTTCTGTTGTTTGCCTCTGGTTAAGAGCTGCGCCTTTGAGGTTCACCAAGATATGCCCTGGAGTCTGTTGTCCTTCCAACTTATCACCTGACAGCACTGATTGTACAGTGTACAGTGTAGTTATAAGTCAAAGGTAGCTTTTGGGATATGTGCTCTAATGAAGGAACCATCTAAAATTAGGACTTAAATAATAAAGGGTTCAGGGACATGGAGGCTGGTATTTGTTGCGCATTTTAATTGCAGAACTTTGCAGCTAATTGGAGGGTAACTAAACCCCTTGGACACGTTTCAAGTCATGTCAGTGGGCTTTTTTTTTTTTTTTTTTCCTCCCCAAGGAAACTGATAGGACAGACAGCTTAGGGCTGCTTTTTTCTATCTTAATTACCACATTGAATTGTGCTAATACAGATTTACTATGGAGACATGTTCTATGATTATAACCAGGCAAACATTGTTGGCATTTGTTTTCACTCTATGAGCATCAGACTGTAATTCAACATTTTAAAATAAGTTTTGATTTAAAGGTAAATTCAAAATATTTTAAAAGAAGTAAAATACTATTTATGTATGCACTTGGTTCAAAATTACAGAATATTGACACTATTTTAAAATCTATAAATTAAAACTCACAAGTTACTTCAAAGATTGTATTTGCGTTTTTGTCAGGTTTCAATATTCAGTTGATTCTAAGCCATGATATAATAAATTCAGCTTATAAAGACATACTCCAGACAGACTGCACAAAATTTTTAAGTAATAGAGATAAGAAATAAAAAAATAAATAAGAAAAAAAAACAGTTTAACTCTCAGGAGCATTGCGAATTTATCTATAAAATAGAGTTTCAGTGAAGAAATTGTATAAGTTTCTTTTGCCACAGTTGAAATTCCTGAGGCATTTTGTAAAATAATTTGCAAAGCAGATCACTAAACTTTATGAGTTTGATGCATGAAAAACAAAAGCAACAGATTTCTTGGGTGAAAACTTTAATTATAAGATTAATTTATATTTTAGGATTGAAGAATATTTTAGACTGATTTTGTGTAAAAATGTTCAAAATTTTTAACTCATAAGTGTTTTTCATTTATAATACTTTGTGTCCATTGTAAAAGAAAGATGTTTTAGCTTTGAATTTGAGTAAGATAATTGTTGAACTGAATGAGGTCATCATTCTTGATATAGTTAACTAGTGTAGAATTGTGACATTTCATTGGCAATGTCACAAAGGCAAGGAACTTAAAACTGTGTCTTTCCTTTTTTTGCTTAGTTCTTTGTGCCACCTTGCTTGGAGGTAGGCAAGCAATGACTTTCCTTTCAGAAGCCATAAATCCTGAGAATCTGACATTATAGCCATTATTTTTTCTAAGCCTCTAATTCTCTTTCTTCACTTCCAAAGAGTGACAAGAAAGAAGTTATACATGAAATTAAGGTCTATAAACACACCAATTCTTACCTTATGAGGCTATCTTATCTTCTGTTATTAATTATATTAAACATTATATTTTAGTGATGTTTTAAAATAGCAGAACGAAATCATGATCTTATAACAGTTAGGTATAAGCAGAACAGGTTATTAAGAAAGATTAAGCTCTAATTGTTTTAAAAAGCACCTGAAAATTCCATTATGGGCTCAATCAAAATTAATGCTGATGCATTTCTAATCATCTTAGTCATTAAATTAATACAAGCAAAATAGCTACAACAAAAATGGAAATATGGAAAGAAAATTATTTCAGATAAAAAGATATACCAGTGATCAAATACCATCTCATGTGTTTGAAAAATTGTTTAGTCACTACTCTTTGACTTCTTCATCTAAAAGAAAAAAAAATGTGTTTAAAAAAAACACCTCGTGGACTTGAACATTCTAATGAGGTGATAATGTAAAGCTTCTGGCTGAAAGTACCCACTCCACATATGTGAGTGCCTTTTTCTCTTCTAGATAATATAGTAGATATTCTGTAAAAAAGGAAATTTCAGACACAAGAGGATATTTGAGAAGTTCATTTTTGTGAGCCATTTTTCTTAAGACCATACCTTAAAAATTGTTCATAAAAGGCCACATAATATCTTTTACTTTTAAATGTCTCCAGTCAAGAATTACTCCCACTTCAGTGGCTAACAGCCTTTGTGAGTCTCCTTGTACATAGATGAATCCTCTCGTGGTAAATGTCTCTAGTCTCTCCACAATTGATTTAGAGAAAAGATGCCATCATTTTCTGCTCAAAAGCACTTGGCACATTTGAAAAAATATTATTCGAACACTTCTAAGCTATCTACAATTCAAGCTCAACGATATTTTTAAAAATCAGAGAATAACAGCTTCAGGAAAAACTAAAACTAAAACAAAACTTGGCATCCATCCTGATTTCAAAGATTTCTAAATATCTGTGATATTTTATACCAGAGCCCAAGTCTAGAGAAGGAAAATGAGGTGTACACACACACACACACGCACACACACACTTAAAAGTTATAGGTGGTGATGGCTTCCCAATGCCAACATATCTAAATAAAAAGTAAGAAAAAAATCACTTTGACATTTTGGATATTTTGTTTGCTGAACAGAAATGTAACCTAAAGAGATGGACATATCAATTTTTTAATCAAACAGATCTGGGTTTGATTTTTGGCTTTTTTATATTTAGAAATATGTCTCACATTGCCTACTTAACAGTATTACTCGTAGAATTACATGGGACTTTGTAACTTTGACTACCAGATACCCAAATAGCTGACAATTTATCCCGGTCTTCTGGATACTGTGCTTCTGATCACTGGGAGCTGAAGTTGTGGTCCCTTTTTTCTTTGCTTTAATTTGATTCAATGTACAATCATCTAACAAAAGAGATCCTTTGTTTTTCCTGCATTTGAAGTGGTTTGCGGGCAATAGAGGGCAGGAGCTTCCTGTTTCAGAGCTTGCTTGGGAACAAAGAGGTGCTGGATTGGGGAAATCTCACTGCTCTCCTTACAATGTGGGAGTGCCTACAGAATAATACATTGCTTTCCTTCTTTTCCATCCTTCTGACTTCTATACCTCTATAATCGCCACCTCTAAATAATCAAACTCATCATTTCTAATAGTGTATTATAGGCATTTTTGTGCGTATTTGTTTATTTTTAATTGAATATGTATTTATTTAAGAGTTTGTGTTCTTGATAAAGGATAACTTACTTTTGCCTATAAAAAGTTATTTCCTCTTAAAATTTCCTACCCAATTTAAAATAATATAGTTGGCTACTTAAGATTTTGTGTTTTAAGGGATGATACACTATTTCTTTGCCTACCCAAAGTTAGTCCCTATATTGCATGTCAATATAGTTCCTACTTTCAGTTTTTTTCTTCTGCTAACAAAAATATGATGAGCATAGCTCTACCTTAAAAATTCTGTACCTATCCTTAATAATATGTCTAACTAGGTCATATTATTTAAATTACATATTTAATTTTTTCAGTAGTTATAAGTTCCAAATAAAGACACTTATATTTTAAGAGAAATAGTAAAATTATTGCAAAATATTCCTATTTTGCTGAAAGAAAATAACTGTTCTAAAGTCATACAAAACATTTTCTTTTATTGTTTTGTTTTGTTTTTTTTTTTTGAGATGGAGTCTCGCTCTATCTCCCAGGCTGGAGTGCAGTGGCGCGATCTCGGCTCACTCCAACCTCTGCCTCCTGGGTTCACGCCATTCTCCTGCCTCAGCCTCCTGAGTAGCTGGGACTAGAGGAGCCCACCAGCATGCCCGGCTAATTTTTTGTATTTTTAGTAGAGTCGTGGTTTCCCCGTGTTAACCAGGATGGACTCGATCTCCTGACCTCGTGATCTACTTGCCTCAGCCTCCCAAAGTGAAAATATTTTCTCTATATATATATATATAACCAAAGTGATATTTTATAATGCAGGCTTTTCTATACACTCACTGTCATTTATTTAAAACTGTAATTTAAAATTCATGATTGGGTACTGGTTGAGTTTAATGCCAAGAAATGTCAAACAATCTCTCATAGTGCTTAAAACTGCATTTAATTTTATGTGGGACATTTTGATAATCCCCAAGGAGCTTTGATTCTTCCCCTGATATTAGTATTTTGGAACCAAATATGAGTGCATTCTTTACTGTGCATTGGAATCAAATATAAGTGTATTCTTTACTGTGAATTCTTAGAGTTACTTTAAATTCATCCTGCATGAATTAGTTACTTTTACGGTTCTTGCTCTTCTCAGTGTTTTGTAACTCATGCACCCCTCTGTTGTTTCCTCCAGGAGACAGACAATCCCTCTTAGTCCTGTAACTTTCTTTTCAAAAGCTCATCAATATGTTAAGCAACAGATCAAAATCCATCTCTATGGGGCTTTCTTTCCTGATCCACTGAAATTACAGCCACATCCAAAAGTGATTTCTCCGTCCTTTAAACTCATAACATTGTATTGAGTGTTGCCCTTAATGATATGTATCATGTTTAGAATATTTTCCAACTGTCCTTCAGACCTTAATGGGCCATTTCTTATTTAACACATTTCTTACCCAGTGCTTTGGCTTCATACGTTGTCAAGAACCGTTGGTTGTAATAAATCATAATAGGATTAAAACACAGGTTTTAAGGCATTTTGAAAACTTTTTGATAAATATTTATTAATCATTTTCTACATCAATACACACAAGTGTACATCAATTATCTTTACTTAGTATGTGAAATCTTTTAATAGCAGATAAACTATGAGATGAACATAAGACTCTTAATAAGTCAAAAACTAACAGATGCTAGCAAGGTTGTGGAGAGCAAGGAACACTTACACACTGTGGTGGGAGTGTAAATTAGTTCAGCCATTGTGGAAGACAGTGTGGCAATTCTTCAAAGACCTAAAAAAAACAATATAATTTGACCCAGTATCCCATTTCTGGGAAGATACCCAAAAGAATATAAATCATTCTATTATAAAGACACATGCAGTGCTATTCACAACAGCAAAGACACGGAATCAACCTAAACGTCCATCCACGATAGACTGGATAAAGAAAATGTGGTACATATATACCATGGGATACTATGTGGCCATAGAAGGAAACAAGATTACATCTTTGCAGGGAGATGGATAGAGCTGGAGGTCATTATCCTCAGCAAACTAATTTAGGAACAGAAAACCAAATACCACATGTTCTCACTTTTAAGTTGGAGCTAAATGATGAGAACACATGGACACAGGGAGGGAACACACACACTGGGGCCTTTAGGAGGTTGGAGGGTAAGAGAGCGGGTAGAAGGATGGAAAGGAAAAATAACTAATGGGTACTGGGCTTAATACCTGGGTGATGAAATAATCTGTACAACAAACCCCCATGACACAAGTTTACCTATGTAACAAACCTCAACATGCACCCTCAAACTTAAAAGTTAAAAAAAAACGTGTTTTATTATCAGATTTAGATAATTATAAAGTAGAGAGATTATCCCACATCTTATTTGCTATGTAGAATATTCCAAATAAACTGACATATGGCTTAGAAATCTGAGGACAGATAAAGTGATACCATATCAACATTTTCAGTCTAGAACCTACAGCCTAAAATTTATAGACTATAAGTCAAGTCAAAAACTCCTGGGAAAGTTATACAGATTTAACATAATGAAAAATTAAGTTGACTTTAAAATTAAACTGTATATTTGATCAAGATCTAGTGACAAAGAGGAAGAAGGATAGAAGCTGAGACACAAAAAACAGTTCTGGTATGTAAATTTTTGCTTATGAGATTCTGGGCAGCAGAGTTTCAGACAAATACTAAATCAGATAACTCCAATAGTGCACTCCAGCACCGAGGGAATTATTATAGATAGTACAAAAATAGAGGGCCGGGCAAGGTGGCTCACTCCTATAATCCCAGCACTTTGGAAGGCCGAGGCAGGTAGATCATTTGAAGTCAGGAGTTCAAGACCAGCTTGGCCAACCTGGTGAAACCCCATCTCTACTAAAAATATAAAAATTAGCTGAGCGTGGTGGCACATGCCTGTAATCCCAGCTACTGTGGAGGCTGATGTAGGAGAATCGCTTGAATCTGGGAGACGGAGGTTGCAGTGAGCTGAAATCCTGTCACTGCACTCCAACCTGGGAGACAGAGACTCCATTGCAAACAACAACAACAACAACAAAACAGCAACAAAAGTAGAAACTGAGTTTTCATTTACACAAAAACAACTAGAAATTTTATAATATTTTGTTTTAGAACAAAAAAGTTCTATCACTTAAATGAAAAAAGAGGCAAGATTAATGTTGTTTCAGCTGGCAAATGTAATAGTCATTTTATCCATGCATGGTACCATATATTAAATACTCACAACACAAATCACAGTCTGGGACTTCATAAGAGGTAAAAAATTAAATTTAATTATATTTCAAAATAGTTTACACATTTTAGTAGGACAGACAGTGTTATGGATTTTCAAACCCATAGTCAACACTAAATTTTGGGGGGGCTCAATTTATTATTGTTCTCTTCATGCATGACTTTTCTAAAATGAGATTTGGAAGGAATAGTATTTCAGGAAAACCTGAAGTGTTAAAGATGGACGTTTTACGCTATGGGCACAATGAAGGGCCAACTTGATATTTCTGTGTAATTATGTCAATGAATTATGTATATCAATTATTTTTAAAAGTTACAGGGCTAGAATTGAAACCTGTGGAGTAAAGGAAAAATATATCAAAATATATCAGTTTGAATATTAACCTACTTTCATGAAAGTAACAGATTGTTTCTAGGCCAGTTCCTTCAGTAGGTGATAACACCAGTTCAACTCGAGAAGTATCACACTGTGTGATGACAGCTCTCACAAGTGCTCTGTGTGCCTTTCTCCTGAAAAAGCTACATAAACATATAAAATTATTACCGTTTCTGCTAATTGCTCAAGCTTTCAAAAATCTATTTATTACTAGTATGCTGATATTTTTCAGTTGTGTCTTAGGCATGTTTCATGATGTATTAGGTTATCTGGCAAGTAGAAGTGTGTATCTTCTCTGTTCACCAGATGTTTTAACTGAAGCATGAGGCATTGAATATTACAGCTCTCACTCATTTATAAAATAATGCCAGTGGAACGCTGGGAGGAAATCTGGAAAACGTATATCTTTTTTTTACTGCACTCTCTAAATTTTGATTTACTTTATTAAAAATTTAATTAGTATTAAGTAAATGTTTTAAATGATAGAAATATTCGGTTAATAAAAATGTCACCATAATCAAAAAGAAATATTTATGTAATTTCCTACATTTGCTCAATGGAGATATACTAGTTACCTATCTTATAACTGTGTTATTGTCTCTTCCAAAGGGAATATAAATGGGTCTTGGGTGTAGAGTTAGATAAAAAAGTTGAGGTTGGTGAAATAAGATTAGTTATATCTTATAAACGATAAAACTCAAAGCATAAGAACCAAGAAGGTACCAACAGATTCACATTGTATCTACTTATCCACACATCTATCTGTCTATCTATCTTTATATTTAGAGAACAAAAGGAACATATGCTTTGTTACTTGGGATTACCTTTATTTTGAAAGGGTACTTATTTATAAGCCAACAATGCCGTTGTTCCATAGTTTACATTTGATCCATCATGGTCTCTTAATAGTTTCATGTTTATTGGTTGATTTGAACCTTCTACCTGCTCCCCTTGTACTGTTAGTTTAGAGGGAGTAACAGACCTACAGTTACTAGCCCCCAGGTCCTGCACCGTGGTTTGCCTGGAGTGCACCCTGCCTGCACCGCACCCTGCCTGCACCATTGGAAGAAGTCCCTTTATCAGTCACACTTCAAATGACCTAAACTGAGGATGCCACTTGTTTCCTTCCAGGCTGCTCAAGGACGCAGGGAATCATCAGAGGCTTTCCCTCAGAGGGGTGACTTAATCTGACATATAAACGCTTCTGCTGTTGTGCTGAGAATAGATGGGGGAGTGGATTGAAGGATCAAAGGTTTAACTACATTAGTTAGGAGGCTGTTACCATAACCTGGAGTCACTTAGCATAACTGCAGAGGTCATGCGATATTGTCAGATTCTGGGTATTTATTTGCAAGGGCTGCAACAGGGTTTTTAAAAAAATGTAGAGGTAAGGAGTGTGGAAAAAATACAATCAGTGAGGACACCAAATTTTTTTTATCTGAGAACATGGAGGCATCCAATTTTAAGCAGTTGGAATGGGTGAAATTATAAAAGCTAGGTTTGAGTACAAAATTTTGAGCTAACTATAAGACATAGTATGTTAGAAATGACTCTATTACATTCAAGAAGAGATTCTATGTATCACATACCTGTCCGAATAGTCAACTGCTGAAACATAAGGAAAAATACACATGAAATATGTTGATTAGTAATAGAAGAGGCGACATCTGTATTCTAATGATGACTTCTCCCATTTTTAAAAGAGGTGCAAGCATATAGAGTAGCCATAAGTTATCTATTAAATTGAGTAGATTGCATATAAAATTGATAAAACAAAACTAATAATTTTCTGTCGGCCTTAGCCCTGACAGACTCTCAGTATTTAAAAAGTGCTATGACAGAATATTCATGATGAATTTTTGTGTGATTTTTCATTATTAACAGTAAGAATTAGATTTTAACTCCTCTGAGATTTTAGAAACATCTGTGTTAACTTTTCTACATGGCTTGCTTTTGAACTCGCACAAGAGGCAACCACAGGAGCATTCTGAACATTAAAACATTCAGAATGGCATGTCACCCAGCACTGCAGGGACAGTGTATTTCAAAGAAATTACACTGAATGAAAAAAGCCAATTTCATAAGGAAATTCTTATGATTGAATTTATGTAGCATTTCTGAAATGACAAGATTATATTTCTGGAGAACAGATTAACAGCTGCCAGGGTTTAGAAAATGGGGCCCTCCGTTCTACCTGTCTTTGTTGGCTTCACGGTCTTAGGCTCATTTTCTTCCACATAATGGGCAGCATGACTACTGATATCTTTGTAGTGGCACCGTTCACAATTTCAACACCAGAGAAATTATCCCTTCCCTTGGTGCTTAACAAAGATTTACCACTACAATGGCCCCATGTGAGTCACAGTTGCGCATCGCAACTAGTTAAGTGTGGCTTCCAGAAAGATGACGGGTTGACAGTACCTTCTAGAACCATATGTTTAACATATGGGAAAGATCCTGGGCCAAAGATTCTGTTTCTAAGACTACAGAGAAATTCTGGGCAGGGAAAATAATAGAAGCAATATGTGAGCATTTATTTAACTTTGTGTTTATAAGTGTAAAATCTAGAGTCAGATTAGCTTGCTCCCTGCCCTGGTTTCAGTGCTTCCCATCAAAGTGAGCTTGGGTCAATTAATTACATTCTCTGCCTCAAAATTTATTATTCTAAAATTGAAATAGGGATAGAGTTTCTAGGAACATTGTATGAAATGGGAAATATGTGTAAACCACATTGAATGGTGCCTGGTACTCATAAATTGTGAAAAAATTGTTAGCTTTTGTTATTATAAGCACAGCTCCAATTTGTCCTACACACTGTTGAATACTGATTAAAATACGAATGTCCCATGCCACAATTTTATTTGCATGACTCAAACAAAAACAGAAAAAAAAACCTACAAACTTAAGTACATGTAAAAATATTCATATTCAATGGAATTCATATAAATGTTTACTTTCAAACAAATAGATTCTTTCTTTATTTGTCCAAGCATAAAAGATATATTAAGGGAAAATAATCTTAACTAATATCCAATAAGATAAAAAGTTTGTTATGACACATTTGTAGATGAGAAACATCCAGTAAGTCAGTTTGTTATAAATTTTAAAGAGTATTAATCTATAATTATGTTATAGTGGTGATTATAAGCAATTCTATAAAATTATAAATCCAGTATGATCCAAAGTATTAAAAAATATAAATAGAAAAAACACATGATAGGAAATATTTCAAAATATTAACTTGCTTGCTTGCTACTTTCATCTGAGGAAACAATGACATTTTCACTATACTTATATTTTATACTTTCAAATTTTTTACAAGTATACACTATTTAATATAAAGAAATATATAAAAAATTAAATCTGAAATGTTTTCTTACAACCTACAGGCATTTTTATATAATTTACTAGTACTTTATTCATTCCATAATCCAGATATTTCATGAAAGACTTTTACTTCGATCATTCATTAGAGAATAATAATTATTCCAGGTATCTTATGCAGGGCAGAAATGAATACAGGCAATTGTCTAAAGAAATCATCAGGAACGGTTTGCAGGAGCCAACTCTTCGTGACACACCAGAGAAGCCACGGCCCGAGGCTGCCACTGAAGTAGATGATAAGAAGCAGCAGCAGGTGGGGACAACTGCCTCTTATGTCCAGAGGATGGATGTCCATAATGTCAATTCAAAATCAGAGAGCCACAGCCATCCCTGCTGCAACTCAGCACTCAGAGAGATGCTGAAGGGGTCCTGATGTACTTTTCTGGGTCATTGAGGGAATGTTTGTTTACATTTTTCTTCCAAAAGCTTGCTATATTGCAGTTAAGTTTTACATTATTATTTTTAATAATAGCCTTTATATAAGCAAACTCATGAGTATTATTCCAATATAGATATATATACAGAGAAAATCACAGCATATTACAGTCAATATCAGAAATTGGAATATACTACATGTACAATAGAATGAAGATTCCATCAAGTAATTGTGTCTTAAATGACAGGAGTTAGAGCAAATTTAAAAAAAAAAATGTAGTTACATCATTGATTCTGTTCAAAAGTTAATAAATTAGCTCTTCTTTGAAATATGGTGTATTAATAATTTTTCTTAAATATTCCTTTACCTTTAATATATATGTAGATTTTGTCATATTCTGCCTCTCTCTTCTGCAATTTTCTCTGTCTGTATTAGCTTCATTCTCTTCATGGAATACACCAGGAAAAACATAGGGAGCTTTTAATTTTCTCAGTATTTCAAAATGGTCTTATTCTTCATCATTAATATCCCCATTAGACTTCTCACAGTATTCCCTTCTACTTCAGGTAGCTTTATCACATTTAGTATATTCTTAGCTTTTCCATATATGCAGTGTCATTCTATGTATAGTGCCTTCTCCAGAAAGTAAACCTGACCCTAAGGAAGCCGAATCCTCACCTTCCGCACTAAACTTGCATGGTGTCACATACTAATTGAAAGACTACCTGCCCTCCATCAAAATGCAGCATTTCTTCAACACCTTCCTAACTTTGGACTGAAAGCAATATGGCGAACAGTCCACTGATATTCGTGATTGATTTGGCTGGTTGATCAAGTGTAAAGGTGGCTGTCTCTTTCTCCCTTCATCACTTCATGTGTACGCATGAGGTCAAGAGAAAGGAAAGCTTTTCCATAAACAAGTTCTGTTCCTCAGTCACTGGTCTTGACAACTTCTATCTCTTTCCAAAGCCTCCGAATATATTCTCATCAATCATGAATTGGCATAAATGCATTCCTATTTCATCCTACATATAATTTCAAAGATATTTTAAATTACCTGTATACCTTTATCTTCACTTTCTTCCTTCGGGGAGGCACAACTCTGCTGCCTTAGATTATGAAACAAGATAGGCTAATTTCTGATTTTTAATGTGGTGCCTAGGAATAGCAACATTCAAAACTGATTTGTTAACATCTTCCTTCAAAAGTTCCACAATAAAATGCATGGATATTTATACATACTTAAATAACTACTAAGATAAATGAACTTTCAATCATTCTTTGTATGTTTAGTCATAAAAGTATTTTAGTCTACTAGCAGTTCTATCAACTGCATTTATATGTAGCATCATTGAATCTGCTTTCTAAAAATTGCTTTTGTTTCAATAACATTGTCGTTTCCATCCCATAAATAGTTGGATTATTTTCTGATAAATTTTATATGACCTCATTTCAATACTGTAAACTTTTTAAGTCTAAAATACAGTTGTGTTCAGATCATTTATATAAGTCAGTAACAACAAAAATGTGTATTGACTGCCTACCAGGCACTATTCTAGGTACTGATTTTATATTTATTTAAAAGTATTTTCCAGACTGTAGCAATGTTGATAAATTACTTTTATAATGTAAAATATTCTTACACTATTCTCATAGTTCCTAGGCATTATAAAAGTAGTGTCATATGTCATTATTGCATTGATTAATTTTATTTTTGCTTTACTTCTCATCTTTATGTCACTATTATAAATTAGAAATTGGCAGTTAATTGATGTCACCCTACTTTTTCACAGGAGATTTTCATTCCACTAAATAGATGCTAAATCTATACAGCCAAGAATTATTTCTACATTGTTCTATTTATTAGAGCTTGTGCAGAATTTTAATTACTACACAGAATGCAGATTTTCCCAAGGGCATCCACTGTGGAAAATGTTTTAAATGTAATCACAATAAATCTTCTTATCCTTATTACTTAAAACGTCCATCATTAACACTTCAGGTTTTCCTGAAATACTATTCCTTCCAAATCTCATTTTAGAAAAGTCATGCATGAAGAGAACAATAATAAATTGAGCCCCCCAAAAATTTAGTTAAAAGTTATGAAGACACTTTCATAGTCTGCCACTTACCATTGTCCCTGCGAGCCAAGGACATTTTTTATGATTTTACAGTTACCTAATTTATAGTTTATAATATGGGAAAGTTCATTTATTCTCTAACTATATGAGCCTTAACTATCTTGGAGATTTTTCTTTTGATTCGCCCCAGAAATTAAATACATTTCAGGAAGAATGAAGAATGAAATAGAGAAATAAAGGGAGTCTGAAAATTCAGAAAATAGAAGTATAGTTTGGGCAAAGCAACTCTAACAATATTATCATGAGTCATCTATCTTTTAAAATAACAATGATAACTCATGGTAAAGTTCTATTTTTTTCTCATAAGGCTACTTTGAAATACAAACACAAGCAGAAATAGTAACAGAAATAAGCAGTAATGGAATGTACCCATTTTATTAAATGTTAATGACAAATACGCTTACAATGGGCAGATGTACGCTGTAAAAAAAAAAAGTGGTCATTTTCTAAGATTATTAGATTTCAAGTTTCTAAAAGCCATCCTAACATCTATAACTGCATTAAATATTAAATTTTAAGATTTTTCCTGACTGTGGAAAAGATGTGCAGAATCTATCCAGAACATGTAGTATTACAGGGTTAATGACCTTCAGTGGGAGAGCAACCAACGTCCACAAGTTTGTCATTAAAGACAAATACTTTCAAGTTTAAAAAAATAAATTATTCTTCCTTTTCTAATTTATTAGCTATCTTTTGCAAAAACTACAAGTCATCTGATGAATTAGTTAATTTATTTTAATGAGGTCTATACAATAATCTGCGAAAGACAAAACCCCATGATGCACCATGACTTCCTAAGCAGAAATGATATTCTTCATGACAGCAATCTAGTAATCAAGACTTGGAAGGCTTTAGCTTGGAAATTTGTTTGATTTCTTCTGGTTATGAACATTTTCAATTAAATATAAAGATCTTTTTGCTTCACATGGTGGTTTTAAACTGGCATTTCATCATTTTATATATTACTGTACTGGCTCTGGGTTATTTAGCATTTATTAATAATTTCCATTTTGACCTTTCCCAAGTTTTGCTATTTATTAGGTATTTTTGCACTATTGCAGAGATGACTGAGCAGAATTGGGGAATTTTTTTTTTTCCCTTTTAAAAACTCCATACTTTAAATTATTTTTACATTGACCTTTAGAGTTGGGATATAGCTAAGATTTGAAAGTTCTGTTCAAAAAACTACCCTGCTGAAACATCCGGCTACCCCAAAAGTTCAAAACAGATTGGCCAGCCAAATGCTGAAAGCAAAGAAAAACTGGAAGGGAGTGGTGAGAATGAAGAAAGGAAGGGAGAGATGTCAGGAGGCAGAAGGCTGTTTGGATATTCACCATGACTATTTAATTTGTAAATCATTACTGACAGTGAGGAGCAGGCAACATACTGGGTGTAAATAAATTCCGTTTGATGGAAAGTGATTTCTGAACACGTCTGGATATATTTGGAGAAGAGACATTTTATTTTTCCATTTCCATTAAATATTATCCATTCCCCCTTGAATGAATAATTCTATTTTCATTTAGTTAATTTCATAAAACAGTTCAACTTTGTTACAGGTTAAAATCTGAGGGATCTTCAAGTTTTAAAGATGCAGTCACTGATTGTTTTATGTTTGATGTTTGGTTCAGACTTTGAGTCCTAATGTCAGAACTCACATTATAGCTCAAAGAGTCAAAGTTGTCTGACATGACGTCAGAAATACTGTAATTACTTTACTTCAGTGAACAATAAAAGCCACAAACAAGACCAATTGCTTTGTGTTCTGCTGAATTTTAGAAAATAGTCAAATAACACTTGTTTCCATTTGAAAATTGTCTTGATTGCTAACTTTTTACCAAAGCCTTGACAACTGCAAGATACTGTTTATTACTTGTGTGTTTTCTAATATTCAACGGCATTTCCTTTTTCTTTATTAAAGTGTCATCCAATGAAAGAGATAAAAACTCCTTTTTTAAATCAGGCAACAAAGTGTAGTTGATTACATACAACAAAATGGTTTAATGTTTATAGAGCTCTTTAAAATAAAAAGCCACCATTGACTGAGATAAACTATAGGGTATGTTTATACTGTGTGTAAGTAAATACATGTGTGTCAATAAAGTTGCTTATAACATGATGGCTGGTACCGAAGAATTCAACTTTTGTCAAAAAGCTGTATTTTAATTTTAATCCAATTTACACTCTTTCTTCTCCTACCCTTAAATTATGAAGAGTATATCTTTAGTTAAAGTTAGAAATAAGGCGTTGAACCGTGACTGATTATAAAGGCATAACTATGAAACATACAGGCAGTAGCTTTTGGAAAACTTGTAACTATTTATTTATATTGATCCTGGGTTTCAAAATGGAATCCTCAGTTTTATAGAGTATTCTGCCAGGTATGGTGCTAGGTACTAAGGAAGACACAGATATGAATCACTTGAGATGCATGTGGCACTTCTGTTATTAAAACTGCCTCAGAGCCACAGTCATTGTCCAGCAATATTTTCTCTATTATGAAAGGATTTAATGTTAGGTATCAACTTTTGGAATATAATGTGTGGAGGAAGGGAAGAGTCATATCTATTTCCGTGCATTAAGTGTCATAATGTTAGAACTGGAATCTAATGTTCTTTGCCATCACAGTTGTGTTTTCTATTTTAGAAATAATTTACTAGGGTGAAATTCACAGAACGTAAAAGTAACCATTTTAAAATGAACTATTAAGTGTCATTTAGCGTGTTCACAATATTGTGCAATGACCATCTCTCTCTAGTTGAAACGTATTTCCATAACACTTAGTAAAACTCTTTTAGAAGTTTCTCCCCATCCTCCCTCTCTATACTCTAACAACGCCCAATCTGAGTTATGTCTCCTTGGATTTATATTTCATATACATAGAATCTTATAACATGCGTCCTGTTTGTGTCTGGCTTCTTTCACTAAGCAGAATGCATTGGAGGATTTTCTGCCTAAGAACACACCTATTCATTGCTAAATAATCCTCATCCTCAAAATATTGGAGTGAACAGAACAGAAGGTATTGGTTCAGATAAACCTGGGCTAAATCCTTAAATTTTTACTTATAATACTTGAAATATACCATACATTATTCCACTTTTCTGGGCCTTGTATTAATTCA
This sequence comes from Chlorocebus sabaeus, assembly GCF_047675955.1. NCBI lineage: Eukaryota > Metazoa > Chordata > Mammalia > Primates > Cercopithecidae > Chlorocebus > Chlorocebus sabaeus. Next base: position 15,482,826 of record NC_132921.1, on the reverse strand, counting down.
CACAATCTAGGAATAAATATAGGATAAATTTGAGCAATAAATGACTTACTGTAGAATGTATAAAATTTGAGTAATAAATGACTTAAAACATAACAGGTCCTTAGCTGACATCTGTTCCATTAGCAGAATGTCTGTTGTAGCAGAAATAAAATTGTTGTATCCTCTTCACAATTCCATGATTTCATTGATATTTCCTGAAAAATATGTATGTCAATACCTACTTCTATATAAATAAGTAAACGATAAATATCACTTTTTTGATTTATCAATTTTATTATCATTTTGATTTCTTATCTCTGAAGATACCCTTACATTTTTACTTCTTAAATTTTAGTAAAAAGTTAGATTGGTGAAATTTCCCTTTTAAAAATCACATATCTGTGTTTGGTTTGCGGTCCACTTTGTCTGAATTGTAATAATTTTGTTCATTCTGATTCATAAGATTTATGTTAATAGTGATAAAGTTCTTCCTTGGAAGACATTGTTTCCTAAGGACAGAAATTTTAACAAAGTAAAGCTACATTGGGTCACAAGGCAGTTTCTAATTTACATAGAGATAATTATTCAAAATTACACACACAGTAAAACTACTTTTAGCCAAGCTAAAGAAAACGTCTACTTTATAGGCTTATTACACAAAGGAGAGCAGGGTTTTACTTTTATTAAGTGCAGACCTGATCTTTGGTCTTGAGTATGAATGTGGTCAAGTCTCAGCCTCAGTGTTATTCACCATATTCCAGAAGTAAAAACTCTAAATATAGACTGTGATAGCGAAGAACAAACTACTTAATTATCTGTCCTTATCAAATGGAGCTTGTCACTAACTATAAAGCAAGATGAGAGTTTTAAAGAAAAAAAAAATCAGCAACTGCTTTTTGGAAATTGTAAATAAGTCTCCCTCTCTTCCCCACTCCCCCCACCCTCCCATGTCCAGGTATTAGTTCTCATGGTTGATTTTGTTTTTGTTGGATGCTTCCCTTGTTAAACTTTATGCATATTGTTTCTTTTTTCTAATCACTGCATCTATTTTAATTCATTTATTGATGACCCTTATATGTGTAGAAATTTTAGCTGTTCTATCTATATCTTCCACATGCCAATTTTTTAAATAAGTTTTATCTGAAATTTGTCAGAAGCTCATGAGAAAGAAAATATCTCATTTTATACCATTGTATATGATTTTATTATTATCCTCCCTTAAGGAAGATCTCTCTCACATACATGTGTACACACACATACACACACACACATATATCTCAGAAAGAGCAAAATTGAGATGCATTACTGATTAGTAAACTAGAAAGTGAAATGCAATTTCTCTATTAGCATGGTTCCATACTCTCAGTGCTCAAGGTATCTTTCCTATAAAATGTCATTCCTCTGGGATGAATGACCGCCCATAATCCAATTGTATTTCAAAGTCACAGTTTCTTTTAAAGTATTTAATAGGTTGATTTTTAAAGCTGAGGAATAGTTATGGAAAATGTTTACTGTTAGCCTTTACTCAAACTACACAGCTCGAGATTTAGTTTCTAAAATAAAAATAACATCATGTAATTTTGCTGTATAAAGTTAGTAATATAAATAAAGTGTGTGATAAATCTTCCATATGTATGCTCCACATGCGTGCATATTAGAATATGTTAATTTTCTCCCCTAGAAGAATATTTTATATATTCTACATCATGCTTCGTTAAATTATGTGTAATGATAAAGTATATGCACATTTTATAAATTACACTTCAAAGGAAGATTATACTAAAACTCAAATGTCTGCATGCTTATTATGCAGTCGTCACCTATCCAACATGTATTTAAAGGTTAGTTTTCTAATATAATTCCACAGCTAGGAGTTTAGGGTCATCGTAATGCGAGAGTTGGAAAAACAAAAGTCTTCTGGTCTTGACAGATGCAAAGGAAAGAGAAAGGAGAAAGCTAATTTAAATCTTATATAAATACACATTAAAATAAAATAAATGGTTTGGGGGATGGTATACAAGAAACAAAATCAGTTTTGATCCACCAAGTTAAGAGAAAAAAAAATTCAAAAAGAATGCAGCTGTCATTTTGAATTATAGCCAAATAATGTTCTCTTCTTACTTTGAAAAAAACTACCAAAGCAAGAAGAGTGTGGTGTGAGTCTGAAATGGCGAGAATTTGAGGTGAGAATTACCAAAGTTCCATAAAAATGGGGTTATCTAACATTTTAAAGCATGTGCAAAGGACTATCTTAATATCAGAACTTGAAGAAAAATACTGCTACTGTATTCTAATTTTCCTTAAATTATGGATTCTAGATTTTAATTTCCAGGGCATTGTACAGCTGCATCCATTACTGAGCCTTATGATAATTATGAGAGGAAAAAAATGCACTGTCAACAATTTTCTGTATGTGATGAAGCACTTATATTCTGATGTCTGGTTACCTTCTGCTTGTTAACCTTGTCGTGGAGGGCCTCTTGCAGACAGCACCAACCAAATGCAATCCACAGTAATTACTATAATTCAGCGGACATATGTAGTCACTTGAGGCTGACCGTTTTACCCCCACAATCAACCTTCTGCAACTCAAAGAAAACACAAACATGGCCGGGCTCCGACAAATTAGGCATGAACAAATGTTTCACATTAACTGAGTTAAAGGACCTTGCTGAAAATTACAAGGGCTGCTTAGGAAAGCAACGAGTCCCATTATGGAAGTAATAGGTCTCAAAGCAGGCAGCTTGTTAGAGATTCATCTATAGTTGTAGGATGTAGACACCTTAGTGAAAGCGTCTCTGACCTGGACACTTTTAGACTCTGGGATGGGGATGGAAACACAGTCCTCTCTGGGAGATGTCATCAAAATCAGAAGCTGGAGACAGCTCTCCTGAAATGTAACTAGAAAGTACAATGCTGCTTTTGCACTATCTCAAGCAATTTTACCATGAAAAATGTGAAAGAAAACAACCCTACACTTCACTCTGAGTTTAAAATCTCTCCATCTTCCTGGCAATACCTGATTTGAATTCATAGACTGCACATTACAGGCCATGTGTGGACATTTACACCTGCAACAGGAATTATTTCCACAAAGCGATAAATAGGCCTGAGATATGAGTACTTCCAAATCAATGTCTTTATGGAATGTATTATTTCAATATGCATTTTCCTCTCCTCCCTCTTCACTGGGATGTGGGTTAGAGGTTCCTATTCTTCAAACATGAATGAGGCTGGGCAGCACTCCATTTACCTCTTTTTTCCCCCTGCTTTAGTGATAATGTAATTCATTGGAAATGCTGCTTCAACTATGCTTTGTAATATTTTCTAACAGCTTACTTTACTCTGAAAGAGTGCACAGATTTATTCAAGTTCATTCTGTGGTGAAAAAAAATAAAATTGAAGTTGAGAGAGCAGAATAAAAGATATGGATAACATTCCCGCATAAATACGTTGTTGATAAAGGGGTTTAACAGAAAATGGAGTCAGCAGGGGCCTGGACCATGCACCACCATTATAAAATATAAGGCAACTCACCACCACCACCCTGCGTTTTGCAGGTATCCATTAAGGGAATCTTTTTGTGTAAATAAATGGCCTGTAAATTCAAGCTTTTTACTTTTTATTTTTTGCAGTTTGACTTTAAAAGGTTCCTGTTTGATATCTTGTATCTTGTACTAACCATATATTTGTAATGGTGACTAAATTTTTAAAAATGGTAAAATGGAGAAAAAAAGAATTGATTATATAATTGATCACAATTTTATCAGTTCCTCATTGGATATAGGTTATATAGTTTATACTTGAGAATCTCTTTTTTTTCTTTTAATCTGTGTACCATCTTAGGTGAGCAAAACCACCCAGTTTCTCTTCCTTCTCTCAACTGTTTGTAAAGAAAAATTCTTCATATGAAGAGATTCATGAACTGCATTGAATTTATGTGTCAAAGTTTGAATAATGTTCATAAATATAGTTGATGTAAATACACAACATAGCTATAAGTTTAAATAAACACCCACAACTAAACTGATAACTATAAAATATACTAATAGTAATTTATTATTAGAAATCAAACATAAGAGTAATTAAAAATTGTGACATACTCAAAGCACACTGGTGATGCTCAAATACTAAAATTGCCGCTGTCCTGAGCCTGAATTTGTAGGAAGAAAAATCCAACTTTCTTAATAGAATATTGAAGTTGAAAAGTATCTGGTAACATACCAATTTCTACTATAAAACACTTGTTTAGAGTCTAACCAGTTAGTAGCCTTTATTGGTACATAAAATTGTAACTCTATGGAATTGTACATTGTTAAATGCTAAGAATTAGGGAAGGGATTTGCACTTTAGATGACTTTTGGGTCATCTTTGAGACACACAATATACTTTCAGAATCAATGTACGTCCAAACCATGGAATCTTTGGATAATTGTTGTAACTTTGAAGCAGTTATTTTTACATCAGGTAAAAATGACCATTTGGTTGTTTCTACTTATCGCATCTATTTAAAAAAAAATGCGAAAACAGTTAGTTTTGTTACACTATGAGATCTCCCTAAGATGGGTTATTTCTTTCATTCAAGTGTGCTTTCATTCCCCTTTGTGAAACATTGCCATTTATTTTATAATACACATTTTCTGTTAAAGTTAAGTGTGTATATTTTAGGCTCGTTACTGTTATTGCCAGGTTCATTATCAAACTGGTTATTGTTCGTTTGTAAAATTATTTAATTGTACATTTCCCAGCTCCATAATCAGCAACCATTCTGAATTTTCCATTGGTTTGTTTTTGTTTTTCATTTCTGAAAGATTTTTGTAGATGTCTGGCATTCTACAAAAATAATATACATATTTACAGTTTTAGTTTCCTATTTGCAATATTTGAAGCAATTATTTCACAGTTTTATATTTGTAATTATATTTTAGATAACATTTCAATAGAAGTTAAATCAATGGGCATTAATATCTTATTCCTGACTTTATATTCCATTATTTATAATTATCTTCTTTGCTGTTATGTATTTTATAACTTATTGAGGAAATATTTATTAATTTCTGTATTTTAGTGAGGTTGCTAAACATCTTAAAAGGTTGTTTGAGAAATAATACATGCATTTCAGAACTTTCTGTAATATTTTTTTCTAACATTTTAACATGGTAAAACACATCAGTGAAGTTTAAATTTTGAACTATTCTCACATGCATGGAATGACGATAAGAAGATTAATTTTGGAGAAATGATGAGCTCATTTTCATTTGCATGTGGGACATTTGGATATGTCAGCCAGAGAACCTAATTTTTGTGCAGGAGGAGAAAGTGTGTAGTTAGGAAAAATGGGCATATGTTAAAATTAGACCTGCAGTAAACTTATAAATATGTCATTTATGTACATATATTCGTATAATTTCAACATGCTATTTATATTTAGATCATTTCTATGTTTTAAACTCTACTATTCCAAGGAAAAATTCAGAAATCACACAATTTTATTCTCTTATCACTGGAGTAAATGTACGCAATTTAGATTCCACTGCCTCAGATCCACCTGCATCGGTCTTTCATTCAAAGATGAAGACTTTAAGTAAGAGTGGGGGAGCATTAGTTGGAGTAGTTTCAGCAGTATGGTCTGAGAACACTTCTCTTTAAATCCATTTTAATCTCTTCCCTGGAGATATTTCTCTTCTTGTACCCCATGAGCCCCTCCTCCCCACACAGTGAGTACATTAAGGTAAATATGGTTCATAGAGAAATCCTGTGTCTAGTGAATTTTTTCTTGCAATAAATGATAATGATGATGATGATGAATTTTTTAAAGTTAAACTTGCTCAGTTTCGATCTATCTAAAGTTATCTTGCTCTTTCTCTTATTCTCTAAGAATTTCTCTAACCTGCACCCTATAAAGAGGTGTGACTACTCACCTTTTTCATTTTTATTTTGGCTGCCACTCTTTATGTAACAGATTTTAGTTAAACTCCCATTGATGCAGATACGCAGGCCAGCCCCAAAGTTGGGGCTTAGCCCAGGAGGGTGCTTAGCTTTTCCCAGGAAAGAGTTCAAGGGTGAGCTGATGTTAAACAGCAATCTTTCATTGAACCAAAGCTACTCCTTGCAGAGCAGGGCTAACTCATAGGCGATGCACACAGAGCAGCATTTATGCACTTGTGGGCTGTTGGCAACTGTATTTACACCCACTTATCTCCACTGTTACATGCAAATTAAAGGGTGGGTTAATGCAAATTAAAGAGCAGGATATTCAGAATTTTCTAGGAAAAGGGCAGTAATTTCTGGGTTTATAAACTGTCATGATGTTGGCTGAAGTGTCTTATGCTAATGAGCAATGAGGGCGGCTAGGGGTCATTTTTGTTGCCATCTGTTTGGTTTGACCGTGTTTTTCGTGTTTTTCACTTCATCCTGTCAGGACCAGGAAATAATAAGTTCTGCCAGCCTCCCACCTCATTCCCCCTTCAGAGATTAGATACTCCTCCTTGAACTTAAGGGGGCTGCGGAACAGCAGAGGTCTATCTTCTCTAATTTTTTTTTCTTCTGGGTTTATAGCATAGCCCCTGCTTAGAATTGCAGGAGTAAAAATCTCTGCATACCTGATTTAAGGGACCCAGTGGCAGGATGTTTTCATTCTCCACGTCAGAAAAAGAGATGGATTGGAAGCTTCATGCTAGCCTGCCTTTATATGAAATTGTTGCAGTGTGGAAGACCAAAACATTACAAGGAGTTAAACAAGCAAGTGTCAAAAATTAGTAGTAAAAAGATAGCTCTCAAAGATCCTAGGAAGGACCTAGGAAGGGTCCTAGGAAGGGTAAAAACCAGGTGACATCTGTGAAAGCTTTTGATAGTGGGCCAGATGTAGTTGGGGTGAGTGCCCTGGTTATACCTATGTAACAAAGTGGCTTGCTTATAGATCTTTTGAATGTTAACCTCAATTTGTCTAGAGTTACTCACATAAATGCAGCAGGTCTTATTAATAACTGCACAGACTCCACCCAGTTCAGCTAGTAAACAGTCCAATGCCAGTCTGTTGTTAAGGACTACATTTACTAAACAATCCAAGGACCCTTGAAGTTAATTTAATGCTTAATCTGTGTTGGTGGCCAATAACGTTAGAACTTTTGTCAAATTTCTTAGGGTTGACTCGTGGCAGGTAAAGCCACTAGGGGATGCTGGTCTTATTGATGCCATAATTCCTACCAGAATTAATCTTATTACTCGTTTATTTTTATTTCTGGGTATTATGGGGTTATAGATGGTGACTCCCAGAGAGGCGATGGTGGCCAAGGTATATTTACCCCATTTCAAGTTTTTAATATGCAAGGGATGGCAACTCTTAAAGAAACAGGTGGCTCTTGAGGGAGTCAGGAGTGGGTACAGAGTGGAACTTCTTCACACTCATGACTGCAAACAAAAATGAGCCCAGCTGCCACACAAACTGAGGCCCTGTGGAATGTGGTATCTCTCTGCTGATGCCAGTTTGGCTTTCTATAGATATTTTTCCCTTGTCCAATGGGGGTGGTTGAACAACCTTTGTTTTCTATAAGAGGGAGGTATTCCCACCTTCCCAAATCAGGCAGTTGTTCTCTGGTGCATGTTTTGATCTGGGAGGAGGCACCATGTACAATTTCCTTGCATATAAGTAGGATTTTATGTATTTCCCTGTGGTCTTCGGAATGTATCCACTAGGGTTGGATTAGAATTTTGCAAGGAAGCTTTCTCTTTTGTGTATTCACACAATGATAAATATAAAAGATAGTATCATTACTGTACTAAAGATATAGATACCCACTTCCTAGGTCCAGATAATAGTGGTGGTGGGGATAAGGTGGAGTTCTTTCAGTGGGAGAGACTTCGTCTTAACAAATAGGGGTCTGGGTAATTTGGGATCACTATGATTAATGAGAAGGTCTGGAGAGATGGTCATGAGATTTTCCAGATATGCCAGAAAGTGGAACTCCCTATTTTGGGGATAGAGATGTGCCAAATGTGCTAGAAGGTTGATGATAGATCCAACATCCATGAAGATGATTCCCTTTATGAATGCTATAAATTTTGAAACATTTATTATGAAGTCTTTTTCCCCTCCTACACTGTATTAGGTTAATTGGAGAGCAAGAGGATTAGGAGAGGCAGCATGGTGTCTGGTTGGGCCTTAGAGTGGCTTCTACGCTCAAAGAGGACAAAAGAGGTATTTCCCTGGAGGAGGCAGTTTTCCAAAACAGTAGAAAAGGAGAAGAGAAAAATTAATGCTCCTGTACCCACACACATCATGTTATTTACCTGTGCACTTGAGAAAAAACAGCTCTAAGTCTTCTAGGGATTCGCATGTGTAGGTCCTGATATCATCCTTTCATGCCTGTAGGGACTCGTAAGAAACTGTTTTACCCCCAGACAGGTGTACCCATCTAGTGATTCCCTAAAATCTAACAGTAGTGGGGCTATCTAACAATACTATATTAGTTCATACTCATGCTGCTAATAAAGACATACCCAAGACTGGGTAATTTATAAAGCAATGAGGTTTAATTGACTCACAGTTCAGCATGGATGCAGAGGCCTCAGGAAAATTACAATCATGTCAGAAGGGAAAGCATGCATGTCCTTCTTCACATTGCAGCAGCAAGGATAAGTGACGAAGTGCTGACCAGAAGGGGGAAAAGCCCCTTGTGAAACCATCAGATCTTGTGAGAACTCACTTACTCTCACAAGAACAGCATGGAGGCAACTGCCCCTGATTCAATTACTGCCCATCAGGCCCCTCCCACTACCCATGGGGATTATGGGAACTACGGATGAGATTTGTGTGGGGACACAGCCAAATAATATCAAATGTCTTGCAAGAGCCTTTCCAATTTGGTTGTAATTGATCCTCAAGGGATTTTTCTTTCCATGCTTTATTAAGGCAAATTCTTGTGGAAGGAGCCGACACTTTATTTCCATAGTCTTGAAGGGCCTTTTGAGCCTGGCCTAAATTTTAAAAGTGGGTAGAGTGAGGCACGTCAGAATGCCTATTTCTATCATGATCTGAATTAGTTTTTCAGGGTTTCATAGCTAATTAAATGTTATAGGTGTATTAGTCCTTTTTCATGCTGCTAATAAAGACATACCCAAGACTGGGAATTTATGAAAGAAAGAGGTTTAATTAACTCACAGTTCCACATGGCTGGGGAGGCCTCAGAAAACTTATGATCATGATGGAATGCAGCATTCAACAGGATGGCAGGAGGGAGAATGAGTGCCCAGCGAATGGGGAAGCCCCTTATAAAACAGTCAGATCTCGTGAGAACTCATTCACTATCACAAGAACAACATGGAGGAAACAGCCCCATGATTCAATTATCTTCACTTATTCCCTCCAACGACACATGGGGACTATGGGAACTATAATTCAAGATGAGATTTGGGTAAGGATACAGCAAAACTATATCACTAGAGCAGATGAATATGCGGGGCGGGAAATAGGCACTCATTAGCCTTTAAAATCTTTTAAAGCAACATAAGTGTCAAAACCAAAACCCAAAAATAAGGTTACATATCAAGAGAAACTAAGAGTATAGAATCAAGTAATATTGAAAAAAACATTGCTTTTATATAAGATAAGATAAAATATTTCAGCATTAGGCCATAACAACAGTTATAGCTGAAGGAGAAAAAAACTATAGAAGCTGACAATAATGCTGAAGGAGAGAGTTATTATCTCAGACCTTCTACAAAGGGAAAAATTCTGAAAGCCATAAGACACAACAGTTGAACTTTTAGATATGAATCAGAGAAATGTTAAAAGAAACAGATTATACAATTGAAAACCAAGTGATATGTTATAAAACCTGTTTTCATATAAAGACTATTCTTTTTTTTTTTTTTGGAGATGGAGTTTCACTTTTGTGAAGGCTGGAGTACAATGGCGCGAACTCGGCTCACTGAAACCTCTGCCTCCTGGGTTCAAGCAATTCTCCTGCCTCAGCCTCCCAAGTAGCTGGGATTACAGGCACCCACCACCATGCCCTACTAATTTTTTTTTTAGTTTTAGTAGAGATGGGGATTCACCATGTTGGCCAGGCTAGTGTCAAACTCCTGACCTCAGGTGATCTGTCTGTCTTGGCCTCCCAAAGTCCTGGTATTACAGGAGTGAACCACCACGCCCGGCCCCCAAACTACTCTTTAGAAAGAATATTATAAACTATATTCTTTTAATTACATTGATTTCCTTTATGAGATCCCCTTCATACACCTTACTATCATGTATACTATCATGTATATATATGTACATGTATGTATACATATAGATTCACATAATATATGTAGCTGTACAAATTACCCAAATAAAGTGAACATACAAGATAATTGGATTCAAGTTATGCACAGAATTGGTATGTGTCAACTTGGCTAAACTTTGTTTTCCCCAATAGGTGTGGGAGACAGGGTAAAGCAGAGAAGGGGATCCCATAGTAACAAATAAATGGGAAGGGGAAAACCACATTGCTTAAGGGGAGGCCATGATGGCCCTGAGCCATCAAATAATCTATCCAACAGCAGAGACACTCAGAAAAATTGTTTGGGCCACTTTTATGCTGCTGCAGGAAGGTGTCCTTCAGGTCAGGAGTTCAGGACCCCCAGTAAATGCAGCTCATTGAGGGCAAGTGAAAGAAGGTTAGCTCTAGTATTGCTGGGCAGAGTTTATTTTTTTCTCTTACTAAGGATGGTTAGGATATTCTCATTGCCAGTGGCCCTCTGACTCACAGTAGGCACACTGATTCTGGTCCAGGGGGCAGTGAGTTCGAGGCTTTCAACTGGGCAACCTGGACATAGATCTCAAGACACTTCCTCAGTACAGGTAACCTGGAGATGGGGAAGGGGCCTAAAGCAGCTGCTAGCAATTGCTCTTTTGGCTATTTCTCTGCTTCCTCAACTCTGTCTCTTGTTCTAAACTCCACAGGTGATGTTTCAGGGTGGGCTGATAGGGGTTTGAGGACTCACTGCTGTTTTATAGCTTCCTCCTAATGTCAGGGGCAGATTGAGTAATAAAATGCATGCCTGGGAGACCTTGCCCTTCCATGTTTTTTGAGTCTGCATTAGTATATTTCCTGAGTACCTCCACCAAATGGCCTTGAAACAGAGTGAGATTTTTGGCCCTCCCCTGAGTTATTTCTCTACTATTTTCATAATTAGTTTAATCTCATACTTAAAAATACATATATATTTTCTATTTTAAAAGTTGCTGTGTGTTTTTTGCAGTCAAATCTTGGGAAACCCCCTTGGTTATCCCATTGAGGGTCCATATCTGGAACTGCATCTCCCCCCATGTGATAACTGGCAAGGCCTTTGTTACGTGTAGCCACTCCATCTGCAGATTCCTGGGTGGCACTCAGAATTCTCTTCTTCTCCTCCACAGCACAGCAAGTAGGTGGCAATCATTGCAAGTCATGCCGAGTTAAATCTAAGAACATATCAACTTAACCAACTCCTCTATAAACTTCCCTGCATTCTCTGAAAACCTGCCAAATTTGTCCATGAAAAACCCTGAATCAGATATAGAAAATGGCACATGTGCTCTAAGTTTTCATCTCCATCAGCTACCTCCCACAATGTTTTATTAACAATAAAGATCTTATTAACAATAAAGATCATTGAGAACATAAATGAGCCTCAAAAACATTAGGCTAAGTGAAAGAAGCCAGACAGAAAAGATCGCATGGTGTAGGATTTGATTAATATGAAAGATCTTTTCTTAAAAGCAAATATATAGAAAGAGATTTGTGGTTGCCTTGAGTTGGGAGAGGGCTCCTAGGGTTGGGAATGGAGATTGATCACAAAGTGGCATGAGGAATGTTTCTGGGGTAGTGTAAATGTCCCAAAATTGGATTATGGTGATAATTGTACAATTCTATAAATTTACAAAAAAAAATTGAATTGTATACTTAAAACAGGTGAAATTTTATGGTTGGTAATTACACGTCAATAAAACTTTTACAAAAAAAAACACAAAAAACAGATCTTCTAAACCTGCAGAGCTGAAACAGTAACCAAGGCTCTTTTAAGAGCTGTCATACTTGCTGACATGCAGTGGAGCAGGGAGAAGGGTGAACAGTCACAGTACAATCTCATACGAGACACAGCACTCTGGCCAGCTAGTTGACAAAGGGCTAATATCCAGAACCTACAAAGAACTCAAACAAATTTACAAGAAAAAAACAAACAACCCCATCAAAAAGTGGGCAAAGGATATGAACAGACATTTCTCAAAAGAAGACATGCATACAGCCAACAGACACATGAGAAAATGCTCATCATCCCTGGCCATCAGAGAAATGCAAATCAAAACCACAATGAGATACCAGCTCACACCAGTTAGAATGGCAATCATTAAAAAGTCAGGAAACAACAGGTGCTGGAGAGGATGTGGAGAAATAGGAACACTTTTACACTGTTGGTGGGATTGTAAACTAGTTCAACCATTGTGGAAAACAGTGTGGCGATTCCTCAAGGATCTAGAACTAGAAATACCACATGACCCAGCCATCCCATTACTGGGTATATACCCAAAGGATTATAAATCATGCTGCTATAAAGATACATGCACACGTATGTTTATTGCGGCACTATTCACAATAGCAAAGACTTGGAATCAACCCAAATGTCCATCAGTGACAGACTGGATTAAGAAAATGTGGCACATATACACCATGGAATACTATGCAGCCATAAAAAGGGATGAGTTTGTGTCCTTTGTAGGGACATGGATGCAGCTAGAAACCATCATTCTCAGCAAACTATCACAAGAACAGAAAACCAAACACTGCATGTTCTCACTCATAGGTGGGAACTGAACAATGAGATCACTTGGACTCAGGAAGGGGAACATCACACACCGGGGCCTATTATGGGGATGGGGGAGGGGGGAGGGATTGCATTGGGAGTTATACCTGATGTAAGTGACGAGTTGATGGGTTCTGACGAGTTAATGGGCGCAACACACCAACATGGCACAAGTATACATATGTAACAAACCTACACGTTGTGCACATGTACCCTAGAACTTAAAGTATAATAATAAAAAAAAATTTAAAAAATTACTATATGAAAAATAAAAATAAAAATAAATAAACTCACCATCTCTTGACATCTACCAGTCAGGTTGCTGTCTCCATCTCTTGCCATCGAGCTGACTGTCGTCTCACTGTCCAGCCAATCACTGTCTTGCCGACTCACTGATGGCTGTCTCATTATCTTGTCATCTTGCCCCACCTCTCACCATATTTGTCCCTTTAGGGTTGCCACCATGATGTAGCTGGGCAAGTGATCCCCAAAATTGGTAATTAGCCCAGGAGAATTCTTGGCTTTACCCAGGAAATAATTCAAGAGCAAGGCGGCAGTGTTAAACAGCAATCATTTATTGAGCCACAACTGCTCCTTGCCCAGCAGAGCCAACTCATAGCCAGTGTGCCCAGAGCCACACTTATGGGCTGTTGACTAGCTCTATGTATACCCATTTTTACCCGCTATTACTTACATTCAAATTAAGGGTAGGTTAATGCCAACTAAGGGGCAGATTTTTCAGAACTTTCTAGGAAAGTGGCAGTAAGTTTCAGGTCATTGACATGGAAAAAAGAGGTAACTTCCAGGTCATTGGTGTGACATGCACATTGTCATGGCACTGGCGGGGGAGGAGAGGAAGTGTCTTATGCTAATGAGCAATTAGGTCAGCTAGGGATTGCTTTCATCACAGGCTGCTGTTTGAGTGACTTTTTTTCACTACATTTTATCGGAATTAGGAAATAAGGCCTGCCAGTTTCCTACCAGCCTAATGGTAAAAAACCATTAATTTGGTCAGATAAAACTCTCTACTTAATCTGCATATTTTGACAGATTTGTAGAGAATTGTTTTGCTTTCCAGGAATTTCTTCCAATCAGGGCAGAATTGCATTGTATTTGTCTGTTACTCTTGATATAAATTTGGTTAGGATTGTAATAATCTACAATTTTCCTTCCCAATAAGTTGGATTTTTTGCTGAAGTTATGTTTGGCAATTGTAAGAGAACTGCCAAGAAATGCTTTTAGAGAAAAGAGACCATATTTTTTTTAAAAACAGAGTTTTTAGAAATGGTAAATATACTACTAAAATCAGTGTTTCTGTATTATTTTTTAAATAATAATTATTACTTATGCCACGTAACATGAACCAGTTGTTATATGTATTATACCTAAACTTATGCTTAAAACTCTAAAAAAGTCTGATTTTCTGTATCATTTAAGAGAGACACTGAGGTCTTGAGGAATTAAGTGTATTACCCAAGTACAAGTAATAATTCAGTTTTATTAATCTGATAAACAGGTCATTTATAATCTTTACTAAGATTTCTTTCCTTTCATGAGTAGCTGAGTTTACATGACAACTAATGGACACTTAATACCTAATATTAAATACTCTAATTTAAATAACATAGCCAGAGATTTTTTCTTTGAAATATCCAAGATATAGGCTACATCATTCAGTTCTTGGAGCTATTTACATTACTTTTAATAAGCAGAGTATTGATATCACTGAGATAAGTTTCAATTGTTGTTTCTATTTTTTCCAGGCTTACTGTCATTTTTGTTAAGCTTTTAAAAGATTTTAGTTAGGTAAGCTGATTTGTTAATTATTGTCTTCCTTTAATATTTGTGTGGTTTGTATCATTCTGTTTCTTTTCTTTTCTGTCCTAGGGATTGTGTTTATTATTCCATAACATCTTTCAGCTTATTCTTTTCAAATTTTGTTCTTTTATGACATAAAAATTTAACCTTTTCTGTGAGGTCTTCATCCTTGACAAGAGGGCAGACGAGATTTGAAACTTGGCCAGTTTTTATTGGTATCTGCCATCTCAACATAGAAATACAAAAGCAAGAAGCTTTGTTGTTGTTCAGAGTTAACTTTATTTTATCTTTTTTCCCATAGGTTATAAATACACAAGTTGCTTACTGTGAGCTGGGGGGAAAAAAGAAAAGAAAAGAGGAGACTGGTGCTATTGGTGTAGCAGTCTTTGTGATGTGACTGACTGGAAACTGGAAAACATACATATTCTTCCTACCTCTTCAGTTGGTTAACTGGGATCTTAAAGCAGTCAGTTAAATACTCTGGTCTAATATTTCCTTATAGGAAAAAATGATAGAAGCTGGCTTAGATTATTTGGAGTTCCCTTCTAGTTTAAAACACACACACATACACACTCACTCACATACACACACATCAGTTGCATTTTTGGCCTGTGGAGCTCTGTGAGGTTAAGCTGGGAACTATAGAACACAAAATACAATGTATGGGGAGCAGGACATTAATCCAGATGGAGTAGAGGGTTGAGTCTGATCCAATGAGGCGAGGACTTCAGTGACAAATCTCATGATTTAACTATAAGGGCA
This sequence comes from Chlorocebus sabaeus, assembly GCF_047675955.1. Taxonomy (NCBI): domain Eukaryota; kingdom Metazoa; phylum Chordata; class Mammalia; order Primates; family Cercopithecidae; genus Chlorocebus; species Chlorocebus sabaeus. Next base: position 15,467,442 of record NC_132921.1, on the reverse strand, counting down.
AGAGAATAATTAAGGGTTTTGAAATGTATATTGACAAAAAAAAAAAAAAGAGGGAAAAGGATAGTTTAATCTTTCAGCAGTGTGGTATAATTAAATGAGAAGCAACTAGATACAAAAGGAATAGTAAGGCCATTTAATTTTATATGTAAAAACCTTCATAAACTTGATATCTAATGATTTAGGGCATTTCTTTGGCAGATAATAAACCATTTTGAATAAGTGATGAGGAGTATTATCTAATCAAACAGCACCAGGCCCTTTAGAAAATCACGAGTTGTATAAGAATCTACTGTAAGGAATCTTTTTTAAGAACTGGGCTCCCACATACCCAATTAAATCCCTTTAATAATATTTATGTGAAGAAATCTACCTCTGTGCCCTATTCTCCCACCAATAACAGGGAATTATGCTAAGACAAATCAACTGGGAAAAATGGACCAAACAGTATTGTCTCTTAGGAATGTAGACTACAGAAAGGGACTTTTGTTATTTTATTTTGGGCAATTAAACTATGGGAAGATACAGCTTTTTTTTTCTTTTTTTTCTTTTTTTCCTTTTTTTGGTTCATTTACAGCAGGAAATAAATATTACCTGGATAAAACAAGACAAAATTGGAACTTAACAGAGTGTCATGCTAAAATTAAAAATTACAAATCCAGTCTCCAAAGCATTGAAAAGCAGTGCAACATTTTAATAACAGTTTTAGGTGGAGACCTGACAAAAAAAGTTTTCGCTATATAAAAAATTTATAGACGTATTAATAACCTCATTTCCACACTCTCTCCCAAAAGCAACACTCCCCATGTCCATAGCTAAAATCAATCCTCCTTCTTCTCCCTGTATCACTGTCCAAAATGATTTTGTGTCATGAGGCTGTCACTCCATTATTAATTATTTCCTCTCCAGTATCATTCATTTGTAAAATGGACAGTTTCTCAAGATTACTTCAAATTTTTCTAGCCCCCTCCTACCCACAAGGGAAGCTCTACAGGTTAACAAGTTGACAAAATGTATTTTTATTTCGCTAGGTTGCAGCAAGAGAGGAAGAGGTAGGTAGTAGAGCAGTCAGTACAGAAAACTCTTATAATGTACTAAATTTGTTTTACGTGATCCTCAGAGAAAAACTTGGTCTAGGTTGAGGTTATAATAAAGCAGACGAGAGGCCATAAGACTTAAGAAAGAGAGAAAGAAACTCCTTTTGTTTATGATGCTAATCTCATATTTTTTTTTACTTTTCTGAGGCCCAGGTACACATCTGTGCTTAGGAAGAGGGAGACACACTGGATTTCTAATGCAATTTTGACCCTCCTGCTTCATTGCTCATATTTAATCAGGAGATGCTTAGCTGATCATAACTTTTAAAAAGTTGCAGTACACAGAAACAGTGTAAAAGTTCATCTCTTAAAAATGAAGAGAGGCAAGTAATTTATGAGCTGTAGCAATTATTCCCTAAATTAAAATAAACTATTATCTTCACTTGAATGAAAGAGAAATACAATTAAAATTTAGAATAACAGGAAATAGAAATAATGGTGTCATATAGCATTTCTCATCTGTATTTCAGAGCAAATATGTTTTATATAAATCACACTTATGACACAGCTTGACTTCACAGATAAATAGAAATATAACATCAATATAAGCATAACAATAACCACTAATTATTTTTAAATGCTTTCCCCATACATGAAAACTCAAGAAATTTCACACTAAATGCTTATTTTTTACATTATGAGAATAGAACATGCCATAATATGGCATATATATTTATATGATATTAATTATATAGTATATATATTGCTTATACACTTAATTAAAAATGTAACTTTCATGAAAACATATTTGTTGTAAAACTATTCCTTCTGATTAAAAAAAATTTTGTTGTTCACTTGAGGAAATTTATACACATATTTAAGGCTAAATAGACTAGTAGTTAGGTGATGTTAGTCCCAGATCAAGCCATGTAGCTTATTTCCCATATATAAAATGAAGTAATATATATGTATGCATACCTATATTTGGCAGGGATATTCTAAGAATAAAATGAGCTTTCCCCCATGAAATTATGAGTGCTGGGAAGAGATGATCAGTGTATTTGCTGCAGAATTTAAACAAGTAACATTGAGCAGAGATTGGTGACCAATCACATGGAAACAGGTGCATTAAGAACCATTTATCTAGTGAATTTTAAAAAGTTAATACCCTTTCACCTGCAAATCGATTTTTAGGGATACTCATATGTTCAAATAATTATTGGCTCATTAAACAACATTGTGGTAACAGAAAAACTTTGAATAAAACCTGAATAATAATTTAAAAGAGAGTCACTAAGTCCACTGTTGTTTATTCATATAACGCCACGATACGTGGTCAGCAAAAAAAGAAAATGTAAACCTGGGTTTACAAATGTGCATAGATTTTCCAAATATACTATTAAGTAATAAAAACAAGTTCCAAAGTAAAAGTGGGATATTTTGTGATAGATAGATAGATAGATAGATAGATACCCACATATACATATATAAAGAGAACATAAATAAATATATAAAAGACATGCCTGGAAAGCATCCCAGATATGAGGTGTGAGGAGGGGTTTCTCATCTTATATGGTAAAATGATAGTTTAATCTTACTTATAATGCCTACATTTTTAACCAGAAATTGTATGCAAGGTTAACTTAAATTATAAAATATAATTTTTTGTAAAGAGAAGTGTGTAAATATTTACTGTGCAAAATGCCAAAAGGCAAGTCAAAATAAAAAAGAAGGAAACATCTGCTCAAATGAATGAGGACAATTCTTTTACTGGGGAGAAAAGCTACAAAGGGGTTTTCCGAAGAGGTGGGAAAAAGTAGTCATATTGTCATTCAAGGTAGAGTGAGAAAAACATGGCAGAAGTATAATTTTTAAAGAAAGGAGATGTCATGGCACTTGGAAAGGCTTGAAAGATCACTTGAGAAAGCACTAGCAAGACAAATTTTGGTCAAAATCATGGAATGAGCTAAATAAAGAATGTGTATCCCCACTGGATTTGTCTGCTAGGGCTACCCTAATAAAATACCGCTGACTGGGTGGCTTAAACAACAGAAATTTATTTTTCACAGTTCTGGAGGTGGGGAAGTCCAAGATAAATGTGCTGGAAAGGTGGGATTTTGCTGAGGCCCCTTTCTTTGTCTTGTAGAGGTCACCTTCTTGCTGTGTCCTCATAGGATCTCCCTGTGCACTCAAACTCCCTGTGTCTCCTTGTTTTTTTCATAAGGACACCAGTTCTGTTGGATTAAAGCTCCCACCTTATAACCTCGTTTAACCTTTATTTCCTTCTTAAAAGTTTTATCTGCAAAAACAGTCACAATTTCGTAGGCTACAACCCACAAAATTGGAGGGACACAATTCAGTCTATACGATTCACCTACGGTGTGTGTTTGGTTTTGGACTTGAAATATTATTAATGTATAGAAAATATAATATAAAACAATATGGTATACTTTCTTGTAACCAACACAAAAATTAGGCATATGTTAACATCTATATTTGTTTAGGTTTGTCTTTTTTAAAATAAATAATGTGTTACCGATTCAACAAAATACTTTGCTATCTAGTGTTTATCTTCATCTGAATAGAGAACCACTAGTTTGAGTGTTTGTGAATTTTATGACAACATTGCCCCCATAAGCAATATATGCAATTATTTTGGATTGTCTTTCAAAAGTCACATTTCTGCTATTTTCAAGAGCCTCACCTAATTTATATTCATTCATATCCATGCTTTATAAAGTCATCAACCATTAGGACACATGGGTTAATTCATTTTAACATTTTAATGTTTTAAGCATTGCAAGATATTCCAATATGTGATAAACATTTATTTATTAATTTATCTGCCAAAATTTTTACTGTTTGTTGTTATCAATACTGCTTCTCTGGGTAAAAATTTAACAACTATCTCAGCTATTTACTACAGAACCATTATACTTGGGATGCTGGCTCTGGATTTATTTTCCTATAATGGTGTTCTCTGGAATGCAGTAGTTTAAGAAAAACGAAATGTTGATTTGTGTTATGTTGTACTAAGGCACATTGTACTCTATTAAAATTGTTGTGAGATCCATGATTAATGAGAATCATCCAGAGAGTTGTGATCAATATCTTACTCCCAAAGGGCTATGCAATGACCACAGCAGACAGAGGTTTGAGTAATGGACAGCGATGTTGCCTGGATTTGCTGCAGTGTATAGGTACTCCAGTTTCATTTCCAGCAACTTAGCCCACAGCCCGGTTAAAGTGGCCTGGAACCTGTACCTAGTATATTGACATTCTAGACTCTATATGGTAAAAATGTTTGGTGAGGTAGTGTTAAATTGTTGATGTGTGAAAGCTTGTCAATCTAACTGTAATTTTTTACATAGAACTTAACTTGTCAATGCAGTGTAAAAAACATAATTCTGTGGAATCGGCAATGGGTGGAAAAATTAAAAGTGCAGAATTGAAGGGAAATGGCGCACACACACACACACACACACACACATCTGCTCTCCATGGTTATTTTGAAGATGATTATTGAAAGTAAAGGCATTATTATGGGAGAGGAAGACAGAGCAGATAGGTTTAAGACTGGTGTTTAAAATCAGAACCCATTAATTTGCCATCTAATGTTCTTTACGGTTTTTGATATAATAGTATACATAACTGCTGTGTCATGCCACTGAGATCTTTAATTTGGAAATACCTCCCAAGCTCCAGGTAAGAATAAACAACTCTTTAATAAAACTAAAAAAATACAAGTTGTTACATGTAAATGTAGAGTTACTTTGGAGAGAAATACCAGACCTTATCCATGGAATCTCTAGTGTCGTGAGTTCTCAAATTGAAATACCAGAGTCATAACTTTAAAATTGATATTAAATACCTCAGAATAGCAGGGGTTATATGAAATATTACTAGCCTCCTATTAGATATGATTTTTGGTGTTCAATTCATTCATTCTCCGAATGTAGCGGCTTTGCCCCGTCAGAGTGGATAAAAACCACAATTAAATGAGTCTTTAACAAACAAGAGAATTGTACTCTTTCATCATCTCATGCAAAATGAAACCTACCCCCAAAGAAGTGGAAACAATGTGTTTGATTAATTACGATATGATAATTATGTGACTTCCCTATGATTATATCCCCTATCCAAACTTTGGTGAATACAGTTGGTAATGCTAGGTCTTCCTCACCTCCTGTTGGGTAAAAAGAGGCCATACAGGACACAGCAAACAATGTTTTTTCCCTAGTTAATTAGCATTGTGAACATAAAAAATTTACAGCAAGTCAGAAAAGTAGTTCAAATAGAGTGGACATATATTAAATAACAAAAAAAGCATCAATAAGTTCCATAGAGCATATGTAATAAAATTATATGACTTGATTACAATGCAATGAAATTACATATTAAAGAAAAAGTCTCCTCTGCCTAGAAATGTTTAAACATAATAAAAATGACAAGAACTCTCTGATAACAATTTTTGATGGTAAGGAAAATTTACACTGAAGCAGAAGAATTTATATAACATTGATAATGAAAACTACTACGTATCATAATTTTGGAAAATATTTAACCACTGATTACAAAAAAAAAGTATAAGTATAAAAATCAAATAATAAAATAAAGTAATTAATTTTTCACTCAAAGGAACAAGGCACTAAATTTAAGCAGTAAATAAAAATTATAAAGGAACAATTAAGTAGAATCAGTGGTGCAGAAAATCCCTTAAATGTAGAATTAATATGCTAAATGTTTGTTTTTCAAAAAATAAAAATAGAAAAACCACTGGTTAAATTAATTAAGGAAAAAAGGGGAAAAGCATAAATATTAAGAATTTAAAAAGCAGCAAAAAGAATCACTGAAACATAAGTAAAAAAAATAATATATTATTTACAAAAACAAATCTTCACAAATACTGTTCAATTCTGCAGCTACAACAGCAAAATATGACAAACATCTATATATGAGTAAGTAGGTTATTTCTCATATTTACTTATTTCAAAAACAACCCATAAACATACTAATGCACATGCTTTTGTATCGTTGGAGCTGTGTCACTGGGTACATTCCCAGAAGCTGTATTGCTGGATGAAATGGTAAAGGTATCTGTTCCATGAGGTATTTTGCAATCTCATTTCATTCTCCAGTTAAAGGAGCAGTAAATTATTGAGCATATTACTGATTACAGGTCTGGTTCAAGAGAAATACAAGGGGAGCCTTAAACCTCTTGTGTGAGAAAGACAAGCATTTAAAAACACTGATGGGACATTTAAAAGGACACAGGAGCCAATTTGAAGAGGTGTGCATTGATCAACTTAGGAAAAAAACAAACAAACATTTACCTTTAATTGACAGCCCTGAGATATAACCCATTGAATAAAATAAATCAATAGTTCTGTCGAATATATTTTAACTTAGGAATGAAGAGAACAGAAAGTTGCTCAAGATATACTTATTAATAAGTTTATAAGGAATGATAGAATAAAAATTCACCTTTTTACAGTCATACAATAATAGTTGATTTATCCAAAAATCATCAACAATTGCTAAAACCAAGCAAATTAATTAAACCGACCAATTAATAAAAGTTAATTGAGGAACAAATTCATCAAATTTAAAATATTATCACACAGATTACATACCAATAACAAACAGAATAAGTTATATTTACAGTAGGTAAATCTGATCACCATGACTCAGAATAAATGGATACCACCTCCCCCATTTTGCAATCTAAAAAAATATATATATATCTTTGGGATATATATATATATTTGAGGCAAAATAATTGTTTAACGTGACTATGTTTTAATAAGTATTTTCAGAAAAATCCAAATGAAGAGTATTGTAAAAAAAATCTGTTTTGGATTTTTTATAAATGCCAGCGAAGTAAAAAACAAAACAAAAATATAGCTTAAAATTTCGGTCGTAAGAGATAAAGGACGGGATGATGTGAACCTTGATTGGATCATGGATTTAAAAAGTAGCTATAAAGAACATTTCTAGGATAATTTGGGATATTTGACCATGCATTTTAAGTTAGCATGACAGATAACTGACAGTGTTAAAGTGTAATTTCTAATGTTTAATCACTGTATGTTGTGGGTTGTAAAGGGGAGTGTACTTTTTATTAGGCAAAAATGTGCACATGGCCCATTAGGGAGAATTATGTCTACAACTCATCAGACATGTGTGATGTCTGGGAAGAGACAGAAAGAGAGAAAAGAGCTAGTGTTCAAACGTGGCAAAATAGCAATCAACATATGTAGGTTACAGGTATACGGATGTGCAACTATCTCTAGGTTTTAAATTTATTTAAATATTGGGGTAGAACGGATGACATTAGTTTGTTAAAAACATATTCTCGGCTTTACTGGGGTTCTGTAGTTAAAACCCATGGAAGAAAACAAATTTGACAGTGACCAAAAAGTAATATTTATAACAAATATTTTGAAATCAATGTGTCAGATGTTAAGATGGAAAGACAATTGATGATAAATATATATTAGATTTAAATATTCTTGCAAACAGATGTACTTTTGTATAATTGTCAGCCCTTTTGTATGAAATAATACATTTCTAAAGGGAAAGTACATCATTTATTAGGACGATATGTGTTGTAAGTTTGCTTTTTTAAACAACATAACCCTCATAATTTGGCATATTACATGAAAGAGGTGATTAAATTCAACTTAGAACGGGAAGAAAGCATGTTTCAGCAATACTGATATTTAGAAAGAAAAAGCTGTGTCCTAGGTTCCCCAAATTAGTGTTAGGTTAAAACATTTATAATGAATTATTTCTCGGTAAGAAATAAGTAAAAGACTAACATAAAATATACTATGCCACAGATATCAATAAGAATAATGTTATATATGTGAATATATAACATATAATATATAAGAATAATATATAAGAATTATATATATATAATATATATATTCTTATAATATATAAGAATAATGTTATCTATGTGTGTGTGGAGAGAGACAGAGAAAGGGAAGAAAGAAATAGTGAGAGACAGGAGACATTACAGCAGAAATAGGAAAATTCTAAAATAAGAATAAATAAGGAGCGTGTTCTCAGGCTCTCAGACTGAGTCCATGATGAAACATAAAAGCATGAAATCACTACCTGTAGATAACTTTGGTTGTATGAGAAGGAGAAGAGGGGTTGGTGTGAAGAGATAAAAGAGTAGCAGAAATAAAAAGTCAGGTAAGATTGTGCCAAAAGAGGATTCACGGATAATGGACATTTTTGCAGGTTTCATTAAAAAGCATAGGAAGATTAAGAGAGAAAACAGTCAGTGGATCACTGCCAGGGACTTGATAATGGATGAAGGAACATGATTTTACAGGAGAAATCACAGCATCTTGATCATTTGGTTGAGCATCTTGATCATTTGGTGAAACAAGTGAGATAAATGCCATTTGGCGAAATTCTTTAACATTCTAGATGTTCCTTTGGCTGATGTTTGCAAGGACAAGTGGCAGAGGTGACATGATAAACACAAGTAAATAAGTGTAACATAAAAGCTTTTAAATTAGGAAAGAATCTTTTAGAAATGACAAGGAAGTGATCTGACAAACATTACAAACAGGAATTTCATAGCATGGTTAGCAGAAACACATAATAATGGCATAAATAATAACCATAATAACCTAACAAGAACAATCGTAGTAGTAGAAATAATAATTAATTATATAGTATCTTCAGTTTGTCTGACACTATTCTAATGATTTTGTACATATTCAATGCCCCAAATGTGTATTTTATAAAGATACAAAATTGAGATAATACAAATATTGTTTTCATTTCTTAAATGAAGAGACTGGACAAAGACAGGATGAGTAGCATATACAATATCACAAAGAACCCAAGTAAGCTGGTGACAGAGTTCATGATTTTTTTTTTTTTTTGAGAGGGAGTCTCATTCTGTCACCCAGGCTAGAATGCAGTGGCATGATCTCCGCTCACTGCAGCCTCTGTCTCTCGAGTTCAAGCGATTATCCTGCCTCAGTCTCCCCAGCAGCTGTCATTACAGGAGTGCACCACCTGGCTGATTTTTGTATTTTTAGTAGAGACAGTGTTTCACCATGTTGACCAGGCTGGTCTCAAACTCCTGACCTCAAGTGATTCACCCTTGTTGGCCTCCCAAAATGCTAAGATTACAGTCATGAGCCACTGTGCCCAGCCTAGTTCATGTTATTAATTATATAATATTATGATAATCAAAGAAACACGGGGAATAAGAAAGATATGGCAATGTCAAAATAGGTAACTGGGAAGGTACCTCATTTAAATTTTTTTTCCAAATATCACTAAGGATCTCCATCTAACCTTACATAGTGGAGTTATATTTGTTCTGCTCAGCAACATTCTGCATAGCAAAAAACAATTTTAAAACATATTTTTTCTTGACTTTTATGAACATTGCTTTATTTATACACCACTGGCTGTTTTCTGGTCTCCTTGGCTGGCTATTTCTGTACTAACTATCCTGGAAATGACAAAGTATTTGAAATAACCATCAGAAGACCACTTATCTTCTGCATTTATACTCTCTCTCTGGTTGGCCTTCAACTGTCTATTTCACATTTTATGTGCATGCTGATAACTCCTAAAGGTGTATACCTGAGCCTGACTATATCCAAATAAACCCCAGAATTGCAAGTCCAGTGACATTTCCTAAAAGGCATCAAAAAGTCATTTCACATTTTAAAAGACCAAAATTCATAGCTTAGACATAAATGCATACATATGTATATAATATATGCACATATATATGCATGTATGCATATATGTATTATAAATGTATATATGTATATATTATATGTGTATATGTATGCATATGTTACATAAAGTTCAATGTTTTTTCATCCCTAATCCTGATTCTCTTCCATTTTCCTCGACCTGTGGGTACTTGATGCTTATCACAAAAAAAAATTGGGTTAAGTTTTGTTCCTCAGAAATGACTTACTTGACCACCAAATTTGAGATAGCTACCCATTCATGTATCATCACAGTAACCTATTTTAAGTTATTTATGCATATTAGAAGTTATCTTGTTTGTGTATTTTCTCTTTTCTCTGATAGATGGAGAGTTTTATGAGAATCTTACCTACCTTATTAGATTCCATTCTTTATACATAGGACAGTTCCCGACTCATTATAGGTTCATTATCTAAATAGTCATAGAAATGTAACAGAAAAACCAGGCACTGTGTTTCTGATGTGATACAACATAAAGACATAAGTTATTTTATAAAGTGTTATTACAAAAAAATTATTTCAAATATAATCAGAGCTCTAGATTAACTTCCAATTTATAGAAAACAGAGCACAAGTTCACCAGTGCGATGTAGAAACAATTTTAAAAAATAGAGAAAGAAAAATTCCTGAAGAAGACTGCCTGGGATCTCTCCAAATTAAATGTTTTGTGTTTAAACAAGGAGTAAACCCTACCTGATTTAAAATAATTAAAGATAAATCTTCATATTAAGCATGATAATGGTACTGTACTTGCATAGAATGAGTATTATATTCTTAGACAATGCATGCTGAATTATTTAAGGATGAAGTGTCTTATTGTATTTAATATACTCCTAAGTATTTAATCAAATGCAAAACATACACATACACACACACACAAAGAAGAGGAAGCAAATTTGGCAAAATACCTTGGTAAATTTATGTAGAAGGAATATGAACATACATTTCCTTATTCTTTCAACTTTTCCATAGTGTTGAGATTTTTCAAAATTAAAAGTAAAAGTGTACTTTTGATTAACCTCTTCTAGGATGGTTTTTATAAATTCTCCCCTTCTACTCTAATTCTATTCTACTCATAATTTGTAGATACATTTTTTGTATTTTATTCGTATTAATTGCTTAACAAAACCAAATTTAGAATACATTTTACCATAACTATTCATTTTGGTATCTATAAATTCATTCTTAATGAGAATTAAATATGAATCAATCCCTAAAGTGCAATGAATTTTTTCAAATATGTCATGTGTCTTTATTCTTTTGCCATAGTAGAATCAAAGTATCTTTATGGATTCTTTTAACAACACACACACACACAGCACACACACACACACACCTCCCTAGGGGAAGTTATAACAGAACCAATATAAAAATTGCACAGGTACACAACAACTAGAATGACTAAAATTAAAATTACAAATAGCAAGTGTTGACAAGAATGTGGAACAACTGAAAATAAACTACATTGCAGTTGTAAGTGTGTGTGCATGTGTAAAGAGACATGTGTGTCTCATCCCTATAAGCATTTTTATTTTCCCCTTAGATTTACTCTATTTTATTAATATTTTTTGAGTTGGAAGTTAATATCATTTATTTGACAAAGACTATTATACAAGGAGACAGGTATCTTCACTCCAAATGTAGGATTGTGTTGAACATAACAAGAACCACTTTTATATATCAAACTACATAACAGATTCCTAAGACCAAACTAACCAAAAGCTACAAACTTAATTCATACTACTCCTATCTTATTTTGAGGCACACATTTTTGCTTTGTGTTACTTAATTTTATTTTACTTGCCTCAACTTCCACAATAAAAACTTAAAATCCAATGATTTGTCTCTGATATGAGTAAACTGGTAAAATGGTTATATTGACCATTAATGCACTTATTGAAAATTGTTCCTGTTAACTTAATGAATGTTAACACTTGGCATATATAAATATTTAAAAACACCATAATTGCCTGTAAACTCTTAGAGTTATGTTGTATTCTAGTGAACAAATCATAATGACAAGCTCATAATTTATTATAATCTATAAAGAAGTGGCATTTTGTAAGAAAAGAGAAGCACCCAATTTATGAGGGTTTCCTTAAGCATAGGGAAGGTTTGACAATGTTTGCACCTCAGAATAGCATTCTGTTTGGGTATCTAGTTCAAGACTTACTCTTCTTAACCTTGCAGACCAGTGGAAATGACTCCACAGTGTAGGGTGGAAGATTGATGGGATAAGAACAGGGGCACTGAAGTGACTCAGATTGTTTTATTGGGTTACGTGACTTCAAATTTCTTTTACTTCTACAAAACTTACAATTAATTCCTTGATATCTCCCTGTTGTCATTCCTTCATAAGACCTTATGAGAAGAGGTTAATAAGGAAAATTGTGTTTTCTGAAATGATTAGGTTAGCAGCATAGACAGAACAGAAATAAGTGCTCTCACTGTTCCAAAAATAGCAGCCTTAACAGCATTTCTGAAAACGTTAAAGACAAATAATTTCAGCAAATTTGGAGGACTCAAACAAGAAAATAAACATAAGTAGAAGAAGGTCATTAATTTCTAACCATCTTAACTTGTTTCAATTGCATCTATGTTGGAAACTTTAATAAGTCATTTACAGAGGGTAGGAATCTGTGAAATGTGTAGTCCATGGACTATCCAAAAAAAAGTAGGCGTCCAGTAAATTGTTTTTGTTGTTAATATTGAAGGCGTACTTTTCAAATTACACTCCATTCATTCTGTGGTAGTTAAATAAATTTTAATCTAAATGCTAACCTAATTACAATCTTGTCTGTGTATTACATGTGTATTTTGTGTAATGTGGAATGGTAAACCCTAAAATCATTTTTGCTTTGCATTTAGAAGATATGATCCCACAGAAATAATGATATGTTTGTCTCCTAATAGAGTTTGATGTTCTTCCTTGCTTCATTTCTCCAAGAAAAGGTTGAGTGTTTCATATGGCAGGAGTAGATTTAACTGATGCATGGAAATATTTTTCTTTTTTTCAACTTTTATTTTAGATTCAGGGGCATGTGTGCAGGTTTGTTGCACGGGTATATTGCCTGATGCTGAGGTTGGTGTATGATTGATCTCATCACCCAGGTAGTGAGCACAGTACCCAATAATTACTTTTCAATCCTTTCTGTCTCTCTGCTTCCTCACTCTAGTAGGTGCCAGTGTTTACTGTTGCCATCTTTATGTCCATAAGTACCCAATTCTTAGTTCTCACTTATAAGTATGAATATGAGGTATTTAGTTTTCTATTCCTGCACTAACTTGCTTAGGATAATGGACTCCAGATGCATCCATGTTACAACAAAGGACATGGTTTCATTCTCTCTTATGGCTGTCTAGTATTCCATGGTGTTAAAGTACATTTTTTTCCAAATCCACCATTGATGCGTATGTAGGTCGATTTCATGTCTTTGCTATTGTAAACAGTGCTGTGATAAACATAAGATTGCATGTGTCTTTTCGGTAGGACAATTTACTTCCTTTGGATATATACCCAATAATGTAATTGCTGGATCAAATGGTAGTTCTAAGTTCTTTGAGAAATCTCCAAACTGTTTTCCACTGTGGCTGAACTAATTTACATTCCTACCAGAAGTGTATAATCGTTCCCTTTTCTCTGCAACCTCTCCAGCATCTGTTGTTTTTTGACTTTTTAATAATAGCCAGTCTGACATAAGACATGAGCAGACACTTCCCAATAAAAGGACATACGAGTGGCCAAAAAACATAAGAAAAAATGTTCGACATCAGTAATCATCAGAGAAGTGCAAATCAAAGTCACAAAGAATTTTCTAAAGGCTTCCTTCCATCTGCAGTGTGCAGTGTATCCTTTGATTCCATTCCAAGGCTCTCATCCTCATAGGTTTTGAAGTCAGTCAGCCAGAGAAGGAAATCTAGCTTTATAAATCTGTCCTAGTTGGCAAGAGCATGAAACCTCGGTCTGCAAGGAGCCTGAGGCACTGGGGAGGATCTGTGTGCATGATTCTTCACACAGCTGAGTTCACTTTTCTGGGCCAGATTTTTTTCACCATGTCAGGGTGGTTATGATAAAACAGGCAAGATTTGGTTGTGATTGTGAAGAGTAAGAGGCTCTTCAATCTACACTACTTTTATACTGCAACTCTAACCTTACCCTAAACACAAATTTAATTGTAAGTCTGATTATTAGGTAGAAAAATTATATTGAAAACTGAACATAGTGTCTTTATTTGAAAATGGATTATAGATCTTCTATATATGGTGGTAGAGGGGAGGAGAAATTAAACTAGTAATTATATTAAAAAAAACTGACCCATTAATTAAATTCAAATGGTAATTTTGAGTACATCCAGCTAGAATCTAATGATGTCATTTGAGAAGTATTTTCCTTCTCTCCAGTAACCCTGAAGCTAAGTGTACATTTTTCTTACTGACTAGTTTTACTAACAAGGCCAAAAGGTAGTGAAAGCCTATTTCTCAATGAGAGAAAATCATCTCTGATCAATAGCTCCTCTCTGATACTCACTCTGTAATGTATATCAGAGCCTAAGCTGCAAGCAGCAAAGTACCCAGTGATACACTGCCCCCTCCTGCCGCCAACATGGCCAAGAGCCAGTAAAGCACTTAGTGAAACTCTCTGTCATCACTGCCAGGCTTTGAAGGCATTTTATGCATCTGAACATTGGGTGTCTTTTTTACTTCCCCTATAGGAAATATAGATTCACTCTGATACTGCTGCAAAAGAAAGTCATCTAAGAACCTAAGTTTTTTGCTTTTTAATCAATCAATGATACCAAAATGTATATTCAAATGCCTTTTCATGTGAATTATTCTGCTCCTAGAAGGATAGTATTAATAGAAAAAAAACCCAGAAAGATAATATTAGAATGCAATACAATTCAAAATTATCATAATATGATACCATTCTATTGTTTTTTTCTTGACAGTATATTACACAAAATCATAAGTAGCATTTGGTCTTGAGTGAATGGCAAAACAAGAGTTTAAATTTTGAGATATTTCAAATGACCCTAGCTTCAGACAAGCTGAAGAAGATAAAATGCTTGTAAAATCCCTAGACAATATTTATAGGGGAAAAATACAATGTAACTACTGAAAGATTAAGATAAGTTTTTACACGAATAAAACTTTTATGCCCATTTGCCTCTGTTCTACCCATAATAAAGCAAACTCTTGTGAGCAATACTTAAAACTTGTTTAAATAATCACTTCTAAGTAGCCAAATATGTTTAGTGTAGTAATATAAATAATTCACTGTTAGTCATTTTCACACTGCTATAAAGAAGTACCCTGAGGTTGGGTAATTTATAAAGGAAAGAGATATAATTGACCCACAGTTCCACATGGCTGCGGAGACCTCAAGAAACTTACAGTCATAGCAGAAGGGGAAGCAGGCACCTTCATCACTATGTTTCTGGAGAGAGAAGAGCAGGGGAAACCATCACTTACAAAAGCATTGGATGTCATGATATCTCACTCACCAGCATGAGGAAAGCATGGGGGAAACTGTCCTCATGATCCAATCACCTCCCACCAGATTCCTCCCTTGACAAGTGGGGATTTGAATTTGAGATATTTGGTTTGGGGCACAGAGCCAAACCATATCATTCACCCACCATTGGTATCATCATATCAACACTGATACTTGCTTGTGAAAAAAGTCAAATCGTTTGCTATTGTTGGTTTTTGTAGAAATATTGAGTTTCCTGATTATTAATATCTAGTATATTCGTTTAATTTTGTAAATGTTCTCATAAATTTTACAATTAGAACATTGGTCATGAAGTAAAATGGAAGACTATATTTGACTCTGAATAGAAATAAGCCACTATATCGTACTACTCTTTCTGGTCCCCAGCAATGCAAGAATATCTGCCTTGTGACTCAGTGGACATTGAAAAATGTTTTCATTCTTCAATATTCTACTTGAAATGTCAACAATTGTTCAACTTTAACCAGCAGGTTTCATGGCTAATCAGTGACTTTTACTCTCAATTCAAATAGCAACTTTAAAATCTAATGCTTGCTATGTATACATCTATCCAGTCACCTCCTATGTCTGTGACTTGTGATGAATTTGGTGGAATATTATTTCCTCTCCTAATATTTATACAGTGTAAAATTTAAAATAGTTGTGACCAGCAAAATATTTTGTAAATTCAATAGCGATTACATTATTTTATAAATTTTGTTAGTAAATATTTGATCGTATCAATAAAATATATATTAATCCATTCTACTGAAAATGTGTGTATTTGATGAATAACAATACTTCCCAAGAACACTATTTTACATATTGTCTCATAAACATATGCATATCCTATAGCTTATGTATATGCATACTTACATATACATTGTGTTTATATACACATATTTACATGTGTACATACATATGTGATTGTTGGGTTGCAGTGCGTGTGCATATTCAACACTGCAAGGTAATGTCTAATTGATCTTTAATGTGCTTGTATTGTATTACATGCTCATCAAATGTGAATAAAGGATCCCATGGGTACTCATCCTTTAAAACACTTCTTGTTATCAGATGTTAAAGTTTCTGCCCATGTAGTGAATGCAAATTTTGTTTGGCATTTTCTTGATTAGTAATGAACTTCAGAGGGTACTCACGTTTATTGGTCATTTATAATCAATTTCTATGAAATTACATTTGCACCTTTATCTACTTTTCAATTGGTTTTGTCTTTTCATGGTAGATGGAACGTTTTCATATATTCTGGGTATGAATCATTTGTAGGCAAAATGGTTTGAAAATGTTCTCTAGTTTAAAGATTGTGGGGTTTTTTTATTCTTTATAATGTGTATTAATAACTATAAATTCTTAAATGTAAGTTGGTTATTTATTAATATGTTCCCTTTTTCATTTTTTGCCCTTAAAACTTTATTTCCAATCCTTTGTTCCAAAAATATCCCCCTATATCTGACCCTAGAATATTTACTTTTCATCTTTTATATTTAAATTACTGAAAGCACTTTAGTCTTTTGTATGTATATTTAAAATTTCAACTCATATAAATTGCAAATATAAAAACTCTTATACATTATTTAATTTTTGCCATAATATTATTTTCTATTTTTCTTATTTTTTTCTCGATTTGTTTCCCTCATTTTTGGCTTTTGGTTTAATAGTGTTTCCCTTCAACATTTCTTTATTTTTCTTTAACTATTATGAAAGTTTTATGTAATATTTTTATTATTTTATGATTGCTCTAAGAATTTAAATGTTTATGTTACCTTAAAATACTTAAGTATAAATGTTATTTTCAGTATTTTCTTAGACAGTACAATGATTTGAAAATTATTAAACTCTGATTTCCCTCCCCAATGAACTTACCTTAATCCTGAACTTTAATTTTTTTCTACTAGCTTGGTTTCCTTAACCAAAAAACCTAGATTATATCTTGATTGTTTATATGTGTTGTTCATACATATGTTTGCATATGGGCTGTGTTTGCTTTTTACTTTATTTGCCATTGTCTCTGACATTTAATACTTTTTTCCTGTTTGATTAAGATTCGATTTCTAGAATCCTAGATACAGACAAATAAACACAGTCAGACACTGACTCCCTTGTGGTTTACCCTTGCAACTTATTCTTTGGTTGGTTATTTCTTATCACCTACCCCCTCTCTTTCTCTCTCTCTCTCTATATATAAAATATATTATGTATGTAGTATTATGTGTGTAATATATACAATATATATTTTTATATTTAATATAATATATATTTTTATATTTAATATAATATATAAATATGCAAATAAGAGTTTAAAAATGCATGCAAAACATTAAAAAATTAAATATATATTAATTTAGTTTCTCAATGTTTTGATATACATTTTAAATTTTTATTAATATATTATCCAGGGTGGAGTTTGATTTAAAATCTAGCTTACCATTTTGCAAAAATGCAAATAAATCCAACATTTAAAAAAAAAAAAGGAATGACTGAAAAACCTTTCAGAGAAATACTTATTGCATAAGATGTAAATGTATTATTTGAAAAGTTTGAAGAGTAAAAGTACTTGAAAATCTTAAAATGTGATATATCAATATCGCCAATGATCCATATGAGCAATTAAGATGAAAATTGTAGACAGAAGAGGTACTGTAATATATAGTGTTCTGTTTCTAAATATCAGATTTATGAAAAGTAGTAGAGGCAGTTAAATGATATAAAGAAATGATGTAAAGAATATTTACATTTCATCTTTTGTATTTAAATTACTGAAAGCACTTTAGTCTTTTATATTTATATTTAAAATTTCAACTCATTTAAATTGCAAATGTAAAAACTCTTATACATTATTTAATTTTTGCCATAATATTATTTTATATTTTTCTTATGATAAGAGAATAGTATGATAAGTCTTCCTGAGAACACAGAAACCTAAGAAACGATTTGTTCCCCAACATAGCTTTATATACTCAGGCCATACTACACCAAATATTTTTTACTTAACACAGACTTTCATTCCTTCTATCTGTACATTGTCATATCACACATACATATTTATCTTGAAAGATTGTTGTTATACATTTATGTGACATGTCCTTGTTACTGGGCTATTAAGAATAAATAGATGTCCAAAACTTGTTCTTTCTCACCATATTTGGCTCCTATCACAG
Source organism: Chlorocebus sabaeus (assembly GCF_047675955.1). Taxonomy (NCBI): domain Eukaryota; kingdom Metazoa; phylum Chordata; class Mammalia; order Primates; family Cercopithecidae; genus Chlorocebus; species Chlorocebus sabaeus. The sequence goes on along the minus strand of NC_132921.1, from coordinate 15,448,975 downwards.
TAATTTATAAGAAGATATTAATGTGTCTTGATGTGTAATGCTGATTTCATGAATGGATACGTGAATCAACCAGTAAATCCCTGATTTGATACAGAACATAAAATATTTCCCTGGAAGTACAATGAAAGCTAAAAAGGGAGATTTTTGTAATAATCTATATGTTATCAAGTCAAATCAAAGGCAGTCTTATTTTTTTTTCTAAAATAGACCCCTAAATTGCCACATATGCATCAATTGGATTCAACACAAGATGCCTTTTTATTTCCTGAATGAAAGCTTTCTGTTACAGGTAGTTAAAAAATAAAATAAGAATATACCATCCATAAAACATTAAAAAGTTCAAATTTTAAAAGAAATGAAATGTGCTTAGTTTAGATCACCAAATATCCGTTTCCTGTTATTAGTGGGAATCACAGATCTTATTTTCATCCTAAGATATTTTGGCAAAACATATTACAGTGATAGGATTCTCCACAGTGGAGCATGGATTTGTAGAGGATATTATGAACTACAAATGACTGATCACTTCTTCAAAATCTTGGAGCTCATGTGTGATAACATGTTTTCTGTCTGAGATAATGTATTGCAATGTCTTTACAAAAGATTAACCTTATTTTTACTTCAGTAAACGCTGAACAAAACTGCTGGTAATAGTTTCTAAAATACCTTCAAAATATCGGGGGAACCCACCCCTAATAGCTAACGTGGGTTCTTTTCTATTTCCCTAAGCGTCAGCTGGTCTGAGACATAAAGCGAAAGAGTATAAGAGAGAGAAATTTTAAAGTTGGGTGTCCAGGGGAGACATCACATGTCAGCAGGTTCTGTGATGCTCCCTGAGTCATAAAACCAGCAGGTTTTTATTGGCAATTTTCAAAAGGGGAGGGAGTGCACAAATAGAGTGTGGGTCACAGAGATCACGTGCTTCACAAGTAATAAAGTATCACAAAGCAAGTGGAGGCAGGGCAAGATCACAGGACCACAGGATGGGGCGAAATTAAAATTGCTAATGAAGTTTCGGGCATGCATTGTCATTGATAACATCTTATCAGGAGACAGGGTTTGAGAGCAGACAACCTGTCTGACCAAAATTTATTAGGTGAGAATTTCCTTGTCCTAATAAGCCTGGGAGCGCTACAGGAGACCGGGTCTTATTTCATCCCTTTGCTTCGACTGTAAAAGACGGCCACCTCCAAGGGGGCCATTTATAGACCTATCCTCAGGGCACATTCTCTTTCTCAGGGATGTTCCTTGCTGAGAAAAAGAATTCAGTGATATTTCTCCTATTTGCTTTTGAAAGAAGAGAAACATGGCTCTGTTCCATACGGCTCACTGGCAGTCAGAGTTTAAAGTCTTATCTCCCCTGTTCCCTGAACATTGCTGTTATCCTTTTCTTTTTTCAAGGTGCCCAGATTTCATATTGTTCAAACACACATGCTCTACAAACAATGTGTGCAGTTAACGCAATCATCACGGGGTCCTGAGGTGACATACATCTCCTCAGTTTACGAAGATGATGGGATTAAGAGATTAAAGTAAAGAGAGGCATAGGAAATCACATGGGTATTGATTGGGGAAGTGATAAGTGTCCATGAAATCTTTACAATTTATGTTCAGAGATTGCAGTAAAGACAGGCATAAGAAATTATGAAAGTATTAATTTGGGGAACTAATACATGTCCATGAAATCTTCGCAATTTGTGTTCTTCTGCCATGGCTTCAGGCAGTCCCTCCATTCGGGGTCCCTGACTTCCCACAGCATCAAGTCTCTAATTGTGCTCTTGCTTGATACTGCACCCTTTTAATGACTGATAACAAAGCATTCAACATTTGTTTGAAAATCAAATGGTGACTTTACTATCTGCTTTAAAAATGTGGTGTATCTTCTGTATCTTTCGTCTATGTGCAGTGTATCTCTAGTGGGGGTAATATGGAAGTTGACAAAATCTCTGGAGGCTCTGGAGAGAAGGAATAAAAGTGTAGAATTATTCTGGACTTGAGAAAGATCCCCAAGGATGTAACATTTAGGTATCATTAACTGACAGAGGAATGTTTTAAGTCGTGGCGTCTTAGGAAATGTAGAAAGACCTGAGTTTGTGACAATTAAAATAACTCTTAGTAGAGTTGAAGGCCTTTCATGATAAAGTAAATGTAACCAGTTAACAGTTTAACATATTATTTTCCCTGATTTGATTGCTATTTTGTTTTCTGAACTGCCCTAACTATTATTGATTTCTTTACCTGACAATGGCTATTGATATTAAGGCTAAAAGATGAGGTTTTAAGAATGTCACTCACATGGATTTAAAAGAAATAGAGTTGAAAATTAAATATTTCTCATGGAAAAAAGAAAAATTCTTTCAATTTTCTGCCCACAAAAGTGTTGCTGTCCCCTGTCATTTTAATATGCAGTTAACCAGAGGATGGAAATGTTATGATTTATCATGACAGTGTAAATAAAGCAATAAGAGCAAATCTAATTTAAGCATGAGTCACTGAGCATGCTTTTCCACCCCTGCTTGATAGCTACCCAAAATCATCCACTGAAAAATGAAAGGCGAGATGTATTAAATGTGGGAGACTGGCTTTAGAGTGTACTAAAAGCCTGTTGGGTACTTAGGGGTTCTGCAGCCTTCTACTAAATCACTGACTTCTGGCTGAGATCTGGGAAAGGCTTATCCTGATCTTCTTAAGCATTTACACTTCCTGCTGCTCTTTGAATCTTTTAGTATAGCTGATTCATCTAACAGGTACCCTGGATTTGAAATTTATCTTTTCCATTTACAGCTGGGGTTTACTGGACAAGTTTCTTAGTAAGCCATGCTACCATTTCTTCTTCTATAAAATGGAAAGTAAAATCATATCAAACTAAGAGAGTTTTTTTGATTGTTGATGAGATGACATATGTAAATCACTAGGGCAGTATTTAGTAGTAATAAAAGCTCAGTAGATATTAACCGTCACTAGTGTTAATATTAGGCATAATAATTATATGAAGCTTAAATATAAATAAAAACTGCCTTAAATAAGTGGAGTCATTAACTTTAACATCTTGCTGTCATGCAGTAATGATATGAAAACATGCAGCTTGCCCTCCAGGATGTCAGTTAACTAGACTTGAGGGGTAAATATTTAAAAATTGGCATCCTTAAATATATATAACTTTGATGACCCCACATGCTCAATAAGTCTGAGGTTACTCTTTATTTTGATAGCCCCATAAAGTAGCTCAAGTTTCCATATGACTTGTTTTATCCTTTCCCTACTCCTCTTTGTATAATAGTTTTCTTTTCAACATTTTTCTGATAATCTTAATTTCTAATACCAAATATTTTTCATAAACACTTATCACAACCAAAAATAAAAAGAGAAGAAAAACAAGAGAAATTTTAAAAAGGAAAGAAAGACAATAGGTTTTTCTGTAAGAGTAATTGATTCTTTCTGAACAAACACATTTAAACTCCATAGGCATTTTAAGAAATGATAGTATGTTTCTTTCCATTACAAAAGACTGTTTGTACGTGCCAAAAATGAATAGTAAAAACATACTTTCGACATAGGCCAATTTGTGGTGCTGGTGTTTTTCTTGTTCTTAATGAGATCCTAGGCCATAATTTTGAACTTTTCATATTCTATGAAGGATTTTATAATGTGATATGTTGGTGTTATCAAGGACGCTCATGATATTAGTGTTGCTGCGTGAATAGAAAAAACAGGACAAGGAAATATTAACTACAGCTGACACAATGTTCTCACTGAGTTGTAGGCACTAGACTATGTAATCTATAGACATCCACTTAATATGACAACTTTTTGAGCAAAGGTACTAAGTGCACTTTACACAAGATAAATTACAGGTTAAGAAACTTGTCCAAACACAGTCAGGAGTGGAACGTAGAATGTGGGCATGTGATAACCATGGTTCATTCTCAGTATGCTTATGATAGTCTATAGAGTAGCTTTCAGTGTTACTGAACAAAACACCAGAGACCTGTATAACTAACTTTTTCATGTTTTCCATCTTATTAAAATATGTACCTTTTTTACATGCCTAGATTTGATTCTACAAACATGCACATGCAAACCTTGTTACCACAAATCTGCTTCTGTTGCAGTTGTGGTTGATCAAATATTTTAGTTACTAACATAACTTAATTTGTATTTTCCTAATCATATAAATGCACTAAAAATCCTGGTTTCACTGAATTTATTACCAGTCTTTCAATATGTTGATCTTCAAATTTTATGTAAAATGTAGGGTATGGGTTAGATTTCAAAACAAAATTTGAGATCTCGTTAAGTTTTTCAGAAAATGAATGAAAAAACCAACTGACTAATATCACTGGTAGTTGTGACACATATATTAATGAAATAAGAGCTGGGACTTATGTGGGCTGGATTGAAGATGCTGAAACAGGGAATACAGGGAAGACATGTACGGACATCTCCGTTAAGACATGCCTACCAGGATGGTCTCGATCTCCTGACCTAGTGATCCGCCCGTCTCGTCTCAAAAAAAAAAAAAAAAAAAAAAAAAAAAAAAAAAAAAAAAAAAGACATGCCTACCAGTGCGATGTCGGCTTACCATTGCCATGGCAACACCTGGACGTTACTGCTGCTTTCAGTGGCAACAACTAGGAAGTTACAACCCCTTTTCTAGAACTTTCTGAATAATCCTTCCCTTAATTTGCATGTAATTAGAAGTGGATCTAACTATAACTGCAGAACTAAATGTCCCTAAGCTGCTACTCTCCACACACCGCCTAGGGGGTAGCCAGCTCTGCTGGAGCAGTCACAAAGCTATAACACTATCCATTCAATGAAGCTGTTTTCTTCTACTCACCAGCTACCTCTTGAATTCTTTCTTGAGCAAAGCCAAGAAGCTTCTCAAGCTAAGCCCCAATTTAGGGGCTCACCTGCCCTGTGCCATTAACGCTCATCCGGCTTTCTATAACAGTCAACTCAGAAAAGAAACTGGGAAAAATATTCCATTCCCTGTTGTGTATTTGATGATGTGTCACAGTCTAAAATGCCTAGGATGCACTTAGCTATTTAAGAGATGCATTTCACTTTATGTACACACATTTATATTTATATTGCAATCAAGTCTACATCCTGGTGTCCTAGGAGGCCACGCTGGTCATTCTGTAGCACAGAACTTACCAGCATAAGGATTATTCTTGTATATTTGCTAAAGTAATTAATGTGTATCTCAAGAATGAATGACTACATTCTGCATTGAATGAATATGAGTAGATAGATTTGGCTTTACTTTTCTGTTTTTCACACATTTATCTCAGAGCTTGTACTATTTTTATAGAGAGATAATAAACTTCCTTTTAAAGTTACTTTTTCTGGAGAAGTGATGACTTAGGGTGGCGGTCACTGAAGGGATTATGCACATTTCCCCAGAAGAATTTCAAACCCAAACCAAATTATTAAACTAGCTATGTTTAGAACTGAAATCTCCTCATTACCATTCCATACTGGAAGCATAGAATGGAGGAGACTTTACCACTTTCTAACATACATATGAGAAAAGAAAAGGAGATGAAGAAGAGTAGGATGGAGACTACCTCATTATGTGGAGAAACACGCTTGGTCATAGTTCTTAACCTTTACAAAAACAGTTTAGTGTAATAATGAAAATGTTGGCAAATGTCTATATATATACACACATACATACATACACACACACACACGTGTGTGTGTGTGTATATATATTTGAGATGGAGTTTTGTTCTGTCACCAGGTGGAGTACAGTGGTGCAATCTTGGCTCACTGCAACCACTGCCTCCTGGGTTCAAGTGATTCTCCTGCCTCAACCTCCCAAGTAGCTGAGACTACAGGTGCATGCCACCATGTCTGGCTAATTTTTTCTATTTTAGTAGAGACGAGGTTTCACCATGTTGGCCAGGGTGGTCTCAATCTCCTGATCTTGTGATCTGCCTGCCTAGGACTTCCAAAGTGCTGGAATTACAGGCACGAGCCACCGCGCTTGGCAAATGTGTATTTTAAGGCAGTTTTTGCTCTGTAGGTCATTTAATGATGAGTGTAAGATTTATCATGAAATAATTTAAAATGTTACTCCTCAAAACACAAGGTTCTATATCATGAAATTTCATCTGCAGTTGTAAACTTCTTTGGGTGCATTGTAGTATTATTTTTCATTCTTTTCCATAGGCTTATTACTCTGTCTTGTTATTAAAAAATATCAAGGTCAAATATCCTGCCACTGCATTTGCTGAATCACTCTTATGCTCTGGAAATTCAACAGAGTCCAGAAGATTTCCTTGTGTGCGTATGTAGAAAATTTGTGTGTGGTATATTCCTTAAAGTGTTTGAGGAAAAAAATTAATATTCATTAGGATATGCAATTATTTACTTTTCTATTTTTATTGTTAGTGTTAACAAGTAAAGACTTAAGTATTTGTGATTAGTGAGTGAATAAAAATGCCTGCCTAGCTTGGTTAAAATACGTATACTGGAATTCGATTCTGGAAAACCTTATGGTGGTTAAAAGTATCCCTGAGAGTAAGTGCCCTCTAAATTTATATAGAATGAAAGATTAAGTAATTTATCCAAGGTCACATTGCTAGGAAGTGGTAGAGCTCAGTTCCCAACTGAGGCAGCATAGCTTCGATGTTTATTCTGTTTACAATTATATAATGCCTAATGTGGAGAGTTTTTGTGAAGATTAAATGGGATAATGTTTATAAAATAGTGGTATTTAGTTTTTGAAATAAGTAAACGACAACAAATTTTACCTCCTTGCAGTTGCTTTAAAAAGTAACACCTGGCATGATAAAATGAAGGATTTAAGAAATACAGCAAATAGACCGGCCTGACCAGTGAGGAGAGAATATGTAAGAGGACATTAAACGTAGCAAGTTAAATTAAAGTTGAAAATGATGTTGAGCCAGATAATGGAGGCTCTTAAATGCCAACCTTAAAAGCTTTCACTTTATTTTATATGCAACCTGGAGAAATATTTAACTATTTTTTGAGAGGTGAAGTATGATGAGTTATGTGCTTTCAAGGCAGTCACAGAAGCAATATGTAACATGATTGGATAGAATGGGCAGGGGGAGGTGGCACAGTAATCAATTCATTTACCATGGCACTGCCTGAAGTAAGAGGTATTTATATCTATAAGAGGCAATGAATATTACAAAAAGGGAATGAATGAAATTGTATACACATGGAAAGAAGGATAATGAATGAAGAATATAGAAATGGTTAAAATTCATTGAATGCCTTTACTATTTCAATACAACATAGCCAGCATTTTCAAACAGAAAAGGCATTCAATAAATTTTAGACTTACACAGTTACGTCTTCCCAGATGGTTATGTTATATTTATAAGGTTCATTTTATTCCCATTTTACAGTTGAGGAAGCAGAATCTCCAAAAAAAAAAATGTAATGAGCTTAGATCACACAACGTATAAGAGGCACAAATAGGCATCTAATGTTGATCTTTGAAATTTTGCTTCAAAATTTGAGATGTTTATTCCACCGCATATACCCCATGCCACACATTGTTGGGAAATATGAAGTAGGTAAGAAATTTCAAACTTCTTTGAAAGAATGGCGGATGGCAAATCTAAACAATGTAGAAGATGTAATAGTAGGAAGCACATATTTTGATAAGACAATGGTAAACCTTGGCTTGAAGTTTTAAGTATAGAGATGGATTCACAGTTAGAAAACTGCAATGCATGCAGATAAAAATTATAGCTTTTCAAAATATATTATGCGATATGGCACCATTAAAAATTATTATCATAATTCTAAATCCAAATGATTGATTAGATCTTACATATCACTATGAGTAGGAGACACTTCACAAAGAATATTTTAATGTGCTTCATTGTGAGCCTATAACATTTTCCTCCTCATCCCATACCCCAAGAAAGTACTATTGCCTACTTTGAAAAATCATTATTTTATTGCCTTCTCCATCTGTGAGGGTATATAACTAAATCCTACCAGTGTTTCTGGAACCAAATTACTAGTTGCTGTGACCTAAGGAAACAATGGGTAGTTTTTCATAAATAGACTGGTATAGAAAACAACATGGAGGATATGAGATTTAATGTTGTTTCTTGATATCAAAGGAACATTGAGTTGCTACAATCCTTAGATTCCTTTTTTTTCCCCTTGTATTTTGGCTTCTGGTATCCCTTGATATTTGTATAATCCCAGGAAGACAGTGCAGAGCCGGAATACACAATTAGCATCTTGAGTTCTCCAAGGCACAAATTTTTTCTCTCATAATATCGAAATCTGATAAAAGTAAGGGAAGTGTAAAGCTAGAAACAATTTCTCATTAGATTTTCTGACAGTATGCTCCAGAAATCTGAAAGCTTCATAATGTAAATATATATTTCTCTGTGGAGCCTGACAACACATTTCTGAGAAGGGTAGACCACCCTGGCTAACTTGCAGGAAGCGCAGCTGCTAATCTCCCAGTAGTGTTCCTACAAAACATGTTCTTCAGATTCTGTATGATAACTGAAGCCATGAGGAATTGCTCATGGATTTAGACAATCTGTTCCCTAAACTACTAAATCAAACTCAGGCGTTTGAATGAGCACAACTGTGAGAATCAATGAAACCTAGATTTGCAGCTCACCTTTCTAAGCAATGCAAGAATATTGTAAGGTGAGTTGCTATAAATCTACTTTTAATCATTTATAGATCCCTGGATGACTTCAGCAAATGCAGAGTGCCAGTTAGATATTATATATGGGCTAAATTTCAACATTTCTTCCCTTCATCTCTGAGTGTCTTCTGTCTTTGGTGTGTCATTTATAGTTCCCCGAAGTTCTTATGAATTCTGTAATCCTGATGTTTACGCCTTAGTGTGAGCTCACAAACACGTGTGCACATACACACACACACTCATAGAATTCATTTAAAATGTGAATAATTCACTACCCATCAGACTTGAATCTAGTCCTGAGTCCATACTTGACAAAATAAGCATATGTAAATTTAGACATTAGTTACCTGGAAAACCTATTCATTGAAATAATACTGTAGCCCCAAAGGCCTAGATCCTATTCCAATTTTGCCATTTTGGGTAGTCCATTTTATTTATTTGAGTTTTATTTTTCTTTTCAAGGTGATATTGAAAAAAAAGTAATAACATTTTTCTTTGGCAGGTTATTATGAGGGTTATGTGAGACTATCTAAACAAATATTCCAAAAATTTTATACTTATTTTAGGCTTTCCTTATTATTAATATTGGCTTTCTTTATATTTTGCCTTTCTTTAGTTAAGTTTGCAGTAGCTTAGGAAAATATACTAATAAAACATAGAAATGTAAATATTATTTACATTGTAAACAAAAAATAATAAAAGTCATATGGTTAAGGTCAAGATGGATGTGTTGCTACTATTAATATACCCATGAACAAAATAAATGGATATAATTTGAGTTTTTCAATTTATAAAGCATTTTATTTGCTTTACTTTACAACTGCCATATTTTATATATTCCTAGAACTGTGTAATAACCAGTGCTTCATGGATTATGTAGTAGCTTTATTTGTTCCGGTTTTTTTCCCTTTTGTTAGTGAAGGGCACTTGCTTTGTAGGTTTTATTTTATTATTTTTAGTTGAGGATAAAATCAAAATCATTCTAATTTCTAATAATTAGGATTTAACACCATAAAATAACACATCAAACTATAAACATTTCAACGGTTAAGCTATATACTATTTTATTAATATGTTGTGACAATTGAGCTCCCATTTCCAGAAATGTAAGAATTGCAAGGGATGTAAATGAGAATTAAAGAAACCAACCCATAACAGATGTTAGCAAGATTTTTTCCTCCTACTTAGAACATAATAAACATATGGAATGGCCTATCAGGCACAATTGTTGAAGCAAAACACAAGGATCATTCAAGAAACAATTAGATTCTGTTCTAAAGAAATGGAATACTTAAAAAGGATGGGTCCTGATGGGCCTATAGTCCTGATGAGCAAATAGCTCCGGCTAAACCCTTTATGATGCTAACTTCATTTGAATGTAAATATCAACACAATGTACTCATATCAAGATTTGAGAGCACTGTGAAGCTTTTTCTCCCCTGCAAGAGAGGGAACTGTGTTAACAATATTCCATGTCTGTGTTGTAAAACGCCTACATGTGGTAACTTTGTTTTGATTTTCTTTAATATTAAGAAAGGTGAAGATTTCTCATTATCTTAATTTCTTTGTTTTTTGGATGATGTTTAGTGGAGCAAAGAAAATTGTTTTTTTGAGATCAAAATCAAATTTAGGAAAATTTCAAAGCACATAATATAAAATGTATTAGGAAATAAATTGGGAAAATTTATTTGAAGAGTAAATAAAAATTGTGAACATATACGCTAGGGTACAACGGTAAGCATAAGAAAAAAGTCTAAAAACAGAAACCTTTAGAATTCAATGCCACCATTATGGTGGTGTGTCCTTCATCAGCTAACTTGGGTGTAGCATAATCGAACATGACCTCAAGATAATTTTATTTTATTTTTTACTTTTGAAAATGGTAATCTATTTTTATATTACATACAATTTCTTTCTTTTTTATAATTTACCATCATCACACTGGAGTATAAAAAATACTCAGTTTGTCTTCTATATCTATCAGTCATGAATGCTTGCTTATGTAGTATATATAATAAAAATAAAAAGCTTCTAATTTCTGAAAATGAAAATAATATTTTGAGTGTATGTTTTAGACTACATATGCCACAACCATTGTAAGATCAGCTATGTCCTCCATGAAAGGTTATTTCTTCTCTTTCCTGTCCAAAATTAACTTAAAACTTTTCAATCAATATGTATCATTTATGCATTTTTGTAGACAACAATGACAGTGACGTTTTGAAAATAATATTTACAGGTAGAAGATATGCTGTTCAGGAAATAATGATAATCAAAATTACAATTTTAATAAATATCATTTTACATATGATTCATATGCTAAGTAGTGAGCTTCAACATAATATTACATTTTATATATTCCGAATTCTGCCTCAGTTTGCTACTCAATGAAGTTGAACCAGGGACCAACATACAGACATTGAAAAAGCCTGAATTGTATTTTCTTAGTGAACTTAAATTGACCTACTAGGTGCTTACATACACTATTTTGGAATAAAGGGAAGAAAGTTTAGTTGTAGTGTATTCAGTCAAAATTATTTCTTTATGTGTTTATCTCTCTACTAAAAGTTAAGCTTTTGAGGGAAGCAGCTATGACTGAATTAATTCTATATCTCTGGCACATAGCAAGTTATCATGAAATGTTTGTGGACTAGAAATTAATTGTTAATGCAAATTTGTTTAACCTATTGATATATACTGCTGAAGCATGCACCATTATCTTATTAAGCTTCTATAAATTAGATGCTAACTCTAGAATGGCAAATGTTAATATTGTCCTTGAACATTTGCTTCTTACAATTTAAATCTAGTTTGAGGCTATGAAATATAACCTTTTAGGGCCTCCTTGTTTTCACCCATAGAGACTCAGCAACTTGATGCCTTCAACTACTAACTGCAATGCATCAACCACGTTTATCTGTATGAATTTTGGGCTCAAGGTCAACAATTAAAACTCTCTCTCTCTCTCTTTCTCTCTCTCTCTTGCACACACACACACATACACACACAGAATAAATCGTGGAGTACTTTTTTCTAAGATTGTACCTTCAAAGTCTCCTACAGGACATAGCCATCCACTATTGTAGTAACATAATACACAACATCCTGTCTGACCTGAAACATTTCTATTTAATATATCAAAAATGGCTGGGCACGGTGGCTCATGCTGGGTTTACCAGCACTTTGGGAGGGCAAGGCAGGAGGATATCTTAAGTTCAGGATTTCAAGAACATCTTGGGCAATATATTGAGAACCTACCACAACAAAAAATAAAAGATTAGCCAGGGCGTGGTGGCATGTGCTTATGTTCCTAGCTACTCAGGAGGCTGAAGTGGGAGGATGACTTAAGCCCAGGGATGTCGAGACTGCAGTGAACTGTGATCACTCCATTGCACATGTAACAGAGAGAGAACCTGTTCCAAAAGAAAAAAAGATGCAAAATTTATGCAATTTGATTGCTTATTTAAGTATATTAAATAAATACATATTGTGTACTTAGCAGGTACACAAATTTGGGGTCAACCATTAGTTTTAGACAATTAGGTAAAGAAGATTGTCTTTTAATAAATTTGGTTCTTTAATATTTTTCAAAAGTTGCATTTTTTATCTTGAATTGTAAAATTAAGATTGGTTTCTATCATTAATATTTTGTAACACTGGTTTCTATCATTAATATTTTGTAACATAGTAATAAATGTAATGAGTAGCTTTGATATTTTGTATTCACAAAATATCAATTTATTTAATATATCAAAAATGGCTGGGCACGGTGGCTCATGCTGGGTTTACCAGCACTTTGGGAGGGCAAGGCAGGAGGATATCTTAAGTTCAGGATTTCAAGAACATCTTGGGCAATATATTGAGAACCTACCACAACAAAAAATAAAAGATTAGCCAGGGCGTGGTGGACTATTTATTAAAATGATAAAACAGGCCTTTTAAGTTTCAAACATGAGATATTGGCATGAAACTAAAACAGCAAAATCAGCTGCACAGATCACTCGAGTGTGTTACAGTATAAGGAAGAACTAGCCCATGGCCAATGTGTGTTAACACAGTGTCGCTGAACAAGACAGCCTTCACTCGGCCTCAGCAGGAATACACTTTAGACAGGCTGCTTCCTGACTTCAGATCTTTCACCTCCCTTCTCTTAGAGCATTCACTGTAGAAAACTTACACACATAAATTCTTTCTCTGCCTTTTTGAGATATAAATCTTGTTAAAGCTTCTTACAACATTTACAAGCCAGAAACATCATTCTCAAAAACCTGGGAGCAGCCCCTTTAAAGTGTAACCATTATCCAGGAAGATAGGGCTCTATCTCCCAGCGTCAGCTCTGAGGCCAGCAGCCTAACTCCAGCACGCACCTGGCTCTAAGTTGTAAAACTACTTCTTATTAGGAAAGTATGAGCAAGTTTGTTTCCTTTGGTTAAGGCCAATTGGCAAACATAGGTAGCCTAAGATTCCCCAACTCTAGGTCTTACAAGCTCCCCAGACTTTGTTCCATTTAATTGAGCTCAGACTGAGTTCTGACTTCTCTGTTCTGTTGAGATAGCATTGAATGAAATCTTTCTTAGCTGTTTAACTTTATACAGGGAATTTTTTTTTTTTTTTTTTTCCTGCTTGGACATGGAACATAAAAAGCAAACACACAATTTAGGAAAAGAATGTTTAGTGTTCTAACTTCACTAAAAAATGGTTATCCATTGAAAGGTTTTAAGGAAGATTTTGCTTTAAATAAAGTCAAGTTCAAAGTAAAATTCTAAATATGTTCATACATAAAACTATTATGAAGTTTCTATGCTTATAGTGTATATGAAACTTTACAATCCAAACAATATGTATACTCGGTATAAGAAGAATACAAATACAATCAAATTAATGTTTGCAATATCAATGTGATGTTGATAGGAGCTGCTGCTCCAGAAGGATGGCTGCTGCCATGGAGCCGGCAGTAACAGGGAGGCGGCAGTGGAGACTGCACCCTCCATGAAGCTGGTGGGAATCTTACCTCTTTCAAGTTGGGGGCGGGAGCTCCCAGGGTGTCGCTGCAGCCTCCCAAACATCGGCTGCAGACCCCGGATTCTGCTCCTGATCCACAGAGCAGTCAGGAGCCCCACTTAGGCAGCCACCCCAACTGCAGCTGTGGATCCAAGCCTCCCTGTGCTCTTGGGGGGCTAGGAGCAGGCAGGAGCCCTGCCCTCCTGGGCGCAGCTGCAGCTGCCCAAACCATAGCTGCAGCCTCAGGCATCCCTGTGAGGTGAGGGCCCAGGAAGACCCCATCCCCTCACAGGCTCGGAAGGGCCTGCCCCACTGTCTGACTTCTCCCTGCTGTCAGCGGGGCCTCTGATCTGGGAGCAAGTCTGTTGATCCCAGGGACCATGTGTGGCTGCTGGAGGCAGGCAAGCTCTTGGGCTGAGGTCCCTATAAGGCCCCACCTTCAGCTCAGGGAGGGTCTGAAGGCTGCAGGCCAGGATGCCAGTCCCTTGGACCAGAGTGGGGACTTGTGATGTCTTTTCTGGCCCACCTATGGCTGCCCATGGACCAGTCACCAGACACTTCCTCCTCTCTGAGATCCATCAAAACGTTCTGCACTCATCTAGATCAGGGCAGCAGACGGACAGGTGATAGGACAACCAGCTGCAGAGAGGAGTTACCCACCCTGTCTTCTCTGCTGAGTATTTCAGATGTAGAAATGACCTGCCTGCAGGGAGGAGCCACCCACTCCACGGCCTCCTTGCTGCTGAGAGCTGAATACTCAATGGGACAACCTGCTTACAGACAGGAGCAACCCACTGGGGGTCTCCTCTGAGCTCTTCTAACACTCAGTAAAATCCTCTGTGTCTTCCTCACCCTTCACTTGTCTGCATACCTCATTCTTCTTGGACACAGGACAAGAACTTGGGCAAAGGTGCCACCAGCCACAGAGGTCTTCCAGCCAGAAAAAGCAGCACTCCAAAGATCCTGTAACAATCTGACAGATTTTTTTTTTAAACACTGCAATCCAACTGTCATTTACAATATGTTTCAGAGAGTGAAAAGCACAGCAAGACAATGATTTTTCTAAATCTGGCTGCCTATGCTAACTGTATACGACTCTTCTGCCACTGCCTTTCTTTTTTGGTGCCTCTACATAATACGTTGCGAGATCATTTGATCTTAATTTGACCCAAAGGCATGACATCACCACATTTGCTCTATTCTTTTCCCATAAGTACTAGAGAATCTGTATGATAATAAGCACAGTTTTACTGATATGATATTAAACCCAACTTAAAAGTCTATTGCTGAAATCCTATCGTAGTTCTCAGAAAAAAGGAGAGCCAGCCTAACAGTGAGAGTTTCACTGATGCAGTGGGAGGACCCCAACTCTTTCTATCATGGACCCTTCAGGTCTGACCTTACTATTAAACTGTATCACTGTCATCCATTTTGGGAGAAGTCTTAGCTATTTATTGGTTTGTCCATTTGTTTATTTATCTATTTATTTATTTACATTAATTATCGAGAGAATTGTGTCTCTTTGGGTCCTAGCATAATTCCAATTATGAATTTATGTTTGGGGTACCAATGACCTGAAAAACTGCACTTATCCCCCAGCTCCACACACAGAAACACAGATTCTGGGTGAATAAACACCCAGAAATGGGAAAAGAAAGACATTGATCTCTTAGAAGACAAAACTGGTGGCCGGGTGCAGTGGCTCATGCCTGTAATCCCAGAATTTTGGGAGGCCAAGGCAGGTGGATCACGAGGTCAGGAGATCGAGACCATCCTGGTTAACACGGTGAAACACTGTCTCTACTAAAAAGACAAATAAAAAATAAAAAACAAAAAATTAGCCAGGTACGGTGGTAGGCACCTGTAGTCCCAGGTACTCGGGAGGCTGAGGCAGGAGAATGACGTGAATCTGGGAGGCGGAGCTTGCAGTGAGCTGAGATTGCACCACTGCACTCCAGCCTGCGTGACAGAGCATGACTCTGTCTCAAAAAAAAAAAAAAAAAAAAAAAAAAGAGACACATTTGCTTAATCTCTCAAATACAGTATGAAATCTTACCAGTAAATATCTCTGTGTACTTTTGTTGAAGAAGAAAATGTTCAATATTTAAGAACTCTGAAGTTTCTTGCATTGATGTGTTTTTAAGTATCTAATCTACCTAAAGGATATGTGCCTTCCTAAGACTTTTTGTTGTTGCTGATTTCAAACATTTTCTTTACGTTTAGCATGCATATAGAAACATACACAAATCAGAATTATGCATATCAAATAATTTTTACATCCTGAGCACATTCATGCAACGAGCACCCAGATCAAAGCACAAAACATACCAGTCCCCACGGAAACTCTTTCTCCCCTCCAACTAAAGCTGCCGCCTATTAACTAACCCAGGAAAATCAAAGTCTATCTGCTTCTAATAACATTAATGGTTTTTTACTGTTTTTATACTTTATATAAATGAATCATACAGTATGTGTGTTTATGTCTGGTTTCATTAATGCACATTTATTTCTGTGAAATTAATTTTTTTCCTTGCTGAAGTTGCAGTTAATTTGCATTTCTGTCTGCTATTTGCTTATTTATCTGTTTTGTTTATCTGTTTGCTTATTGCCTTATTCCACTGGGACATCCACTATAGGAATCAAGTTATTCTTGTTACTGATATTTATGTCTTCATTCTTCTATCAAGTGATTAGTCTTGCTATAAGATTATCAATTTTATTAATTCTTTTGAACAATCTATTTTTGTCTACAACAATGCTCTCTACTGTATGCATGTTTTCCATTTTACCGACATCTGCTCTTATTTTTGTTTATTAATCCCTTCTAGTTTCTGTGAATTTTATATGCTTAAAAACTCTAGCTTTGAGATAAAAGCCTTAATCATAAATGATGATACAAGCCTTAAAAATGGTCTGGCAGTTTCATTCTCTCATACATTTGTGTGTGTGTGTGTGTGTGTGTGTGTGTGTGTGTGTGTGTGTTATATGTTTTTATTTTTTCTCTAAACACCAGTTTTGAATTTCAAAAACTTTTATATGTCACAGTCACATACATGTTCACAATTCTAATTTCTATGATGATTTCTTTTTTTATGCAATAATATTTGATGTGCTTTCTGAACAGTTGGGGATTTCTTTCTTACCTTTTTAAATTGATACAGAAAAAAAATACCCTGAATTATATCAATGTTTTGAGATTTGTTGACTGTTGCTCCACTGGCCTAGCAAGAGGCCGGTTTTTTTTTTTTTTTTTTTTTTTTTTAGTGTTACAGGTACACTTAAAAATAAACTATATACCGTCTTTGTTTGGTGCAATCTCCTACCTACGCCATAGTGCATATGTGCTAATTGTATTGTTTTCAGCTTCTGTGCCCTTATTCTCTGCATGTACCGGCTGGTTCTCTCAGCTCTTTTGAGCTAAGTTGGCTGATAATAATATTAATAATATAGCTATAACCGAGTCTGCTTAAAATAGAACTTCTTTCATGCTTTTTGTTTTTCATGTTTTAGGTTTTTGTTTTGTTTTGTTTTTCGGTCTGTCACCCAAGCTGGAATGCAATGGCTTGATCATGGCTCACTGCAGCCTTGAACACGTGGGATCAGGTGATCCTTCAGCAACAGTCTTCCCAGTACCTGGAACTACAGGTGTGTGCCATCATGCCCAGCTAATTTTTTACATTTTGTGGAGACAAGATCTTGCCATGTTTCTCAGGCCAGTCTTGAACTCCTGGGCTAAAGTGATCTTCCAGCTTTGGCCTCCCAAAGCACTGGGATTACAGGCCTGACCATGTCCAGCCCATCATGCTGTTTATTTTTAACTTTCCTGTGCTTCTTCTAAGTATTATAAGGATTTTGTTTTTGTGGCTATTTAAATTAATTTGACAATTTTAGTCTTAAAACAAGTGTTTTTAATCTATTATATGAAATACAGTATTAATATAATTACTGAATACAGTATTCAGATATGTATTATTCATTTTCTCATTCTTATTCAACTTCTCTTTGGCCATCTATTTTACTTCACTTTTTCTGATCTTGTTTCTTCTGTATTAGTTATTTTATATTCTATAATTTCTCTCTCTATTATTTACATATATTTTACTAATTTTTAAGTGGCAGATTAAAAGTTTCTTTATCAATACTTGATTTATTACCCTTGAACAATGTTAATTTTATCATTTCCTTATTTAAATAAAAGCATAGAACATTTGAAATACATTTACTTTATTGTCTCCATTTGTGCTGTTTTAGGCATTTTTTTTATCTACATGTATTTCAGTTCCCATAAGGTAGCATTATTGTTGCTTTATACAAACAATATTATTTCTATTGTAATGTCGATCTGCTGACAACAGATTCTCTTTGAATTTGTCTAAAATCTGTTTATCTTTATTTTTGAAGGACATATTTGCTGAGTATATAATTTTTGGTTGGGAATGACTTTCTTCAGCTCCTTAAAAATGCCATTCCATTATCTTCTGACATTCATTCAGGCTTTGTTTTGTTATGTGTTTTGACAAATACTATTGTTGCAACTTTGAACATAATTTGAACTTCAACTGCCTGCCCCCTGCCCCTGCCACCTACCACTGCAACCCAGGATGATTCAAACTCCTTTTCTCTGTTCCTAAGCATTTTATTAAGACATTCGTAAGTGTGGATTGGTCTTACTTACATTGCTTTGTGTTCAATGAGTTTTTTGATCAATAGATTGATACTTGTTCTATCTGTTCCTGCATTACAAGCACTTTAACACTCATTGTCTTAAAATAACCATTCTACGAGCTCATGTTTCAATGGGCTGACTGAGTGTAGCTGAAGATTTATTTAGCCAACCTCACCTGGGGTTCTCCATTTATTTCATAGTTGGATATGCAATCATTTGGATGCTAGAATATTTTATTCCAGGTGAAAACTTTGATAGCTCATCCACTTCCACTCACATATAAGATGTTTATTTCTTCCTCCTCCCTCCTCTTCTTCCCTTCTTCTTCCTCCTCCTCCTCCTCCTCCTCCTCCTGCTCCTCCTTATTTTCTTCTTCTTCTTCTTCTTCTTCTTCTTCTTCTTCTTCTTCTTCTTCTTCTCCTTCTCCTCCTCCTCCTCCTCCTCCTCCTCCTCCTCCTCCTCCTCCTCCTCCTCCTCCTCCTCAAGCCTCTGTCACCCTGGCTGAAGTTCAGTGGGGCCATCTCGGCTCACTGCAACCTCTGCCTCCAGGACTCAAGCGATTCTCCCACCTCAGACCCCCAAGTAGCTGGGATTACAGGTGCGCTCCACCACGCCCAGCTAATTTTTGTATTTTTTGTAGAGCTGGGGTTTCACCATGTTGGCCAGGCCGGTCGTAAACTTCTGATCTCAAGTAATCTACCCACCTCAGCCTCCCAAAGTGCTTGGAGTACAGGTGTGAGCCACCGAGCCTGGCTGCTTGTTTCTTCTTTATGAAATCATTCTTTGCCTATTGTATCTTGTCTTCCGGGGCCTCTCTCCAGAAGGGCAGCTGTAATTTTACATAGTGACTCCAGGCTCCAGAAAACTCAGAAGAGGATTCCAGTCAATTTTAAGGCTTAGGCCTAAAATGGTACAGTGTCCCCCGTCACAGCCTGTTGCATAAAGCAAGGCACAGTGCTGGCCCACATTCAATAACAGAGGACATTACACCATGCAGGAATATTAACCCATAGTTTTTTTTGGGGGGGCAAATTTGCAACCAGCTGCCATAAATCATTTCTTTGGTTTTAATACTTTTTCTGCCATTATGTATTAAAATTCAATGTTTTCCCTTTTCTCTTATTTCCTCTGGAACAGAAATAACAGGATTTTCTGTGTTCAATTTCTCTGACACTCTTTTCTGTATTTTCTTTTCTCTCTCTCTCTCTCTTTTGGCTTATATTTATTGGCATGTATTTCAGACAAATAGTCCTGTGTTTTTCTGTTTCTAATCCATCGTTAAATTCAATGATTAAGCTCTTAAATTCAAAAGTGGCATTTCTCCAATTCTAGATATTCATTATATTCTTTTAAGTCTTTCAATTTTTTCACATAATCACTATTGCTTTACCTTTTTAAATATTTTCCTTTGTGTTCTTTTACAGTTGAATAATCGTAGTTATCATAATGTTCTGATCTGCTAACTTAATATCTGCACTCTCTGAGAGCTTGGTGTGTTTTTCATGACTCTGACCCTGGACAGGTGAGCGAATGTTAGCTATTGTCTCCTCAGGAAGGCTACACTTGCTCTGGTTTGCTTCGTAGAGGCTTCCTGTTTAGCCTTTTTTATCTCCTCATCCTTCATGTAACCATAGAGGGGAAAACAGTCATGTATTTAGAGACCATCACATCTCTGTTTTCTATTTCTAGCCCCAGGAGACCAACAAAACATCTGCTAATTTTTCTCTGCCTAACAGCAGGCTTCTTCTGGGCCATCGCCTACCTTCTCAGCCTCCTCCACAAAGGCAGGGACAGCAAATTTCCTCAGGTAAAAACCTTCTACAAACATCAGAGATCCTCCTCTTTTTGGAATCTTGCTGTCTTTAATTATCCTGGTTTCAGTACTTCTTTGACATCTTGGACATGACTTCTATTTTTGTTCAAATTTTCTAGTTGTCTTTTATGAAAGTATTGGTATCCCCTTATTAACTTTATTATTTTTTTAACCACAGCATTTGGTGTCACCTACTCTTGACTGCCTGCCTGTTAGTTTCCTCAAGGAGTCCTATAGTTTCCTCTATACTTTGACATGCACTCTTACAGAATAAGAATGTTTAATAGTCTGAGCCTCCCTTTAGAATAAATATTTTTAAATTTCTTTAATTTTTGTATTTTTAAATTAACACAATTATTATACTTATTTGTGGAGTATGGAATGGTGCTTTGATACACATACATAATCTGTGAAAATTAAATCAGGATTCACACATGCATCAAATAATAACATTTTAGTCAATGTTGGACCACATATATGACGATGGTCCCATAAGATTCTATTGGGGCTCAAAAATTCCTGTAGTCTAATGATGTCATAGTTGTCCTAATGTCATAGTGCAATGCATTACATGTTTGTGGTGATACTAGTGTAAACAAACCTTCTGTGCTACCAGTCACATAAAAATACAGCATGTACAATTATGTACAGTAAATACTAGTTTAAAATGATAATGGGATGACTATGCTACTGGTTAATGTATTTACTATACTAAATTTTTATCATTATTTTGGAGTGAATTCCTTCTACTTACAAAAAAAAAATAGTGACTGTAAAGCAGCCTCAAGGAGGTACTTCAGGAGGCATTCTGGAAGAAAGCATTATTGTCATAGGTGATGACAGCTCCATGCATATTATTGCCCCTGAAGACCTTCCAGTGGGACAAGACATAGTGGCAGAAGACAGCAATTTTAATGATGCTAATCTTGTGAAGGCCTAGGTTAATGGGTGTGTTTGTGTCTTAGTTTTAAATAAAAGATTTAAAAGTTAAGAAAAGCTAATATCCAACATTTAAAAATATGAGATAAGCTTATAAAATAAGGTTATAAAAGAAAAATAATATTTTTGTACAGCTGTACAATGTGTTTTTAAAAGTTTTTTAGAGACAGTGTCTCTGTCACCCAGGCTGGAGTACAGATGAGTGTTCACAGCTCACTGACTGTAACCTGTACAATGTGTTTTTATTTTCAGTTCAGTGTTATTACAACAGAGTCAAAAGATTAAAAACTTAAATGCTTATGAAGTAAAAATGTTATAGTAAGATAAGGCTAACTTATTATTGAAGACAGAAAAAATATTTTATAATTTTAGTGTAACCTAATGCACTGTTACAAAGTCTACATTAGTGCACAGCAATACCCTAGGCTTCACATTCATGCACTACTCACTCAGTGACTCACCAAGTTGCAGCTTCCAGTCCTGCAAGCTCCACTCATTGTAAGTTCCCTATACAGGTGCACCGTTATTTTTTTGTTTATGCCATATTTTTACTGTACCTTTGTATTAGCGTGTTTTCATATCACTATAAAGAAATACCCAAGACTGGGTAATTTATTAAAGAAAGAGGTTGAATTGACTCACATTTCCACATTGCTGGGGAGGCCTCAGGAAACTTAGAATCATGGTGAGAGGCAAAGGGGAAGTAGGCACCTTCTTCACAGGGTGGCAGGAGGGAGTGAGTGCAAGCAGGGGAAATGCATGACCCTTATAAAACCATCAGATCGCATGAGAACGCACTCACTATCAGGAGAACAGCATGGGGGAGACTGCCCCCATGATTCAATTACTTCCACCTGGTCTCTCCGTTGACGCATGGGGATTATGGGAACTACAATTCAAGATGAGATTTTCCTTGGGGACACAGTCAAACCATATCAACCTTTTTATGCTTAGATATGTTTAAACGAATACCATTGTGTTATAATTGCCTATAGTATTAAATACAGTAACATACTGTATGGGTTTGCGGCCTGAGAGCAATAGGTTAACCATATAGCCTAAATATGAGGCCAGCTATGCCACAAAGGTTTGTATACATTGTGTATGTTGTTCTCACCACTGAGATTGCTTAACCACGCATGTCTCAGAACTTATCCCTGTTGTTAAGATGCATGATTTGATAGTCATTTTGGTTTGAGTTGTCTGGGAATTGAGGTTATAAAAGCATAAAGGAGACACTGGAGTAATATCCTTTGACATAAAAAAGATAATAAAAATGTAGCAAAATAATTCAGAATCTCTCTTCCTCCAAGGTTCTGCTCAATGTTATAGTTTTCCATTTTGAAGTTGATAAAATGAGTGTTGATATCACACTTGCCTGGAGAGGACATTCTGCACTAGAGGTTTACCAAGGGAATTTCCATGGAGAGCTAATATATTATAGGAATAACAAAGAATGCCGAAAGCAGCTTTATTCAGTTTGAATATCTAGGTTCATTGATAATTGATTTTAATTAAGTTGATTTTGTATGTGGTTATTTTTTATGGTGAAAAAAATCACCAATTTTTGTAGATACTATTAGTCTGCTGATAATTTTGGTGTACTTTTTATGTTCCAACATGTATAAAGTTGTATAAATTATACAACTTGTATAACAACTTGTATAAGTAAACATATCTATAAGTTATACAACTTGTATAAGTAAACTTATACGTAAGTTTACAAAGTAAAATGTTATAGTAAGATAAGATTATTATTGAAGACAGAAAAAATATTTTATAATTTTATGACCTATTTTTTAATTTTTTAACCATAGCATTTGGTGTCACATACTCTTGACTGCCTGGCTGCTTGTTTCCTCAAGGAGTCCTCTAATTTCCTCTACATTTTGACATGCACTCTTACAGAATAAGAGTGTTTAGTAGTCTGAGCCTCCCATTAGAATGTATGTTTTAGATAAGTTTTATATATGTTTTGGATATGTTTAGATAAGTAAACTTATAGATAAGTTTACTTATGCACTTATATTAGGTATGTGACATAATTATAAATAAAATTCTCTTACCTTTAACTTTAGATATTTGCTTAAAATCTATCTTATCTCTCCTCAGTCAAAAGAAGACCATTTTATCTCTTGGCCTAAATTCTTTTAAACAAAGTTTTATTTCCCACAAATATCTATGGAAAAAAGATTACTCTCTTCAGTGCTTCCTGCCCAAGTAAAATGTTCCACTCCCTTTTCTAGCCCTGCCTTTGGATAGTCACCAGTTAACACTGGCATCTCAAGGACAGGTTTGCTAAGATTAGAAGTGTTTATATTTTGGGAACACCGTGGCCACTTGCACATCAGAAATCTCTGCTATTAGAGAAATTGTTTGGGAATCCCTAGAATGTTAGTATGCTAGGCTATTTCTTTTTGTGGTTAAAATATATAGAACTTTCAATGGAAGAGTTTAAAAATTACTCATGTTTTGCCTATGGCATAGTACACAGATACAGCAATTATTAAAACCTCTTGGTAGATAAAGTAAAAATTATAAGTAAAACTTGCTCATCATCTCAATTATTGTTTGGTAATATTCTCTTCTTTTAAATACTTCTGTATTATCCCTTTTCACTACAGACACAGGGTCCTTATCACCTTTGTGTACCACGTGCTTACATCAATACCTGACATATTATGGGCATTTAATAGGTGTGTTAATGAATTAATATGTAAACTGAAGAAGTATTGAAGACAGTTTTTGAACCAAAATTATGTTCAAAAGGCCTGAAAATGAGAGGATCACCTGAGCCCAGGAGTTCAAGGCTTCAGTGAGCTACAATCACACCACTTCACTCAAATCTGGGCCACTAATTTGCTTTAATTATGATTCAGGACATTCATTTTTGAAATATGTAAAGCCTTTAACCTTACTATTTTATTTCAGTGATGTAACTGTTAGAGCACTGAAGGTCAAATTCTTAATCATTTCTGAACAGAGTGAGCACAACGGCTTGCAAAGGGTTATTTTCATTTTCAGTCTGGTCTGCATGTTTTCTTGTCTCAGTACAAAAAGTTTCTCTTATACACGAACTCAAATTGAAATTATATAACCTGTTAATGCTTCATTTAGTTTATGGGTTCAGTGTCTGTGCCGTTGCTTGAATGTCGGCTTGCCCTTAGATTTTTTTTTTTAATCCCTTGCATCAGTGTTATCTCTCTTGCTTGTCACTGAGGATTGCATCTGTTTAACTTTCTTTCTGTTCAGCAAAGATCCCTTCTGTTCTGAGCTGTAGCCTAAAGTCAGAGTCTGATTCTTGGAGCAAGTAGTTAGCTTTGTTATGTTTCAATTAGCTCAAAGGTGTGTGGCCTTATGCTTGCCAGTGAGGGTGCAGAGTGGAAAGAAAAAGCAATTGCCCTTGTGAGGGTTCTCTGGTGTTTTGAAGAACAGGACAAAGCTGTCGTTTCTTGAAATCAGATAGCTCCTCTTTAGTGCCCAAGTTGCTAGGGTAAAATATCATGCAGGTGACAGCAAAGGCAGGATACTTTGCAAATTTTCATGGATTTGAAAGTTAGGTTAACATTCTCAAAACTGGGATGAATTTGCGTTTTCATTCTTACTGATCAATTACTGTTGTTTTCCTACGACCCCCATCCCTGCCTGTGATTATGTGGAAGCCAAAGCATTCTAGAGAAACCCATGTTTCCTTAAGGATTAAAAGATGAAATGAAGCTGAAACAAAACCAACACATACATCACATTCAGATTTTAAGCCTTCTAGTCAATTTTCCGAATAAAAATACCCCCAAACACAAAAAAAGACCAAAAACACAATGGAAATATACTTCTAATATTTTCTATGCGGATGCACAGAATATTGAAGAAAGATCTAGTTTTGATGTAACATCATATTTGACAATATGCCTGGATAATGTTATGCCATGGAGTAGCACATTTGAGATACTGGGTGTGCTTGCACTTCTCTTATTAGACTTAAATGATTCTACATAGAGTTTGTACAGCCGCACATGAGGCTATAATCTACATCTGCATCACATTATCTCTTTCATCTTGACATCCTCTGAATGTTCAGATTTTTACATTACTCACCTTGTCTGTTTCACCAAACGCCTTCATGTACATACAGGTGCTTAATCAATGCTTCAGAATGAGAATGATTTATGGTGTTGTGGTCATTTTTTTTTTCAGGTCTTAATGACCACTAGCAGGTAAAGCTAAATCAATAAGTACTTAGCATCTGTGGAAACAGAAGGTATTTGTCTGCTAATCAGTGTGGTATTGAGGTGTTTTATATTTTAGTAAACTGTGTGATAACAAAGGTTACTGCCACTTTGGGTTGATTTATGTTATGTCAAAGAAATGCTAATTCTAGAATGTTTCTCTGATGTCCTGAAGGCCATTGCCTAGAAAGTATAAAAAGCTTAAATAATATTCTGTATTTCCCTTTGCCTTTTTCTGTAGAGATCATTTTAGGTTCGCTCTGTGATGGCTCTAGGTCATATACTGACCTGTTCTGCTGGTAGCTCTTCTCACTGTGTCAGTGTTTTCTGTTAATATCCCATGATAGCAAAGCAGTCAAGAGTTCAACTAGGTAGAACATCAATCAAAGAAGAAACTGACATGATGTCAAAGGTGACAGCCACTTTTCCGTTACATTGGTGTTCATATGATATTTAGATACATAATTTTTTTATTGCAATCGCTTCTTCTTATTCTGTCTATGGTGTGATTTAGAAACTATTTTCTCAGGTGATTGAATTTCTTCAAAATATGTAAAATACTTTGTGCCTGCCCATTAGAATTTCATATATCCACATGTCATTGGGAGACATAAAATATAAAGGGTTTTATCTATAAAAAATTATTAAGCCTTTAGTGTGTATATTGTCTATAATTATTTGTGAACATAAAGTAGCAACTGCATATAACTATACTTATATCTGGTCGATTATGGGTCAATTAGTCAAACTTAAAAGAAATTGGGTATTTAAATTTACAAGGCAAAGTATTATATTTTTTAAACTTTTTACCTCTTAACTTTCATTAGATAACTTAGATGATTATTTTTAAAACTACAGTGAAAACACAACAAGAAACATCTATCAATTTGTGAAAGTTATTTATCAGGAACATTTTGGAAGAAATAGTATTGCATAGCTTCAGAAGTTTTAAACAAAATGTTTGGTGAGTTTGGAATAGAATTTGGTTATTTACTGAAATGAAATCAAATGTAGTAAACATGAGAAAATGAAAATACAGATGTGTCTTTATCTTATTTATGTTTACATGTGTATGAATACACACACACCTACACATAAACCAATCAGAGCTAAATACTTAATAAAACACTTTTAGAGGATTGGCAACATGTATACGTGTTTCTATTCCTTCCCTCTCTAGCCAAATGAAAACCACATAATGGCTCAGAATGCTTTTCCAGTGTACAATTTTTTCCTTAAAGTCACTCAATAAAAGGAACAGTATAGATTGCCTCTTTTGGAAGGGTGAATTAAGTGGTTCTCTGAACTTCACACTTAACATGGAAACCATTCATTCTCCTTAACTTATGTGTGTTTCATGTGTTACAACACAGATTTCATTGTCATTATTGCTAATTTTATTAGTGTTATAAAGTTGTCTTTTATTGCCTAGAAATATATATAGATATGGTAATGTAATATGAATTCGTTTTGTGAATTATCAGTCTCATGAAAGACACAATGACTGTGCCATCTGCATTTTTAAGAGTTAATGATTTGGAAGACCCACTTTTCCTATAAACTTCATAATCTAATAGTATGTTAGTTATCAACCATTATCAGTAAGATTAATCAGAATATTTCATTTTCTTAGAAATTTTATCAGTAACCATTCATTTGGAATAAAGGTATTTTCATTTTAAAAAGCTAAGTATATTCTCAGTTTCCTAACCTGGGGAAGCATGAAGAGAGAAAGCTAATAGAATAAAAAATAATGAAAAAACACACTTTGCATTTTGCTTGCCTGTATATTTTTATTGTCTACATTATAAGTACAAGTGAATAGGTTATTAAATACTCTGAATAATACATGCAAAATTCAGCCCACATATGAATAGAAACTTGACTTCCAAAGCAGATAAAGTTTTCATCTTTAAATAATTTTTAAAATTGAATCATGGAAATAAAAGAGATGATAATACAACAAGACTAAACTCTCAACAACTTTGTATTAATAAAAGGTTCAAAGTGAGGGTTCGACATTAATTCCTGTTAGAATTGATTTATGAAAATAATTTTTGTCACAGTTTTAAAAATTGTATTGTCTACTACTAATGTAAAGATTTTGTTATTCAATTTGTATTTACATTTAGCTTTCTTCATCATATAAATGGCGAAAACTTGAAAGAAATAAAGATAATTTTAAATAAAGTAGAGCATTCGAATATTAAGTCTTGAGTATGGAAATATAAAAAAATTGTTATTTATTTTCTTTAATTTTTCAGGCTCTATGTTTGTAAATAGGTTTTTGATTCTTACTGGCTCGCACTTATTTTTGGTAGAATTATAATATGGCACTTAATCTATTCCGAGGTGTTATTACAGATGAAAGTGCATATATATATCATAATGGAATTATATTTCAACTTGGAATGCTTACTTAAATCATTAGACAACTTGTTCTTAGAATTTTAGTCAAGGAAGGAGCTTTCAATCAAAAGAGTGCAAGGAAAGACTATGGTTTAAAAATTCCCTTGTGAAATTTGTAGGAGAGTGATTTACTTTACATGTGTTGGACGCTTCGTATACCAAATGGAAGTAATAACTACTTGACTGGTTCCACAAAGATGCCATTAGAATTGGAATAATATATGAGCTTTTCTTTTACAATAAAAACGTGTGTGTGTGTGTGTGTGTGTGTGTGTACGCACGCGCAGAAATCTGTAACTGAATTTTATAAAATTACCATTTGGTATCCAAAGTAGTGTTGCTAAAGAACCAAGATTAACTGATTGAACAAATAAAAATAATAACATAATAATTCACAGTTATATTCATGACAGTGTCAAACATAAGACTTAATTTTTAATATATGTATTGTAGGTGCTCTTTTTGCACTTTATTAAAAACATAAAATTGTATGTGTGCTCATAATTTCACTGAGTCTTGGTAAATTATTTTTCCTTTAAAACAGTTGATAATAATTTATATCCATATTACTTGAAAATATTAGATAACTTGGTATAAGTTTAATTTATAGAACAGGCTGAGGTTCAGAAGTAATGTCACTAGAAACTTCAAGGTCTTTAGTTTAACCTAAGATTCTCTTGAAGGATTGGTTTATTCACCTAAAGCTGAGGATGCTTTCAAGGCCAAACATTTGCCATGGGTGATAGATCCACGGCTGTAATTTACTGGGGTAGCTTTCATTCAACCTGCTGAGAATCTGACTCCTTATTGATTGGATGACCTTTATCAAAACAACTTGAGGGCTACAGCCTTTAGTTGTAAGACGTTGTCCTATTTACGCCACTGTGTAGACAAATGAGCAGATCTCTAGCTAAGTATCCTATCCAGTTGGATTCTTCAAGCAAGAGATGTACAGGAAATTTGGTAAAGCGGAAAGGTGGGTGACACAATGAGACAGGCAACTAAGATATAAGATCACACTTTATACTAATGCAGCTGGGAGAAATCCCTTCATATTTTTAGGCCTCTGTTTCTTCTTTGCAAAATCTAGACTTAGACTAACATGTTGCAAATGTGCCTTTTAGCTCTAAGATTTTAGATGAAGTTTAAAAAGTCTTCTGAGAGTATAAAATAGTCCAATTTTTTAAATGACCTATGTTAGATGTTTCAAAGTTATAAGAAGATATTCTTAGCACAATAGTCAACTGCCCCTATTTGATACATAGTGGGCTATTTTAAAGTGCTCTCTACCCCTTATCTCATCATTATTCATATCCCCTCTATAGTCTGAGGGTCAAAGATAATGTCTAAAGCTATTATTTCCCACTAACCTGAGAAAAAAATATGCCATATTTTCATTAAACATGAACTAAATGGTTATAAAGTAAAAGACTGTAATGTCAGTGTTCAAGGACAAAGTTTCTACTTTTGGTTTTCTTTGAAAGTGAGAGCTGTCATATTTGTCACAAACAGCCTTTGTTTTATATTTTTGTGTTGTTTCCATTAAACTACATTATCTGTCACATTATTTCCTTCAAATGTATTGTTACAGAATTTATGAACAGATGAACTAAAAAGCTTTGGATAAATTCTGCATGTGTTTATATAAGAGTCAATGCAAAATTATCCAAGAAGTAAATAAAGATGAAAAAGCAATGGGCTTTTTCTTTTTACAATGTTTTAACATTAAAAGCATATTAGATACATTAAAAGTATATAATATGTACCCAATATTACCTCCGTAGTTCTATGCAAAACAAAATAACTAGCAAAGGATCTAGATAAAATCTTACTATAATAAATAATTAAATTGATATGTGAAGGGCTTTTAATAATAAAAACAATAAGCCACAAACTCACAATATACATTATGTTGGATTAATATTTTATCCATTTTGCTGTTTTCTAATACAGATACATAAACATATTTGAACAAATGAAAATGTATTTTTTTTAGGATCTCAAGAAAAGCACATTCTAAAACTACACTCAGTAACACATGTACTGCTTTATCATATTAATCAATTAATAGTTACCATTGAAAATTATTTTAAAACTATTATTTTTTCTGCAATTCAGGAGTAAAAACAAGTGCAACATTTAAACTTTACCATTGTATTGTGATTTTGTTTGTATTTCTGTAAATGTAAAATGACATATGTCATCAATATCGTGTTATAAAATGAAATCATGAGATTGTTTATCTCTTTGGTAAATTATTATAGCATTTATGTAAAATGAAGCAAACAAAGCAAAGTATATTTTTAGTGAGAGTAGAATAGTTTTGCAAAGAATTTTCAGTAAAGAGATGCCAAGCTACAACATGAGTAATTGTAGATCCCAAAAAAACATATGTTTCCTCAAATTTGAGGAAGGAATAGTTAAAAGTTTTTAAAAATTACTGATAGTAACTGTGAAGAAGATATGAGGACAATGCTGCTATTATCTGATTACTGCAGGATGAATATAGTCCAAGGTGATTAAAATGGGAATGTCATTATATAAGTATTGGAACTTTGGCCTCCTAAGATACTTAGGTCATAACCTCAAATATACTGACAAGAATCCATTTTGACCTAGCAATATATTATTTTTTTTAAAATACTCTCATTCATTCTTAGATGCAAAGTGCTAGATGACAGTAATGCAATGATAAATAATACAATGCTTCCCACCACAAAGAAATGATAAATACACGAGGTGATGAATATGGTAAATACAGGTAGTTATGTGGCACATAATGGCAGAGCTACATTCTGACAACTGCCTCCTTAGGTGATTTCTTTAGTACTATTAGGTTTTATTAGGTACTGTTAGGCTTTATAAATTTTAAAATATTATCCATCCAATCCACATATGTTCACACGAAAATGTGCCCATGAATGTTCATATTAGCATTATTCATAATAACTAAACAGTACGAAAAAGACACATGTCCATCTATGGACAAATGAACAAAACACATTATCCATACAATGAGGTATTATTCATCTACGAAAAGGAAAATAGTTTGAATATATGCAAAAACATGGAAGACCTTTGACCAAAGGCCACACACTGTGTGATTTTATTCATTTAAAATATCCAAAATAGGCAAATCTATAGAAACATAAAGTAGATTGACTAGTGATGGGAGGATGGAAAAATTGGAAAGTATGTTTGCTGTTTTTTGTTTGTTTGTTTATTTTTGGAGTAATAGAAATGTTCTGGATTTAAAAAGTAGTGATGATTACACAAAATTGTGAGTATACTAAAACAGACTGAATCGTATAATTTAAAAATGGTTGAGATGGTAACTTTAGGTTTTGTGAATTTTACCTCAAGAAAATAGTACCAGAGGCCAGGGACAGTGGCTCATGCCTGTAATTCCAGGACTTTGGGAGTCTGAGGCGGGCAGACCACCTGAGGTCAGAAGTTTGAGACCAGCCTGGCCAACATGGCGAAACTTCATTTCTACTAAAAATAGAAAAATTAGCTACGCATGGTGGCTTGTGCCTGTAATCCCAGCTACTCAGGAGGCTGAAGCAGGAAAATTGTTTGAACCTGGGAGGCAGATGTTGCAATGAGCTGAGATCGTGCCACTGCATGCTAGCCTGGGCAATAGAGCAAGACTCCATTTCAAAAACAAAAAAACAAAAAAGATCTAATTCAATATCTATTGTAATGCATTTTAACCATAACTAGTTTAAAACCAACAAAAAAAATCTAACATCAGATAAATTAAGTAGTTTGTTCTTGAATACTTATGCTAAGGAATGGAAAAGCTGGTTCCAAACCATTTTGCTCTGTTTTTACCACAGTACTTTATGAAATGAATATTAAGCAATTTCCTGGTAAACTGGGTTAGGACCAATATTTCATAATAAGAGTACTTTTCAATATTTTCTTACTATACTTTTTATCAATATTTTTATAATCCAAATTGATTCGAGATCGTCAAAGATTTTCTCCATGTTGTGTTTCAACATATTTTGTATTATTCTATTTCAAGTTCCTATCAGAGAGGCATCTAATATAGGCCCTTTAAATTTTGCAAAACGCATACTCAAGCCACGCTACGTATTTCTTGTATGAAATAATGTAACTTTTTATTGATATATTATTTTAGGGATTTAATATTTCTCTTAAATAATTTGCTTGTATAGGTTTTATATAATTAATATGATTTTAAAACATTTTGGTTTTATTTACAGTAATCAAATATGTTAAGAAATTTTAAGCATTAGTATTTTAATTTTCAAAAAATGTAAATAATATTAACTTGTATTATCAAAACTTAAACATACATTTCATTGTCGTATACACATTTTCAGCCAAATACATTGATTTTTTTTCATAGAGACTCTCACTTTCAGATTCGGAACATTCACTTGACCTTGGAAATGTGTTCTTTCTCCTGTGTAGCTCTTTGTAGAAGAGGATAACATTGAGTTCCCAGGAAGCAATGGTAATGTCAAAAATTACAGCCTCATAAAAGCTTTAATTCCCACCATAAAAATAATATATAAAGTAGAGAACTATGAGGGTGCCTCACATATTGCAATGTCAGGTTTAGGAGCACTACTATAAAATTTATAATACCTATCTATTTGATAGTGGGCGAGAACGCAAGAAGGTGTTGCTTAAATATAGCTAGGTTATAAACAAGTGCACGCTTTGGGGGAGGGAAGATTGGGGCATGTTTTGTGGAACAAATGAATGTTAAAGACCTGATGTTTAAAAGTCCTGTTTCCTTAAGGTGGAGCTCTAAAAATTACATTTTATCATCAAAACATAATGAGTTGAAATTACAAAATACAGTATGCTCTATGGATATGTGGGAGAGTGAGAGCTGTGATTAAATGAAAACACAAAAACAAAAGAATGGAAAAAATGAGTTTACCAAATATTCAACTGGATTGGCATAAACAGAAATGGAATGACTCAAGAGCATCTGCAAACTCAGGGCGCCATATGATAGATTAGGCAGAATTAGCTCTGCTTGGCCAATGTTATGTCTCAAATCCCAGGTTTTCAGCTGGATTGTGATCTACTAGGATCCCTTCCTAGCATTCTGATTCTGGCTAGAATTTACATTGCCAGTTGCGTTGCCTTGAGATATTGTCTCTGTGTTATTGGAGCGCAAGACAAAATGAAGGTAGGATTGTCTTGATGAATTAATGTGGTCTTATCTCCTCTATGTGGCTAGGATAACTGCAGCCTCACAGGTCATTCAGCAACAGCTTTTTTCCCCCTAGGGTTTTACATTTAGAAATATGTTTTTATTGATGTTTAAAATAATTTTTGTAATTTGTAAAGTATCTCTTCAGGCCAAGATAATTATAAAACTTTACAGTTTTGCTTTGGCTTGGTCCTCTGCTACTTGTGAGATTTTTCTCTTTCATACCCAGATCGTTTGTTCATTCTTTAATTAAATACTTCATCGGAAGAAATTTTCTTTTCACTCTGCATTTCCTTTATTTTCTTTACTATTTTGAATACTCTTCTCCCAAAATCATGCTTGTATTCATGTATCCACTGACCTACCCTGCCTCCTCACCTCAGCAGCAACTCATGTACTTCAGGGAAATGACCATAACCTCTGCAATTTATTCCAGTAGTGGGTGTCACTGGGGAAAAACCCAAACCCAGAACAAAAAAACAAACAAAAGCCTAATTTCCCTTATTTAGATTGTGTTAAGACAAGACCTATGACCCAGTTTGGTCATCTGGAAATTTCCTGAATATTTTGGAAAAGGTTCTCTTCATTTGCATAAGAGGACCTTTTATCCTCTCCTTGTGTTCATAAACAAGAGTGCTTGCCTTCCTGGCAGCTTCTGTTTGCCATCCAGCAAGAATTATGGGGAATAGGATAAGATGCAAGCAACAATGTAGATGCAAAGCAAAATGATACAACCAATCTGAATCTTTGATAGCTTCATTAAGCCACCTAATCAATGAAACCTAAAGTCCCAATTAATGCTATATATTCTGTTATTCAAATTAATTAATTTTCTTATTCTTAAAGCTGGGCTTGAATCTGAGTCTTTTACTTGCTCCAAGAGTATATTATCTGATTCATGCATGCTCATATTTATCTTATATTTCAGTATTCATTACATATTTGACAATTAAATAGATACAATATCATACTTATTATTTCAACTACGAGACTTTGTATTTTAAAGAATCCAGTTTGCTTTTTCCCCTCCACAGTCCATGATGAAGTTTATCTGAGCATGTGTTTTCCTCCTGTTACAGATCATGCCAAGGAACCAACAGCTTTTCAGCCATGTTATTTTTCTCTGCAGAGAGCATCCTAGAGTTGATCATCTCTAGATTTATCATATTCCATTGATTTAATATTTAATGTCACAATATTTTTCTCATCACAGTATATGAATTTCATAAACTGACAACATAAATGTATAGACAATCTCAATGAATTACAAACCTTGCCTTCCCAGAGCTTGCAGTCTAGCAGAAGATGTTGCTCTAACTTTTGCTTGTCTTTATGGCATTGTTGGATGATATGCCATTTACTTTTCCCCCAGAACATCACAGAAACAAAACTCTTTCATAACCAAACTGAAAAAAAAAAAACCTTAAAATACCAAAGTATATTTATTGTACATTTTATGTTCTGCAAAGGCACAAGAGAAACTATAGCCTTTCCCGTCTATCAAAATCACAGAGTTAGAGCCTCTCCTGGCAGAACTAAGAATTCACAGGCTGGGCATTTGGAGACGCTTTTCGCCACGTGCACCTGGGTGTAGGTTTAATATGCTGCTGAGTTCTTGTTTTGCACAGGAAGGCAGTCATGAAGCACATGCCATAGCAAACACCTGCTCTCTAGCCATACGAGTATTTTTGAACATGGCAAAAATAGGCAGAGAGTAGGTGCAGATACAATTATTGCTGCAGATTTGTAATTTTCAAAGGAAAATTGCAGCTTTCATTACTGCTGTCTAAATTTAGATGAATGAGAGCAGAATCAGCAAAATCAGTTTTTGATGTTATATATGTATAAATTAAGAGTTTGCATCAGAATCCGTTTGCTAGTTTTCTGCCTTTTTTCTTACTTAATATGAACATTCTAGAAGATGGAGTTTAAAGAATAAGTTATAAAAATATATAAATTATGTTTTGTTCCCCTGATATAGTTTATATAGCCATTTTATGTGTGAGAAGTAAAAGTGATATTGGGAAACAGAAGTGATACTAAAGTAATAATCTCTTCTTTTGGAACAGTGGAATGTAAGGCTAGTAGACCTATTCTTACACGACTATGGGAAACAAATGAACACTGCAGAAATTCTCCCCAGAAAAATTAGCATGCACTGAAAATGTCGCACAGAATTTTAAGGCTTTATGGATTCTCTAGATCTATTTAATATTTGGTTTCAGTTAAATATCTTTCCAAACCTAAAAACATAAACAAAAAGAAAGATTTACTTAAAAAATCTAAGGGTAAATATGATTGAAACGCTATCTTGTCAGCTTATTCTAGTCAATAAAACATCCGTAGAGAATACGACTTTTTCCTTGTGCCTCATTAACTGCTTGTTGTATATTCAAATTTTCATTCCATTAGGTATAAGTACAGAAAAATTTAGCAAACAATTTATATCATCTTTAAAGTGTTTAGAACATTGCCTATGTATAGGTATACAAATTTGATAATATATGTTTGTTGTCATGTAAATGTTGTCCTTAATATAACCTTATTATTTGCTATAGAGTAGCTTAAGTAATTGAAATATACTCTGAAGAGTCCATTAATTAATCCTACTCTGTTACCATGTTTTTGAGTGCATGTAACAAGATCCAAAATATATTAGTTTAATGAAAATATTTTTTTCTTCCTCATCTACCAGGAAGTCCACATGTCGGCAGTCCAGATGTGGTCAAGGGGCTCTACAATGTCAACAGTGTCTCAAATCTTTCTTTCTGCTTAATAATCTTGGACAGGAGACTCACATCTTCGTGCTTGTAATGACATAGGGCACTCTTTGTTCTGCACTGAAAGCAGGAAGAAGGGCGCGAGGAAAATGAGGTGATCTGCTTCTATGAAAAACAAATTCAGTGGTCAGAACAGTGTCATTAGGATGAGCCCAAGGCTAGGGAATATATTATTGTTAGGCAGTGCATCGCTGTCCCAAACAAGAGTATGATTCAGCCAATGAAGATGAAAGTAAGAATGGATATCCAAGGCAATTAGCAGTTTCCATAATAATTAATACTTTGTTCTATCATTTTATGAAGTCACTTTTTAGGTACCTGCTTTAGAATGCGCTTTGTCACCCCTGGATTAGTTACTCCTCTTATTGACTTGAAAAACTTAATGAAGTAATTTCATAAATTGATAATAACAGGAGAATAATTTAGGTATGAAAGTATGGCAGGTGTGTGGAGGAATTAAGGTGGATGTAGGAGAGAGTTAATTAGAGGATATTTCACTCAGGTGGGTTTTGGTCACCAGGAATAAAGAGGCGAGGTCTCCTGAAGGCCATTGTAATGTTGCCTGTATTTGTGGTGTGCTTATATGTGCCAGTCATTGCAACTGAATGCCTTCTTTATACTTCCTTATTTAGCCCTCATAACGTTACAAATTACTACAATAATTTTTATTTTAAGATGAAGAAAGAGCTATTCAGAGGAGTCAAGTAATTTTTTTAAGACACCTCAGCTATTAATATGTTTTGCTGAACTTTCAATTCAGTTATTTTTATTTTTTATTTATTTATTTTTAGACAAAGTCTTGCTCTGTCACCAGGCTGGAGTACAGTGGTGCAATCTTGGCTCACTACAACCTCCACCTCCCGGGTTCAAGCGATTCTCCTGCCTCAGCCTCCCGAGTAGCTGGGACCACAGGCAGGCACCACAGCACCCAGCTAATTTTTGTATTTTTAGTAGAGACGGGGTTTCACCATGTTGGCCAATCCAGTCTCGATCTATTGACCTTGTGAACCGCCCGCCTCAGCCTCCCAAAGTGCTGGGATTACAGTCTTGAGCCACTGCACAGGGCCAACTCAGTTCTGTTTAATGTCAACACCTACACTCTTAACCATTATATAGCTCTAAGTTGTCTATGAGCTAAAATGTGAAAACATAGAACTGCTTTTAAGGGGTGGGGAATTACAAAGAGTTCACTGTTAGTAGAGAATTTGGCTAAGGAAATGTAAAGAAGTTGAAGGAGAAAAGATGAGCTAGCTCATCCAATATTTTAATTCAGGAGGAGCCACTGGTGGAGCTGTGCACGGGAGTGTCATAGAGCAGTACTTCTCAAACTTCTGTGCACATACAAATCACTGGAGGAGTTTATTAAAATCTACGTTATGATTCAGGAGCTCCAGAGATAGATCTGGGACTCTGCGTTTTTGAACCTCCCCCTCCTGTGCTGTCCAAGTTAACAGAATGCTGCTGATGCCATTGATCTTAAGTAAGAAGGTCATTGATCACTCTGGAGGTTTGGAGGGTAGATTCTGAGGAAACTTTTGGAAGCTCAGTCATATATGTTGAAGAACAAGACAAATTTCAAGTTAAAAATACCAGTAAATAAAGTGTTGTGGGTGCATTGCCAGGTTAGTGAGATAAGAAGGAAAGAAATTGCAATGCATGTAAATATAAGCTGTGGAATACAGCAATGAAAGAGACTTTGACTCTGTAGAGGAAATTGAGGATAACAGCAAGTTTATGAATAGCACTTCTTTTCCAGCAACTGTATAAAATGTACTGATGTCAAAGCTTTACAAAAATCAAACGTCAAACGAGAAGAGTCAATTCCCCATTATCCTATGTAGTCTAGTTTCTTCTTTGGGAGAGGATAAGAATTGTTTATGCCTATTCAAAGCAAACCCTTGTTATTTATAAGAAGTACTTTCTGCACATCGACTGTAAAATGATACATTTTTATCACTACTGCTTAGAGTAGACCAATGCAGTAGTTCTAATAAATATATACACATAAAAATTTCAGCTAGGAAATGATGGATATCACAGCTAATGTGCATGGGCTGAGCACATTTCTGAGAGGACAAATACGAAAACATTAATTTTAAACTAGCTTATTGAATCACATAATTGGATAATGGCAGAATAAATGAGGATATATGAAATAAGTCCACTAGTAAAATAACTTTTATTCTGTGTAATGTGATACAGGTAAAATAAGGCAGAAAATCAAGAACAAAAACTATCTCCTGGCCAATTTGGGCTCTGCTGCTCTTTTTGCTTATGCCAAATTTTAGAGTTTAATGAAGATAAAAAGAACATAAATGTCTCAAGAAGTGCAATTTGGCTTCAGTATTCTCATAACTTCTCTTAATTAAAATATAACCAGGTTAAAAGCAGAATTTGCTGTTTCAACAGCATTCATCCATTTATTCATTCAGAAAATATTTATTTGAATGTCTGCTATTAAAAGATACTGCTAATGGAACTGTAGTTTATACAGTAAACTAGACTGAACAAGGCCTTTACTTTCATGATGCTTATATCATAGTGTGGGAGATAGGAATTTTTTAAAGGCAAAATAAACAGAAAGATAATTTCAAATAATGTTTTTAAAAGTCTGAAAATGTGATTGAAAATAATTATGGTAAGGATCTAACAAAATTGGTGACAAGAAGAGTCTTTTTTAAAGAGCTGCTACTTTAGGTGTTATTTTAATGATTTAATAAAGAAGCCACTTTCAAAAAATCTGGAGGAAGTATGTGTTATGCAGAAGATATAGTTAGTGTGTGGGCATTGAGGTTTGAATAATCTTGGTATGATCAAGAAAGAAAGAAGGGGGACTGGATCAGGCATACTGGGAAGACACAAGGGATCTCCAGAAGACGGAAGTGAAGATATAGGGGTTAAATCCAAAAGTGCTGTGTAGAGTAGGTCAATGAGTTTAGGCTTGATTTTGATGTGATGGGAAGCAAGTAACCGATTCAAGTGGGTAACAAGTAGGTTGCAAAATATTTGAATTACCTTTTGAAATGTTCACTTTAGCTGGTGAGCAGAGGAAGGTTTGGAGGAAAGTGAGCAAGAATAGAAGAATTAAAGTTTTGGAGTAAAGTGAGCAAGAATACAATAATTAAAATTTCCTTCTGATGTGCACACTGGAGATGTTAAAAGCCTAATAGACTCTGAAAAGGTGATGTCAACTGGACAGTTGTTTAGGGAAGTCATGCTTAGGTAGGTATCTGAGAAACAGATATCACAAAAGTCATATGAAAATCATTGGTTGTCAAATAAAACACAAGAAATCATCAAAAGAGACTGAAAGGTAGAGGCAATGAAGAGGAGAAACGCTCCCAGATAATAGCATCACGGAATCAAACAGGACATTGCTTCAAAGAGGCAATAAGAGGGAACTAACTGCATATTGCTGCTGAAGGTTCAGCTATGGCAAAGACAAAACAGTAACCTCCGAGTTTTGCCAAGAGAAGCAACTGGGAAACCACATTAGAATAGCTTCACTAGGGCCCCATGGATGGATGTCCAAGGGGAGTGAGTTGTAGGGAGGTGAGTTTAGTAAATTAGGTCATTTTTTTTTTCTGGGAAAGTACCACTATAAAAGAAAAGACAACATGATGGTACCTGGAGCAGGGTGGAGGCTGGAGGGGATTTTGTTCCCTAGACAGGTGATAATAAAAGTTGTCCACAGATATTTCAGTTAACCCTTGGGTCATACACATGAAACAAAATTTCAGAGTTTTAGAGTTTCTAGGTCTTTCACAAATATTTCTAATTTCTCAATATACTGAGTAAGAAATGTTAATTATTTATTGAAAATATATAATGCCATTCGGTTTTTGGAAGCATTAAAAAATAGTAAACCAAAAATAAACATTAAACAATTTGTAAATATCTGTTGAAAGTGTCACCATATTCCATTTTTCCCAGAGTCTACTACATTTTAGTGTTTCTTAAGTCTACACATGCTATTTTATTTTTATTTATATAGCTACATGTGCTAATTTATTATCTACTGATATTTCAAAACTACGTTTCTGAATCTACAATTTTCTTAAATGAATAAATAGTCTTCTCACTGGAAGGAATCTAGGAATATGATTCTGGATAGAAACATAAATAAAACTTTCTGGATGTAAAGCTTTTCTCTTTTTAAAAACATTCAAAAGGAAATCCCAAATTCATAAAAACCTATTTGCACACAAACTGAAGGCTTACTAGTATATTTGCTTTGATTATTGTAGTTTCTCCCTCATTGTCACATAATGCAATTATATTAACATTGTGTGATGCAGCTGTGTGGTCTTAAGTTTAAGCAGTTCACACATATCTACAATGATTTATTTTTCTGTAACCATGCTTGCTCAAATCAAATCATTATGTAGACTTCTGGAGACTTAACCAATAGAAGTCACTTTTGATTCACTTTATATGCCTTAGTTCAGCATATGCCTTAGTAAAAGTATGTATTGAAATAAATATATGAGCATCCTCCTTGTTCTGTCATTGAGCTTATCTGGTATTCTTGTATTCTATGCCAAGCATCCTTCCCTACTGGCCAAGCACAGTCCTCCCAGGGCTGTTGACATACACACACAAACAACTAAGAGAATAATGCTCTAATAGAGAACACTTAGGCATCAGCTGTGAAACAAGAGAGCTATGCAGATAGCATAGTAGAGCTGTCTCTGATTTTGAAACACAGCTGTCTATAGACTTCCTTTGTTTGGAAAGTGAGTTCTATAATTAGACCCTTAATGGGACTGTCTAATTTGTACAAGCATCACAAGTTCCAGTGATGTATGCAGACCATGGTCATGCTGTTTTACTGTCACTTACAGAAAATTTTCAAAATGACACGATTCTTTTTAAGTTCAGGGGTACAAGTGCAGGCTTGCTACATTGGTAAACTTGTGTCTTGTACAGTTTGTTGTACAGATTATTTCCTCACTCGAGTATTAAGCTTAGCACCTGTTAGTTATTTTTCCTGATCCTCTCCCTTCTCCCTCCATCAATCCGCTGAAAGACCCCAGTTTGTTGTTCCCCTCTATGTGTCCATGTATTCTCATCATTTAGCTCCCACCTATACGTGAGAACACGCTGCATTTGGTTTTCTCTTCCTGTGTTAGTTTTTTTTTTTTAATCCATTTACAAATGCTACAGAAAGCTGTTCATCCAAAGGAACAATATTAACAAGAAACAGAGTAAATCTTGGTCAAAATTAATATAGACATTTATAGAAGACCTAAATATTTCTCATTAATAAGTTCAAAAAAGAAAACGAAAATGATGCTTGATGTCTCTGTGTAAGCACACGAAAAAGACTACTTTTTATAGAGTACACACAAAGCCTTTTTAAAAATTTTTATTTTCATTTTTTTTTAGATAATGTTCATAGAGTAGGTTGTTGGTAGTCTGGCACCTGCACAAAATTGCCAAAACAAAGCTCTTATTTCTTTGAAGGTTACGTTCCGTGATTCAGTATGCCAAAGGGTCAGTTAAAAATTTAAATACAACACCCAGATTACTCATGTTTTGCCAGCAGTTGACTTGTTATTACACCCATATTTGAGATATTTCACTAGCTTCCAATTACCCAGTTTCAGGGAACTGCATTCTGCTTTCAATTTTTAATGCCTAACTCCTGTGGATTTCAGCATGATATCTGTGGGTAGCAAAGTGTCAGAATATACTGACTTTAAGAGGGTACTTACAGTTTTATAAGGCAGTAAATGACATAAAGTTTCCATATGTGGGTATTTCACTGCATGTTACATTATTAAAGGTGTACCTGCTTGGTGTTCCATCTCAGAGCTCTGGGGCAATGAGGGAACATTTTTGTTTGTTTTCTTTGTTTTTGTTTGTCCTTCCTCGTGACACAGTTTGAACTGCTAACCATTGGATAAAGTAAATTTTAATGTTTTATTGTATTATTAAGAACTGATATTCTGAAATAGATGTTAGAATGGCAGGTGGCCAAAATACTGTCTTACAAAATAGCTCGTAATCTCAGTTTACATTTGTATGCCAACTTGACCTCCACTGTTCTTTAGGATCTGAGAAGAGTAATTTTTCTTGTATTCTGAAAGCCATTCCAATGAAAACCAAAGAAACTCTGACGACACTGCTGTGATCAAAGCTTAGACTGTTTGTGGTTTGTTAGTACATTCAGAATATGTGAATATGCACGAATAAAGGCACATATTAAATATAATATAGTATTTAGAGTTGCTTTTCATAATTGTTTAATGTAACAAATATTTAATACATTGGTAACAAGTGCGTTCCTGGCTTTATTAGGAGAAACTCATTAATTTAATTAATATATTATCAATTCAATACATAGATATACAGAGGATATGATGTGCCAGGCATTGAACAAGGAGTTATGGGTGATGCCAAACATACTATATGAACATCACTTCTTCTCAGGAAAGAGAATTTAAAAAAACACAAAATATAATCAAAGGAAAGTAGTTCTATG
The DNA here is from genome assembly GCF_047675955.1 of Chlorocebus sabaeus. NCBI lineage: Eukaryota > Metazoa > Chordata > Mammalia > Primates > Cercopithecidae > Chlorocebus > Chlorocebus sabaeus. The sequence goes on along the minus strand of NC_132921.1, from coordinate 15,406,789 downwards.
TAAGATCAGTACAAATAAAATCAAATTTCAGAAACCAGAAAGGTTCCTTCTGGCTGAGGATATCTGAATATAACGTTGTGGGAGCAAAGGCCTGAAAATGGGGGAACATGTGATACCGTTGCAGAATAAGAAGTACTCCATTATGTAACTTTACTCTGTGTGTGTGAAAGAAATAGCAAGAGATAAACCTGAAAAGGCAGGATGGGAATAGATTATAAAAGGCCTATTTTATGAGACTAAAGATATGAACAATACCCTGCAGGCAATAGGAATCTATTAACTAGTGCTGAGTGGCATAATACAACTTTATCAGCGCTTTAGGAATATTAAGCCAGACTGCCGGGTAAAATGAATTTAAAGAAGGCAATAATAAAGAAGAGGTAAGAAGATCTAGTACAAATATTTCCATGTGGTTTTAGACAGAATGAGGGTGTGACCCAGCAAAGAAGCTGAAGGTACAAAGAGGGGAAAAGAGAGAAATTGTGGTAGAAGAATGTGCAGAACCTAAAATCTAAGTGTCACTATACAGTAAGGAAGAAGGAATAATTATCCTAGACCATTAAGCGTGATGGCAGAATCAACAGAGTGGAAATTTCAAGAGAAGCAGAAGCAGATATAGAAGAATAGTCAAAAGTAATTTGGCATGTTACAATTAAGGCCCTGGTAAAACATTCAAATCGTGAATAGCAGCAATGTTAAAAGCTTGCCTGAATTTTAGGAGAGATTTGGGGTTGGAATATATTAAATAATTTGAAGAAAGCAATAGTTGAATTTACACAAGGGGATTAAATTAATAAAAGTAAGTGTATGGGCCCAGCACAGTGGCACAAACCTGTAATCCCAGCACTTTGGGAGGCTGAGGCATAGGGATCACCTAGGTCCAAGAGTTCAAGACCAGCCTGGACAACATGGCAAAACCCCATCTCAAAAAAAAAAAAAAAAAAAATAGCCAAGCGTGGTGGTGTGCTAGCCTGGGTGACAGAGTGAGACTCTGTCTTAAAAAATAGCAATAAATAAGAAGAAAGCAAGTCTATGGAAGTATAAAAGTAAATTATATATTCAGAGTCATCTCACGACCTCCACTGTGCCCTCCCTGATGTGAAATTTAACTGTGAAAGATATTCTCACGGTGGATCCATGACACTCACTCATGTCCATGCCCTTGTGTGATGTCTCCTCTTAGTGTGGGCAAGACTTGTGACTTCCTTTTGATCAACAGCATACAGCAAAGGCGTCAGGATGCATGTGATGACGTCTACGTGGTTATCCTAAGATTGCAGTGTGAGTTTGCTGGTATTGCAGACATGGTGGCCATGTTGGAGAATCCCAGATGACAAGGGACTGAAGGCTGCTTCTAGAATCTGTGGACAACCTCCAGACAAAAACCAGCGAAGAAACAGGGTCATGAGTCTTGCAATGTAACAAACTGAGTTCTGCTGGCAACTACATGAGCTTGGAAGACTGAGTTTGAATGTAGAATATTCTATAGATAATTGACTTGGCTTTTAAAAAATGTTAATTGCATAGGAAGAGAGGGAGAGAGACAGAGAATGAGCTTTATCTAAGTCAATATGGAGTTAAGATACAATAACTAGATTCAAAGTGTGAATCTTGTTTGAATCCTCACTGTCATGTTACAATTTTTGAGACTTTTCTGCATGTTTGTTTATGGGTTGGATATTAGGTGATATCTATGGAAAAGTATTGGTTTTTTGATGCAATAATGGCAATCATTATGTAGAAATACTCTTCGTTTTTTAGTGATGCACTTTGAAATTTGTATGGTCATAATAACATGATCTTTGGAGTTTGCTTTTGAATTGTTCATGGAAGAAAAACAGAATAAATGTTGTCTATGTACCTGCAAAGGTGCCCACAATAAATAAAGAGTAAAATGAATAAATAAATAGTTGAGAGTAAATGTAGACTGTAGACCAAAATATATAGTATAATTATTTTTCATTAGTATGTATTGATAGCTAGATATGTATATATCGATATATGGATACATTTAGATAGATATAGGTACATATCTAGATAATATATAGAAAGATAAGAATAACAATATAAATAAATTATAGGTAAACTACTGCAAAAAATATATAACTAATGACTAGCCAAGAGGATGGTTTTTAAAGGGATGATACTTTAAACTATGTCCTTGTTAAATTGTTTAAAGTCATAATATCACAAATATAGCTTAAAAATAATTTTAAAATATTAGTCTTATACAATAAAAATGTAGAAACTAATAAGGGGAAGGGCTCTGTTTTGCATGTAGAGAAAGATAAAATATGTACAGAGAAAAAATGAGTACAAGCCACTGAGTGGTACAAAAGAAAAAATGGGTGTGCTTCATATTTTAGACATATATAGTAATGAAGGGTAGGAGACAAAGTCACCAAAGTTGGAATAAAAAATTAAAGGTTCTTTAAAAAATTGGAATGCTGATCTCACATTAATTTTTGTAGTCTGAGGGAACATATTTCTGAGGAAAATGAGACACTGAGAATGAAAAGGAAAGAAATATTTCAGAGTAGGCAAAAAATTAAGAGATCAAAGACCACAGAGAAAAAGGACAGTTAAACTTCTAAAGAAGACAAGACAAGACTGGTTTTTTACCCTCTGAGACAAACAACAGAAAGAACAGTTTGATAAATAAGTAAAAGAGGAGGCTCAAATTGAAACCTACCCAATGGTCCCATAGATAATTTTGTTTGTTTGTTTGTGTTGATATACAGAGAAATTGACCTTCTGGTCTCAAAGCTTGAAACTTACATTTGTTTTATCTCCATTCCATTCTCAGTAAAGGAACCCACAGGCCTCTCAAAGAAATTATCAAAGAACTGAAAGTCACCAGATTACCACATCCAGACAATGAGATACCAGACCTCTCATTCATCATAATTGCTTCCTGACCTTTTTCTAATTTCTGTTTTCCTAACCAACCGCCTCCTTCTTTTTGATCAACTCCTATTCCTTATGCCTACCTAGTTCCTTTTTTCCCCACACAGTTAAATTTCTTCCTGCTTACAAACTCCTAATTTTAGTTAGTATGAGAGATGGAGTTGAGACTGATCTCCCATCTCCTCAGCTGTAGCCTCTGATTAAAGCCTTCTTTCCTGGCAGTACTCCTCATCTCAGTGATTGGCTTTCTGTGCAACAAGCCGCAGGGTCTAGACCAAACCCCTGATGTTTTGGTAACAAAATCAAAGAACCTCCAAATTTTTAAAAGACAATGCATTTTGTAGATACTTTCACCTCCCCTTTCTCTATTCATTGACCCTAGTCACATTTGGTAATTTCAGAACCCTCATGAGGCTCCTTAGATGCCCCCTTAAGTCAGTGAGTCTATAAATTTCTTACAGTTACTCCAATTATGAAAATGATAACTAAGGCTCTCACGACTTTAGCAGAATTCCCAGGTTTACAAAATAAATGAATGCTGAATCGGGATTAGAATCCCAGTTTAACTCAGTAGGAGGCTACTCTTTTCTTGAATTATGTTTTTTTTTGTAGCTGTTGAAACAAGTATGTCATATGTAGATTAACGTTATCGACATCTATGTGGAGAAATATTTCTAATAAATTGTCAAGACATTTTGTGTTTCTACTCATCCAGTTCAATATATTTTGTAAATCAAATTAGAAATATAAAAAGAGTACAAATAAGCCGATATTTAGACTCAGACCTAACTTATAGATATTCCACTCTCTCATAGCCTCAAGTCCTTCAGTCAATCCTGCAAAGTCTAATTTCACATCACCTTTTTTCATACTCAGTAATTACGCTTAAATTCAGGCACATATTTATTATTTGAACAATTTCAATAGCTCCAAATGAACATCTCTGCCTCTAGTCTTCTCTCTTACCGTATCTTTTCCACATTATTTTCAAAGCTACCTTAGTAAATCACTGATCAGAAATAATCTGCATGAGTGTACAGTTTTATCTGGTTTTTTTTTTTTTTTTTTTTTTGTCTTTATGGATTCCATACCACTTGGTATAAAGCATGTACTCAATAAACTGGGCAAAAAATTCGAATACATGAAATTGAATGAATCATTTTGGTTTGATTGCTGTTGTTGTTGCTGCTCAAATCTTTCAAATTATTCCTAGCTAATCTCTAAGCCCTGGCCCTAGCAGAGAAGACACTTTGTGATGTGTTCCTACCTCTTGCCTTCTTCCTGAGTGTAGTACAGCTCCCTTGGTTCTTCTACATTGGTTTAAGTAAAAAAGGTACATAGAAGTATTTGTATTTTCACCATCATATCCTGTTTCACATTTCCTCTGTTTCGTGCAGAAAATGCCACACTACCTTCTAAATTGCTTGCCTATGAGGATAATACCAACCTATTCTTCAAAGCCAGGGACTCAAATTTTTGTAAAACTTTGTCTCATCTTCAATAAGCCCATAAGCCTCACATCCCTAAGATTTGCAATAGTTTATTATGGCCCTTGCAAAATCTTATTGCACTTATGCATGTGTATACCTCTTTAAGTACCTTGATTACAGAAGCCATGTCTTTTTTTTAAAAATTTCATTCTTTGAGGCGGTGTCTTGCTCTGTCCCCCAGGCTGGAGTGCAGTGGTGTGATCTCGGCTCACTGCAAGCTCTGCCTCCCGGGTTCACGCCATTCTCCTGCCTCAGCCTCCCGAGTAGCTGGGACTACAGGCGCCCGCCACCGTGCCCGGCTAGGTTTTTTGGGGGTTTTTTTTGGTTTTTTTTTTTTTTTTTTTTTTTTGTATTTTTAGTAGAGATGGGGTTTCACCGTTATAGCCGGGATGGTCTCGATCTCCTGACCTCGTGATCTGCCCACCTCGGCCTCCCAAAGTGCTGGGATTACAAGCGTGAGCCACCACGCCTGGCCATTTTTTTTTTTTTTTTTAACTTTCTTTCCTATAGCATCTAATATAGTACTTGACATAGATAAAGGGGAGCACTTGTGAGACGCTTTATGAGAATTCCACAACTTTTATTTGGGTGACTGTTACTCTACTGATTACTAAGACTGTGACATTGAAGAAGTTTCTTAAGCACTCTGCGACTCACTCTATCAAACTATATCATGAGGGCATTAATAGTACTGAATCTTTAGAGTTCTTGATGATTTTAAAAGACAGTGCTTAGTGACTGACATGTGTCAAAGGACCCTTGGGGTGTCGCTTTTCTGCCTCAAAAGCTCTATGGTCAGTAATGCCTTTGCCTGAGTTTTGCTCGCGCCCACTGAACTGGTTCCACTCACTCAGCCCAGCAGGCTGCACTCGAGGTTCATGCTACTGGCCTAGATCATATCCCTGCCAAGGGCAAGCCAGGTGCAGAGAGACAAGGGGTGTGTGAGCAAGTGAATGTGGGGTCTTGCCATTTCGCACAGCCAAACACACTGGCTGTGGCACAGAAGGCAGCTCCAGGTGCCAGCATGGGCGCCGGCTCCCTGAGAGACAGGGCTGGACCAGGTTTACCACAAGCAACTTCCATGACTGGAACCAGGGAACACGGTGGAGCCTGGAATACTGGAGACACTAGGAACTGCAGAGCCCCAAAGAGGGTGTCACAGCTCTGGCTCGGGATTGGGGGGGGATGTCCTGGGACTGGGGTCCCCAAACGGCAGTAATGCTTCTCTACTTTCTTTTGTCCTCATTGCCTGCAACGTGGCAAACAAAGGGTGTGTTTCAGCCCTGTTTATGTTACATCTCTTTCAGCCCCACCATTCTCTCAAGTTCTCCTCCTCCATCTAGGAAGCATGAGGTATGCAGACAAGCGGAGGGTTAACAAGGCGAAGGGTGCTTTATTCAGTGACAGACCAGCTCAGCGGAGACCCGCAACACTTACCTCCTCTCCACAGGCAGGAAGTCCGGGCTTTTTTATGGGCTTCAGAGGGGAGGAAGTGCGTGCCGATTGGTCCATGGGTGGTCACGGTCACCGGAAAAAGCACAAGTTCTCACGCTGGTCTGCGGAACTGACATCCCCGAACCAGGGTTTCAGGCCTCGCTGGCTTGAAGGTGGGGCTTCACTGGGGACCCACGCCTTTCCGACCAGGAGCCTGTCTGCCTCCAACCTCCATTAACCTGCTTTCCACGGTGCCCATGGCCCTCAAGCTGTTTGTGCTGAGGGGCGCCTGCAAGCCCATACCAAACCACCCTCAGTATCCCCCTTGACGTCCCTCTACTGCTGGTTGGTGGCCGAAGTCTGAAGGGGTCTGAGGCTGTAGGGTGCTGGCGTGTCAGTGCTGCCCTGAGCACGCACACACCCGGCCAGGTCGTGAAAGTGTCCGGGCTAAGCCACAACTTTGCTTTGAAATTGGAATGAGTGCTGGAGTGAAGAGAGGCCAAGCAGTGGGAGCAAAATGCTACAAATTATTGTTTTTTGAGAAAATCACCCACCTAGTCGGAGAGTTTATTTTCTTATTTGTAAATTAAGGGTAACAACGCTAACTTCAGAAAATTTTTGTAAGAATTAAATGAGAAAAGCATTTCAAAACAATCATCGAAACAAACTTTATTTCTAAATGAAATAAATGAGATGAAATATGTAAATGAAAATGTTATTAATAAGATGATAGTCATACATTTAATGACATCACAAAGTTCAGAAGGCTATTGAATTGGAATATCCAGGGAAGTTGACTTGCTTTAAGGAGTCAGAATGAAGGACTGCAAAAGAAGTCAGTGACAAAATTAGAGATATAAGTGCTTGTTTAAGAGGATTTAGGTATAAGACACTTAGTGTCTTCTAGTGTACATGATAGCTTTCCACACATATTGAAATGAAATATAAGTAGAAGAGATATTGAATTTGTTGATGACTCTCCAAATGAAAGTTTAGAACTACAGAATTAAATTGTAGGAAAAGCCCATTTTAGTTCAACATAATGAAGTATTTTCTAACAATTAGATGTATGCACAAAAGAAGTCCATTTCTTCACATGGAGCTGAGAGATTAAAAGCACCTGCTCAATTCACATAATGGGAGAAAATATTTGCAAACCACCCCTCTGACAAAGGATTAACAACCAGTATATATAAGGAGCTCAGACAATGCAATAGAAAAAAATCTAATAATCTGATTAAAAAATGGGCAAAAGATTTGAATAGATACTTCTCAAAAGAAGACATACAAATGGTAAACAAGCATATGAAAAGGTGTTAAACGTCATTGATTATCAGAGAAATTCAAATCAAAACTACGAGGAGATATTGTCTCACTATAGTTAAAATGGCTTTTATCCAAAAGACAGGCAATAACAAATGCTGGACTGTATGTGGAGAAAAGGGAAGCCTCTTACACTGTTGGTGGGAATGTACAATAACACAACCACTATGGAGAAGAAGTGTGGAGGTTCCTCAAAAAACTGAAAATAGAGCTACCATATGATCCAGCAATCCCACTGCTGGGCATATTCCCAAAAGAAAGGAAATCAGTATATTGAAGAGATATCTGCACTCCCATGTTAGTTGCAGCACTGTTCACAAAAGTCAAGATTTGGAAGCCACCTAAGTAACCATTGATAGATGAATGAATAAAGAAAATGTACTTATACACAGTGGAGTACTATTTGGCCATAAAAAAGAGTGAGATCCTGTCATTTGCAACAACATGGATGGAACCAAAGGTCATTACATCAAGTATAATAAGCCAGCCAACGAGAGAAAAACATCGCATGTTCTCACTTATTTATGAGATTTAAAAATCGAAATAATTAAACACATGGAGATAGAGAATAGACGGATGGTTACCAGAGGCTGGGAAGGATAGTGGGGGGTGGCGGGGAGGTTGGGATTGTTAATGGGCACAAAACATAGTTTGAAAGAGTAAGTAATACATAGTATTTGATAGCACAATGGGATGACTATAGTCAAAATAATTTAATGTATATTTAAAAATAACTAAAAGTATAATTGGATTGTGTGTAATACAAAGGTTAAATGCTTGAGGGGATGGGTGCCCCATTTTCCATGAGATGATGATTTCACATTGCATGCCCATATGAAAACATTCCATAAATATAATGCCTACTATGTACACACAACATTCTACAAATTAAAAAATATACATCCATATAAAAAAGTACAAGCTGGTAACTACTAGATAGCTACTTAGAGTTTCCCATCTTCACTTCCCATTGTATATGTGATAAGCAGCATGCCTAATATGATTGGAGAAAAGAAAATGAGGCCATACCAATTTTGAAATATCTAGCTTTGAAGTTTTTTGAAGCATGAGTTTATTTTGTTTTCTCCTCTTTCAGGAGCCACGCCGATCAAAAGAAGATTTCTTTTTCCCACTTTTAAATGAGTATTGCAATTATTATTTTCATGAATGATTAATCCCTAGCAAAAGAAAATTAAGAGGATGCAAATAAGCCTATGGAATTCAATAAAGCAAAATGTTGCTTGGTGAAGCAGCAGATGTTGAATATTTCACAGTATTACTGATTCCGGTTGTGGGGTTGTGCCAAGTCTGTGGTAACTGAAGCATATTTTTTCAAGCCCCGGTGGGACATGTATCAATGTTCAAGTGGCAGACAAGCATCATTATTACGGTGTCTGGCAGGTATAGGTACTCAGAAGGGGCCTGGCATTAAAGTATTTTGTATGTATCTGCTAATTATATTTCTCTGCTCCAAGCAGCAGCATTGTCCTTCTTGTAGCATTTGTCATCCTTGCGGCAGGTAGCATGGGTACAATGAAGAATAAAATATTGTCTTCATGATCACATGGAGTTCTACTGGAATTCTGGGAAAAGAATGATAAGAAAATCTATCATTTTCTTTCAAAGTGTCGTTAGGAAAAAGCAAAATGAGTCAGACAAAAAAGTCTAACAAGGGAAGCAGTCTCCAAGTGTGTGTGTGTGTGTGTGTGTGTGTGTATGTTGGTATATGTGTGCACTGTAATCTGTGCTTTTTATTGGTCGTTGATATTTTACTCATTTTATTCATTATTTAAATTAATAAAAATGACTTACTTTAAATAAATTATATTCTTTACAAAGTATTTGCACCTATGTCATTTTATTTAATCTTAAAAAGGCTGTAAGTTTAATTCTATGAGATAGAAACTCACGAAGTTTAAAAGACGTGTCTAGAGACTGAGAGCTACAAAGAGTAGATCCAGAAATCCACTAACATCTTAAGGTTCTGAAGTCCAAGACACTCTTTGTCTAACTACATTGCATCTGTGGGCCTGTTACTCAAACTTTAAATTAAAATAAATAAATAGAAAACATTAAAGGAGAAATACAGCAATATAAAGCTTTGTGAGATGTAATTGGATTTGCCCTATGCACATCATCAATAGTCAATTTGTTTTATTAGTTCTGAAATGTGCTCTGCAATCAGTTTTATGGACCACTCTATTGGCTTTTAGATACAACAACAAAGCCAAATGTCCAAACAGCTATCAGCAATGTAACTTCAGATTTTTCTTCATTTTCCCTCAAACGCTTTCTTCTTTCTTGTCTCAGCTAGTTAGAAAGGGGGATTTAAAAATTACAAAGTTAGATTTATTTTTAATTCTCAAGCTATAAAGCATTTAAATTGCATACTACTCAAAATTTTGTCTACCAAAAAATTATTTACTTTGCACAATACGATTTGGATCATATTTACAAAACTCATGTGTTTAAAGAATAAGTGCAATTTTAAAACACCATTTCATTTTTAGAAAAATATATATTTGATATATTTACAGTTTGGGGATATTTTTGTAAACTTAATTGTATAACATATAAAATCTTTTTCTCTATCAATTATTTGTATTTATCACTGTTAGAATATACATTTGACAGCAACACTATATCCACAGGTACCACATTTTATTTACTGTCTCTGTGTTAAGGTTGCTTAAAGGTGAAATAATGCCTCCCGAAGTTCAGTTAAAAAAACAAACTAAGCATACTAGAATTATTGCATCTTTCATATTTTTATTACTTTGTTATTTATACACATATGCTAAATACAATGGGTTTGCAAAATCAGCCCATTATCCCACAAGAAAATAATCAGGCTTATCTTTTCTTCCCCATAAAACTGAATGGTAACTCCATTCAGTTACCAGCTCAAAATTGTTGTACGAAATTGTTCAATAGCTACTTATTGCAGATGACATAAATTCCATATTCTTCACCTATCGCATAAGGCCTCCACCGTTTGACCTAGCTCCGTTGTTTCAAATGCACCTCTTCCTATTTACCCTGATGTAATTTTTGGTGTTCTGCGATAAAATACAATCACCTGAATGTTTCATATATTTTTAATGTTTTGTGTCATGGCAAATGTTTTTCCTTTTTCTGTTAAACCTTCCCCATTTTGCATATAACTAGAAAACTATTGCTTAGTGTTAGAGAAGCTGAGTGATTCTCAACGCCCATATGCCTTTTCTCCCATAGCACTAAAATTAGTCGCTGGCACATGGCTTCCTACAAAATACTGCATTTCCCCACATCCCCTCAAGGTAAGTGTGATCTTCTGGTTAAATTCTAGTCAGCAGAATATATGAAGTTGTCTTGTAGCATCCTTCTGAACCTCTCCTTAAGTGGGAGTAGCATGTAGTTTCTGTCCATGATTGTCTCCCTCCTGCTTTCCAGGACAGGGAAACTAAGTGTCGCACCAGGATCAGACTTCAGACTATGGATTCAGAAAGGACCAAGGTCATCAGGTATTTGTAGTACAGAGTCACAGACCAGCCCTGATGACTTACCTTCAAAAATAATTTAACAACAACAACAAAAAATGTTCTGGTAGCATTCAGGTCAATGGGTGCAGAACTTAATCCTAACAATAGATCATTTTTCAACATCAAGCTCAATTTCAACACTATGAGAATTAATAATATTGGATTGAGCCATATACAATTGCTTATGCCGTAAGTCAAAAAATCATCAAATGTTTGCAATTTCCTGTGTTTCAATTTAATACTGCTAATGGAAATATTATTTAGAGTATTTTGTAAAATCCCACAGCACCTTATAGTGCTCTCATATATGATATAATTATTTCCTTACATTACTGTCTTTGAAACAATCCTGGATGTCTTCAAAGAAAACATAAGACTTATTAATCTCAAATTCTCAAATTAGAATAGAATTCCTATTATTAATAGGCATATATATATGTATATATTTTATGGAAAGAATGGATGAATTAAATTTACCATTATTATGTTGTACTTACATCACTTTTAAAATTATTATGCTTTGAGATAGATTTCTACATATTTTCACAACTTACTAATTTCCAAATATATCGTTAGTGATTACTTGCTTACACTCTAGTGGCTATGGTTTGAGAAAAAGATGAGTGGCGCTGTCTCTTTGTGGTTCATTTTCTGAGTTACTTAAGGACATACAAATCAAATCTATATGAATCAATTCCTTCTCAACCAGTGGATCAAGGATTTATTTCTATAAACATCAAGTTTCTGGCAAAAGAATGTACTTTCCAGTAAGGTCTGCAGTAAGGGAGGTTCCAGGTTCTCCACAGGTGCAAAATTTCATTCATTTCACATAATTAATGGTATCTAGAACATTGAAGTTTAATTCTTTCCTGAAATGACCCCTGAGAAATGCTGTCTTAGATTATTGAGGAGTTAGCTAAATATGGCATAATTTAAATTACTTCCATAGCTATTAGTAAAACTTTAATTTTCTATAAACTACACTTTATTCCTATGTAAACAACAATAATCCATGCTCCACCATCTACCTATAGCCAGCCAAAAGAAATTAATCCCTAGAAAGGGATGTGGACAGCATTACAAATGTTTAAACAATAATTTAATAGTATCAACCTTAGCATATTTAGCTGCAGAGAAATAGCAGACATCAGTTTGATGATGAACACAAAGTCATTTTATGATGCCCATTGGATAATCTGAAATTAAGCTGCAAGTGACATTCGGCTTTTGGATGTCTTCCTTTGAAATCATGAGTTATATTTTCAAGGAGATAAATGTGAGGCTTTTCTGCTGACTCTTTCCACTATATATCAGGTAACTGCCTTAGCTTATATAAAAATAGATACATATATTGATTTGGACAAAGTGCAGAAAGATCTTCTGAGGTGTTATTTTTATTAACATCTTATCCTCTTTATAACTCCTTTGCTCTTTCTGCTGGTTGGCAACATGTGAGAATACTTCAGTGTTTTTTTTTAATTAATTTATATTTTTTATTATACTTCAAGTTCTAGGGTACATGTGCACAACTTGCAGGTTTGTTACATATGTATACATGTGCCATGTTGGTGTGCTGCACCCATTAACTCATGACTTTAGCTGATAAGAAAGTCCCTCACTGAATCATTACAATCCAACCCACCAGGAGACAGAGAGATTTTTCTACAAGCTAATTGTCACTTGGTGTTTTTGAAACTCCTTTAACAGTCACCATATTTAACTTATCTTAAAAATGGTAGAAACTCAGTATTTTCTTCATCCATTCTCATATAAAACACATATTGCCAATCTATTTGATAAAACAAACAAACAAACAAACAAAAAAACACTTTTTGGAAGTTTCAAAAAAGAATAGTGCCTTTGTATATGTGTCTCCAAAACTCACAACTGGTTTGTCTTAACTTCTTTCTTAGTCCTTTTTGATAGAGTCATCCTTCTTTTCTCTCTTTCATTTCTTTATTCTTATTTTATTTGGTAAATCAAATTGTCCCTGATTCATAGACTGATAAAAAGTCAGTCAAATCTGTTTGGTTCAGTTAAGATGAGTATTGACTTTGCTAGTATTTGAGACTAGGGCATTGAATGTTTCTTAGTGTTTCCTTATGAAAAACAAACAGGCAAATGAAAACAAAAAGTCTCCCCAAAACAAAAAAATAAGAAATCCAGAAATCATAGTACCTATTGGCCAATATAACCCAACCTAGCAATGTGTGCGTGTGTTTTGCTCCAGTGCTCTGAAAGGTTTTTGAAGTCAACACCTTAGATCTCGCAAATTATCTTCAGTCTCTACCATACACGTTTATCTGTGCTGTAGGATTTGTATCATTGATTTGTTTATATTGCTTGTGTGCCTGCGATAGTCACTTCATTTTGGGATATATGTTGTAGAAAACCAGTTTGTTTAATTTTGACAACAACTCTTAAAGTACAAACCTAAAAAATAAAACAAAACACAAAACTAAAAAGCAATGACAACAAAACCATTTTCCAAAACCTAGAGTCAATAACATCTTGCTAAAAGACAATGAATAATTTCTAGGTCAGGATTTAAGAAAGTATTTTTTTCAGAATGTGAGACTTCTTTGTTTGGGGAACCTTGCTTTTCTTGGGGAGAAGAGGAGGACAGGTACACAAACGTGGTATTCAGAGCCATGAAGAGTAGCAGACCGAATCAAAACCCTGAATTTTGGTTTGAGACCTCAAAGATTTCCATCAGAATTGAGGATGTAAATATTAACCAGCTCTATCATGGCCTACAGTTTGGTTTCAGTCCTTCCTGATGGCCCACAAATTCTGAAATTGTATTTAGATGATCTGGGATTTCCATGGAACATAGATATTCAGAGTAAAAAGTGAAAATTCCTCTTGGAAGAAAAATAAAAATTATTATGGGGCTTAAATCATTTCTTAAGTACTTTTTTGAATATGATACTCTGCAAAATGAGAATGAGCACAGCAATCAGTAACTGGAAAGAAATTTACAAGAAATTACTATATTGGAATAAGACATTTTTCCAAGGAGTCTTTGTTCTCTAGTGTGGTAAGTAGTATTTGGAGACATAAACTGAAATAACCTAAGTGCTAGGGACAGTTCATTGCTTTTGGGAAGTTCATTGTTTCTGACTCCTTTCAAAGATCAGAGTTAGAATATTTACATGTGTGAGTATAACTATATAAATAAACATATGTATATAGTATGTAAAATACATTATTTTATATTTTAAAATATAAAATTTATTCTCGTTTGTCTAAAATATATTATAAATAGTAATATATTTACATATTTATCAATACCTTTTGATATATTCATATACTTCCTCATACAACAGATATATTTTTATGTGGTTAGGTAGATTTTTACCTTTAGACATTTTCTCTTCATGTATCATTAGAACTTCCATTTTAAATTTGGGACGACAAATAAATTTACGTTTCTTGCTTGTATCTAGATTCCTTTCTCCCACACATGCTGAGAATCCATGTTCACAGGAACACTAGATTAATTTACTTTGCTTTTATGTGCATAGAATTACTTTTAAACCTTTACATTTGTTTTATTTTTTATGAAACATTGAACATATTTAAATGATTTCAAATCAAACTACAAAACACAGTGTTTCAAAGTTTAGTTTCCATCTCTATCCATTTTCTCACTATTCCTCTCTTTCTCTATAGGTAATAATTTTGGATTTATGTTTTATTGTTCCATTTATAGTATAAGCAAATACCATATGTATGCATTTGTGTTTGTGTGTATATTAATATTGATATATCTACACACACACATTTGTACTTATGAATATATATGCCTTTCTTTAGATAATTGATATTATATTATAGAATTTTTTAAAATTTATTTCACTTTAAAGATTATCCTGGAGAGCAATCCACAGTATGATGAAGAGACTGTCTTCATTCATTTTACAGTTATGTTACACTCCATAGTGTGAATATACATAGTTTTATCCAGCAGTGCTTTTTAATGGGCAATTATATTTTTTGAGCTTTTTGTTATTAAAAATAACCCTGCAATGAATAGTCATGTTTTGTCTATTTTGTTATGCATTTCTTCTGGTATATCTCTGGAATATAGTCCTAAATGGGGGATTTCTGAGTCAGAAGGAAATGCATACGTAATTTCATTCAACACTGACAGATTATCTTCCATGTGAGCTGTACCATATCTTTGTATTGTTTTATTTTTTTACTTAACAAGTAAAAATTGTGTATATTTATAGTGCACAACATGATATTTCACACACGTATGCACTGTGGAATGGCTTAATTGAGTTGTTTAAAATATCCATTACCTCAAATGCTTATTTTTTATGTGTGGGGAGAAATCTTAAAATCCACTTTCAGCCATTTTCAATAATCAATATATTTTTATTAACTCTAGTCATCATAATAATGGATCTCTTGAGCTTATTCTTCCTATATAACTGAAATTTGGTGCCCTTTTGCATACATTTCCCCAACACTCCTCAACACCTAGCCTCTGGTAACTATCATTTTACTTTCCGTTTCTATGAAATTCAACTTATTTTTCACACCACATGTAAGTGAGATAATGTGGTATTGGTCTTTCTGTGTTTGGGTTATTTCACTTAGCGTAATGTTCTCTGGGTTCATTCACATATTCCCAAATGGCAGAATTTTCTTTTTTCCTTTAAGGTGAAGTAGTGTTTCCTTGTGTGTGTATGATATATGTTCTTTATTTATCTCTTGATGGGCACTTAGGTTGATTCCATATTTTGGTAATTCTGATTAGTACTGCAATAAATAGGGAAGTGCAGATATCTCTTTGACATACTAATTTCATATCATTATGGTTATTAATATATACCCAGTATTGATATTGCTGGATTATAAGGTGGGGGGAACCTCCATACTATTTTTTATAATGGCTGTACTAATTACATGCCCACCAAGTGTGCCAGGGTTTGCTTTTCTCTACATCCTCACCAACACTTAATGTTTTTTCAGTAACATTCAAAATTCATTCTAACAGATGTGAGGTGACCTCTCATTTTGGTTTTCATTTGCATTTTCCTGATGTTTGATATTAAGCATATTTTTTATATATCTACTGCCATTTTTGTGTGTTCTTTTAAGAGAATCTATTCAGATTCTTTGTCCATTTTTAAATTGGTTTATTTGTTTTCTTACTATTGAATTGGTTGAATTCCTTATATATTTTGGATATTAACATCTCATCAGATGTATGGTGTGTAAATATATTCTCTCATTCTTGTTTCTTCACTCTTGATTATTCCTTTGCTGGGCAGAAGGTTTTTAGTTTGATGAATTTCATTTGTCTACATTAATTTTTGTTGCCTGTGCTTTGGGTTCATATTCAAAAAATCTTTGCCCAGAGTAATGTCATGGTGATTTTTCTCTATGTTTTCTTACAGTAGAATTACTATTTCAAGTAATGTATTTGTCTTTAATCCTGTTCAGTTGATTTTTGTATATGGTTTGAAGTGAGGATCTAATTTCATTCTTTTGCATGTGAATATCCAGTTTTCCAGCATCATTATTTAATACACTGTTCTTTCCCCATTGTGTGTTCTTGGCATTTATATCAAAGATTAATTGAATATAAATACATGGATTTATTTTTGGGTTATCTATTTCATTCCATTGTCTATGTGTCTTTTTTTATGCCAGTGAAATGTTCTTTTGAATACTATAGCTTTTTAGTAGATTTTGAAATCAGGTAGCATAATGCCTCTGACTTTGTTCTTTTTGGTCAAGACCGCTTTAGGTATTGGTGCCTTATCTGTGAAAAATGTCATTGGAATTTTGATACAGATTTCATTGACTCTGTAGATATCTTTGAATAGTATGGACATTTTAACAATATTAACTATTCTAATCCATGAACAATGGAAACCTTTCCTTTTGTGCCTTTGGCAAGTCCTTTCATCAATGTTCTATAGTTTTCAATGGGGCCGTGTTATTTTTTGGTCCTAACACTGTCTGATGAGAGTCCTGTTTCATCAGAATTTTGTCAACAGTGTTTACTGTCAAACTGTTGATTCTTACCCTGTAAGAAAGAAACTAAACCAAGATGTAGTTTTTATTTTTAGTTTTATGAGTAGATGAAAGATTGAAAATATTTTTCACACATTTAAGAGCCATTTCACTGTTGGTGAGAATGTAAATTAGTTCAGCCGCCATGGAAAACAGTTTGGAGGCTGTTCAAAGAGCTTAAAACGGAACTACCATTCTATCCAGGAATCTACTGGGTATGTATCCAAAAGAAAATAAATTGTTCTGTCAAAAAGACACACGCACTTGTATGTTCATCTCAGCAAAATTCACGATAGCAAAGACCTAGGTGCCTATAAACTAAGAATAGGTGCCTATAAATTAACCTAGGTGCCTATAAACTAAGAATTGGATAAAGAAAATATGGTGTATATACACCATATCTTTTGCAGCAACATGGATGCAGCTGGAGGCTTCTATCCTAAACAAATTAACACAGGAACAGAAAAACAAAAGCCGCATGTTATCACTTATAAGAGGGAGCTGAACATTAGTACTCATGGACAGGAAGATGGCAACAATGGACACTGGGGACTATTAGAGGGGGAGAGTGGGGTAAAAGTTGAAAACCTACCTATTGGGTACTAGCTCACTACTGGGTGAGGGGATAAATTGTACCCCAAACATCTAGGTTGTTATTAGATTTACAATTTTGTGTGCGTGTATTCAAGTTTGTCTACTCTTTCCCTGTTTCTTTTGGATTTGAAACATATTTAAGGTTTCCACAATCCTACACTTAAGAGAAATTCACCTGAAATTTCCTCTGGAAATTTATACTAGAGTAATACGTTTCAGTTTGCAGCATGAAAGATAGCTTAATATTATATTCCCCATTGTAGCTATTTTTAATAGGTCACACCACCATTTATTAAAAAGGGCATCTTTCCCTAATTAATTTTAGAATCTGCCTTATTGTAATAAATGAACCTATGTCACAATACATTTCTGACTGTCCTACACAATTTCATTGTTCAGACTTTTTATCCACAAACCAATATGAAGTAGTTTTAGTTTTAAAAGATTTATACTATGTTTTAATAACTGATAAGGCTAGTTCACCTTTTTACTCCTTCTTTAATTTCCTGGCCAATTTTGTTTGTTCTATAAAATAAACTTTAAAATCAACGGGACCAGCTCAAGTAGATAACATAATGTTAGCTTATTTGGGATTGTGTTTCATTAAAATATTACTTCAGAAAAATAAGCCTCTGGGCGCGGTGGCTCACTCCTGTAACCCTAGCGCTTTGGGAGGCCGAGGCGGGCGGATCACGAGGTCAGGAGATCGAGACAATCCTGGCTAACACGGTGAAACCTGTCTCTACTAAAAATACCAAAAAATTATCCGGGCATGGTGGCACGCGCCTGTAGTCCCAGCTACTCTGGAGACTGAGGCAGGAGATTCGCTTGAAATCGGGAGGTGGAGGTTGCACAGAGCCCAGATCGCGCCGCTGCACTCCAACCTGGCGAAAGAGCCAGACTCCGTCTCAAAACAAAAACAAAAACAAAACAAAACAAACAAACAAAAGAATAAGCAGCTTGACTATGTTAAGCCTTCCTATCCCAGAATATAAAATTGTCTCTATTCCTTCAAGGCGATTTTTTAACTTTCAGGCTAATTTTATTATTTTTCCCATGTTAATAAGGTAGCCAGTCTCCAAGATGTCTACCAATTATACGTATGTATGTATCTCCCAAATATACATACATTTCTTTTTTTGAAAGTTGAATCTCCCTTATTGTTTTTATTACATTTTTGGTAGCTATTTCTGAAAATATGATTTGTATATAAAAATTATTCCTATGATTTTTTTCTGTTATACATTATTAATTTCTACTTTTATTTATCTTAACTCCTTCCATATACTTCCTTTTCATTTCCTTAATTTTGCTTTTCACAGATTCTTAAGTTGGATGTCCAGTGAAGATATTTAATGGTATAAACTTTATACTAAAAATATTTTTATACTAAAATACTTTATACTAAAAATTTATTGCATTATTTAGTATATATTTAGTATATATTATTTAGCATATACTTTATACTAAAAATATATGATTATGATAACATATACCTATCTTTCCTTTTTCTGGAATACATGTCTGGTCTTTGAGTATATGCTCTATTTTTCTATTTTCTGAAATAATTTTTATGTAATTGAAATTAACATTCCCACTTTAATTTCTTTTCTGTTAATTTTCACATTAATATTTATTTCTTTTATTCTAAGTGCTGTATTGCATTTTTTTTGTTTATACATTCTCTTCATCTGTGAATATTTTAGGTTTTACAGCTTTTATTTCTAGAAATCTTGTTTAGCTTTTCCAGGGATCAGTTGATCCAATTTATCAATTCTTTTTCATAATTTCAATGCCTTCTTTTATTGCTTTTCACTGATTAAATTCACAATTATATTATGACCTTTGATAATTCAATTTTAAGTCTTTTAGATTTATTATATTGTTTATTATCTCATCCTTGAGAGTTTACTCTGAGGTGCAGAATTATGAACTTATTTAGAAAAAGAGTTTGATAATAGCAATTCGACCTTTTAAAATTGTGGGAGCTGGTCAATTACACATAGATCAGCTGTTTCTTCTGCATCTGATACTGAGCCTGATGTTGTGGCACAGGCAGTCGGGGAAAAACATATGAACAGGAAGTGAGGGAGAACGGGGAAAATTGAAGTAGTCACTGGCTCTCCACATCTTCTAGTTTCTAACCTTGATGTCACAGATGACCTGTGTCAGGAGGAACTGTCACTCTGCCATAGAGCCACACTGACACCTTGCCAGAATTTGGTGGCATAGAGCAGGGGTGTAGGAGGCAGGACCTTTCAAATACTTGCTGCCTATGCAACAAAGTGAGTCCAAACATCCTCCAAAATATGAATATGACTATTTACATTAACCTCTTAAGTGAATGGATCTTCTTCTCTACTTCCAAATGTCATGGAAATAAAGCCCGTGTCCAACAGTAATGGAAAGTTTAGAGAAGAATTATGGGACCCTATTTTGTTTCAATCAAGTTGGCATGTTAAAGCCACAAGAGTTACGTATGCTGTCACCTACTCATGGTGGCTTTACTTGTGCTTACTGATTTCCGTTTATTGTGAACCAATGGTTCTTGATCTTATTTTACGGGAGAGTGCTTCTCTGAAGTTGATTTTTTTTTTTTTCATCTTGGCATTTGTTTGGGCCACATATGTAATGTGAATTCAGGATCTGAGTGTTTAGAATTTAAGAGTAGGTTTTTTTTTTTTTTTTTTCTGTTTTCTTCATGTTACCAAGATTCAAGGATAAGAGAGACATATTCTCATTATTTCTTCTTTTGTTACTCCTAATTTACTCACTGGGGGTGCTGTTCTTTGGGGATCCTAGCTTAATGCAGACCATCGTTTTTGACCTCTGGACCTGCTCAGGCCACTGACTTTGTTTCTGAAGCCAGTTTAATAAGTGCATTAAAATGTATGCTTTGGCGGCTCACGCCTATAATCCTAGCACTTTGGGAGGCTGAGGCAGGCAGATCACAAGGTCAAGATATCAAGATCATCCTGGTCAACACAGTGAAACCCCATCTCAACTGAAAATACAAAAATTAGCTGGTTGTGATGCCACACACCTGTAGTCCCAGCTACTCGGGAGACTGAGGCAGGAGACTCACTTGCAACCAGAAGGCAGAGGTTGCACTGAGCTGAGATTGCACAATGGCACTCCAGCCTGGGAACAGAGCAAGTCCCCGTCTAAAAAAAAAAAAACAAAAACAAAAAATTCTCTAACATACAGGTATTAGCAGATATGCCAGTAACAAAAACAAACAGTGCTTTATTATTTCTTTGTATTGAAATAGAATTCTTTTGGCTTCAATAAAATCTATAATGATCCCAACAGCTTATCTATCTATCTATCTATCTATCTATCTATCTATCTATCTATTATCTATCTATCTCTCTATTATCTATCTATCTATCTATCTATCTATCTATCTATCTATCTATCATTGTATGTAGTTTTTTGTAACCAAAGTTTAGCTATATCCAAAATCCACTTCTACCCAAATGCTGGGAGAAGAAAGGGAGAGAATGGTGTTACTGATGTCAAGGAGTCAAAGTCAACTAATGGACGTGAAAATCAGTGGTCCTATATAGCAGGTGTTAGAGAGACTGAGACACCAGCTCTTGCCAGCAACACTGCACAAAGCAGAAAGGGACAGAAAATAAAGTCTAAATTCTTCCCTTCTCCCTTCTCCTAACTATGCCACCTGTTCCCCTAACCTATCCAGAAGCTTGCAGGCACAGCAGTTTGTCTCTAGTGTTTCAACTGGTCTGCATTACTGCCTTAGAGAGCAGAGCAGACTAAGGTCAAGGAATGAGTCTGAGGACAAACAAGCCTAACAATTTACATAGGGCCTTACATTATTCTAGCTTGATTCCAAAAAGTAAAAGAAACTTGATTTATATTTAGAAACACAATATGTAAAGGCAGTAAATTTTCAAATTATGACTTTGAAAGTTGGTATAATTATTTTTATTTTACAAATAATAATTTTAAAAAATAACAGTCGAGGTTCAAAAAAGTATCTTTCGGAAATTGGCATAGCTAGTTAATAATAGTGCCTAGAATAGAGTTTTCTCCTTTCAATGACACTGTCCTTGTTTCTTCCTTTGTCTTCTGATTAACATCACCAAGTAACTCAATGTCCATAAAACTGATATTTGGCCTCATTGCCACAGAATCACATTCAAGATAAACTGGGAGACAAGATCCCAGTCATAAATAATAATTGCATGTACTTTTCCCAGCTTCATTCTTGGGATACTGTCTGGGAAATTATGAGACCTCAAGACAAATAATGTGTGTTGTATAGATATTTACATCTACAAATGCTTTTGATCCTGACTACAAATGCAAATACCAGAAAGAAGTGAGCAGTGGCTCCTCCTAGTAATTGGGATCCCCCAAGGATTTAATTAGTGCAGCATCCAAGTTCATCTGCTTGCCACATTCCCCAGAGGTTGGTGTCTATGCTAAATTGCATAGCAAATCTGCCAGCTATTCCCAGGAAACGCTTGGCTGTGGAGACTCAGATTCTATTCCCCAGCGATACATATGTAAGGTAAGAAGAACAGGAGACTTTATTTCAATTTTTATCATGGTTTTCTTGTCCAGATAAAAAAACCAGATAGACAGCCACTCCTTCATTCACAGGAATTGTGTATCTCCTGAAGACAATATCACCTGTAACATTTTATCTGTGTTAATTTAATCATTCACTTATCTTCCTGATCTGGTTTTATTTGTAAGAAGTGTGATTAGATTAAATCAGGGATTTCTTTCAGCTTTGAAAGCCTGTGCTGCTAGGCAGACATGTGTTTTTAATTGGACCTCAATCTATAAATAATAATGAATAAATGCTACTGCTATTATTGCCACGATAACTAGAAATAATAATAATGTAACCTTGTCTGTACACATTACTTTCATCAATATAATCATTTTATTTTTTCAACGGTGCTGCATTTCAGCAAAGCTAATAGGTTGGTAAGTCTAAGGCCAAATGGGATGAAGTGATGAAATGCGTTTGAACTTTACTTGCATAAAACAATAAAAAGATGTTTCCTTTTTTTTAAAAAAAAAAATACTTTAAGTTCTGGGTAGATGTGCAGAATGTGCAGGTTAGTTACATAGATATACACGTACCATGGTGGTTTGCTGCACCTATCAACCCCTCATCTGGGTTGTTAGCCCCTCGTGCATTAGGTATTGGTCCTAACGCTCTTTGCTTCCACCCCTGCAACAGGCCCCAATGTGTGATGTTCCCCTCCCTGTGTCCATGTGTTCTCACTGTTCAACGCCCACTTATGGGTGAGAACATACAGTGTTTAGTTTTCTGTTTATGTGTTGGTTTGCTGAGAATGATGGCTTCCAGTTTCATCCATGTCCCTGCAAAGGACATGAACTCATTCTTTTTTATGGCTGCATAGTATTCCTAAGAATCATCAAAGGTGTTTTGAAGGGCCTAATTGTGATACACTTACATGTTAAGGCTCCACCCCAAAGTGAACATGGACATGTTACATCCATGTTTGTTCAATACACATGTGTCCATCCCACCTTCATTAATATTCATAGCTCTTTCAGCAACCTCCTGAATATGCATATTGATGAATGTGAATATGTATATGTATAACCAAGCCATTCAGCATAAAGCTCCTACCGCAATCGCCTCCTTCAATGTCCCTGTCTCTGGTCTTTGCTGGAGGCTGTGCTTTCCAGTCTGTCAGACTGACCGTCTTGCAGGCTGTAACCCTTTATAAGAAATGAAGTCTGTTTGCTAAACTTATAGATTTTATGCCTGGTTTTGGGTTTTTTTTGTTTTTTTTTGTTTTTTTTTTCCCCCTTCTAATTAGATAGAGTCTCTGTCGCCCGGGCTGGAGTGCAGTGGCGAGATCTTGGCTCACGCAAACTCCGCCTCCCGGGTTCACGCCATTCTCCTGCCTCAGCCTCCCGAGTAGCTGGTACTACAGGCGCCGCCACCACGCCAGCTAATTTTTTGTATTTTTAGTAGAGATGGGGTTTCACCGTGTTAGCCAGACCTCTTGACCCGCCCACCTCGGCCTCCCAAAGTGCTGGGATTACAGGCGTGAGTCACCACGTCTGGCATCTTGTGACTTTTAAAGTTAACATGAATGTATTATTACTGGCGTTCTCAGATAAATTCATGTTTGGTACTCCTGGGCCACATAGGTTCTATGTCAGTGCTTCACTCTCCCAGGAAAAGTGAAGTTCCGCCCTTTCTTTTTCTGGGGTAGCTCCTGCATTTAATGTATAGCTCAGATTTACCACCATATCTTCATAGTACTTCATACCACCTATTATTGCCTGAAGATTTGTTTTTATCTATCAACTCTTTCTTGTCTTATTATCTCACTCCTCTGTAATGTAAACTCAATAAAAGTAAACATTTATTTCTCAAGTTCAGAGCTGTATCCCCAGAGCATAGAGCAGTGCCTTTAATATAGCAGGAACTCATTAAATATTTGTTGAATTAATTGTTAAGCTATTAAATCTATGAGAAAAGTATCATTGAAATATTTCATATTACCTTTATTTTTAAAGCTTGTTACTCAAAAAGTTATAACTATTTAAACTATTCTGAATAAACACATCATTATCAAATATTGAGGTTAAATCTTTTTTTAATCTGAAGTCAAACCAATCTCTTTTGTTGGAATGCCTAAACTCAAGTAGAACAAGCTTTCTGATATTACTAAAAATTAGTAGAACAAATTAGTAGAATATTAAAAATTATTTAGAGAAATAAGCTAGTCACAAAAAGATAAACACTATGTAATTCCACTTACAGGAGTTATATAAAGTACTCAAATTCATAGAAATGCAAAGTGGAATGGTTATTACTAGGGGTAGAGGGAGGAGGTAGAGGGAGGGAGGAGGAACATGGGAGCTGTTTAGGGGATATAGACTCAGTTTTGCAAGATGGTAAAGTTCTGGAGATCTGTTTCATAAATATGTGAATATACAAAACACTACTAAACTGCACACTTCCCCACAGATTCACACAATACTTTCATGGACACTATTTGGAATCATGTCATTACTTACATTGCCGATGTCTTTTCAGCATGTGTTAAAACACAGTTTTAAAACTTATACTACTGGCAAGGCTGGAGATGAACATGAATTATCAGGTTAGAAATGAACTTTGTGGCCCAGGAGAACAGCACTTGCAAATGAATTTGAACCCTGCTATGGCTATTTCACATCTAAAACCAGAATTTAGCACTAGCACTGTGAAATGATTTTACTTTGAAAAACTGAAGTGGCCAAATCACCTACCAACCTAAAATATCTTAAATGGTCCTCTGTTATTTTCAGGGAAAGACTCAATACTCTGGGTTTTCCTATAAATCTGGACCCTCCGTGATCTGCTTCAAAATTTTCATCCTCATCTCCCATTACCACCCAGGTTCCTCTTAGACACATTCAATATTCCACCAACATTCACAGGCCATGAGAGTTCACATTTCAAGAGCTTTTCACTAGCTCTTTACTGCAGAAATGCCTTTCAATCCTTTCTCTTGCCTTTTTAAATTATACTAAATGGACCTAGTTAATCATTTCATTGGAAGCCATCCCTGATATATTTGTCCCAATTCAGACATTCCCTAAAGCAAAGTTAACTAGTTTTTCTGAGATCCCACAAAGACACAGCATGCTATCAATGTGAATAAATGTAAGACAGTATTTGCCCTGGTCAGAATCCAAAACATTAATGTTTTTTTCGCTAGTAGTCCCTCTCCAAGAGACTCCCAAGATATATTATTTCCTTTTTTTTTTTTTTTTTAAGACAAAATTTCACTCTTGTTACCCCGCAATGGCACAATCTCTGCTCATTGCAACCTACACCTCCTGGTTTCAAGTGATTCTCCAGCCTCAGCCTCCTGAGTAACTTGGATTGCAGGTGCCCACCACCATGCTTGGCTAATTTTTTGTATTTTTAGTAGAGATGGGGTTTCACCATGTTGGCCAGGCTGGTTACAAACTCCTGACCTCAGGTAATCTGCCCTTCTTGGCCTCCCAAAGTGCTGGGATTACAAGTGTGAGATACTGCACCTGGCTCAAGATATATTATTTCAGTCACAGACACCAAACTTCTCTTGGGGAATGAGTGAACTTTGAGGGTGAATGTATCTCAGTACTACTTAAGAGGAAGAAGCTGAGCTTAGGAGGGCCACATCAGGGATACCAAATCTGAAGTTTGAAGTTTCATATGTTGCTAAAATGGAAATATCTCCTCCTCCATTTCTACATCCTTTCCAATCTGCCATGGGAATATGACACTCACTAGTGCTTTGTGTATGTTTTGGGGTTTTATTTGTTTTCCACAGCAGAGCATTTATATATTTATTCCTTTGGTTATAGAGTTGTATGGAGCTTGTATTTCTTCCTTTATTGTTATTTTATTTTATTTTGGTAAGAATAATTAACGTGAGAACTATCTTCTTAAGAATAAACTACAATATTTTATCTGTAGGCATAGTACTACACAGTTGATGTCTAGACTTGTATATCTTGCATAACTGAAATTTTCTACCCAATGATTGGCAACCCCTCCTTGTCCCTTCCCTAGCCTTTAGAAACCACCATCTTATTCTTTTCTTCTATGAGTCTATTTTAAAAACCTCATATATGTGGAATAATGCACTCTTTAAACTTCTGTGACTGGCTTATTTTACTTAGTATAATGTTCTCCAGGTTCATCCATGTTGCTACACATTCTAGAACTTCCTTCTATTTTAAGTCTGAACAATATCGCATTGTATGCTTATGTGTGTATACATATGTGTGTGTATCACATTTTCTTTATCCATTCATCTGTCCGTGAAAATTTACATAATTTTCACATCTTAGCTATTGTGAAGGATGCTGTGATGAATATAAGAATGCTACTATGTCTTTTAAAGTCCAAATTTAAATTATTTTTAGATAAGTATCCAGATTTGGGATTGCTAGATCATATGGTAGTTCTGGTTTTATTTTAAGAAAACGCCATGGTGTTTTGAAGAGTAGCTGCACCAATTGCATTCCCACGAACAAAAGGCAAGGTTTCCAATTTCTCTACACCCTTGCAAACACTTGTTACCTTTTGTTTTGTTTTGTTTTGTTTTGTTTTGTTTTGATAATAGCCATTTTGGCAGGTGCGAGGTGATGATATTTCATTGTGGTTTAATTTGCATTTCCCTGATGATTAGTGTCATTGAGCATTTTTCAATATACCTGTTGGCTATTTATTTATATGACTTCTTGGAGAAATATCTATTGAAGTCTTTAGCCCACTACTAAGTTGGGTTATTAGGGTGATTTTTGCTCTTTGGTTGTAGGTATTCCTAATATAATTTGGAAGCTAACCCCTTACAGCCTATGTTTTGCAAATAATATATGTATTTTTTCTATGCTGTAAAGTACTTCTTACTCTGTTGCTTATATTCTTTGCTGTATAGAAGCCTTTTGATATACTTTAAGGAGACAAGTAGTGTTTTTCTGTTTTTGCTTTTGTCACCTATACTTTTGGTATCATTTTCATGACATTGTCCAGACCAACATCATGATATTTTCCTATGTTTTCTTCTAGAAGTTTTAGAGTTGCAGGTCTTACACTTAGGCCTCTAATCAATTTTGAGCTGATTTTTCTGTATGGTATAGGGTTCAGTTTCATTCCTTTGCATGTAGATATCTGATTTTCCAGATACCATTTGTTAAAAACATATCCTTTGTCCATTGCGTATTTTCATCTTGCCTGACAAAGATAATTTGACTATGTATGTGAGGATTTATTTCTAGACTTTCTATTCTGTTCCATTGGGCTATCGGTCTACCATTATTCAGTATCACACTGTTTAATTAATGTAGCTTTTAAATTTATTTTAAGATCAGAGAATATGATGCCTCCAGCTTTGTTCTTCATTTTGAAGATTGTTTTAGCTATTCAGAGTCTGTTGTGATTCTGTATACATTGTAGAATTTATTTTCCATTTTTGTAAAAGAAAATCCATTTTGTAAAAAAAAAAAAGACAAAAAGATTTTAAAAGGCACTGTATTGAATCTGTAGATTGTTTTGGGTGTCACGAGCATTTTAACAAAATTAAGTCTTCCAATTTTGAATGCAGAATTTCTTTGCCTTTGTTTGTATCTTCCTTAACTGATTTCATTAACGTTTTGTAGTTTTCAGTGTACAAGTCTTTCACATCTTTAGTTAAGTTTATTCCTAAGTATTTTACTGTTTTTGACTCTACTGTAAGATTTATTTTTCTTTTCTCTTCAGATACTTTGTTACTAATGTACAGAAATGCAATTGATTTTGTATGTTGATATTATATTCTGGCACTTTACTAAATATGCTTACTAGTTCTAACAAGTGTGTGTGTGTGTGTGTGTGTGCAGTCCTTAGGGTTTTCTGTATAAGATATCAGGTCATTTGTAAACAGGAACAATTTTACTACCTCTTTTTTGATTTGGATGTCTTTTATTTATTTCATCTGCCTTATCTGCTTCTTGCTCTGACTAGAACTTCCACACTATGTTGAGTAAAAGTAGTAAAAGTTGACACCCTTGCCTCGACCCTGATCTTGGTGAAAATGCTTTCACTTTTTCACCGCTGGGTACAATGTTACTTGTGTGCTGTTCGTATATGATCTTTATTATGTAGAGTTGATATTTCCTCTACTATTTTTTAAAATTTACTTTTATTTTATTTTAAGTTCCAGGATACATGTGCAGGACATGCAGGTTTGTTACACAGGTTAACGTGTGCCATGGTGGCTTGCTGCATCTGTCAACCCATCCCCTAGGTGTTAAGCCTCACATGCATTAGCTATTTATCCTCATGTTCTCCCTCCCTCCAACCTCCTGAAAAGCCCCAGTGCCAGGGCCCTTTTTCTTAGTTGCTGAGAATTATCATAAAAGTGTGTTGAATTTTTTTTCAGGTGATTTTTCTGCATGCGTTGAGAAGATAATGGAGTTGTTATTTTTTGACTTATTGATACGAAAAAATTACATTTATTTTACATTTCAAACATACCTTATATTTCCCTGATAAACTACTATTGCTCATGAAGTCACACACACATACACACACACACACTCACACACACGATAAACTACTATTGCTCATGAAGTCACACACACACACACACACACACACACAAACAGGAATTCACTCTACAAATATATTTCAAAAATATTTGTATTTAGTTTCATGGATAAACTGTGTGTGTTTTCTTTTCTTGTAAGATCTTTGTCTTTTTTTAGTAGAGACAGGGTTTCACCGTGTTAGCCAGGATGGTCTCGATCTCCTGACCTCGTGATCCACCCGTCTCGGCCTCCCAAAAAAACTAGCCGGGCGAGGTGGCGGGCGCCTGTAGTCCCAGCTACTCGGGAGGCTGAGGCAGGAGAATGGCGTGGACCTGGGAGGCGGAGCTTGCAGTGAGCTGAGATCCGGCCACTGCACTCCAGCCTGGGCTACAGAGTGAGACTCCGTCTCAAAAAAAAAAAAAAAAAAAGGTCTTTGTCATATTATGTAATCAGGGTAACTCTGCAAAGTAAGTTAAGAAGCATTTTATCCTCAATTTTCTGGATATTTTTTATAGAATGATCATTACTTTATCTTTAAATGTTTGGTTTCATTTATTTCCTCCATTGTTATGATGTCTTCTAACAAATGTAGCAGCAGAAAACAATGTACGTTTATTGTTTTGTCACTGTCTATGTTTCAGGACAATCAGTGCAGCCCAGCTGACTCCTGGGTCTTAATTATATCTGCAAAATATTTCACTGTTGCCATATAAGAGAATATAACCACAGGAGTTGTATTCCATCACCTTTGCTATAATCTATGAGTTAGAAACAGGTTAAATGTCCAGTTTACACACAAGGGAAAGTGGGTTATATAATGACATATACCATCAGGGTTAGTTTTATTATTCTATCTACCACGCTTGTGATCACCTTCTATTTATTTTGATTTTTATTAACTTCTTGATGTTTAAGTTTACATAATTGATTGATAATTTATTTCCCTTCTAATAGAGGCCTTTAAATCTGTAGACATCTAAGCATCACCTGAGCTATAGTTAACATATTTAAATACACTATGATTTCATTTATATTCAGCGCAAACTATTTTCTCTATTTTTGTTCATTTTTCATGAATCAGGGATTCAGAAATGTCTTTCTTTATATTTGGGAAGCTTCAAAATATTATTCTAGCCTTAATTTATAGTTTCATGTTTTGTGGTCAGATAAGACCCTTTGTAATATTTTGACTATTTAAAATGTATTTAAGATTTGTTTTCTGCCCCCAAATATCATTAATCATGGTGAAAGCTTCTTGTGCACTTGAAAACCATGTGTATTCTGCAGCGGTTGTGCGGAGTGCTCTAAAAATCTTAATCAGGTCTAGTTGCTCAAGAATATCATCGAGTTGCTCAAGTTATATTGTTACTCATTTTTGTCTCTTGGATATCCGACCTTGACCTTCCCCCATCTTTCGGATGATCCCCTGGTAGAAGCCCATGGAAAGCAGTGCTGAGCAGAGTGCAACCTCTCCTCTACTCACAAGCTCCCAGGTATCATAATATTTTATGTTCACCTGCACTTGGCCTTTAAGAATTAATTAAAACTTCATTTAATTTTTTATAAATTGGTTTTATGGTTGCCAACTTTCCCACCAACAAACTGCCAAAAGTGAAACAATTTTAGACAACATGTCTTTCTTTGGAGTGGTTTATCGCCATTAGTAATCGTTCACCTTGTGAATTTAGCTCTTCTCCGTTTTATCCAAAAGAACAATTTTGCCCCCTTTTGGAGTGGCAGTGATCTTCTCTTGTAGTTTCTACTTCCTAAGTATAAGTGGAACTAAAAACCCTTGGGGCTTGAAAACAGGCAGAAATATTTCTGATACCCCATCCTCAATTCAGAGCCAGCTTGCCCCAGTTGACACCCCCACAGGACGGTCCTCTGTCCGAAATGGTCACTGCTCCAAAATGTGTGGTACATATAGTTCGATAGATTTTGAATCCTGAAAACGACAAAGGGAATCAATCTGGCAGAGGTTAATAAAAATGCTTCCTTATTGACTATAGTTGAGAATGATAAATAGTGAAATGTTGCAAAGTAAAGATATAAAGGGCAAACTGGAGACTTATCCTACAAAATTTAATTATTCCTTTTTATGAAAGGTGATACACAGAGGATTTGTGAGGAATGGCGACACATTTCACAGGTTATACTCTGCCCCAAGGGGCTACCCTTGGATTTTTTACTCTTGTGGATGTTATTGGTTTTCATTAAAATAAGAGAAAGTGGTACAAAAGTTTCCAGAGGAACACCTCCTCAGTACTAAGTCAGCAACATGAGAAGCAGGATTGCTATTTGATGATTATTGATGCATATGCATATGTGAACATGTGTGAACACACCTTGTGTATAGGACAAAATGCCTTTAGGCAACACTTACTATCTAGATACAAAACAAGCAAATACCAGGTAGCTTTAAAAATGAGATACATTCCAGATTACATATTCATTTAAAATAGTTTATTTCTTCTGTTGCTCTTTAGAGTACAGTGAAAATTACCATAAGTAACGTATTTTCTAAAATAGGCATGCATTTTAAATGAAAAATCATAATATATTATGAAATCTTATGAGCATATTAGGAAACAAAAAGAATTCACTGGCACAGGGGACTGCAAGAAACACAGACAGTGAACTTCTGGTTTCTTCACATCTCTAAGGACAAAATATAACAGAAAAGACTTTCTTGTTCTGTGAACCAATCCAATCCTGATTATACTTTCTATGTGCAATTTGTTTAAAAAATCTAATCATCTTCTCCTGCTCCAGATATAACCTCTCCACCCCATGTGGTTCATATTATGTAAATGGAGTCAGAAATGTAATAGCTCAAATTTGATTATAGCGGCTTGTTGCCCGTGGTACCATTAAAAGTGCAAGTTGACACATGAGCTTCTAGTTTATGGTACTGCATGTCATAAGCACATTAGTTAAAGCAGTAACAGCCCTGTTTGCTTTTATACTGCAACTGGCAAAAGACATATTTGTAGAATAGGCTAACTGCTGTAACAAAAAACTCTCAAATCTCAGTGGATGACACAGCAGAGGTTCTCACATATATCTCAGTGGGATGTAGGTGGACAGCAACCAGGGAAGGCCCTCCACTCCCTAGGCTCTGCTTCTTCCCTGGGGTTCCCAGTCCTTCACTGCATCCTTTGGCCTCCAGTGACAAATGTACTAGGGCAGACTGCACAGAAGAGTTAAGTAAGAGGTGAAGAACAAGCTTGCAAGTGGCACCACCTATTCTGCCCTTTCATTGCACAGATCTCAGTCACATGGGCAGTCTTTGCAAGGGAATCATGAATGCTGACAGCAAGGTGCTAACTAAAAGAAATACAGATATTTTTGGACAACTCATGGGGATCTGTTAAAGACAATACACAGCAAAATAGAAAATAGATAACATACAATGTGACTTGGTCCTAAAGGTGTCAGGTCAATGAAGAGAACAATTATTTTTAAAGTAATTTTTTAGACTGCAAAAAGGTAGTTTTATTTTTATAAATAAGCTTATAATTTTGTAAAAATTACTAGAGAGTAGTGAGGGTGGCAGGTAAATGAAAGATAGGAAAACACTTCTCTACCTTCCTTGGTCCCAGGAATAGACTGTCCAGT
The DNA here is from genome assembly GCF_047675955.1 of Chlorocebus sabaeus. Taxonomy (NCBI): domain Eukaryota; kingdom Metazoa; phylum Chordata; class Mammalia; order Primates; family Cercopithecidae; genus Chlorocebus; species Chlorocebus sabaeus. The sequence goes on along the minus strand of NC_132921.1, from coordinate 15,374,793 downwards.
AATTCTAGACTCTCGTGGCAATTTATCATTTGTCAGGAGTCACCACAGAGCCACTGCAGGGATTTTGGGTATTTATATTGCTGTACCCACAGAAATAAGGATCAACTCCTTAAGCTAGTACTTTGGTGATATTAGTTAAGTGCATACTGACAAATAGTACGTGGACTCTTTTTCTTTTTTTCTTCCAGCTTTTATTTTGTGTGTAAGTTATTTCTGGGGTTAAATTATTAGTTTAACATTCTCCACACTATGAAACAATAAAGAAGAATTAAAACAGGTCATTTTCTTGTGACTCTGGTACTTTTTTTTATTATTGTTTGTTTGTTTGTTTATCTATTTATTTATTTATATATTTTTTGAGACGGGGTCTCGCTCTGTCGCCCAGGCTGGAGTGCAGTGGCCGGATCTAGGCTTGCTGCAAGCTCCGCCTCCCAGGTTCACGCCATTCTCCGGCCTCAGCCTCCCGAGTAGCTGGGACTACAAGGGCCCGCCACCACGCCCAGCTAATTTTTTGTATTTTTAGTAGACACGGGGTTTCTCCATGTTAGCCACGATGGTTTCAATCTCCTGAACTTGTTGATCCCCCTGCCTCGGCCTCCGAAAGTGCTGGGATTACAGGCGTGAGCCACCTCACCCCGCTCGGTACTTGTTAAAAGTGGTATAATGCACAAGAACATAGTTTATTTTATCAGGGCAAATACAGACCTAGATTCCAGCTTACAAAGCACACCAAGACACTGAATTGGAGAATCCTAGAGAATGCACATTTTGAAACTCAGACAGGATTTTGTAAGGGTAAAGTTATGGAAACTGATAGTATTATAACAGTAAATTGCAAGTCTTGAGGGAAGTCAAAGTAGAATTAGCCTCAAGGAGGAGAAAAGAAACTGATTATATCACATATCTATACTTAATGCTGAACTGCAGTAGCTTTTCCACATAGATTGCTTAAGTGATTGTTAAAACACCTTACAAGTGTCATTGTCATAAATGTCATATATTCCAAAAGTTACAGATTTTTGTGAAGGATAAATCTACTTATCTCATTGTACAATACAATTAAGAAAACACAGATAATCAAAATAAGAAAAAGATAAAGTATCACGAATAATTCTACCTCATGGAGACAACTGCTCTCATCTGAGAATACATCTTTTCAACATCCTTTTCTGTATTTCAATGTGATCACATTATGTGCTATTGAGAATGATCTGGTGAACAGTGGCATTTATACTGTCACTCATTGGTTATCTACCATTTCTGGCAATTTTAGTTTAAACATGATTTAAAGCATTTTGATTTATTTTATGCATTGTGTTATACAATTTGAAGTTATTTTCTTATCTTTATATAGAATAGACTATCAGAAAGGAAGGAATTGAGATCTCAATTACAAACTCACAATTTCAGAGGTGAAAAAATGGGTCACATAGATTCTTGACTACAATGTCCCTCTTATTCCAAAATGGCATTTCCCTCTCATTTCCCGAGGCTGGAAAGAGCCCACATTTCTCAAAACCTTCGCAAGTTCCCATTACAGTAAAATGTCTACTTGGCCTCTGTTTTAATTCCATATTTAGTCATTTTGCCAGCAATCACATTGTAAGTGTCATTTGCAAATGGAGTCTCATAAATATTCCAGTTTGCACATTTTTGTGTGCAGAGCATTCACACGTGATGGGGCAGTTTCATTTTAGTTAACGGAAATTTTATGCATGTGGGATTCTTTGGTTCCCAACATGATTAAACCCAATGCTGTAACTAAAAAGCTCTTATGGCAATTTATCATTTGTTGGCTTTAAAGGAAGTTCATTACTTCATCCCATGACATTGCTTTCTTTGCAAGTTGCAGAACAGATTTTTCACTAAAAGACACTAGTCATCTCACATTTTAGTATCCATACTACCCAGAGATTTTTTTTTTAATTCTAAATGCTGTTTTTTTTCTTGTGTGTGTATGTGTGTTTTGTTTTTTGTTTTCCCTTGAGGCAGACACAAGAGGGAACTTATAAAAAGACATGGAGATAGAATCTTTATTCCTCCTTCTGAACCTTACAATTAATTTAATGTAATTTTTTAGTTTTGCCACTTGCTGTTTTTGTATTTTACTTACATAGATTAGTAGCTACAAAAGGAAACAAGGCAGTCTGCTCACCTGCTTACTAATACAAACAATGAAAATAATTTTACTTCCCAAAGGCCTGTCATGTACTTTGATTTATTCTTGGTGCTTAAAATTAATTATGTAACTCAATGTTTACAGCTTCTTTCCTAGAAGATTGTTCATATTAATTTACAGAAGGGAAGATGAGGATCTAAAATTTAATGTAAATTATCTAGGGGTCAAGTCCTAATCAGTAGAACAGCAAGTTTCACTTCCAGGTTTGACTTGCACAAATCTGCAATTTGTAACCAAACTGCAACATTGTTTGGCTCCAAAATACTTGACAGAGAGCTGTTTAGTAGAAAGAAAATAAAAGAAATTACAATTTTACAAGAGAACTTTGTATTATTTAACATGTCAATAATTATACCTTTCTCACACTATCACAGAAAACCAAGAGCTGCCTGTCCTCAATCTGTGTGCCATTATTTGTACCTCATTATTTGTACCCCAAAGAAATTGTGTGGGTTACAAATAATTTAATCTGCTGATTACCCCATTATGACATTTCCACTTCCTTTTTAAGTTTTGAAAGAAATGATGCCAATTAACTTTAAAGTACGATTTAAAACATTTATAAGTACTCCATTATTTTACACTTCTTTTTGGAACTCACTTCAGATTTACAGAATGTTGCATATTTGTTTATAGTTTATTTTCTCTTTCGCCTAAGAGTATACAGTCAACACACTGTTTTCAGAAAGTAACTGCCTTATTTCTTCTTCTCAGTTTATTTACGTTATTCATTATTCATTTTGAATACAGTAGAATTTATCTGTTTGTGTTTGTTTTCCACTCTTTTTTTCCCTCATCTTCACTGTTGATTTTATTTGTGTGTGTTTGTGTGTGTGTGTGCAATAAGTATTGCCATTTATACAGAGTTGAAATTTATAAAAAGGTCTACTTAAATAAGTGTCCCTCCTCCATCCTTTTTCACCCGTTTCCATAAACTTCTTATTGGAAACTTAATCTCATTGGGTTCTGACTCACCCTTCCTCGGTGTCCTTTTGTACAAATGAGCATCTACCTGTGTATTTCTTATACCAGCTTTTTCTTACAAAAAAAAAAAAAGAGAACCCGCTTAGTCTCTTTGTGCTTACAACAAAATATACTGTAAATTAGGTGGCTTATATGCATCAGAAACATATTGCTTAGAGTTCCTCGCACGGTGGAAAGGGTAAAGAGCCTTTCTTGGGCCTCTTTTATAAGGGCACTAATTCCATTTATGATTAGCTCGTAAAGGCCCCACTTCTTAATACTATCGCATTGGGGATTCAATTTCAACATAAAACTTTTGGGAGGACACGAACATTCAGATGATAGCATACACTATAGATATTCTTTTGAACTTTGTGTATTTTTAAAATCTGACTTCTTTCACTTAGCACAGGAATAATAGACTACAGGCTGTGGGCCAAATACAGCCCATGGCTCATAAGCTAAGAATAATTTTCACATTTTTAAAGATTGAAGAAAAGAAGAGAAAAAATATGGGTAAAGATTACATATGGCTTGCAAAGCCTAAACTATTTGTTAGCTGGTCTTTGACGTCAAAGTTTTTCTACTCTTGATTAGCATAATGTTTTTGAGGTCTGTTTATATTCTAGCATATAGTAATAATTCACTTTTGTTGCTGAATGTGATTCCATTGCATGGATATATTATATTCAGTTTATCCACTTGCCAATTGATGGGCATTTGTGTTATTTCCATTTCAGATGGGATATCTGGTTCTATGAATAATGATCTCATGGCTACTCATGCATGCAACTCTTCATGTAATCATATGTTTTCATTTCTCTCAGGGACATACCTAGCAGCAGAGTTGCTGAGTTGTATGGCAAATATATGTTCAACTTTTAAAGAAAATTTCAAACTGATTTGCAAAGGGGCTACACCGTTTTTTACTTCTACCAGTGACATACGAGGGTTCTCATTTATCTACATTCTTGCCAACATTTTTTTCTTTTTCTTTTTATTATTGCCACTCTAATGAGTAAGAATTGGTATCTCATTGTGATTTTAATTAGCATTTCTCTAATGCCTAATGATAATAAGCATTTTTAAGAGCACTTTTAAAGTTTAGGTTAGATGTCCTCTAATCATGGAACAGAAACAGTTCTTTACATATTTTAGACACAAGTCTTTCTTTAGATAAATATTTGCAAATACCTTTTTCTTCATGTGTGTCTTATCCTTTTGCTTTCACAACAGTTCCATTTGTAAAGGAAACTATTTTATGGTTCTTAATTGGCTTTACATACATGATGAGTATTTGTGGTTTTATTTCCTTGTAATATCTTTGTCTTGTTTTGGTAATACTGGTCTAATAAAATGAGTTTGAAAGTATTCCTTTTAATTTTTCTGGAAGAGATTGTGTATAATTAGTGTTACTACTTTCTAGTAAGTTACTACTTTCTAGTAAGTTTGAGGTAAAATTCATAATTAAGGCACTGCATTGAGGGATGATTTGTAACTACATATGTAATTCCATTAAATGTGGGGCTATTTGGGTTGTCTATTTATTCTTAATTCAAACTTGGTAGAGTGTATTTTTCAAGAAATTTGTCTATTTCATGTAACTTACAAAGTCATTAATAAATTCCTTTATTCTTTTAATATTTGTAGCATCTATAGAAACATCATTTATGTAATTTCTTATAAGGTAAATTGCATCTTACTTTTTTCCTAAGAGAAGAAAATTTAGGTTTATTAATTTTATTGATTGTTCTCAAAGAACCAGCTTTTGATTTCACTGATTTATATCTATTGCTTTTTACTACAATTCACTTACTTTAATCCTTATGATTTTCTTATTTTTTAATTTATTTTGAGTTTATTTTACTATTTCTATCCTACTTACATTAGCCAGAAATCGAAGTCAATGATCTAAGGCTTTTCTTCTTTTCTAATGTAGTTGTTTAATGCTATAACTCCCTCCACAAAACTCTGTTTCATCAGCATCCCACAATATTTAAGAGATTTTGATTTCAATTCCTGTCAGTTTAAACCACTTTCTAGGTTTTTTGTTTGTTTGTTTTCTTCTTAAAACCATGTTATTTAGAAGTGTGTTAATCTGTTACCAAATATTTGGTGATTACCGACAGTTATTTTTGTTATTGATTTCTGATTTAATTATCTTATCAGCAGTGAGCATACTATATCTGGAGTAAATACTTTCAAATGGATTGAGACTGCTTTATGGCCCTAAATTTGTCTATCATTGTGTAAGGTCTGTTTGCACAGAAAAGAATGTGTATTTTCATATTGCCAGGTATAGTTTCTATAATATCAATAAGATCACACTGCTTGGCAATGATATTCAAATCTTCTATAATTTTATTTACTTTCTGTTCTCTTATTCTATCAATTATTGAGAGATAGGTATTGAAATCATCAACTATAAATTGTGAAATTGTACTTTTCTCCATTTAACTGTATCTGTTTTTGCTTTATATATTTTTGAAGCTTTGCCATTTGATGCATAGGCTTTTAAGATTGGCGGGTCTCTGATGAATTGACATTTTATCATTATGAAATGACTTTCTTTAATACTAATATTATTTGCTCTGCTATCTCTGTTAATTGATGCTACTATAGCCCCTCTAGGTTTTTGAATTAGTGGTAGCATCTCATATTGTTTTTCATCATTTTCTTCTATCTTATGTGCATCTTAATGTTTGAATGCATATTTCATAGCATACAGTTAAGCCTTGAACTTCTCTCATGTGGCAAGCTTTTTGATGTTGTTGTTTAGTTTTTTTCGTGTTTGTTTTGGAGACACGGTCTCACTCTGTCACCCAGGCTACAGTGCACCATGTCCAGCTAATTTTTTTTGGGGGGGTGGGTAAATTTTTGTTGTTGTTTCTGTTTTTTGTTTTGTTTTAGATGGAGTTTCACTCTTGTTAACAGGCTGGAGTGCAGTGGTGCGATCTTGGCTCACTGCACCCTCCGCCTCTTGTATTCAAGTTTTTCTCCTGCCTCAGCCTCCTGAGTAGCTGGGATTAAAGATGCCCACTACCACACCCGACTAATTTTTGTACTTTTAGTAGAGACAGAGTTTCACTATGTTGGCCAGGCTGGTCTCGAACTCCTGACCTCAGGTGATCAGCCTGCCTCAGCCTCCCAAAATGTGGGGATTACAGGCGTGAGCCACCAAGTCCGGTTTGGGAGGGGTGGGTACTTTTTAGTAGAGACGGAGTTTCACCATACTGGCCAGACTGGTCTTAAACTCCTGGCCTGAAGTGATCCACCTACCTCAACCTCCCAAAGTGCTGGGATTACAGGTGTGAGCCACTGCACCCAGTCAGCTTTGCATTTTATTAGGTTGGTGCAAAAGTAATTGAGGTTTTGCCATTACGATTAATAATACTTTAATAATACATTTAGAACATTTATATTTAATGTGATCCTTGATATAGATGTTTTTAATCATTTTGCGCTTGTTTCCTATTTTTTCTAGTTGTGTTGTTACTGTTTTGTTTGTTTTTTGGTACTCATTCCAGATTTATTACTTCCGTTGCAGGTTGTACCAACAATAACAGACACACTTCTTTTCTATACAACACAGAAGCCATTGGCATAGACTACAAGCAACTCTGGTGCTTTTCAAACACTGCTTTCTCTTTTAACTTCAAGGACTCGATGTTAGTTGTTAGGGCTACATTAACACAGTATGACAGGATGGGTGGCTTAAACACATGAAATTTGTTGTCTCAGTTCTGGAGGCTTGAAGTGTAAGATGAAGGTCTTGACAAGGTTTTGTCTCCTGAGGGCTGGGAGGGAAGGATCTGTTCCTGACCTCTCTCCTTGGCTTACAGATGGCTGTTTCCTCCTCCCAGTGTTTTCATACTGGGAGGTGTTGCCCCTGTGTGAATCTATGTCCTAATCTCCTCTTCTTATAGAGACACCAGTAATATTGATTTAGGAACCAATCTAATGATCTTACTTTAACTTAATTACATGTTAAAGACCCTGTGTTCAAATATAGTCAAATTTATATGTTGAGTACTAACCCTCAATATTCAACATGTTAGTTTTTGGCAGACACAGTTTAAGCTACAACAAGTTCTCTGATTTCTATTATATTTTTTATCTTTCATAATCCTATGGTGTATCTAATGATATCCAGGAGCCAGGTGTGTGAATATGATTGAAAAGATCCATGAAAGATAAGTAACAGAATGTTGGATGTTTCTGTTCAGTCAAAGCTACTGGTACAGAAGCCATTTTCACAAAGGAAGGGTGGATCGTATGTCTTATTAATAATTTTTGTCTTTCTTTTTCTGAAACAACTGTATAGAGTGGGAGGCAATTCACATACCATACAATTCATCCATTTAAACTGTACCATTCAATGTGCACCTTTTCTTGGTTCATCTTTCTTTGTTTTCTAACTTCTTTGACTTAAGCAATTTTTGATTATTCTATTTTATCTTTTAAGTGAGCTAGATGTAACTTTATTTCTTTTTCTTTTAGGGTTTGCTTTAGGGTTTACAGTGTGCATACTTAACTTGTTACAGTCTACTATCAATTTGTACTATACCATTTCACAAATCATATAAGATAAAGAAGCTTTCAAATGATATACCTCCTTTCTTTCCTTTCAGACATTCATACAATTGTTATCATATACTTTATTATTGTATATGTTATAAATCCTATATTACATTGTTTTCATCTTTATTTTAGCAACCAATTACTTTTTAAATATATTTGAATGCTAACTGAATTTCTCGTGCATTGACTTTACAAATGATTTCTCATCATTCCTGGCTCTCATTCTTTTATGTAGATCTACATATTTATATAATGTCATTTTTTTTCTTCTTTAAGGACTCTTGTCACATTCCTTGAAATCAGTTCTGCTGGTGATGTCCAGGCACACCTTGTTTTTTGGGGATTGCTTTATCATGCTTTGCAGGTATTGCCTCTTTTATAAGCGGAAGGTTCATGGCAACCCTTCAGTGAGCAAGTCTATCAGCACCATTTTTCCAACAGCAGGAGCTCACATTGTATCTCTGTCACATTTTGGTAATTCTTGCAATATTTTAAACTTTTTCATTATTATTATTATACATAGTGTTGGAGTTGTTTTGGGGCCCTCGATCTGTGACCTTATAAAAAAAATCAATAAATCCCTAAAGGTTGTTTGTGTTCTGATTGCTGCATCCACTGGTCATTCCTCCATCTATCTCCCTCTCCTAGGGCCTTTTACATGAGACAAAATAATATTTAAAATAGGCCAATAAATAATCCTGCAATAGCCTCTATGTGTTCAATTATTTGTTTATTTCATCTAGTTTTTAAGTGAAAGAAAGAGTCGCACATCTCTCACTTTAAATAAAACACTAAAAATGATTAAGCCTATTAAGGAAGACCAATTTAGGCTGAAAGCTATGCCTACACACCAAACAGTTTGCCAGTTTTTCAAGGCAAAGAAAACATTCTTGAAGAAAATTAAAAGTGGTACTTTAGTCAACAAATAATAAGAGTGTGAATACCCTGGGAGGCCAAGATGTGCGGATCACAAGGTCAGGAGATGGAGACCATCCTGGCTAACACGGTGAAACCCCCTCTCTACTAAAAACACAAAAATTAGCCAGGCGTGGTGGCGGCGCCTGTAGTCCCAGCTACTCAGGAGGCTGAGGCAGGAGAATGGCGCGAACCCGGGAGGCGGAGCTTGCAGTGAGCCGAGATGGTGCCACTGCACTCCAGCCTGGGAGACAGAGTGAGACTCTGTGTCAAAAAAAAAAAAAAAAAAGAAGAAGAAGAAGAAGAGTGTGAATACCCTTAATACTGAAACAAAGGATGTTTTCATGATTTGGATGGAAGATCAAACCAGTCAAAATGGTTCCTTAAAACCAAAGCCTAATCCAGAGTAAGGCCCCAACTCTTTTCAGTTCTATGAAACTTGAGAGAGGCGAGGAAGCTGAAGAAGGTGAAGGCTAGCAGAGGTTGGTTCATAAGGTTGAAGAAAAGAAGCCATTGCCATAACATAGAAGTAAAAGGTGAAGCAAGCAGCAAGAGCTAATGTAGAGGCTGCAGAAATTAGCCAGATCTGCCTAAGACAATTTATGAAAAGTAGCTACACTAGGCAATAGATTTTCAATAGAAACAAAACAGCCTTCCATTTAATGAAGACGCCATCTAGGACTTTCACTGATAGAGAGGAGAAGTCAATACCTTGATTTAAAGTTTCAAAGGACAGGGAGACTGTCTTGTTAGGGGCTAATGCAGTTGGTGACTTTCAGTTGAAGCCAATGCTTATTTTCCATTCTGAAAATCCGAGGGTCTTTGAGAATCATACCAAATGTGCTCCACTTGTGCTGTATAAATGGAACAGCAAAGTCTGATGACAGCACATCTTTTACAGCATGATTTACTAAATATTTTAAGGTCGCTGTTGAGACCTACTCTCAGAAAAAGAAGATTCCTTTCAAAATATTACTTCTCATTGGCAATGTACTGGGTCACCCAAGAGGTCTGAGGGAAATGTACAAGAAGCTTAATGTTGTTTTCATTCCTGCTAACACAACATCCATTCAGCAGCCCAAGAATCAAGGAATTATTCCTGTTTTCAAGTCTTATTATTTAAAAAGTACAGTTTGTAAGGTTTTGAGAGGTTCAGTACTTAACGGAAGAAATAACTACACATGTGGCAGAAAAAGAAGAGTGCTAGAATGGAAACCGGAACCTTAGATGTGACTAAATTGCTGCAATCTCATGATCAAACTTTAAAGAATGAGGAGTTGCTTCTTTTGGATGAGCAAAAAGGTGGTTTATTGAGATAGAATCTACTCTTGGTTAAGATGCTGTGAAAAGCTGTTGAAAGCAAAAGATGGTTTGACATTACGTTTTCTACTTTATGATGAGTTTATGGAGATATTAAATGCATTTTAACATGATATTTTTGACTTATTATGCATTTATTGGGACATAACCACATTGTAAATTGAGATTATTTGTTGAAAAAGAAATAATGACATTTTAACTTACTTTTATTTTTGTTAGTAGGATTTTTGAAGTCTTGAGGGGATGCAGTTGAAAATACCCTTTTTAACCTTCCCCTCCAAAAAATTATAAAGCCCTTGGAGTTTATATAAAACCAATTTTAGGAAAATTGATTAAATCTGACAAATTACAACTGGAAGAAATAAACTTAATTTGCTCAACAAACTAGGCATAAAGATGAAAGAAAAATCAACAAAATTATATTTTTATTATATTGTCATATTGAGTCATTTTAAATCTATGACTGGATATAAATTAAATACTTTGTGACCCATAAAAATAATATGCTATTACTTTTAGATTCAACGTCTTCACATTTCTTCTCAAATGTAGAAAAAGTAGAGAAAGTACACAGAATAGGTAAGCTGACAGGCACCTTGCCATGGACAAATTAAATTCATACAAATTAACTCATGATGAAAGAGAGAGACAGAGAGAGAAAAAGGGGGAGAAAGACAGAAAGAGAAAGAAAAGGAGAGCGATCCAATTATCTCTTTCATTGTATGAATTGAATTTGTACATGGCAAGGTGCCTATCAAATTATCTCTATTATGTATTTTCTCTGCTTTTTCTAAGTTTGAGGTTACTATCAGAAGAAACGTGAAGACTTTGACTATAAAAGTAAGTAGCATATTATTTTTATGGGCCACAATGTGTTCATTTCATATCTAGTGATAGGCTTAAAACGACTCTATACAGCAATATCATAAGTATAATTTTGTTGATTTTTCTTTCATCTTTATTCCTAGTTTGTTGAGTAAATTAAGTTTATTTCTTCTGGTAGTAATTTGTCAGCTTTTAATCAATTTTCATAAGATTGGTTTTATGTAAACTCCAAGGGCTTTATAAGTTTATACTTCATATATCCAATTACCTAAATTTTAGGTAGTGTTTAGTTAATTAGAATTATAATGAAATAATTAAAAAAACATTTATGTATTTAGAAGTAAAATGTTCCTCTAAATGGAATGCTAGGCTATATTTATTATGCCATAAAATGTCTTGACATCACTGTAAATAACAGTGACTTAGTAATTAACTCCTCTGTGTGGTCCTCAGAGGAAAATAGAAATAAAGAGAAATGAGCGCTCGCTTTAGTGATTTGTAACCCAATAATTTACTGGAGTTTAGTAGGATTACAAATTAATATTGTGTTTCCATTGATTTGCAGACAGAGATTCTTGTCGAAACCAAGCAACTCTGGGGTTATTTAAATATCATGTCCAAGCTTGATGATATAGGCTAAGTTGGATATTAAATGGAGGAGGCAAGCACTGTAGAGCCTATCTGGTAAAATCAGGTCACTTCGACAATGTACTTCTGTGATTAGAAATTCTTCCTTATGACTGATAAGTCCTATTTGTTGGCTTGCTTCTGCTGGACATATTTCTGCATGCGTGACTGATAAGAAAAGGATTAGAATCTCAAATACAGGCTTCACCTGATTGCTTTTGTAAACAGTAGAAATATAAGACTTACCATCTCTAGAGTTTCTCAAATGTTTAAAACATTAAACAATACTCACTACTTGCTCCTCTCATATAGCAGTATATTTGAATTCATAATTTTTACTTCCAATGGACATTTAATTTATTGTTTGTTTTGATTTGTTTGTTTGGTTGGTTATTTTTAAATACTTGACCGTGTAATGGTATTATGTCTTCTTTTCACATTTGTCTTGTCTGGTCATATTCTCTCTCTCTCTGTGTGTGCGTGTGTGTGTGTGTGTGTGTGTGCACGTGCTTGTCTCTATTAACTTTGTAATATGTTAATTATCAATATCAATTAATCGCAAATACTATATATATAGATTTTCAGGTAATGTATTCATCAGTACTAAAAAGCTATTTCAGTGAAATTACATAAGAACATTAATAGACATACATGGCTATATAATTTCAGTTCTACTTAATTAATTGCTAGGCTTTTCTATAATTCCTATCTAAGATTAAATTTTCTTCACTGTAAATACTCTGATTATTTGATTTGTAGTTTTTCAAATTTCTACCAATTTGAGTAACTTCATGAATGCCCAAAAGAAGAAACCTTTAATTGTTTCCCGATCATTTCTTTGGTTCCATTTTATAATCTCATATTAATGAAGAATCATAGCATATCGTTCATGTCAGGTGCAGAGTTTAACTAAATTGGTCCAATAATAAAGTTGGGACTACATTTTTATTTTGTCCTGTAAATCTGAGGACAATATTTAATTAAAAAAAAAAAACTCTGGAATATAATTGTGTTACATACATATATAAGTGAATTTTACAATATTTTAGTCCCAGTAAGACAATAGTAATTTATCATTAACTAATATCCACAAAGTATAGATAAATCTTCTCATCATTTATATAATTGCCAGCTAAACTTTCATTATTCATTACAAGATACACATGAATCTAACCAATGGTAAAAATCAGAATATCTCAATTCAGCTCAACTTCTTATCTCTTTTGCTCACTGAATTGGTGAGCAGTAAACTATCTTTCACTTTTAATTTAAAAATTATGGCAACTTTGAACATTTGATAAACATTTGCAGATGCTGATTCACCAAAATGTAAAACAACAACAACAACATGGTTTAGAAAAAAATTCCCCTTGACTTTTATTAGACTAGAAAGCTTTCTTGATTTTTCTGACAAAGTTTTATTAAAAAAAAATCAGTAACCTTCAGCAGACATTCACCAGGACTTGACAAAGTTTTGATTGAGGAAAGATTGATTCTCTAAAGTTTGAGTGGTCAGACATGCACTGAATTTGCTGTGGTTCATTGCTATATCCCAGAAAGGATTTCTAGCCATTCTCGCCTAATGAGCTTATTAGTAAAAGGCTGAAAGGATCACAGATTGTCTATCAAGGAAGATTGTCAGTCACAAGCTGTTAGCGACTCTGCTGTGATTTATCCACCATGAGTAAAGAACAGAATGGTGCTAAAATGCCACTTATTATGTCCCACAGCTTGTGCAGTAACACAAATAAAATATGTGGAGCAAAGGTTTAAAGGAAAAAATAAGTTCTGAAGAAGAAAATCAAAGGAAATTAGACAGAATAGTGCTTTACTACCTCCCATTTCCTTTAGTGGTAATTATAATGCAGAGGAAAAAAATCAAAGCACCTGCAGCAGTAATAGCAAAAGCCAAAATGAGGCTATTAAACTCCAGTTGGAAAAAAAATACATTTTTAAAAAAAATTTTAAACTTGCTAGCTTGACTGCTGTTAGCAACAGGTAGAATGAACTTTTCTTCTTGGAGACAGATTTTTTTTTTCCCAAATAAAATAGCTATTTACAATTTCTCCCTATTTCCCACCCACCTGTTAATATCTTAACTCAGCTTTCAACCCAACATTTGGAAAGAAGGAAGCTGTATATCTTGAAATAAATATCTCAGAGCCAAATTAATTTGTTGATGAGTACCTCAGGATTGGTGAAAAATTGGCAATGCTGACTCTTAGGCATTTGATAATTATTTTATATCATGATTTTATTCACCTTTTATATAAACTAATAGCCGTATAAACTAACAAATTCATGTGCATACTTATTTTTCTTGAAAATTTGTTAGTGAAAATATATAAAACTTTATAAAGAGGATGGTGATTGAATTTAATTGCCAATGCTTATTTATTACATGGAAATGTAGTTTTAGAAAGTTTTCAGTTTGTTTTGTTATTTTTAAAAGGATTATAAAATACCTTTTAAATGAAAGAACGCATTTATTTGCCTCTGCTCTCTACAGCTACCCCCACTAAATTGGTTGATCTCCCATCTTAGCACAATTTGGTAGGTATGAACTCTTCTATATCTAAGTCATGTTCCTCATTCCTGGGGCAGAAGGAGTTGAAGTGACCATCTTGTGATCCATTCACACCTTTTACCAGAGGATGCTCTCCGGGGTAAGAGAAGAATCAGGAAACAAGTCTGACTTTCTGACCAACATGATAAATGCACCTCCATGAAAATAAACGCATCATGTTTCTTAGTGTCATTATCTACGCAATGTTCTTAATAAGATGTCCCTAGTCAAAAATTGCTTGTATTACTATAAATCCAGAATCTATGAATTTAAGAGACATGGTTCCCTGGAAAACATCATAAAAGTGGTGTATGAAATGGAAATATTTCCTAGACTAAAATGTTCTCTGGTATGTGATGATAACCCATTTACCTACATTCTGAGACCTCATCTACTCCCAGTCGGGGAATAGATGCTTCATGCCAGAAAGAAGGACATATGAAGCTCTCCTCAATCCACTGGACTTGCACTTGCTTTTCCTGAAGTATTGACAATTTTTACTCTTGGAATTAATAAAGCTTGATCTTATTTCTGTGAGTCATATAAATCTGATTTACTTGAGTTTGACTGGACAGATTTTTTATGTTAAATTATTTCTGAAATGTTGCCTCTATTATGTTAATCCTTGGTAAAAAAAAACAAAAAGAAACACAAACAAACAACATAATTCCATAGTTCCAAACACCTACTGTAATGTTCATGGAAGACAGTTTTTGCTCCATTATTCTCCTTCACCAGTCCTTAAGTCAGTTAAAACTCATTAAGTCACAGTCAAGAAAAGCATCTCAAATAGTCTCATGTCTGTACTTTTGATGATATTCTACCACCAACCTCCAAGATATGGCTGTTATCTTCTTCTTTCTTGACAATTACAGTTTAAAAGTGCTCCCTGCACTACTACAGATTCTTAGCTAACTCCTTAACCACCCCATACTTTGCCCACACATTCTCAGAGCCTAAATGTATCAATTTTCTTCATATTTAAAATGCAAAACAAGAAATATTAAAAGAATGAAGCTAAGTTTAGGAACTTTGGGTAAAAGTTCTTACTTATAGATGGAAAATACTCACGTTTGATTGTATAAAAATTAAAAAGTTCTGTTGAAAAAACAAATAATATCCCAAGAACAAAAAATTATTATTTTTTTTTTTGTGAGACTTATAATACATAAAATGTTAATGTTGCCATTCTGTGAAAATCTTTTTCAAATCCATAGGGCAAATAGGAAAGAGATGTGAATGGCCAAAGCACAGAGGAAAATTATCTACATGATCAATAAATGTGAAAAAAGAAGAAATAATCTTGCCCACACATTACTACCATTAATTATAGGCTTTCTTCAAAAGATTTGGACAGCCAGAATTTGAATACGCAACTCAACTATAGTCTCCATTACGAAATGAATATTTCTCAATTCATCATATATGAGTCAATACATATTAGGAAATGGACATTTTCACACACTGTTCCTGGATGTGTAATTAATAAAATCTTTTAAAATTTAACTGGTCAAAATTTTAAACGTACATCTTTTCATCAATTGATTTTTAAAACTCTACTCCTAGGACACATAAACTTCCCAAACATAAGGCATATACTGTTGCAATGTTTCTTGAAATATTTTTAGCAATAATACCAAATTAGAAATGTCTTAAATATAAAGCAAGTAGGCACAGTATAACTAAATGCATCTTTCAATCACTCCAAAAGCTGGACCCTAATGTAGCTCTTAAATGAATGATACATATGTAAGTATTCATGTGAAAACATACAAGAATACTCTGTTAATATAGAAACCACATATCAGTATGTATAGTATGAACATATCTATATTTTGTGATATAAATCCAAAAATTGCACACGTACACACACACAGACACAAGACAGGTTTGAACATACACAATCTTGAAAACACAAACTTGAAAATACATGTCAATATTTCCAGCAGCTTTCTGAGATATATGTATTTACTGGGGCTTTTACTAAGTATATACTCTTTTAGTTTCTAATATTTTTAGACAGGCAGTATGTTCTGTTTTTTGTAAGATAAATAAAATGAATGTCATTGTTACATTTTTTTGTCCTTGTTAGTTTAGCAAACTTCTCGTTTCCTTCTCCTGTTATGCTGTGGGATGCATATGATGTCTGTGGAAGAGCGGGAATAAAATGGTTAAATTACCCCAACCCCACTCACCTCTGCTCTTTCCACTGACAGTGAAAGAAACCATAGTAACCCTGTAAGAAGGCATCTGTGAACAAAGCTTTCCTGTAAATAAACATAGTAAATTAAGAATCTGTATTACAAATGCAAAGACACAGAATTCTCTGAAATCACTAAAAAGAAACCTGACCAAAAATGAATGGATGAATGAGTGAATGAGCAAACAAAAAACAAAGTGAAGGGAGCTGACAGTCCTAGTACCGTGCAGTTTGTGACAACTTTATCATGAGTCAGAAAAATCAAGATTGGATAAACCAAGAAAATTAAGAAAGAAAAGGAAAGAAAAGAGAGGAAAGGAGGAGAAAGAAGAGAGGAAAAAAAAAGACGACAGAGGACAAATTGAGATTAGATTGAAGCCATAATAATTAATTCCATTAGTTTCACTTCACTAAAGGCAGAATTAAAATAATCATTGTGTTTTTGTAGGTAGTTATACCTGCATTGATTGTGAATAAATGGTCACATTTGTATATGTTTTAGTTACATTTAGTTGAACTATTTTCTCTATTACTATCCCTGGCCTCCATAGGGAATAAAATGTGCTGAAAGAGGGAACCACGTTTAGCTAATGGACTTCACTTTTAATACTAGAGACTGACAGTGACCAGCGGCTCTGCAGAAATGATGTTCTTGAAGATTCTAAAATAGAGAGAGTAGGTTGCATCTTTGTCATCCACCAGAGTCTTGACAGCTAATGTAATGTCAAGAGTTTCCACATAGCTCTCCAAAGAGATGCTATGACCCTGCTCAACGTTGTTAAGCTACCAGTTCCACTGGAAACAAAAAAAGCAAGAAGTAATTGCAAAGCAAGTAAACAAAAATGAGTGTTTGATGATAAAAATCAAAGTTCATCGAGGTGATTAACAAGATGATGATTCCATTTGCTGTGGAAATAAGTAATAATTAAATCATTCTTTTAAAAAAGATAAATAAGCCATAACCTTGTGAATTCTAAAGTGCTGATAATTTGTGGCAATAAAACAGATACTTGGAATGTAGAGTATAGTGGTTAGGTCAAACTCTGAAGAAATATTGATCTTCTCCCACTTCAAACTAAAAACATTTCTGGAACATGTGTCCTTAGTTGCATTTGGTTTTCTATTAGCTATTAATACAGTTTGTAATTCGTTTGACTTACTGCTACTGGTTTTAAACAACCCTAACATGTTTTACCTTCTTTATAATTAAAATGCATAAGTTCAGTAACTTATTAAATTAGATTTCTTGGTTCCCAGCTTCCTTCTTGTATTTACTTCTGAGATTTTTTTTCTTTGTATACTGCAATGATTTCTCATCTATTTTTGTCCTTAGAAATTAGTTCCATAGCTATTCTTCTAAAATATACAAATGTTTTCTTTATGATTTTTAAAAATACTGAAAACTGAAAATTATAGTTGATTAGTTAAATATTTTCCCGCTAACAGAAATTGCATCTCACACACACACACACACACACACACACACACACACACACACACACACATCTCTAGGCAAATTTTCTTTTCAAATTTCACTGGAAATAAAATTATCAAAATATTTGACCTATTAGTAAGATCTCCCAGCATTGATTACTAATTGCTGTAGATTGAATTGTGCCCTAATCTAGTCCACTCTGCCAGATTCATATGTTGATGTCCTAACCCAAAATGTGTGACTATATTTGAAGAATAGGGCCATAAGGAAGATAACAAAGATTAAATGAGGTCATAAGGGTGAATCCCTGATCCTATAGGGCTGGGGTCCTTGTAGGAAAAGGAACTGACTCTAGAGATCTCCCTCTGTCCAGGAGAGTGGAGAGGTAGGACCATGTGATGTCACTGTGAGAAGGTGGCCATCCACAGCCCTAAGAGAGAGACCTCACCAGACAACAAACCTTGAGAAAATAAATGTATGTTTTTGTTTGTTTGTTTATACTTTAAGTTCTAGGGTACATGTGCACAACGTGCAGGTTTGTTACATATGTATACATGTGCCATGTTGGTGTGCTGCACCCATTAACTCGTCATTTCCATTAGGTATATCTTCTAATGCTATCCCTCCCTCCTCCCCCTACCCCATGACAGGCCCCAGTGTCTGATGTTCCCCACCCTGTGTCCAAGTGTTTTCATTGTTCAGTTCCCACCTATGAGTGAGAACATGTGGTGCTTGGTTTTCAGTCCTTGCAATAGTTTGCTCAGAGTGATGGTTTTCAGCTTCATCCATGTCCCTACAGAGGACATGAACTCATCCTATTTTATGGCTGCATAATATTCCATGGTGTATATGTGCCACATTTTCTTAATCCAGTTTACCGTTGATGGACATTTGGGTTGGTTCCAAGTCTTTGCTATTGTGAATAGTGCTGCAATAAACATATGTGTGCATGTGTCTTTATAGCAGCATGATTTATAATCCTTTGGGTATATACACAGTAATGGGATGTCTGGGTTAAATGGTATTTCTAGTTCTAGATCCTTGAGGAATTGTCACATTGTCTTCCACAGTGGTTGAAATAGCGAACTTCTGCACAGCAATAGAAACTACCATCAGAGTGAATAGGCAACCTAAAGAATGGGAGAAAATTTTTACAATCTGCCCATCTGACAAAGGGCTAATATCCAGAATCTAAAAAGAACTTAAGCAAATTTACAAGAAAAAATCAAACAACCCCATCAAAAAGTGGGCAAAGGATATAAACAGACACTTCTCAAAAGTAAACATTTATGCAGCCAACAGACACATGAAAAAATACTCATCATCACCGGCCATCAGAGAAATGCAAATCAAAACCACAATGAGATACCATCTCACACCAGTTAGAATGGCGATCATTAAAAAGTCAGGAAACAACAGGTGCTGGAGAGAACGTGGAGAAACAGGAACACTTTTACACTGTTGGTGGGACTGTAAATGTATGTTTTTTAAGGCATTCTTGTCTATGGTATTTCCTTATGACAGCCCTAGTAGACTATAATGTTTCACAATTCCCTTCAGTGACTTAACAACATATTTTCTATTATATACTGGAGTTTTGCTATCTGGAAACTAAAGAAAAAGCAGAGTTAGTCTTAAACCATGTGTTTCAAAAATCTGAAGGAAAACAATGTGATGCTGTAGTATTTACTGGTTCTCTGTGTCTCAATCAATTCCCTTTATGCAGTAAGAGGGAAAAGAGATGTAGATGGAAGAACTGCATTAAACCTAGTTCAAATGCAGAACTAAGACTGAGTTAGCACTTTATTTGTGTAAGTATCACATATGTCATGTGTCACAAAATACAAGATGTATTTTCAATGTTCACAATTGGAAATTGCATACAACATACAAAAGATAAATTTGAGGGCAGTTTTTTAAACGTGCATGTCTTAGGTGAAAGAGTCACAGGCCTGATACAACATTTACTATAGTAATTAATTTTAGATCTCTAAAATGAAAGGACAAGAGAGCTATCTTTTGGTTTGCCAATCTTTCCACAGCTTCTAGAATAGTGACCACCACACAAAGAGTGCTCAGTAAATATGTATCCCATTAATTAATTTGGAAATTTAGTGACTTATGTGATCACACTGATATAAAATAAAAATCAATTTGAAATATTGCATTTTCCCATTCATATTTTATAAAATTACATATAAGTATCTTCAACATAATTGTTTTTAAAAATTCCTAAGCCTACCTTTTAAGTCATCTTACCAAGTTTTCCATATTGGCTTTACTTGCATTTAAATTGTTTGAGATACAGCATTTTTGAAGATGGGTATTTTCCTGTTCCCGGAAATATTTTCTCGAATCACTAGTATCCAATTGCACAAAATCAAGATGAATTAGTTTCTCTCTCCTAAGCATTTTGTAGATGGGCATGTGTGATCACAACAGTGATAACTGCATAATGCATTGCATTTTAAGTGCTTGTTAACAAGATTTCTTCACAGTGACATTCAACAGTCACTATTGTGCAGCCACATTCCAAGAATAAATATTTAAACTCTTCAAAATGTGTTTGCTGCCTGTTTAACACATTTTACAGTTGACTCTGAACATATCAAAAACTTTATTTTTTAAAAAACAGGCATTGAATAACATTGCTTCATATAAATATAGATTTTCCAAAATACGGTTATCTTTCAAAATAAAGAGTTCAAGAGAAATTAATGATAATATGTACTTTGTTAGAATTTGAATATGTATTTCCCATGAGGAATAATTTTGTGGGAAAATCAACTGACATGCATTTATAGTATCTATTTATTGTAAAATATTAATACTTAATTCACATTAAATAATAACTCACATTGATACTTTATATTAATACATACATATCAATCTAGTTCCACTAATTTTTATTTTCCTTTTCACTGAACTTTTTTCTCTTTCCTCTCTACAGACTTTTCATTTCTTTTTCACCTGTCTCACATTTTTATCTCCATTCTGTTCAACTTTGCTTTCTACGTCTAAGTGCACATTATGTATTTATGTTTCTATTTCTGAATAGAAACATACGGGGTTTACTGTGCTGATCCTCCAATGTCATAGAACATCAATATCTGATTAACTTTAATAAGTAATGAGAATTCTTCTTTAACTGGAAGTTAATCAGAGTGTGACAAAGACAATGAATTACTCCCAGTACCCATTCTCCTCTTTACCTTTAACAATCAATGGGTTTCCAGTCATAGTTGGTGATATGGCTTCCCAGTGACAAACCACATGCCCTTCTCTCTTATCTAGATGAGTGTAGTTCATACAACTAAGTTTAGACTGCTATGTGTGTGGAAGTGATAATTTCAACTTCTGGAACTTGTGCGACGTACCCATTAATCACAGATTTCCTCTTTCTCCTTTCCACAGTCTAGAATGTGGAGTGGAGTGATGAGGCCGCTTGAATATATGACATTTTGTTTAATGACAGAGGCAGACCCCAGAGAATGATGAAGCAGAGATGTAGAATAGAGACTTGGTCTCTAAATAACCACAGAGAGCAAAGTTGTTCTGCTACCCTAGAGTACTCCGACTGCATGTCTTTTGTCTGTGAGTTAAGGAGAAGTATAGTTATGTCTCCTTCACGCACTTATTTCTGCAGCTTGGTTGGTATCATATACTATATGTTGAAATTAAAAAAGAAATGTATATTTTATCTGAAAAATTCCAGGAAACTGATAGGACTCATTATGAGCATAGATTTTGAGGTTAGACAATTTTTGGTTTCTACTCTACTTTCGCTTTCATTGTGTATTTGTTCTTGAGTCAACTGTTTAACTATCAATAGCTGTGTTTTATCTTCTCTAAAGTGTAGATGAAAAAATACCAGTTGAAGAACTCATGTTTATCTTAATATAGATACAAGTGACTACATATAGAAATATTTATAGATATGTGTGTGTATATATATATGGATTATTATAGACACATCTATTTATTTACTCTGTCAGCTGATAAGACCTAAAAGAAATGGCATCCCAGCAGCAATGAGAAAATCTAATACCCAGATTTTGATTTTTAATCTCATTCTTCAGTAGAAGGAATCAGGGCTCTGTGGAGTAACGTCTGGTTCTAGGGCTTGGGAATAAAGTATGCGAGATGAATCTGCAACATACTGTAGTGCCAGAAAGTAAGGGAAGGGCTACAAAACAAACAAACAAACAAACAAACTAAACAAAAAAGCTTTCATTTATGGAGGTATGTCAAAGGGGCACAGGCGTTAACTAAAACGTATGTTTATAAAAATGAATGAATCGTAGTTATAAGTAGCAAAGTATGTGAATCCAAGTAACAAATTATTAGGTTTTGGTTTTTATTTTATTTTATGTATTTATTTTTTGAGACGAAGTCTCACTCTTGTCACCCAGGCTGGCATGCAATGGCATGATCTTGGCTCACTACAACCTCTGCCTCCTGGATTCAAGTGATTCTCCTGCCTCAGCCTCCCGAGCAGCTGGGATTACAGGTGCCTGCCACCATGCCCAGCTAATTCTTTTTACTTTTAGTAGAGACGGCGTTTCACCCTGTTGACTAGGCTGGTGTTGAACTCCTGACCTCAGGTGATCCGCCCACCTCAGCCTCCCAAAGTGTTGGGATTACAGTCGTGAGCCACCATGCTTGGCCTTTTTTTTTTTTTTGCATGTTACAACAGGCAACATAAATGTGATTTCTTTCTTATGAAGCCCTTTTCTTTCAGTTATTACATTGACTATAGACATATCACCAAATACATTAGAAAGGGTTCGAATATTGCTCAAATTTCTCAGATTTTTTACATATTTTAGACAAGGAAATATTGAATATCCTAATGTTCTTGTTGAGAATCATGTTAGATCTGTATATATACTTGTGTTACTTGTGTGACATATCTAATCATAGCAAGGTGACAATACATTGGGAGTAGATATAATCCTTAAGTAGATTTTATGTAGAAAAAAACAAAAGTGTCAACTTTTAGAGGCTAGAAGAATGAAATGAAGATTCATTTGCCCTGAGTGACATAACTAAGTGATAAGTCTGTAATCCCTTGCCCAAAATTCCTAGAGCCAGATGTGTTTTGGAATTAACTTTTGGGTTGTAGAAGCTTCTGGATTGTGGAAAGGTGCACATATCAAGAAGTAACCCTAGAGGGGTCTGGAGAAGCTCCTTGTAACCAAATATGAAAACATACACATATTGTCATTAATTAGAAAGAACTACATACCAGTTTGGTTTTGCCACTAAATTCTTTCAGGTAAGTTGATGTTTTTCCACACAATTAGTAATTAAAAAAAAAAAAAGACTTTTGGTTGTCTGAGCTTTTGGAGTTTGGAATTGTGGACACAATTGTGCTCCTGAAGGGGATTACCAATTGGGGTTCATTAGCATGAACATCTTTGAAGTTAACATAGCAGGAGGCATAGGGAGTTCTAACATATAAATCATGTGAGAAGTGATTTTTTTTTTCATTTAATTTTTGAGAATAAAATGTCACAAAAAGGAGAAAAACTCAAAATAGATTCATCATGGAAGTTAGCAGAGAAGATTATTCCAGACATGATGGAATGTCAGTTGGTGTCAAGGTTTACAAATTAAGTCAGAAAAGGCTAGTAAGAGCACATAGCATGCATTTGTTAGATTATAGCTTGCTCTTCCCAATGACGTTCAGCCTTTATGCTTTAACTCATTGGTAAAATGTCAACTCTTCTCAACTCCTTTGGTGGCAAACCCAAAGAAAGTAGATCCAAAATTTTATTAATTTTAGAAATAAATGAAAGATGATTAGATGAGTAACCCTTTGCACAAACTTTGCTAAGCTATGGATAAATACCAAATGGATCGTCAACAAATATTGCACAGTTTATCTCACAAATTCAGACATTAAAATGAAAACCTATTAATTTATGTATTTTAAAAATCCAATATTATAGATAGATTTTTCCATCATGTCTGGGATTTCTGTCAGTACTGCCTCTTCCCTGCCTCCTTGCCAGGATTTCAAAAACCTTTTTCCTCTATTATGCCATTTGTCTCCCATATCCTTAAACTCCTCTTCTCTCCTGAATGTGCTAATGTGGGAAGTGTAACATGCTTAATTATGTATTTCTTTAAAGTAAAGCAACAGAGTAAGTCTCCTACCTTTCTATTTTTTTCTCCCCTTCACAGTACATTTCTTAAACTGATGGTTCATCTTTTTTGATAGCATATCCTCCCTACTTATTTACTCCTTTTTCTGCCCTTGCAACCCCCTTAGAAAATTCCTCTTGATAACATACTCTAAAAGGCCTGTGTTGCTATTTCAATCATATTGCTGGGAGTCCTGACAAAGCTGACTACACATTCTTTCTTGAAACAGTCTCTTATTGTGACATGGGTGACAAGTACCTTGGTGGTCTTGATCTAACCAGTGGCCTGTCAATAGAGTATTTTGGCTCTTTCTTTCTTTCTTTTCTTTCTTTCTTTCTCTCTTTCTCTCTCTCTCTCTCTTTCTCTCTCCCGCTCTGTTGCCATCTGGAGTGGCGCCATCTCCGCTCACTGCAACCTCTGCTTCCCGGGTTCAAGCGATTCTCCTGCCTCAGCCTCCCAAGTAGAGTAGCTGGGACTACAGGCACATGCCACCACGCCCAGCTAATTTTTTGTATTTTTCGTAAAGACGGGGTTTCACCATTTGGCCAGGGTGGTCTTGATCTCTTGACTTCGTGATCCGCCCGCCTAGGCCTCCCAAAGTGCTGGGATTACAAGCCTGAGCCACCACGCCCGGCCTTTGGCTGTTCTTTCTCCTCTAACAACCAGGTCTTTGCCAATTGTCTCTCTACATTCTCTGCTTTCAGCTATACCTGAAGAAACAAAGCCCATCTATACATCAATTATTCCAAGTCATTACCTTGAGGAAGAATATCTCTTCTCAGAAGCAGAATGTTGTAGCTAATAGTCTCGTTCACATCTTTCTTTGACATCTCAGTGACTATTCAATTCATAATTTATAATTCATAATTTCCTCTTAATTATATGTATACACTAGTGCATCTTATGTCTGTGTTATAGTCACGCACCCCGTTTCTGAAATTTGAAACTTCACTTAACCTCATATGTTCAACAGATCAGTTAATTTAACTTGCAGTTGTCTCAAATGATCTACTTCACATTATTTCTCTGCCCAAATCTTGTTCTACATAGTATCTGATTGAGAGTAAAAATTTCACAGACAGACTACTTATTGTCCTCTCCCAGGTCATCCATTTGTCTGCTTTCTGATCATAAGCAATTGTGAGTCTCTCTGAGCTTCTTCTTTTTTATGTTTGTGCATGAAAATAATACCTACAAATCCCTTTTACACACTGCTTGGCACATAAAAATTTAGTGTTCGGTGAGATGGGGCAATTATTATTAACTCGGCCAAGTCATTTAGAGACCATTGCTATATCTCTTTTACCAATCTATGTTGATCAATTCTTTAAAATAAAATATTGGCTTTTCACACCCCGTCTTAAAATATTTCAATAGTTTCCAATCTCTCTTAGCATAACCACCGAGTCCAGAATGTGGCCTGCACCATGGGCTTCTGTTCACCCCTCCAGCGCATTGCTCCACCCTCCTTCTTTCACTGGCCTCAGGCAACGCCAGATTTCTGGAGTTTCATCAACATACAAAGTTGTATCCCATCTCAGTCTGCCCCAAATGTGATTTCCTTTGTTGGAAACAACTTCCCCTTTATTCTCTTAATTTAACATACAATGTGTGTGAAACATTTAGGTCTCTGTCCCCAAGAAGAATTTAGGTACCTCTTACTATGAGTTGATATAGTTGTTGTACTTTTTCGTTACTGTTGTCCAGAAGAGTTATCCGCGTAAGTATTAATTTAATGTTGATCACTCTTTCCTGACTAAATTTCTTTGAAGTTGGAGAACACATCTCCCTTTTTTTACTGCTATAGTTCGCAGCATAGGTTCTGAAGCATCCTAATGATTAAACAATTAATATATGTCATTTAAATATATAAATGAATGAATCAGTAAGAGTGAGAATAAATAAATGAAGAAATGCCTCACATTAAGAATAAATAAATACATGAATGAAGAAATGTCTGAATGCTAAACGAGTAACTGCAAAAATGTCATTTCTCTGAAACTTTATGTAATCATGATTATAAGTAGTTACTTTTGCTGTCTTCCAATCATATGTAAGTAGGAACATTTTTATTTGGAATGTCTTATTTAAATACAATGAGCTAGAAAGATGCTGTAATTAGCTTAGGGTTATAAAACAAGCTCCTTGGTATATATGCTTAATATATACCTGCTTCTAATTAAAAGTCTGAACTTCTTGTTTTTATGACTCAATGTAATTATTTCAAATATATTTTCTATAGAAACTAGTTACCAACTATTTTAAGGAAAAAGTGAAGAACAGTTGAAAGTTCGCATTTTTATGTCTCATATTACATATATCATATTCTAATAATTCTGAAAAGAACTATTTGAATTAGTGCTTTAGTTAGCAGGATTGCAGAAGGGAAAAAGAGACCAGCATAATAGAGGTGGAGAGTACAACATTTGTCATTTATATGGCATATATTTTACTTCCTAAGGCAAATGTTAACACTTTACCTCTGTTACTGTTCAAAGTGAGCAAAAAATCCCTAGTTTTAATATGATTCTTACTCTGAATTTCTTTAGAGAAAAGATAATCAGTGCTTAATATAAAAATTCTTTGAGAATTCTTCACAGCAGCGCCATAGAGAGTCGCTTATCTATCCCTTACAATTAGTATAAAATATTATATTCTAATTTGGAAAATATGAATATGCATAACTTACTCATTTTTCAACTATTTTATTATAAACCAGATGTTAAAATAAGCAAGGTAAATGTGCATTCTTTCTTTGTCATGAAGAGATAAAGTACATGATGTAAGTATTGATATATTTGATAAAATAGACACATTTCTGCAATGTTTCTATTTAAATACATTATTAAAATTCCCTGAATTTTGCTATATTTATGAAAACATGTTATAGGAGTGTAAAAAAGAATGACACATTTTTGTTTCCAGTTTTTTTCTCATTAAAATTAGAAAGGAATCATTGCCTTCTATAATTATGAAATATGTATTCTTAAGGAATTTAGCTTTATTTGTATTTTATTACAATATTCAACTTTTAATAGTTGTGTTTTACCTTCTCTGAAGTGTAGCTTATTTGCAGCAAGAACATGTAACATGAGATCTACCCTTTTAATAAATTTTGAGTGTAAAATACAGTGTTGTTAACTGTAGGCTCAATGCTATACAGTAGATCTCTAGATTTTATTCATCTTACTTAACTGAAATCTTACACCCATTGACTAGCAATTTCTCATTTTATCCTCTCTTCAGCTCCTGGCAACACCATTCTATTAATTCTATGAATTTGATCATTTTATATATCTCATGAAAGAAAAATAATGCAGTATTTGATTTTCTGGTACTAGTGTATTTCACTTAGCACAATGTCCTTACGGATCAACCATGTTGTCACATATCCCAGAATTTTCTTCTTCTAAAAGTCTGAGTAATATTTTCTTATATGTATATACTGCATTTTATCCATCCATTCATCCTTCCTTGAATATTTAAATTGTTTCCACGTCTTGGCTATAATGAATATTGCTGCAATGAATATGAGAATGCTAATATCCCTGAAATCCTAATTTAAATTATTTTTGATAAATACCCAGAAGGGGGACTGCTGAATCATACGGTAGTTCCGTTCTTTAGTTTTAGAGAAGCCCTCATACTGTGTTTCATGCTGGCTGCACCATATTGCATCTCCACAAACAGTGGACAAGGGTTCCAATTTTTTCACATCCTGTCCAGGACTTAAAGTCTTTTTTTTTTTTTTTTTTTCATTGTAGCCGTACTGACAGGTGTGAGGCGGTATCTCATTGCGGATTTGATTTGCATTTCTCTGATTAGTAACATTGAGAATTTTCAAGTTTGTGGGCCATTTGTTTGTCTTTTTTAGAGACACGTCTGTTCATGTCATTAGCCCATTACTTTAATCTGGTTATTAGTTTAGTTTTGTTTTGTTTTTGCTATTGTGTTACGGAATTTTCTACTACATTGTAGAAATTAACCTCTTATCATCTGCTTGGCTTACACATATTTTCTCCCATTCTACAGGTGGCTTTTATTCTGTTGATTATTTCTTTTCCTTGTGGAGCTTTTTCGTTTGATAGGTTCTCATACCCTTTTTTTTTTTTTTTTTTTTTTTTTTTTTGCTTTTGTTGTCTGTGCTTTTAGTGTCATATTTATAAAATTATTTCCAAGATCATCGTCATGAAGCTTTTCTTTTACGTTTCCTTCCTGAAATTTTACAGTTTCAGGTCTTAAGTTTAAGGTTTAAGTTTTTACTCCATTTTGAGTTAAGTTTTGTTTATGGTGTAAGGTAAAAGTCCAGTTTCATGCATTTACATATTGATATACAGTTTTTCCAACAATATTTGTTAAATAGATCATCTCTTCCTGTTGTGTATTTGTGTCACACTTGTGAAAGGTCAGTGGACAAAAAAACAAAACATACCAAAACTTACTGAAGGCAGCAAAAGTAGCACCAAGAGGGAATTTATAGTGACAAATTCCTACATTAAAAAACAGAAAGATCTCAAATAAATATGCTAACTTTATAATTTAAGAAGCAGGAAAAATAGCAAACCAAGAATTAGCAAAAGGAAGGAAATAATAAATATTACAGGACAGCTAAATTAAATAGAAGGCAGAAAAAGAATTTTAAAAAATCTATAAAACTGAGTTGATTTTAAAAAAGATACAAAGTTGGCAAACCTTCAGCTGCTAGACTAAGAAAAAAGATAAAAGATTAAATTATGTAAAATCAGACATAAAACAGGAGACTGATATAAATTATGTAAAATCAGACATAAAACAGAAGACTGATATCATGAAAATAAAAAAGGAACATAAGAGCTGATTATGAACTAATTATGACTAATAACCTGGATAGGCCGGGTGCAATGGCTCATGTCTGTAATCCCAGCACTCTGGGAGGCAAAGGTGGGTGGATCACCTGAAGTCAGGAGTTCGAGACTAGCCTGACCAACATGGTGAAACCCCGTCTCTACTAAACAATACAAAAATTTGCTTGGTGTGGTGGCATGCGCCTGTAATCCCAATTACTCTGAAGGCTAAGTCTGGAGAATCGCTTGAACCTGGGAGGCCGAGGTTGCGATGAGCCGAGATCTCGCCACTGCACACCAGCCTGGGCAACAGAGAGAGATTCTGTCTCAAAAAAAACCCAACCAAACAAATAAATAAGTAAATAAATAAATAAACTAGATGATCTAGAAGAAACAGATAAATTGCTAGAAATCTATGCCCTATCAAGTATCATCATGAAGAAATTTTGAAGAAACCTGTAACTAGTAAAGAGATAGAATCTCTAGTCGTAAATCTCCCAACAAAAAAGAAACCCACAACCAGATGACTTTACTTCTGAATTCTACCACACACTCGAGAAAGAATTAATGCCAAACATTCTCAAACTTTTCCAAAGAAGAAAAGAGGAGACACTATTTCCAAACTTATTTGATACGGTCGGCATTACCCTGATATCAAAGCCAGTTAAAGACACCACAAGAAAATAAAACTGCAGGCCAATACTTATAAATACACATGCAAAATACTTCAACAAAGTGCTAGCAAAGCAAACACACACACATTAGAAGGATTATGTCCTATGAACACGTGAAATGTATCTCTGATTTGAAAGAGTGAACGAACATGCACAAATCAATTACTGTGATATACTACATCAAAATGATAAAAGAAAGAATTTACATGATTTTCTCAATAGATGCAGAAAAAGCTTTCAAAACATTTTCATGATAAAAACTCTCAACAAACTAGGAAAAGAAAGTACCCCAACATAATAATGCCCATTTATGAAAAGCCCACAGATAGCATCACACCCCATGGTGAAAAACCGTATACATTTCCTCTAAGATTACAAACAATCCAGGCAGGTTAACTCACACCATTTCTGTTTAACACAGTAATTGAAGTCATAGCCAAGGCAACTATGAAAGAAAAATAATTAAAAGTGATCAAAATCAGCAAAAAAATACATAAAAAAGTTCCTGCTTGCTTTCAAGGTAGGAGTTTACCAGGAGTAAAGACAGACAATTCCTAAAAACAAAATAGGTAATTCATCAAGAAGATGTAACAGTCATATATATGACTATATTTAATAAAAATTTTTTTAAGTATATGATGCAGAAATAACTAGAAAATCCAAAGGGAGAAACACTCATGTTTGGAAATTTTAAAAGTTTTCATTCTATAAATGGTAAACAAACTAGACAAAATTCATTATAAATATGTATGACTTTACATTTATAAAACAGCAAGTATAGATTTACAATATTTATAAATGCATATGGACCATTCACTTGGATAGATAATATATTATGAAGTGTACTTCTGACTATAATACAATTAATTAGAAATTGATAACAACATTGTATAGAAAATCACAACCCATTTGGAAATTGAACCAGAGACTTCAAAATTTTATCTTAGTAAAAGATGAAATCACAAAGTGAATTTGAAAGTATATCAAATTTATGGTATTGAAAATTGAATATGTAACATCATATAGAATGTAACTAAATAATTACACAAAGATGAATTTATGGGTGTAAATACAAGTATGAAAACACAAGAACATTTGGAAATGGATCATCTGGTAATATTCATTAGGGTATTTGGCTGAAAATAAAGAGCAAAACAGACTCAGCATGTCCAAGAAAAGCTTGTCCAATAAGAGCAGAAGTTAAGAAAAAAAGAGAACAAAAGTACCAAGAGAAAATCCCATTTGGTGTAAATTTTACTTCAATTAAAAAAAGAGTTTGCAAACAAACAAGACAAACAATCAAAAAACACAAGCAGATCTAAGAAAAAGATTGCTGACCATTTCTATACTACTATTCTCCCAGTGTTGGCTACATTACAATGTTATGAAATATGCGCTTCTTTCATCAGCTTTAAAAATAATTTGCCAAAAAAACCTGAGATAGTTATTTGCCTATGAATTTACATCTACTATTAATTAAATTGTGTAAGGATGCCTTGTGATTTTATCTAATGATAACATGACACCACAAGCAGACGATGAGTGTGAAACAAACTCAACATATTTAGTAGCATTTATTATGAAATATTCAATCCAAGACTTTACAATTTTATCTTATTATATATCGAGAAGCCTGAAGTTATTTTTACTAAATGCCTTATAACAGAAAGATGCACAACATTCAGAACAACTGTTCTTCCTGCTTTAGTAAAAACTTAAAAATAACATGCTGAAATAAGCTTGAAACATTAAAATACTTTTTTTGTCAGCAAACAATATTCACAGACAAATAGAAAATACTTCTGAAAGTTTCAAGAATGTTAGAAAAAATAAGATATAAGCAATTAGAATGCAGTTGTTTAAAAATTTTTTAACACGTCTTTTCTTGTAGAATTTGTTAGTATTGGGGGTTTTGTTGTTGTTCTTGGGGGTTTTGTTTGGTTGTGTTTTGTTTTTTTGCTGTGAACTATAGCAAGAATGACTTTTTGAGAACCACTATAAGAAATGTGAATCGGAAAAAAAAAAAATGTATTAACACAAAATAACTTCTTACATAAAAAATGTGACATACAGAAAAATTGTGAAAATAGAATCCCCTAGTGGAAAGGTTACTTTGGGTAGAATAGGCATTCTAGTTCTGGGTAAACTTACAAAGATAGTATCACTCCTAAAATTCCATTGTGAAGTATTATTTGTAAACTTGGTATTGTGGCAAATAAAGCTGAAACCAATTGTGAACAAATCTCTGTAAGATATAATCAAAGCAATTATATTATTGCATTAGGCTGTTCGTATGTTACTGTAAAGGAATATCTAGATTGGGTAATTTATAAAGGAAAGAGAGTTTAATTGGCTTACCATTCTGCATGCTGTACAGAATGCATGACATCGGCATCTGCTCCCGGTGAGGGCCTCTGGAAGCTTCTAATCATGGCGCAAGGCAAAGTCAGAGCAGGCGCATCACATGTCAAGATGGGAGCAAGAGAGACAGGGGAAGGTCTCAGACTTTGAAATAACCAGATCTCGTGTGAACTAACCGAGGAAGAACTTAAGGGGATGGAGCTAAACCATTTATGGAGAATCCACTCCCATGATCCAACCACCTCCCAGCAGGCCCTGCCTCTGACATTGTGAATCACATTTTGACATGAGAATTGGAGGGGACACAACATCAAAACAAGACTGTAAAATTATTTGGAATATTTTAATATTTTGCATTAAGTGGAAAATGACTGTGAAAATATTTTATGAATAGTCAGAGATGCACTGAGGATTATATTGCAAAGTGTGTCTCTATATACTTGCACACATCAGAACTATGAAGACACCCTTATCTAAACTTCTGAATATGTGCTAAAGATATTTTCCATAGGTTTGCAAGCCATTAGTTGAAATTATACATAGTTTAAGATAATTTTATAGATATAATTTTAATCATTATTGCATTCAATGATTTAATATTTTTAATATCCTCATTTTTATTAAATGTCTGCTTATATATGCATTTAATGTACACATATATTGGCACAACATTACATATAGGAAAGATATTTTATAATTACCAAGGAATGAGAACTGATATTTCATTATTATGATCATTATTATTATTAGTTTTATTACTATTGTTGTTGCTGCTGACTAATTGAAAAATTGTCCCTATCTTTGTGATGCTAACAGATTTTAGCTCTTCTTTCTTTCAATTACATTTATCAAAGGATTCAGTAATATGATGAATAAAACACTTATGAATGCAATGAATGCATACAGTTCCATAATTTTATCAAATTATTAATTTCTCATCTTTCTTCTATTTGTGATTCTATCCAGTCTAAGGGGATGTGATAAATTTCTGACTTGCATAAGTAAGTTTATTTCAAAATCCCTACTTTCTTCTCTGTAAACATAGTGGAAATTAACTAACATCTTTTACGCTTGCTTGATACATCCTTTTTTTTTTTCCATTTAGAACAAATTAATTGGTTTAAAATACATTGGAAATTCTTAGCATGCTGGGACTTGAATACCATTCAGATAGTTTAAATATTGTGTTGTACATACTTGAACTTTGGAAATATGCTATCAAATTGGAAAATGTTTGGCCAAATAATGGAACTCCATTTATCATGAGAAGATTTGCTTTGTTTTGTGTTTTGCTTTTGCTTTTAGAGACAGGGTAATAATGAATAATTTAATAGCTCTTAAAATGGTATTGAATCCTTGACTTGGCTTAAATAATTCTCATTTCTTAGAGTTGTTTTTGTAGCTCTACTCTTGGCTACATTTCTATCTAAAACTAAGTTCCAGATCATTAAAAAAGTTTTTTGATAAACCCTATGGTATAAACTAAGTATAATTTTCCCTTTGTTCTTACATGTGTACTATCTCTGACTCCTGAAAGCAATCCCTAAACTAACTGGGCAGTACAATCTTCCATGTTCAACCTCTCTGAGGTGGCAGCTACTACTGTTGCCAATTCATGGACTGTATCATGACAAGACTGATAGATCAAAAGGTTTAAACAAAAATAATATGATAATAATGCCTTATTAGTTTAGTGCATTCTCCAGATTATTTCAGGCTTTTTGTAGAAAGTTTGTTCTTTTGAGCTGGTGCCAGGGCAGCCTCATTCATTCCTAGGTACATAGGCATCTCAGACAGCCACCAGTTTCCTTTCACTAAACCATACCCAGATACCTTTCCCTCCTGAGAGTAACAAAATTAACTAAGGATACACATGCCCTCAGCCTGATGACAGTAAGAATTAAACAGCCTTCCTCCAGAGAGCACGGATTCTATGGGAAAGCCTTCTGATTCTGTCTATGTATGCTGTCATCTAATTCAATTAAATCCACAGCTTTTCACCTTTTTGCTTTAATGAAGTGTTACCCTTCACCTTTCTCCATTTCCTATACCGTAAAAGCTACAGCCCAGATAATTCAAGACCTCTTGACACAAGGGCCTAACTCCAAGAGCTCCTTGATTCAGGCAGAGGAATTCTGCCCTCAGGGTATTCACTCTTTTATGCCCCAATTGGCTTGAGTGTAACCCTCAGACTACATTAAAAATTAAGAATAATAGAAAAAATTTATATTACAATACAGCTAAAATTAAAATATTGATTGCCGTGTAATTTATGTGTGAACACAGATCCATCCATTTGACTACATTACAAATAGAAAAGATTCATTGACTCTGTTCCTCAAATACTTTTCATGCTATATTTCTTTTAAATGCAAGAATTAAGTGCTCTGTACTTCTCATCAACATCCTTGGAGGACACTCCTGAGAATAAACAGGAGTGCTTTAGTTTGTTTATTAATTCTCTTTTTCTTAAGGGAGCTGAACCACATGATATCCATATTGCATAGGCAGTACTTTATTTGTGAACCTTTATGAGATTTTCACTTAATAAACCTTGACATATTTTGCAGTCGGTGATATTAATAGCCACACTGGAGCTACTTCAGTGGGTCATGTTTGATAGAACAGTGACTCCCAGTACAGGTTTGGTGACACCCTTGGGTGTCTCTAATTATCACACAGGCTCTTGTAAAATTCTACAATGACTCTCAGAAGAAAATTAATTTTAATTAGCCTCAATTTTGAAAAATACATCTCATGCAACATTTTTCATGGCCAAAGTGCCACCTAATCAAACACAGAATGCTGCAATGCTAAAACCATATCTCTGAGATGCAACTGGGCTTTGTTAATGTGGTGTGGGTACCCACTCTGTGCAAGGTCCTGAACCAGGCCCAGAGAGCATTCAAGGATGCATTAGAAATAGTCACTGCTACCGATAGCTTAAGCTCTTATGGGACACATAAGCATATAAATAACTAAATAAACCATAAGAAAACTAATTTGCAAAATACGAGTTTTGCCATGGCAGTGCTGAGGAAGGAACAATTAATTCTGATCAAGTGAATCAGTTAAGGCCTTAAGGGGGAAGTCAAATAGCATCGAGATGTGAAAAGTAAATGAGATGTCAGTGAGGGTAGGGACTGTGGGAAGGATGTCTGTTACCACCACATGACCCAGAGACGTAAACAAAGCAGAGGTGAGAATTTTTGTGAATATAATTATTTTGAACTATTTTTAAAAATGTTTGTGCCCTTTATAGCTAACATGAACCATGCTTAAGATAACTTGCAATCAAATACATTTCTTCGTCCCACCAAATAGTTTTAGCCAATACTCGTCTTAATCAGTGATGTTCTGACATGTATACATGAATTGTTTGGAACATGTTAATTAGTTGAGAGTTCTATTACGTCAATGTCAATAAATTTACTATTGTTAGTTAATTCTTTTTTTTTATTTCAACAGTTTTTGGGAAACATGTGGTTTTTGGTTACACTGATAAGTTCTTTAGTGGTGATGTCTTAGATTTTGCTGTATCCATCACCTGAGCAGTGTACACTGTACCCAATGTGTAGTATTTTATCCCTCACCCCACTCCCACCATTCCTCCGAGTCCTCAAAGTCCATTATATCTTCTCATGCCTTTGTGTCCTCATAGCTTAGCTCTCACCTGTAAGTGAGAACATGCAATATTTGGTTTTCCATTGCTGAGTTACTTCACTTAGAATAATGCTATCAAACTCCATCCAGGTTGCTACAAATGCCAATATTTGACTCCTTTTTATGACTGAGAAGTATTCTATGGTGTATATATACAACGTTTTCTTTATTCACTAGTTAGTTGATGCGTATTTAGGCTGGTTTTATATTTTTGCAATTGCAAATTTTGCTGTTATAAGCATGGGTGTGCAAGTGTATTTTTCATATAATGACTTCTTTTCTTTTGGGTTGATATCCAGTAGTGGGATTGCTGGATCAAATGGTACTTCTACTTCTAGTTATTTAAGGAATCTTCATACCACTTTCCATAGTGTGGTTAATTCCTAAAATTGTGTCCTGAGTATCTGCCATATACAACGCATCATACCAGCAGCTATTTATTTTAAATGATAGTATATATTCATCTGACATCTCTATCGGTCATTTTTTATCTTTTTCTTCTATACTCTCACACACACCTTTAAATATAGACTGCTTTTCCTGCCAAATATTGTGCTTGCCTATGCATTCCCTTTTTCATACAAAGTATCTTATTGGGCTGAGAAACAGGCCAAGATACTTTGCAGAAGGAATGAATATTAGTAATTTATAGAGAATTCATTGATTCATATCGTGCATTGTTTTATGTTAACTATTATAAACATAGACATATTTCTGCCCTCAGGGGTTTATACTCTTGCAGGACTGTTTATGCATACAAATGTTGTAGATGCCTTGAAATCATGGGTATGTACTCCATTCCATTTTATTGTTTGCCCAAGGTCATGAAGTCAGAGACAATATGCATGACAATGACTTTTAAACAGCCGAAGGACTGTTATGTAGAATCAGTTATATATTGATTAGACAGCAATTAAAGGGAGAGAAGTTTTAGCTCAACTGATAAATTACCAATAGAGTTTTGAATGGATAGAAAGTGGTATCTTTTGAAATAATATCTGCTAGTATAATTCACAGAGAGCATAAATAGTCGCCATCAGAGGTGCTGAAGTAACAATTTCTCTGGTTTTCTCATTGGGGAATTAGCCTTAATTACCTGAATATAAAATTCAACTAAATAGCTCATAGCTGTATGCTATATATAGTTATATAAGCAGTCTCACACTTGTTTTCATTACTTGTCTATATCATTGAAATTGCCATCCCATTTGTCTGGTTTATACATTATTTAGACTATTCCTCTCTTAGTCAGCTTGTGGTGAGGCTAACACAAAACCCAGTTTCTAACTTAATCCCAGAATGGGATCTGTCCCTGAAACTCCCTCCTTCATTGACTTTCCTGTGGCTTCAACCTTTTCTCATCAAGCCAGTCTTCATGCTCTAAACCACTACTTGTTATTATGCTATGTCCTGAGGGCCAAATCCAGCCTGCTCCCTGTTTATGTAAATAATACTGTATTGGAGCACAGCAATTTCCATTCATTTATGTATTGTCTATGCCACAGCTGACTACTTACAACCATATGCCCCAGAATGTAAATATTTACTGTGTAGCAATTTATAGAAATGTTTGCTGTCGCCTGCTTTAAACCATATTTCACTGCTCCCTCCGGAAGTTCTTTTGGAATTCTCACTTCAGAATGGCATCCATTGCTAATGCTTCAATATACCCAAGAGATATTTGTAGTGACTGTTGTTGTTATGTATGAAATGTAGATAAACGTGACTTCTTCCCATAACTCATCACTATATTGTGTTAACAAAACACCAGGGGTTCAGCCTAGATCCTGCTGCTCACCACACAGAAAGCCAATCATTCAGACAATGAGTATTGCCAAGGAAAAAGGCTTTAATCGGGTGCTGCAGTGAGGAGATGAGAGACCAGTTTCAAATCCATCTCCCTGACTAATACTAGGGGTTTCTATAGCAGGGAGCAGTGTAATGATGTGTAAGAAAATAAGAACTAGGATGAGCAATGAAGCAATCATGACGAATAAGGTGTCTGGCATCTCATTGTCAGGATGTGGTGATCTGGTGAGTTTCAGTTCTTTGATACTTTTCTGAGAGGCCTCAAGGTCCTTTCCTGATGAAGGAACTCACATAAAGCACATTGAAGTTTCATGCTTGAAGACTAAAATGGACAATTTTTATGTGTATCAAAACACTATTTATGGGACTATTGGGTTGCTGTCATATGTATTCTTCCTCTATATCCTTCCGATACACATCACAGAACAAGCACTAACATGACAAAGCAAATGAACGTGGATATATCTGGATTCCATTTTTATGTGGAGATATGCTTCTCTTACCCCAAGTAGTACCACCCAGTGCATTTCTAAGAGAATTATACTCACCGTGGTCAATCAAGTGCTGTAGTATTATTTGAATGGTATAATAACAGAGGCAAAATTTCCCATATTATACTCTTAAGTATAAAGTGGTATATTTCTGTAATAAATCTAATTTTAGAACCTAACAAAATCCTCAGAAACATACACTTTAATAAGTATGTATCTTAGATCATATGTCTTTTAAAATACACGTGCTTCAATGTCCTAATGTAAGTAATTTATCTCGTAAGTACATTGTGAGTACTTACTGAGATAAAAACATAAATTATATTTGAAAATATGGCAAGATATCTGTGTCAGGCATTGTTCTTGCAGTTTATACATTTTGTATGTAGAACATTCTCTTCTGTCATAACCACCCAACTCTGCCATAGGGCAGACATTAATTAATTGGCATGATTGTGTTCCAGTAAAACTTTATTTACAAAGACAATCATAAGATTTGGTCCTCAGTACATAAGAATTTACATATTCTGTCTCATTACATCCTCATGATGATCTTATGAAATAAGCTCTTTAGATGAGAAAACAGAAACACGCATTTGTGAGGGTAAAAAAACTTACCTAATGTCACGCAGCTTATAAATAGTGTAGTTAGTATGCAAAATGAGTCATAAGTGGATTTCCCAAGAATCCAGGTCTGTATAAAGCCTGTAGTTCTGTAGAATCGGATTTCCTGAAATGCTACAAACTGGGTAGTAGCAATTTTCTCCTTGAAAGATCTTCCTTAGAAGTCTATCTAGGGAAGAATTTCCTCCTGTTCCAGTATTTATTTTTGTACTTCTATGTGGCTGGTGGAACTGTGATATTCCATTCTGAGCATCTGCTGCTAATCTAATTTTTTTAAATTCCCAAGGTTATCCAATGTGATATTTTGTTTTTCTTTAATACAACCTTTTGCCTCACATACAGAAGACTCTGTGGTAGACTTAGAGGGAATATGACAACATTTTCTAATATTAACAATTTTCTTACAAAATCTAATTAGATACTGAAAGCAAGAGTGGATTCCTTCTATGTCTCATGGGTTGTAAATTGGAGATCACACATTTTGACTAAAACATTCAAATCAGGTTAATGCTTTACATGTCTTCATAGCAATTTGTGTTACAATTGAATGTTGTCGCAATATTTCCCTTTGTTTGAGGAAAAAACGTATATATATATATCTCTCTACATATTCATGTTTGCTTTGTACGTTTTTTCATGAGTCTATCCTGTCTACATATCTCATATCTCTCTATATTGTATAAATTCTAGGCTTTCTCTTTAAGCACCATATATATTAGTGGTCATAATAAAAAATATGGCATTGTGCTTCAAATGATTGATTTCAGCATAGCTACTATGATAATATCCACTCACAAGATGAAAATTATTTTAGGTAAACATACAAAAACGTTTCTTTAGAGTTCCACACAATCTTTAAGTGCTATAGTTTGAAGCACCATGTTGAACTCTCTTTTCTTTTTATTTCATACTATCTCCCTTAATGGTTTTGTGTCTTCTCTATATAGATCAAATATAATTTATATCCCAATGCCCTTCAAACTTACATTTGTTGTCCAGCATGCACTTCTTGATGTTCCTCAAAGGCACTTAAAAACCAACAGGTTCAAGCATAATTCAGTATCTTATCCCACTTCCCATTCAACTTATGCCAATCTTCACAATGGGTATTTCTCTCTCTCTCTCTCTCTCTCTCTCTCACATCTAAGTGAAGGGAATTATCACCCCTCAGCCATAGATGTCAGAGTCATGTCCACGATTGCTAACTCTCAACCTCAAATTCAATCAATCACTTTAAAAATTATTGATTTATATCTGCTGAATATCAGTTGAATAAAATACTTCTCTCTGTTCTCTTTGTCATTACTCGTTACTCTGGTTCAACCTGTCTTCATATCTGGTTTAGGTTACGGCAAAGCTATAACTATATATTCACGTATATCCCACAATTCCCCTCTTGCCTTCTTTAAAACAGTTTCCATACTCTTGTCCATTAAAAAAATTAAATTTGATAATAACCCTTTCCGATTTATATTATTCAAGTCTTTCTGTTATTCTTACAATAAAGATTAGTTTCGTAGCACAGCCTTTAAGACACGGCAAAAATATTTTTAATAACTTCCATTTACTTGATGAAAATGTTTTTATAATAGAAAATTACAATAGAAATATGCCCCAAAAATTATTCTGAAAGATTTCAAATGCTTCTATTTTATCAAAGTAGTTTTGGCATCTACAATTTTTTTTTTTAAAAAAAGAAAAAAAATTTAAAAAGTTAGCATTGGGTGAGTGGGGTTATTAAGTTTATAAAAACTGCATTTTAAGTATAATGCTAACTCATGTATGTAGTTTATTCACATTTATCTATTTTGAAAGGTAGACTTTTCTAAGTGGAATCCCTCATTAACAATGTTAGTATCTGTTTACACCTTGAAATATTACCATACTGCTCTCTGGTATTGTTTTAACAATTATATCTTACACTAGAAATCTATGAAAGTTATATTTTCCATGAATCTTTGCAAACATTGACAGTCAGTATTTTATTTTAAGGAAAATCTTAGGCATTAAATAAATTCACATTACTGTTTAATTTACAATGAATATACAATATTTTAATGGCCATTACAATTTCTACTTTTTGTTATATGCAGGTAAGTTTTTCTGTTTTCCCATAATTAATTATAATATTTTTATCATTTTATTTTATACATAATTCCTCTAGAGTTTCCTGGGATGGAAATAAATTAATGTATCTAATATTTATTCAAAAAAGTGATGAACTATCATAGTATATTGAGAAGTGTTTGCAATTTTTTCATACACTTACACAGTGATGAACAGAAAAAAACCTGTTGCAATCCCATGGACTCTATAATTTACACTGGAGATTTTAATGTCACTCCAAGGAAGTGACATTCAATCTCAGACCTAATGGAAAAATGAGAGTTTGAAAAGGCTTAATGGAAGGGTAGGAAGAAAAATATTTCAGACAGAAGATATTGAATCTGTGACAATTATATAGGAGGAAATTTTGGTAATATATTAAAAACTGAAATAAAATTAATGTGACTTCAGTGGAGAAAGCAATGTGTGGGGGATGAGGGTATCATACAATATGTCATAAAAGATTATGGACAAGATTATAGAAGCCATCATAGGCCATGAGGAATTTATATCTTATTAAGTCCAAGAGAAACCATACAAAATTGTAAGCAGCAAAGTACATTCTGTACTTTGACTTATATTTTGAAAAGATCACTCAGTTGCTATATGATAATGATACAGGACAAAGGCAGGTGGGGAGATTAGGTAGAAGCTTACAGCAGAACAAAAGAGATATTTACTATGTGTCTTGCAAGTAAATAGAGAGATAAAAATGCAGGAGAAAGGATCATTAAGTCCTCATGATGAATTTTCTTGAAGTATTAAGGAAGTGGTAAAGGTATTGACAATTTTTAAAACCTAGACTAACAGATAAACCAGTGAAAAAATTTTCGCCAAAATTAATGAGACCAATAAAAAAAATTCAGAATTCAGCTTTGAATTTGGAACATGAGATATATAAGCACACATATTAAGTAGAGATTTGCATACAGGACTCATAAGCTTAGAATAAAATAAGATATAACACACAGATATGCAAAGACATGTATGAACTAATTTTTAAAATATTTTTTATTTTTATTGGTTTACAGCTGGTACATAAGAAAGCTGTGTGTGTGTGTGTGTAATCATGTTGAACCTGACATTATAATGAACTTTCATATTAGTTAACATAGGTTGTTATTACATAAACACCATCACAAATCATTTGTATTAGTTTCTTCATCTATTACATTTATTTATTTATGTCTCTTTATATTAGAATAAAATCTTTTCAGAAAAAAAGTTACAAAAAACTGGTGATAGAGAATATCCATTTTTGTTCCAGATTTC
This sequence comes from Chlorocebus sabaeus, assembly GCF_047675955.1. Taxonomy (NCBI): domain Eukaryota; kingdom Metazoa; phylum Chordata; class Mammalia; order Primates; family Cercopithecidae; genus Chlorocebus; species Chlorocebus sabaeus. Next base: position 15,333,209 of record NC_132921.1, on the reverse strand, counting down.
TATGGAAATATCTTTTATTTTTGATATCTGATACAGGTTGGCCTTACTGACACAATCAAAATTACCTGTTGTTTTCACTTTTTTAAAGCTCTGGAAATAATACAGAATACTGCTAGTGAGATTTCTGATGCTGCTATTGTGGAATGTTAGCCATAATGCCAATATCCTTCTGAAAAGTTGAGAAATAGATTTTTATATTAACCTAGTCTTTTTCTTCTCCCCTCAGCATCCCAATCCTCTTCCACCCTTTACCAGAGATTGTCAGCTTAATCTAATAGAGTGTGATGGCTCTGGGTGAACAATTAAAGGTTAGATCGAGAAACGCCGCCTTGAGATGATTCTGCTCTCCCGCCGCCCAACATAAACTTACTTGATACTTCAGACTCTCTCTGGAGTTTTTTGCTGACCTTGGATCACCACATGCAATTAGGTCAGTGTATTAAAAATAAGATCTGCCTTTTCGGATTTAAAAACAGGCCAGCACGCTGGTACCTATGCTTCTATTTCTTGTTGCAGAGGATAATGATATTGAAGAATCTGATATCCTTTCCAATAAAAACCCGCTCTCTTCTACCCATACTCATTGTTCTGCAAAAGGAGAAGCCTCTTTTTCATGAGTTAAAGTGCGGGGGAGTCACTCATAGCCTCTAACACCACGCCAAATGGTCAAAATGCGGTTTGGGGCCAGGCGCGGTGGCTCAAGACTGTAATCCCAGCACTTTGGGAGGCCGAGACGGGCAGATCACGAGGTCAGGAGATCGAGACCATCCTGGCTAACACCGTGAAACCCCCTCTCTACTTAAAAAAAAAAAAAAAAAAAAAATTAGCCAGGCAAGGTGGCGGGCGCCTGTAGTCCCAGCTACTCGGGAGACTGAGGCAGGGGAATGGCGTGAACCCGGGAGGCGGAGCTTGCAGTGAGCTGAGATCGCGCCACTCCAGCCTGGGCGACAGAGCGAGACTCCGTCTCAAAAAAAAAAAAAAACAAAACAAAAATGCGGTTTGACCTTGGAGAAGTTACTTCGTCTCTGTGTGCCTCGGTTTACTTTTGCTAACTGGGATGACAGGACACATGTCATACGGTTATTATGAAGATGAAATTAGCCAACCCACTAAAGCACTCTTACAGTGTCTAGCATTAATTATTTAACCCAAACTGTTATTATTCTTGTCGTAGTTGTTATCCCTACCTTGACACTTAAAGAGTTGTATGACTTTGGATCCCCTAAGCTTTGATTGCTTTATTTCTATAATAAGAATGAAACCCTACTTTTCAATAATTACTTTGAATAATAAAATCTACATTGAATGTGAACTTCTCTGGCGGAACTAAAGAACAAATAATCATGTGTGAATAAACAGGACAAAAAGTCTTCCAAAGTGAGTGGAGAGACTTGGATACTCCCAGGTCAAAGAGCAATCCTCATTAGATTTATTCTACCACTAGAAAGACTAGATACTTCTCTCATTGTATAAAAATGTGTTTCATGTGTGTTTATTACAATCTCAACATTTGTTCAACAGACCAAAGATTGAGCAGGTTTTATTTTAACATTTTTCTATGTGACTAAACTGGGCGACAGAAAGGTATCCGTTTCATCTGGCATTTAAAAATGGGAACAATGGTAATTTGAAATAAAATGACGTTAACTTGAAAACTAAAACTGTCACTATTGTTTTAAAATTATTTCGAAGACTTCTATGGAAAATGTCCAATTATTATTTTCTAATTTTTTTTGTTTATAATATAAAGACAAATCCATTTTTATAATTACTTAGAGAAAATTATGAACTCTCAATTATTGCCTCTGTGATTCTCTATCATGAAAAATTTAACATTTACTGCATGTTCTTTGGTAAGGTAGTATCTTTCAATTCAGAATCATTCATACTAGTTAAATTTCAAGATTCACACACATATATATGTATATGTATATATGTAAAATATATTTATTTCTACCAGATTTCTTTTTCTTTTATTTTTTTTTTTGCTGACAGAAGAAATGAACACTTATAGTAATGCATTTACCTTTACCTTTTGAAACTGAAAGTGAAAAAAATAACCATAATTAAGCAATATAGTTATTTATTAAAAGTGCATTGTCTCACTCTCTGTTCCAAGCATATTGGCTTTTTCTTCATCAGTCTCAGCAATCTCTTTTGTATCTTAGAGGTGGTTTTTTGTTTTTTGTTTTTTGGGTTTTTTTTGGTCATCCGTTCACACTATTTTGAGCTCTATTTGCCTCTTCCCTGTACAACTCTTATTCATCCTTCATTAACAAAGATTTCATGGCCCTGTTTTGGGAGAAGTTCCTCTGTGGTCTAACACATAGGACAGTTTTCTTCTCAGACTTTGCCACATGAATAGTTAAATTACTATTATTTGGGCTTTTATTGTTGTTTAAAGCAGAGAATACATATTTTTAACTGACTATATTATTCACCAAAACAGTCCTTACCTTTTTTGATTGAAACCAATTCCTCACTTCTGCTCACATTCCATGTGTAGGATCTATATACACAGACCCACTCAGATGCAACGGAGCTATGCTAGGCATTATAACCACTCTTCGGGCAACTACATCACACCCACTACTCTTTTTCATTTTTATTTTTGAAGTGGAATTTCACTCTTATTGCCAGGCTGGAGTGCAATGGTGCGATCTCAGCTCACAGCAACCTCCGCCTCCTGGGTTCAAGCGATTCTCCTGCCTCAGCCTCCCAAGTAGCTGGGATTACAGGCATGCAGCACCATGCTCGGCTAATTTTGTATTTTTAGTACAGACTGGGTTCCTCCATGTTGGTCAGGCTGATCTTGAACTCCCGACCTCAGGTGATCCACCTGCCTCGGCCTCCCAAAGAGTTGGTTGGGATTACAGGGGTGAGCCACTGTGCCTGGCCCCACTCACTATTCTCTAATGGAAATAGCAGTGGATTTTTGAAACACAAGAATATTAGACAACATTTTACTAATGACCAAGATTAATAAAACCTACAATAAGTTGTATGTGATAGATCGACTGCAAATAGTAGTAGTAGTAATAATAATAATAGTAATAATAATATAATAACATCAACACCTAAAATGAATGTCTTAAATTTGTATTAAGCCTTTGCTATTCAAAGAGATTTGCATTCATCACCACATTTTGTCTTCTTTAAACTAAAGAAGATGAATTTCAGAAAGATTAATAACTAAGCTTAGAACATTCAGCTTCTAAGGAACCAATCAGATACTTGAGCTCTGAGATTCTAGATTCAATTGTTGTTACTTTAATAGTGACTTCTTCTACAGTAATTCAATTAATATCTTTCTAAAATTATTGTGTCATACTTTTATACCTTCAGCATTGCAAGGCAAGTGCTCTTCTCTTCAACAGCATGGATAACACAAGAGGGTTGGAGATCTGAGCACATTTCCCCATTGAGGCAACAACTGAGGGAATGAGTCTTCTCTTCAAAGTTTGAAGCAAATTCATCTCAGTAATTTTTATGTTAAAAATGCATAAATTATTAGTAGTCACACTTGTGCACTGGTAAACTAAGATTCAAAAATTTAAGAACTTATTACAAGATCACACAGTTAAATGAGCAAGTAGGAATTCAAACTCAGGATTTTCTGATTATAAATTCAACAGACTTCCCATTATACCAGACAGTGAGAAATTTATTACCCTTGGGTACAAAAAAAAGAGAGAGATTCATTTAAAAATATCTACCACTTTAATTTCCATTTAAGAAAGGCGTTTGACCATGAAAATCCCTTAGATTACATGTTCAACTCAGACGGAATGACCCAGAAAAGCAAAAACAGCTAAACTCAGCAAAAATTAACATCTTCTTCATTATTCCATTCTTCTTAAGTAGTGGAATTCCTGTGGTCTCATGAAAGATTTTACAGGAAGAGACATCAAAGAGTTTTTTAACTTTCATTTAAAGATTGCAATGGCTAATTATTCATGTTCAGGAGACAGTATGCAGAAACCTGCTGGTATAGTGAACTTGGTGATTATAAAATTAAATTAGCTTATGGTTCAAGTGAAAATATTTATAATGTATAACCAGTAAGCATGAGAGATAATGCTGCCAGAAGTTAGAAGAGTAATATTAACTCTTCTTTTAAGAAGTATCAGGAAAAAGAAATTATGTAGGCGTTGGGTTTGTAGATTCCCTAGACAAGTAAATCTGCACAGGTTTCTAATGTTAATTTGTACTGACTACTTAATTAGTGCCTCTAGGCTTGTTCTGTGAAAGATAGGGACATTTCTAGTGAGTGTTTTTGCACATCCGCAATGATTAAAGTGATTTTTGACCCGAATGCCCACATCTGGCAAACATACATCAAAGGTTAGAAACTCATAATCTACTTTATTTCATAGTAGAGAACTGAAATTTATCAGTATGAATTGAGAATGACAGAAATTCAGCTGGACAAAACAATTTCCATGACTAAGTAGAACCCAAGGAAGAAAAGGCCCTTCTCCAATTTTATTTTATTGTTGAATTACAATTTTATCTTAAACCATGCTAATATTTGCCTAGAAATCAAAAGAAGGGAATTCCAATTTACTCAACCTCATTTCCTTCGTTTGAAATGAAAACACTCATCGTGAGTTGGGTGTGTAGCTAGAAATTGTGGCAAAGGCAACATGGAAGGCATAAACTCTAACAGATTTAACGGACTGAGAGAGTCCTGTACCAGTCAATGCAGCTACTGGCACCTGCTCAAGAGATGAAATTGAGCAGCAAATTATATTTTTCACAGTCTAAAGTGTAGTTTTATTTCCATCCCTACTGACCTATTTTAATGACCTTGAAATCATACGTTATAGGAATTGAGAGAGATGACTACGATGGTATCTTGTTTTATGTGTTTTAAATGAGTAGGATTAAATTTTAAAGTATTCATTTTACAGGAGAAGCTCACCATAATAGTATGGTTTATCTGGTACAAGCAACAGAAAACAACATAATTTAACAAAAAAAATTCATTGAAATTATATGAAGAAGTTGAAAGTCAAAGGGAATTTATAACTAATGTGATAGACTGTAAGAAGGCCAATTTTGAGATGACTCAGTTCCAAATGTTTTTATCCATTGCTTAGAGACGAAGTCCAGGTAAAAAGAGATGGGACTTGTATGTGTGTCACAAGCCAGCTCTTAGAGTAGGAAAACAAAGAGCATGTTACTAATTTTCAAGTATGACCTTAAAGATTCTTATGAGTATTTCCTGAAATAATACTGCATGTGTTAATAAAAATGAAGAAATTATGATTTCTAGGTAATATTGCAATGTGTCTGTTATCCTCAGGATGACACAGTGATTTGTATATTCGTTTTCTATTGCCCTGTAACACATCACCACAAACCTAGCAGCTAGAAACAGCATCTGTTTATTATCTCAAAATTCTGAGGTCAGATGTCTGTACTCAATTGGGTTTTCCACTTAGGATCTCTCAAGGCCAATAGCATTTTGGATACTCTTCCCTCTCTCTTTTACCTTTTCAAATTTTAATATCTCAGAATCCTTTTAAGTATTGTCATGAAGTTTTCAGGGCTTCTTAAGTTCTCTCTGGTCTCCTCTAAACACATGCAGTACCCATAGTTTGTATTATGTAAAATTAGATATTAATGGTAGTATTATTTTTGTGTTCTAAAATTTAGGCACTTTTTTTTTTTTAACGAAGACTGCAAGCTATTACAGAGTGTCTATTTCACATACATGCTATATCACCAAGGGTATCAACCAAAGTTTTAAATATATGGCAGATAGTGGTTATTGATTTTTTTCCCCTATTTATGGACATTCCCCAATAAGATATAATGTCAGGATAAAATTATTTTAAACCTGAATACTTTATTTTAAACCTGAAATACCACCCTTATTTTATATTCAAGAAAACACTTCCTTTTGGATACTCTTTTTCATTTAAGAGACTGCAAAACCATTTATGCTCATCTCTCATTTATGTCCATCTCTGTTCTTTGTCCATACAAATATTTCCATTTGGTAACAAAACAAAATCTGTAATTGGAAGATAAACAATTGTAGGCACATGAAATAGGATTGATTATCTAAGACGAAACAAAACTGTAGAAAATTCAGTGTCATATAGAAAAACGTCATGTGGAGTCCTCATAACCAGCTTTCTGTGCCCTGGGTAGATATGTTTTGGAACCAGGTGGTTGGCTTAATAAGAGCTCTGGCACTAAACAAAAGGTTTTCAACCTTCAGGGCTCATCATTTGAACATATTCTTCAGGTGCCAGATTGGGCTGCCCTAGAGTTGATGGGAATTTGATGAAACTATATAAATGTGCAGCTTAGAGGGACAGAGGGTCAGGATCTGGGAAGCAGGCAGAGACACTAAGAGAGGGAACTGATGAGAAATAACATCAGAATGTACTGCAGTCTGACAAAATGCCGTGGACCCAGAGCCAGCCTATTAAGAAGCAAGGATTGGCCCCTCAAGCTGAGACATCTGGCCATTTCACCTTGGCCACTGATGGTGAAATAAAGGCAGTTCATCCTGGATTCAGGGAAAATTGGGATGGCTTTTTAATTGTCTCTGACGTTTCCATTTTAAGACAATTTCAATGTGTTCTTATGTTTCAATGTTTCATATCAATTTTAGAAAGCATTCATGTTTTCTTTTTATTATAGGCAATTTTTTATTGAGGTTATACATTATAGGGGCACTTCTTCTCAGATATAGAGGTCATCTATATAGAGAAAATAACATTAAGTGTCCTTTACATGAGATTTGGAATTGTGGCTAAACTGGTCATATCTAAAAGCATTTTTAGTAAAACAATTGGAACTCCCTCCACCTAAGAACCGTTTTCATTCAGATAGAAAGTGCAAAGAATAACTCTTGGGAGAGTCTTATTCCTGTACTTATTGTGAGGATTTCAACCCTGGTTAGTTGGTGTTCCTTGAGGGATGACTTAGGATTGTAATATCTTGTATTGTAAAGTGTTGAGAAGAATCTTTTCATGTTACTCCCTCAATGAGGTTGAGGACCTCAACCTTGGACGGTGAGCAAAATATAGCTTGTTTTTATGGATTTCATGTAATTGTGAATTTAATTAATGTATTTATGAAGGGAAAAAGTATAAATAATTTTGCATGTTTGGGTTTAACATATATTATTTTCAGTATATTAATTAGATTCAGCCTTGCACCAGTCAATTAAAAAAAGCAAAAACAAGCAAACAACAACTTTTTTTGTTCCTAATTTGGGTCGAATTATGATTTTATACTCAATATGAATTTGTTAATTTAATAATGATAAAACACATTTTAAGCAAATCTAAGAAAAGGAAAAGCCAATGGAATATAATTTTTAGCTTCTAGTATGACAGCTGTGAAGGTGGATGAACTAGTCTGGGGAAAGCCACACTGTCATGGAAAGGAGAATTAGGAGCAAGCATTCTAAATGGTTTGAGTCCTGGTGATCGGTAAGGAGAGTTTCTTTGGTGTAATTTTCATCCTTTCTAGAAGATGCTATGAGGCCCAACTTCATTTTCTCTTTTTGTTTCCAGGCATAGGAGTCAATGACTAGTCAGAGATATGAACTGTCGTTTATCTTGAGACACATTATTTCTAGGGGGTAAATGTTAACCTGAAAGTAGAGGCAGGAGAATATGAGAACGGATAATTGGTAATCTTTCCTCCACACAATACACTAATCAATAAGTCCACTTCCTTAGAAAGAGTGTAAGCTTTTTGTATGTGCTTATGGAGTGAGACATATTTTTGATAAATGATTCTAGTCTCTCCTAATCCCTATGGAACCATTTTGATCAGTTATTCTGGTCTCTCTCAATCCCTATAGCTAAGAAGTCATTTTGCAGTCACATCCTTGACTCTCTAGCCCAATAGATGGCCTGGGTTTTCCTCAGGAAAGTGGATGATATATTAATAAATCATTATTCACCAGCAGGTGCATCCAGATTTTGCCTCATTGTCCTCACGTTTCTGTCTGGTTGCCCATGAAGGCTCTGACCTGGGTTCCAGTTAGACTGTCTCTCCTCAACCCTGCTGTGCAGAGCCAGTCCTTATGAAGCTCCTGCCTTGTTTATGTAGAGTTCTTCAGCTTCTCTGCTGGAGCTGAAATCGTTCTGGGCTCTCTACTTCATTTGACTAGAACATTGACTCCTTAGGGGAACAACAGTAGTTTTATTTTTATTTGAATGCTTCCAGGAATTGTGCCAACAGTTTTATTTTTGTGGTTATTAGTTCATCCACTCTTGAAAGCAGTCCTAGGATGCTGTTATTGTTGCTATTTTATAAGCAAATAAACAGAGGTTTATAATAATTAATAATTTACCCTAAATCATCTATTACTACAATTTTAGTTGAGAGAAAGTCTGATAATCATCTAAGTTCCTAAAGGGTCCCCGTCTCCCAGTTTGCTTGCATTTTATATCCTACTAGGTCTTCCAATTGGCAAGTTTTTATGAATTCTAATAATAAAGTGTTTTGTAGGTTGATGATTGTATCCCTTCACAATCTCAGTTCTAGCACTTGAACTTATCTATCTCTGGATGTGAGAATTTTCTCACATGTTGTTCATCTTATTTTATTATTATTATTTTGTAATTTCAGATTATTTTAATAATGTATCTTCTTTTGACTTTACTGGATTCCAACTATATGTAGCTTAAACAAATTCAAAACTACAACAACAATCATAAATATAAAAGGGAAATTATTTATTTGACAAATTCAAGATGTAGTCTGGGCAAAAGTGAAATAAGTTGTTCATTCAATTGCAGAGCCTTTTCTTTTTTTTTTCCATTTCTTGGCTTTAATAACCTCTATTTAGCTTTATGCTCAGGTATCCCCTATCCATAGAGGGCATGATGTTACCTTGAAGACTCAGTCACATAATTTACTACTTGAATCAAACCATTTTGAAATAAACTCTTACTTTATAATTCATGTAGAAAAATCTCAAGTAATTATTGAATTGGACGAATTAGAATAATGAGGCCTTTACTGAACCAGTCAGGTTGGTTTAATGATGGATGATCTGATGATAATGTCTGGATAAAGTAACTAGGGAAGGTCAGTCCATTGAGACCATCTGAAATTGGTTTTTATGGGGAAAACTATAGAATATGTTTGTTCTGTTACCAGAAGAAAGAAGAAATTGATTTCGGACAGGCAAACATAATCATTGTACACAACATGCTTTTATATTTAAATGGAGAACAAGAATATGAATTATATTAAAATTAGGAAAGATTTTGTTTTCAACAAGGAAAATTAGAAGCAATTTACCTTATTAAATTATTAACTATCTTTTTGGACTTTTTTTCCGGTACTCTTTTTTTTTCTTTGGACGGAGTCTCACTCTGTCACCCAGGCTGTAGTGCAATGGTGCGATCTTGGCTAACTGCAACCTCTGCCTCCAATGTTCAAGCGATTCTCCTGCCGCAACCTCCTGAGTAGCTGGGATTACAGGCACTGCCAACACACCTGGCTAATTTTTGTATTTTTAGTAGAGATGGGGTTTTTCCATGTTGGCCAGGCTGGTTTTGAACTCTTAACCTCAGGTGATCTGCCCGCCTTGGCCTACCAAAGTGCTGGGATTACATGTGTGAGCCACTGCGCCCGGCCTCTAGTAATCTTTTTTTTTTTAAATAAAAATAGTAAAATATGATATAAAAAGCATATTTCTTTCTTAATTATGAGTAATTTACATGAAAATTTTATAATCGTATGAAATTGCATTAACTTGTATTATAATATTTTTATGAACAATTCATAGGACCAACACAGAAAATGCAAATTTTATACTTACTCACTCCCTAATGGTAGAAACATCAGTTTCTTCCTGCTGCAATTCTGTGTCCTAAAAATAAAATAATAATAATAATTTTAAAAAATACAGGAAAAATATTGACTGTGCTACTTCAGGAGAACCTGGAACAAACAGAAAAACATGAAAACTAAATCAAAAAACACGAATTTAAAGTGTTTAAACTTTAAATCAAGTTCAAATACTAAAGTTTGAGCTATCCAATTGTTCTCTATGTAGATTGATCCAGTTTCATTTTGGAATAAAAGGTAGTATATAATCTCTATATCTAGTTTCAATAATTACTTCACAATTTTCATAATATACAATTGCAACCTAATATATTAGAGAAAGTGGTGGGTATTTGTTCTCTCTTTTGATGTGTTCACAGCATCTAATGTAGTCTTACAGCACTTCATTAGAAAATTAACTCAATAAGGATCTGTGGATTACCTAGCAGATTTTAAGCAGTGCTTAGCCTTATGTAAGAACTTTTAATCAAATTTTATTGAAAATATTTTTATTTCTAAATCTACAAATTTAAGAAATGAAAATATTCATAACCAGGTCATTATATATAACTTTTGCATCAAAAAGTTTTATCAAGTCAATTTACTGCCTGTATAAGACACTTGAACAAAGACAATCTTGCTTTGTAGGATTTCCTACATGAATATGAGAATGAGAGCTAAGGAGAATTGGAGGGCTGCTCCTTCATGAGCTTTGAAGTTGATTTTGCTTGTATATTTTGAGGGTAGGAGTAGCTTTGCTTCTTAAAACTGATACCTAAATCCTGCAGAGAAACCGCTAATAATCAGGATGCAACTTATTTCAAGATCCTTATCCTTTGACTTCATTCCATATATTAACTTTTATTTTTCACTATTTAACAAAATGCTATTTCAGGGTTTTATAATTTTTTTCATTTTTAAATAAATGCTCCCAATTATACAAATGTTTCTAACTCCTAACCAACAACCTAGAAATTGCTAGACTCTTTTCCATCCCATGCTTAGAAGAGAGAGATTCGTCACACATTTGGGCTTAAATGGTGCATTCCTAATATCACAGAATGAGTCGAGTCATTACTGTCCACAACAATTTTAGTGTCCATTCATCCTTTCCTGGTATTCATTATGTGATCTCTTTTTTTTTTCATGATTCATTCATAACAGTATAAATAACAAGCTTAATTTTAGGAAGCTACACTTTGCATCTTAGTGTTTATTTTCAACGTGTTATGTGCAAGATTGATTTTAGCATATATAGCAGTGCATTCTTGAAGTTAATCTCACAACTAACTGGTCAGTTGTCCTTATCTAACATTTTAGGATCTTCTTACAAAATAAAGTATTATTTTCTGAAAACAAAAAAGTATATATTATTGAATATATAAACAGCTAGTTCTTGTTTTTTGATTATTTATCGAATGCATTTGATTTGAGGGTCAATATAACAGACGTTGAATAGACGTGCTTATGAGAAGAATGAAAATAAGCCCAAATAAAAAGGGGCAGATGGGGTAAGGTATTCCAACCCTGTGTGCAGGAAAATAACTATTTGATTTGCTTATGAAATTTTACGTTTCTCTTTCTAGGCTTAATGTTTCTAAAGCCTCACGCTGTGCTTCAATATTAAAAAGTCAAGCTAATAATGTTATCATTAGGGAGGACAGTGAATATGAATTTGGTAAGCTATTCATAAATGTTCAACGTTATTATGCAAATTGAATATTGCAATATAGTAGTGTATAATACAAGATAACATAAAATTGCTTGAAATATTACAAACTGTCTTCTGTTGACATTGTTGAGAATTTCTAAATTTCTATATTCTTTACGATTTCAAATAAATTTAATTTTTGCAACTTTTAAAATATTGTAAAGTAATATAAACATTTTTAATAGGATTGAAAAGTCAAGTAAGCTAGTAAAATAAATACTGGTTTAGTTCAGACTCTATATAGATACCTCAGAGACGAACAAAGGGATACTCATGAGTTTTGGAGGGAGAATGGTGTTTTATAGAGTCACCTCACAAAATCACAGCATATGGCTTCCCTGCCTTTCCCTCCCTTCTCCTTTCCCACTCCTCCTCTCCTTTCCTCTCCCTTCTCTTCCCCTCCCCACCTCTTCTCTCTCTTCTCTTTTTCTAGCTCATCTTGCTTGACCCTGAAAAGTACCTCCCACCTCTCAATAACAGTATCACCAACACAGTACTATCCATATGTTAAATATTCAAATGAGGAGGCCTCTAAACCTGTTAGTCCATGTAAAATTAGTCCCTCAGTTCTAGGATTTCTAGCCCAGTTATGCAAGTTAAGTGTTTATCTAGTAAACAGGGTTGGTGTCAGATGTCCAGGTATTAACAAAAACTGTCTTTGTTTTTCTCAGTATTATTGCTCCTCTCTCGGGATCACCAGAAAAGACTGAGGCAGGAACAGATTTCCTATGAAAGTTTTAATAGATCCCTATTACTAGAGAGGTGATTCACAAGAGCACTGCAAATCGAGGTACTCATGAATAATTTGGACAAGTCAAGTTGTACTTCCTGTTTCCAATTAACTCATCAATAAATAGCAGTTTAAACTCACAGGTGTCTAAAGTAACTTATAGCCCTAAATTCTTCAAACCTATTATCTTTCTTCTCTGCTATTGTATTTTAAAGTTTTTATCATTTATGTGTATGTCCAAATGTATATTAGAATCAAATTCCATATGTTATTTTGGCACTAAAATGCCAAACTATATCAGTTTATACAAGCCTAATAACAGACACCACAAATTTGTGGAGAACTGTCTGCATACAAAATGCTATCCCACATTTTGTTGGCAATTTGAGCCTTCCATCATGGGATATAAGTAGTGGAAAGAGTAGTAGATAGTCCATTGTGGTTGGCAGAAAAAATAAGTACTCATATTTCCTTTCTTTAAGTCGCTACTTTAAATGAAAAAAATACATAAATAAAAATAAAAAAACAAATCAAACAAAAACCACTTGTTCTGTTTCCAAAATAATGTCACACATTTCAATGACATTTAAAATCTGATGAAGTTTGTTTCCATTAAAGTGTAGCATGGAAATAATTTCAGACCAACTTTGGGACAGCAGTAGGAATTTGCTTCTTTGAAGTCATTGAACATGGTGAATCACATCTTACGCCATCTGTTGACAACATGGACTTCTGCAGGCTGGAAAACTTTTGAGTAAACCCTAAGAAGTATATTAGGCTGGAAGCTAATTTAGTTAGGAGAAAAACAACAACAACAATGCAGCAACAACAAAAAGCCATGGGGTGTCCTCATAAAAAAGCAAACAAAAGAAAGATCAAGAAGTGCAAACCCGAAGCTTAGATTCTTCTTTATTTGCACACATCTGCTTACTGAACACATTCCAATTTAATTATATAGCCAAATTACCATCCCCTTACAGAACTATTATCATGGTTTTCAGATTCTTCCAAGTGTCAATTTCAGTGTAAATCCCTGTATATTTTAAAACAATGCCTAAAAATTTTCCATTCTGTGCAATTATGTTACATCTGAGAATATGTGCATTTTTTTCCTCATCTAATCAAATTTTTCACATGAGTTCCCTAAAAATGCATGCTTTGTTGCATATATATCTGCCCAGGCCATTTGCCTCTGAGTCTTACATAAATATATGAAAAAACAAGTACTTGATTTTCTTAGAAAAATTAGAAATATGGAATATGGATTTCCTTTATTTTAAACTTAAGTAAACTAAACTTTCGCTTAAATAATAAGTGACAATTTTCATTTTAACAAAGAAACAAACCCATTGCACTGAGGAAGGCTGCCATCAGCCTCTGGAAACATTTTTTTAAATAAATTTTTAACAATAGTCTCAATTTTATAGAAGTTTTGTTCTAAACATAAATTTATCCTAAAAATCTGTGCCAGAAGGGAAGGAAATTATTTAACGACAGGATATCTCATCCTGTATTTTTCAACCATAGGTATTTGTTGTTTAGTGTGACATGCACCTATTTATAAAAAACGATTGAGGTATTAAATACATGCCTATAAATAAGACTCACTTTAGAAAAAGTAAAAGATGTTTTCTACTAAATATGGTTTATATTATTTAATAAATCAATTGGTGAAACATAAGATATAAAAATAGTACAGAGTCTATATATAAATATATATATATATCATCAAGACAAATTTAGTAAATTACCCACCCATTTATTCATTAACCAAACATTTATTAAATGTATACTTTGTGTTAAGCATAGTGAAATACTACTTTCATATCCATACTTAAATTAAGTTTACACAGGAAACCATTGAGAAAAATTTTTCTTTCCTGTGTTGAGATAACTCACTCAATATTGTGTTTTTAAAATCTGAATTATTTAGTTGTATTATATGAGTATTATTCTGACTTTCCTTTCACAGTTCAGAGTCTCTCAAGTATCACATCAACAGCCAAAAAAAAAAAAAAAAGTCAAGTTTCAGTAGTAAATGATTACAAAGATGTTATATTCTACTGAAATGATAAGAATTTGAATTTGCATTTGCAAGGATAGATCCAGATTTTGTGTTGATGTAGTTTATATTATTTTTGGTCTTTGCAACCTTCATCAGCTGCAGAGTACACCCATGACTGTGCATCAGAGCTGAACAAGACTTTGGTTATACTGAACTGACTACATGGTACCCTGAGATGCTGGGAAAAATAGCCAGTGAATCCAGGCGGAAGCCCATCCATTTGGCAAATAATTGGTTTCTCCAGTGGCGACAGCTGCTCTCCTGCCTTCTGGCTGAAATGTACTGGAAAAAAATCCCTATAGAGGAAGATGAGGACAGAAATATTGGTAATACAGGGGAAATCCAAGAAAATAGGAATCTAAAGCCAAGAGAAAAGCAATTTATAACAACCCGCTTAGGAAATTGAAACCTAGATCTTTTTAGGGAAATGCCTGTTGCCTTGTCTTTCTTCAAATGTGTTTTCTACTCTTCCCAAGATAGTTTTTAAAAGTATGTAACCATTTTTTAGTAGAGACGGGGTTTCACTGTGTTAGCCAGGATGGTCTCGATCTCCTGACCTCGTGATCCGCCCGTCTCGGCCTCCCACGGGCGAGGTGGCGGGCGCCTGTAGTCCCAGCTACTCGGGAGGCTGAGGCAGGAGAATGGCGTAAATCCGGGAGGCGGAGCTTGCAGTGAGCTGAGATCCGGCCACTGCACTCCAGCCTGGGCCACAGAGCGAGACTCCGCCTCAAAAAAAAAAAAAAAAAAAAAAAAAAAAAAAAGTATGTAACCATGAACTATCTTTCAATTGTGCAGCGTAAGAAGGCAAGTTTTTCTGCATTGATTTAATCATGGAAAATTGTACAGAATTTAGAAAGTTCTTTGCAAGAATAAAAGCATCTTCATTGATCAGCCTGGCAGTTTGCTTTATCAGCATTTCTATAAAACTGTCATCTATAAAATTTCTCAGAAGTGTTTCTTGTAGTAATTTGAATGAATGAGTGAATGAATGCTTTAATGCTATAATATTCATTGTCTTTTGTCCATGACAAGGTTATTTTGCAAACAATAAAACTTACTTATCTAGAACTAAGATATTACACCAGAAATTTGTTTTGAAAGTATCTGATTATAAACATTGTTTTCAGATTTTTCAAGGGAGTGGAGGGTCTCTTTACCAGGGAAGCCACAGGGATTACCCTAGAATCAGTGTTCTTTAAGTAAACTAAGACAAAAAGAAACAATCAACAAAAACAGAAGAAACAGGGAATTCCAGTGGAGGAATGAACATAGGAGACATCCCTTAGGGATTTGTAAAAATATTCAGGTGATATTTAAATGGGGCTAGATGTGCCTCCATTTCAGCAAGTAGGAGCTCCAGAGAAAGATAATTTATTACTAATATGATCTTAGTATTTAATCTATCTCTCTAGGGAACAAAGTTGCCTGAAAAAGTGTGGTTAATAGGCCCTAATTTCAATTAATGCCTCAAAGATTTCCATTCTAACGTGTATGCTTAACTCCTTTTCTTCTTTTGGTAGCTATGATTATGCCAGAAACCATAACATTATATACAGGACTGTCAATCTTTACTGATAAAAACAGAGTGTGTTTGATATACTTTGGTCTTCTTCATAATCTGTAATATAATAAGCTTAAGAACTTAATTCTAAAATAAAAAATGTCATGAACTAACTGAAAAAAAAAGGTAAAGCCATTTTCAAGGGAATTTGACCAAATTTTGAACCCCCCAAAATCATAATTCAGTACCATCAACTATGACTCTCAGGGATTGCCCTCAGTCTTTGAAAACCTGACTATACTGTATATTTCAGGAGTAAGGAGAGGCAAAATAAAGGAATTACAAATTAACACAGGCACAGGTTAACAGAGTTTTCCATAAACCATGAAAAATACATAATCAAAACGCTTTTAGTTCTTTCCATAATTCTGCTTATAAAAGCAAAATCTAAATAATCTAATTGAATGCCATGCACTTTAATAATATTTGTTTACATTTCACTGATACTTTAAACACAATGTCTTTTCAACCAAATTGTTGAACATACTTTTTTCTTATCTCCTACTACATTAATTTTATTCTCTTAGGAGCTATAGAGATTTTGGATCCATCCTTCATAATAATGTTAACAAAAATCATATTGGAATAAAATACCCTTGGACTCTGACTAAAATCTAGAGTTTCTCTCATTATATTTTTCCTAAATTATTGTTTTCCTGTCTGCATTAATGCAAATTCCCTCTTAATAATTTGAAATGGCTTTAATAATAAGAATTGCACACACTGGTATGGAAATAGTGTACACTGAAACTTCCTGTAATTAAACTTCTTGAAAGTCTTTTAATTTCTGTTCCAATGCAAGACCAAGATCAGGAATGCCATTCATCTTCCCATAAGAGATTTGTTCCTGCAAGAAATATCTTGGAACATTCATCTTCGTGTGATAAGTACAAAAGATGGATTTCATGAAGTTTCTCAAGTCTTAAAAGAATAAAATGAAATAACATAATAGAAAATGAATGGTTTTATTATACAATTTAGAGAACACAAAACAAGCTAGCCCAAAAAGACGCAGAAATAAACCTCAATGAAATTAGAGACACACAGCAAAATCCTTGTGATATGGTTTTGTTGTGTGCCCTCCCAAATCTCCTCTTGAATTGTAACTCCCATAATACGCATGCGTTGTGCGAGGGACCTGGTGGGAGGTAATTGAATCATGGGGGCAGGGTTTTCCCTTGCTGCTCTTGTGATAGTGAATAAGTCTCGTGAGATCTGATGGTTTTATAAAGGGGTGTTCTCCTCAATATGACCTCTGGCCTGCTGCCATGTAAGAAGGGGCTTTGCTCCTCCTTGTTTTCTGCCGTGATTATGAGGCTTCCTCAGTCATACGGAACTGTAAGTCAATTAAACCTCTTTCTTTTATAAATTACCCAGTCTCAGATATGTCTTTATCAGCAGCATGAGAACAGACTAATACATCCTGATAAAACTGTACCTGAAGCCTGATATACCTCTCAATATTTCAGTTTCAAGACACAATAAAGCCCGTTTTCCTGAGTTGGGTGTTCTGTTACTTGCTGTAGCAAGCATTCTAAGCCATGCATTCAAACTAACTCTTTAATGTTTTGTATTTATTTATAATTTTGGTTACCTTTGAGTAACTGGTTGATTAAATGGCATTTAATTGATATCACCACAAATTCTATGTTTATGTGCAGTGACCGTTTACCAATCAGAAATTCACTAATTACACAATAGTGCAATATGCAGTCATTTGACATTTTTGCTTGAATAAATTCTTTAATGTATTTATTTGATTTAATAAGACAGAAATATACAACTAAAACTTTTTGGTAGGGGTTAATGTAATTTGCTGGGGGTTAATTTACCTGGCCACAAATGAACAAATGAGGTTAGAGGCATAAAAGGTAATTGCTATAGAAATGCTAATTCAAATAATAACAGTTTGGGGAGAATATTAAATTGCTCATGCCCGCAGTTCCAGCACTTTGGGAGGCCGAGGCAGGCAGATCACCTGAGGTCGGGAGTTTGAGACCAGCCTGGTCAACATGGAGAAACTCCGTCTCTACTAAAAACACAAAAATTAGCTGGACATGGTGGATGCCTGTAATCCCAGCTACTCAGGAGACTGGAGCAGGAGTATTGCTTGAACTCAGGAGGCAGATGTTGCAATGAGACAATATTGCGCCACTGCACTTTAGCCTGGGAGACGGAGCGTGACTCCATCTCAATAAATAAATAATGAATAACTGAATAAACATGTATATGTAACTACAATATAGGAATTGGGTATCATCTTACACCTGGGAAATGATACCCAAAGTGGAAAGGACTTGTATGCCTGTCGTGGAGTTGAAACTTATCCTGAAGGCGAAGCTGACCCGTTTTAGGAAGTAAATCAAGGACCGACATAATCAGATGCACATTTACTTTTTCAACTCACTCTAGCCACAGTCGAGAGAATGAATTGAAGGTTCATCAATGGACAAAGCTGTCAGAAGAAAAGAAAAAAAAAATCATCATTCCCTTTAAAAGCATTATTTAAAAATCCATCCAAAATTTAACAACAATCATTTATTGAGAGCATAATATACATCAGTCACAGTGAAATATTAAGATAAACAATAAGACCTCCTATGTCAAAATGTACATTTGATTGAAAATTATCATTTATTTCAATTGTTCCCGTTAGTCTCAAGGCAAGGCATGATGAAAGTGTAGTTATATTTTGGGAACCAGCTTCCATTTCTTGCAATTATTCCTGGACAAATTTGTGCTGATATATTTTAACATTACAAGCCATGTCCTATGCTATATGAAATATAAACAATAAAGTATTGGAGTTGCTGAAAATAATTTTTATTGTAATCATCTAAACTATTCAACAAAGGTGAGGTGGCATGCCATAGATGTTGACTCTGTTCCATTACACATAAATAGTAGGACAGTATTGTTAGCAGATGCATTTAGATGGGTTCTAAAATGTATCTTCCTGGTTACAGAAGAACTGAGTTGTGTAGACCGCAAAATGAAACATTTTTTAAAAAAGAAATAATCAAATACAGACAAAATCCATATTGTTCTCCTTACCTGATAGTCAGCATTGCCATGTGGAAATCTGATTCTTACCACCCATGATCCTAGACACGTTTCCATTCCATTGAAGAGTAATCTTGGGCTTTCCTGGGTGGTGCAATCATCCTCCATGTACTTTTCAGTTGTCAAGAAAGAAGCACCAGAGATGCAAGTGATGACTAGGCATGACTAGTTTTGGTGGATACAGCGCCAGTTATTACAAGTCTTCTTGACCTTTGAAAGCAAACTGTTCAGTGAATGGGTGATATATATCTTTAGGACATTAATCATCCTGTTGCTTTTACTCTTCAAAACATTTAATGCTTTCTATAGGAGGATTTACTCTGTTGGTATTGTCTGAATGAGATATTTCAAAGAAAGTCCTGCTATCATTATGACTTTTTACACATGGCATTACGTACAACTTGACTTTTATAGAAGCACGTAGTTTTCACACTAAACAAATGAAAGGTGACAATTAGCTATACCTACCCTTGATCAGTTTTCTAAAAGGCTAAATAATTTCAAAATTCATAAATTTATTGGCTATTTTTTGAAATTTAGCATTTAGACCTTAAAAAATGGACTTCCCTTGTTCTCCTTTTCTGTTTTCCAAGGGTTAAAATTGTTAAGTGGTAGATCTCTTTTTGTGACCTTGAATGGTCATCATCCCATCTAGGATGCAAGTCCCAGTGTAGCAGGTATACATGACATTGAAATCAACTTGCTGAGGTGGGCTAAGACTGAGATGGATGTAAATCTAATCGTTAAAAAGATGTGCAAACCCTTTGAACTTTACAAGTAAATTGTGCAATATTAACCATAGTAGTTAACTTGGAAACTTAAAAGCTCATTATGATGGTTCTAAGTCAGTACATCTTTTGCTGATATTTAAATACACCCTTTGGGATATATGAAGTATTCCAGGAGTTCAAACTCAGGTCACAAGAACATTAATTTCCCTGTGTTTTTATAGAGGTTGTATGGTCAGGAAATGGCCAGGATGTTTCAGAACAGAAAATATGTGAATATGTCTCCTAGATTCAAAGCCACGCCATAATATTACAACTCTAGAAGACTGTAAAGGAGTATTTCTGAAGCTGAAGTGCTTAACCCCATAGCTGAATTCTTGAATTTTATCTGATAGCAGTTAACTTAAGCACTTTCAGGTATAAAACAAATTGGATAATAGTTTGAGCTAACTAATTAACTTCAATTTGTTTGAAGTTTGCTGAACCTAGATTATTTTTTTGAGAAATTCATCATTTAAAGAGAGCCAGTTTCTGAATGTAGAAATAAAAAATAAAACACAACTCATATAAGACTTTGGGACTGTTTATTTAGATGTAGACAGTACCTGTATCAGTGTTTGTCTTCCTCTATGTATCAGCATACAGAAATCTTGATGGCCAATTCTTCTCTCCTTTCGAGACCTCTTCTCTCCTCTCATGACCTGGTTTTATTGCCTGATTCCTTTTGTCCTTACTGAAACTCGTCTCCCAAGAACACTTCACTCACAAATATTTATTAGTCATCTCAGCACTGTTCTAACTGTTGAGGATATAGCCATAAATAAATAGGACTGTGACCCCATGTTGTTTTACATTCTATGGAGAAACAGAAAACAAAGAAATAGCCAAGTAAACACATAAACAAAATAAATTCTATTAGTGATATTCAGCTACTGACAATTATTAAAATAATAAAACAGAGCAATTGACCAAAGAATAACTTTGCAATACAGGAGAGAATGAATGATTTTATAATGTAGGGGTAACATGATATATTTTTTCTTCTGTTCTTTTTCATATTATCTTTTGTGTTTGGTTGCTTTTCATTGTGCTTAGAAGAGTGCTTCTCACATCTTATGCACTAAAGAAAGTTTTATCAATGTATATGTATAATCAGTATACCAAACTTAAGTTAGATTTTCTGTGTTACTTTCCTAACATAAGCAGACCTGAATATATATGTATATATGTGTATTGGCAGTGTGGAGCAGTACCATTGCATAGAATGCAACTGTACATACATATATATTAGAGCTTCTTTTTTTTTTTTTAAATTTTCAGGTCTGCTCAGGTTAGGAAAATAACTTTATGATATATAGTTATATAGTTAATATAGTTATTTAGTTAATATATAGTAAATACAGTTATTTACTATAACTGCAGTTACATATACTATCACTATAGTTATATATACCATAAATATAAAATCAACTCTACTATATATGTGTGTGTGTGTGTGTATCATGATTTTATGTTCAATCGTTGAAATAAAATACCATTAAACATTTTGGTTTTTATTTTTTTTCTACATCTTTCAAATGAAGGAATAAATGATGGAAAAAGCAATTTTACGAAAAGG
The DNA here is from genome assembly GCF_047675955.1 of Chlorocebus sabaeus. Lineage (NCBI taxonomy): Eukaryota > Metazoa > Chordata > Mammalia > Primates > Cercopithecidae > Chlorocebus > Chlorocebus sabaeus. Next base: position 15,311,917 of record NC_132921.1, on the reverse strand, counting down.
AGATATTACGAACTGTACTAAGACACAGAAAATGTTTCTCGAATAAGCTTGGCAGTTGGGAATAGTATTGCGTTGATGCTTTTACCATCTGAAGCTGAACATCAATATCTGCTGGAGGGTGTAGACGTTCTATTCAAGAAGAAATTACCACAGACATCTGAAAACTTGTGACCATAGCAGAGAAATGTAGAAACATAAAAGAACATTTAAGTTTCTACAAAAACAATTTCCGAATTTTAAACAGCCATAACATTTCTAATCTTCCCAAACTTAAGTGTTATTTTATTTGTTTGTTCATTGTATTTATTACATAGTACCATACGTGTTGGGGGTCCAGAATAGTCAGCTACCTATATGAAACACTAGCAAAGCCTCCACTTTGAAATATTGTCCCAAGTACCTAAGCCTCTCCAAACCATATTTCTCCCCTTTCCTTCAAACAATAGCCGCAATGCCTCCTCGTGTCATAGGTCTAGTCTATAATAATAAAGTCCATTTGGTGGTCAATGGCCTGCTTCAAATCTTGGCTCTAACAGTTTTTCTTGGGTGGCTTTGAGTAAGGTACTTAAACATGCGTCTAAAAGTATTCTCATCCATGTGACCTAAATAATAACAGTCCCTAATATCAGTGTGGTGTGAAAATTAAATTAGTTAATTTATAGAATAGGCTTGGAGGAGTGCTTGGCCGAGAAAACTTTTCCATATGAATATAAGATAATGTTATCATCATTGTCATTATCATTATTACCTATTTGGCTTTTATAGTCCTAATTGCATTTTATTTTTTAATTTGGTCAGAGCTCAAGTGGAGGAAAGTGTGTCATTTTCAAGCACCGATATTTAGAGAATGGCCCGGGAAAATTAGAAAATAAAACAGGAAGTAAGAATTAGAGCTTAAGCCACAATTAGGAGATTTTAATAAGGCCAGGGAACACTGGCATTTTGACATTGGCAGTGTGGAGCATTACCACGGCACAGAATGCAGCTGTATGTAATTTGGGTGGAAAATGTCCTACAGCCTTCTTTTCCAGCCTTGATATTGACTGAAAGGGGACTTGATGTATGCATTGTTGTAGATTCTTTCAGAGTCCATCAGTGAGTGAACTGGTTACCAAAAGTGCCAAGAAAATGCCTAAAGGCTTATGGAGGTAGGCACAGAATTACCCTGATTTCCATTCCTGGGGGGAACTGATATCTCTTTTTTTTTTTTTTTTTCCCTGGATAAATGAATAAAAGGAGTGGGTTAGGAGAAGAAGAGCCAAAATATTGCAAAAAGAAAGTGCTTCCTTTCAATCCTAATGCTTCCTCAGAGGAAGAGGTTTTTCCTGCCTCCCAGCTGGCCAGAGTGCTTCTTGAGCACTCTTCCCTGCTCTGTGGGGTACAGAGAGGCGGAAGAGCAGGTGCAGTCACTTCTTTGCAGGCCTTGGCTCAGGTTTTGAGAAACCTGAAGTCAGTTCAATTCTACATGTCCTCTTACCAAATTCAAGTGTACAAATACAAAAGGTTGTACAGAAGTGAATATATTCACCTTGAGAAAAGAGATTACAACAAACCTAACATCTTAAAAGGCTGACAGTTACCTTAAATATAAAAGAAATCAAAAAAGGCATAACATTTTTGTCAAATAATGGCCCCATATCTCTATAATCACCCCACTCCATTTTCTTGGCTTCCTACTTTTTGATCATTCCCTTTTATAACCAACAGTGTATGATATCATTTTTATAGATATAATAGAAAGATAAATTTGTCAGTCTTCTAGCATATTCATTTATGAAACAGATAAAATTTACTTTATTTTGATAGCTGAAAATTATGTATTTCAACTTTACAACTTACAGTATGATGCTATATAAACTTTTAAAATCATTGTTAAATAGGAGAAAAATCTGTGTTTATGTTTCCTTCATAATAGCAGTGTAAGTTTTGTTTGTTTGTTTGTTTGTTTGTTTTTGACAGAGTCTTGCTCTGTTGCCCAACATGGAGTGCAGTAGCATGATCTCAGCTCATTGCAACCTCCGCCCTCTACCTCCCAGGTTCAGGAGATTCTCTTGCCTCACCTCTGAGTAGCTGGGATTACAGGTGCATACCACCAGGCTCGGCTAATTGTTGTATTTTTAGTAGAGATGGGTTCTACTCATTTTGGCCAGACTGGTCTCGAACTCTTGACCTCAAGTTATCCACCTGCCTCAGCTTCCCAAAGTGTTGGGATTACAGGTGTGAGCCCTGGCACCTGGCCCAATAGTGTAAGATTTAACATAACTTTCCCCAAGCTAACTTCTGGCTCTACATTTCAAACTCTTTCTCCTCCAGCTACCCTCGTTAGTCCAGCTTTGGATGTCATGGGATGTGATACGACCTCTGATTTTTGCAATATATCAAGATGCCAGGGTATTCAGCACAGTTATGTTCATCTTTCTGAATGCCTACTACTAACCTAAGTATACATGAAGTTGAACCACATACTTAAACTCCAATAAACTCAAAGTAAAGGTATCCTCAACTCAGTTTCCCATTGATGAATCCAAAACCAAATCTATACCTACGGCAACCTTACTCAGCACAAGGGTAAGTGTGAAAAGAGACCTTTGTTGTGTATAATAGTTGTTTCTGCAAATTTTACAAAATATAACTCCATTGATAAGGCCTACACTGAATTTCTCATAAACGTGGGAAGAATAACTTGGGTGCGCTTGTCTGAGTTCTGTCCCTTCTCTCAAGAAAATGACCTAATGAGAGTTCTGCTCTGCTTTTCAACATACTAATATTTTACACATTCATCTCTGAAACCCCCTACACTGATACACACGCGCGCGCGCGCACACACACACACACACACACAGAGGAAAGCAAATCCAGTCTGTTTTCAGTCTGTTTTGCCCATGACTAGTTATATAAGTCTGCCTAGGTCTGGAATTGGGATCTCACATCCTAAAGGAGTTTACATTAGGTTATATAGTTCTATTTAACGTTTGTTAATAAATATATTGATATCTAGACCTCCAATTTGCCTTACTTGTTTAATTTCTCAATATGCGTAAGAGAGAGAAAATGTGTTTTTTACAGCTTCTTTACCTTCAGTCATAGTTTCCCCTAGATAAGTTAACAGAAGGCAGAATTTGTTGAAGATACTAAACTAGTTATTACTTGACCTTTTGAGTTACTCAGGTTTCTTGTTAAGGTCTTCATTTATTTACAATGCTTGCTATTTAATGTGAAAAGACTTTCTTCTGTTTGTTTCAAAAGAATATTCTGGAAAAAATCACCAACAGGATGCTTCTCACATTATTTGGACATCATTCACCCTTTACCCAATCACTTATGAGGCATTTTACATTTTAAAAAACACACTCTATATCAGACCACAATATTTTTAAGAGAAAAATTATGCTGTACATACAGAAACAGTTTTTGCTTTTCAAATTTGTCTTGGAGCCAGCCCTCTCATAGACACCTGGCTGAGTCCCGTGGAGACAGGTTGAAATAAGTAAAAATGGAAACGACTTTGACTAAAATTCCTGTAAGCTTTCCAGGGCAAACATATACGCTTTAGTAGCTGTTTACTGAAATACTAAGGAAAGATGAGAGAACTTCTTTGTCACTTTTGGACAGAATACAGCATTTTGAACTCAGGAAAATACAAACAAGATAGTGGTATTGAACAGTGACAACGGAGGTTTTTAGTGGGATGTGGACCAGCTGGAATGAAAGTTAAAGTGGACAGTTTGAAGCTTTTGAAACGAGAATTATTAGTACTTATGATTTGGGGGTGGGAGGATGTGGCCTGAGGGAGAAGTAGACACTATTAAATAGCTCATGATCAGTGGACAAAGTTTCTTATGCACAGAAGACACTCACTGGATCTTTCAGGAAAAAAAAGGTGTGAAAAAAAAGTGGAAATTAGAGTCAGCAAATATAGAGTAGTGAGTTCATTATATAATAGACAATTACAGACATTGCTGATTCATAATAACCAGTTCTTCCTATTTTAGGAGCAGATACCTTCAAAATACATTTTCTGCTTAAGGTCGGAGCTCAAACTCTTCTATTACATATTCTTTCTCCAGAAGAATATTCTCAGTCTGATTTCTTCATTGGTTTTAGGCAGTTAAGGTTTATAACAAATTACCCTAGACTGGGTGGCTTAAACAACAAACATTTATTTCTCACATCTCTGGAGGCTGGGAAATCCAAGCTCAAGGTGTCAGCAGATTCAGTGTCTGGTGAGGACTCTCTTTCTGGCTTGCAGATGGCTGTCTTTTCACTATGTCCTCATATGGCAGAGAGAAGAGGGAGGGAGGGAGAGAGAGAGAGAGAGAAAGAGAGAGAGAGAGAGAGAGAGAGAGAGAGAGAGAGAAAGCAAGTGAGAGAGAGCAGAGGGAAAAATTCTCCTGTCTCCTCTTATAAGGGCACTAATTCTACTTCATGAGGGCTCCACCCTCATGACCTAATTCCCTCTCAAAGGCCACACCTCCTACTACTATCAGACTGGAGGTTAAGATTTGGATATATGCATTTTGGGAGGACATAAACATTCACTCCATAATGATGTATGTCTATCTGAGTCTTTGAAAAACTGTATAGAAGTATCACAGGATATAGATGAATCTGTGAGGATCTGAGATCCAATCATAAACAGGAGGTCAAGGCCTGACCTGTGCAATACTCTAACCTCTCTATGTCCCCAAAGCCAAACACTGACCCAGAACACAATGGGGGGTTAAGAAATAATTGTTGATTGGGTGAATAAATATAGGTCATAAAGTTATTTCTAAATTTACTCTTTAATTTCTTCTTATTCATAATGTATACATAGAATACTTAATTTTAACTGTGAATGAATGTTTAAATTAGAATATAATTATGTGTAATTTTAGTTAACCGAAGAAACCCTATTGAATGACTCACATACTCAAGGATGAGATACTCAAAAATAGGTTCTAACTTTAGATAAATTGTGAACTAGACAGACTTTTTTCAGTATGCCTCCCCAGTCTTCAGATAGCAAACACTATTTATTTTTCTGGATTCAGGAGAATATTTTCCATTTGACATACCTTTTACTTGTCTTTTTTGACCTTCCTCCAAATTCTGATAAAGTATTTCAAAATACCTTAGTAGTAATTGTGAGCTTATAATAGTTTAAGATACCAGCTTCCCACATAGCATATTGGAAATTTATTTTTAAAAAGGAAGAAAAAATGCCAAGTGATAAAACAATTTGAGTTGAAATGTAAATGTACTATGACTGCAGTAGATCACATAGCCCAACATCCCTTCAACAAGTGAGTTTGTCTTCCATGTGCTCATTACTACATTATGAAAATAACCCATTCGAACGGGTAACATTTTACAGATCTAACAGTGCCTTAGAGTTACTCAATGGGATTCCACACATATATTTCATGGTAATTGAACACTGAAAGCTTTAACAATGACAGATAATCACAATCATTCCCTTTCCTATTCTGGGCTAAGTGTGAATCTTCACACTTGTTTAACACTAGGAAATTCTCCTAGGTGGGGAGAGGGGGTGCAGATTGCCTAACAAAAATATGTAACTATCTTTTCACTTATTTTTGATATTTTACATAGAGCAAAGGTTTCATGTGTCTGTGATCAGAATGTAACCAAACAAACATCAACTTTTGCTTTGCCTTTTATTCTCAGTTTTAATGTGGCATCTGCCCAATTCGGAAACTTTTTATTAATTTATTTTTCTTTTGGATGTCTACAAATCTTATATTCCTAAAAATGAAAAATTCTGGCAACTCAATAGTTAACAGATAACATTTACTGCTTTCTCTGAAATGTGCCCTACCAAGTAGGGAACATAAATAAAAGATTGGTAAAATGAAACCTTCATGAGCTCATTAGATCCAGGTTTCAACACATGCATTTACTTGCACTCTGGGGGGAAAAAAAAGATTACATAGGAATATAATGTATAATATGATAACTCAAAAGTCAAAATATCTTCCCATAAATGGTCAATAATGATGACAGTAATTATAAGCAAGTGTTTCATAAAATGTTGTTTTCCTTCCCATCAAGAGTTTCAATCTATTTTATTGGGCAATATATTGATAATAAAATTGAGTTATATGTTATGTCTACATTGACAAGAATTTGAAATGACAGTTGTGCTCAAAGGGTAACAAACCCTTGGGAGAATAGAAAGAAACATGACTGCATTTGCAGTATATTTGCATATCCTCTAGTGCTTTTTCTATGTGGAATGACTTTTCCTTTCTTATTTTTCTTCTGAGAAAGATATATGATATAATAGCTCTGAAAAACTCCTTTCCAAGGAATACCTATAGGATAAATGTTTCCCAAGAGAGTACACTCACAGAGTCTAGTTACTCTTTTTTATTTATATTGGTGTTATGCTATTGTTTATAATCTTTGAATATCAAATTATAGTTATACTCAATTTGAAAATATTTTCTTAGCATGCATATTATCCAAATCAGTATTATAGGATTATTCTATGGGGATAAGCAAGATAACAAAATACTGCTTTAGTATGATTGTTAATGTTTATAATCTTTTCATCAAAATTGTCACATCATTAATTATGAGGCCTAAAATATGATATTGTTTCAAAAATATTGTCTTGACTAAAAATCAAATATATAGCAAAATAATGGAAATCATGCATTTTATTTCAAACAAATCTAAAAGTTATTTGATCCCTGAAGTAAGCTGAAAAATAGAAAACTGTAAAGTGGTAAAGTTTGTGTGCTGTGTTAATACATTCCAACAACAGCAAAACACACACCTTTATCCACTACTTAATTTGGGCCAAATCTTGTTGTGTCTGTTCATACATTTAAACCACTTAAAAGATAATGTTTCATAAATTTTTTTAAATGACAGAAGAAAAACTTAGTAGATAGCTGAGCTGGATATCTCTTTGACCATCTGTGTTATGTATTGTGTGTGTGACTTTTCCCATACCCAGCTTATATTTTCATAATTGGCCTCTAATCTAAATACCAAATGATCAACTATGAATTCCAGCTTGACTGGGACAAGAATTACAAGCATATGTACAGTACCTCAGGTTATTACTGTCAGAACACTGCAAAAATATGTTTGCCACTCTTGTATATAATTACACCCTGGATTCATTATAGCTGGTAATAATGCAGTCTTTTATTCAAGTCAAGATTTCTCTGGATCCATGCAAATGTGTCTCTCCTATATTAAGTCATTCACAACATAGATGACACCACCGAAGGTTGTTTAGGAACAATTGCAACAGAACTGGCAGATTCAATAGCATGGGAGAGCTGAATGCTTGAATGAGAAAGGAAAATGTGTTCAGTAGCTTTACCTGTTGGAGACAAAACTCATTCAAAGGTTTTCCTATTTTTCTCCCACATACCATGGTTTGTTTGCAGTGGATGTCTAATATGTTGATATTCTTTATCTCCATGATGTGATATAGTAACCAATTGGTTTTAACAATGGTTGTGGAACAACAATAAACAAAAGCTTACAGCATCCAGATTTTGACAGAATTTGCTTTGGCTGGGGTTGTTCAGGATATAATGAGATACTAAAGAGATGATTTTTTTTTTCTGTAATTTTAATAATTTATTGTGACCAGTTGCAAGGTGATGAAGAATATTAAGTTACAGACTCTGCTGATGATAGACTGCCCTATGACCTAATCTATATTTGAGTCTATTTCTAGGATGTGTTTATTTTTTGTTACTTTGGGTTCACTCACATCTTCTCAGGATTGGCTCATCCTTACTTTTCTTTCCAGTTCAGATTATATTTCCTCAAGGAGATGTCCCTAAAGCCCTTTTTAAGACATCCTTCTGCAAATCACGTGCCTTGAGGTATACTAAATTGTTTATTATTTTTATGGCATTTATCATAACTTTTTACTTAAATAATTACTTGTTTAGTTTTAAGACATGAAATCAATCCAAATTCCCATCCATGATAGACTGGATAAAGAAAATGTGGTACATATACACCATGGAATACTATGCAGCCATAAAAAGAAATGAGATCACGTCCTTTGCAGGGACATGGATGGAGCTGGAAGCCATTATCCTCAGCAAACTAAGCTAACACAGGAACAGAAAACCAAACACCGCATGTTCTCACTTATAACTGGGAACTAAACAATATGAACACATAGACGAAGGGAGGGGAACAGCACACACTGGGGCTTGTCCAGTGGGTGCAGGGAAGAGCATCAGGAAAATAGCTAATGCATGCTGGGCTTAATACCTAGGTGATGTGTTGAGAGGTGCAGCAAACCACCATGGCACATGTTTACCTAAGTAACTAACGTGCACATCCTGCACATGTACCCTGGGACTTAAAATAATTGTTTGCTTAGTTTTTCCATTATATAATGCAAGCTCCTTATATAAGGGTAAGGATACTTTTAGTCTTGATCACTACATTCCCAAGACCTAGCATAAGGCCGGTCATACAGTTGCTCAAAAAAGTATTGTCAAATGAATAAATGCTTAAATAAATGACAAACATTTGAATAAAATTGCTTAGTCCTAAACAGTGGGATTGAATTTATTCTTACTTTGGTGACAGATACTGTATTAATCCTTATTACCTCCTAATAAATCATGTATCACTGGTACCACAGATTTTGATGTATTTGGCAATTTCTACAAAACTGAATATTGCTGCATTTGAGATGATCTCATTGTCTCGAACCAGGCAGGGTTATTTTCTAAACAAACAAACAAACAAACAAAAAGTGTCCTGATTTACTTTTTATTCTTGTTGTAGTTCAAGGAAAGTCTCCTGATTTGTTTTTCTTATCAAAAGAAAAAAGGAGTTCAGAGGGGAGTTCAGCTAATTTAGCTTCATGATCAATTTCTTTATGGCATTTTATTGCATTCTCAAGGTCTGAAATATTGTGTTTTTTGTTAACCTTGACTGGCAGAAACCAAGGAGATAATCCATTTATTTATGTGTATCACTTTGATTGAAATTGATCTTGAAATTGATTATTAGATGAATTATGATGATATTAAATGTTTAAATGAAAAGTTTTCCTTTTAAACATCAGATATCCCTTTCTATTTTTGTTATATATCACTAATACCATAGCGACAATCTTAATTATTCCTAAAAGTCTATCTTACCACCAAATGATAAAATGATACAATTGTGAATAATTAGAATTGAAAAACACTCTGGGCAATTGTTCTGCTTTGAAGATGAGAAAATGAAGGCCTAGTGATATTTAATAAATTCTTCAAAGTCAAAAGTTAGCTGGTAGAAAAATTCAGGGCTAATAGTTAAGCATCTTGTTCTTCCCATTAAAATATTATTCTCGTTATAAATTATTACTTTAAGTAAGGCATCTACTATGTGTATTATTTAATCTATTAAGAAAGAGCAGTATAGAAACAAGGCAAAATCTTATAACATATCTAAAAATGCACCTTCTTCTTTTGTTTTTAATATCTTTGCACATGTTGGATTACCTGTGCATTCATGTGCATCCAGAAGTCTTTTATTAATCCTGTAAAATCTTGTTCTAATATAACCATAATAGTGGGAGGTTCCTTGAACACCTATCCTCCATCCAGTTAGATACCACTTAGTATGTATTTTGTGTACATCTTCTAATTACTGTAATTACAGCAAGTGTTACATTTATTACACACAATAGTCTAAACATCTTTAAATACATTAATTTAAGTCTGTGAGCTACTATAGAACAGAAGCAGTATCAGGTACAACAGTAAATCTCCAGATCCTCAGTGCTTAGCAAAATAGTCACAGAAAAATAAGGACTTGACATGCAGGAGCAAGTGGGAAGTATCTCCATTCATGTCTCTCTCATCTTTTAAACATATTCAGGGGAGCTTCTTCTTCACATGTACTTAAATCAAAGGCAGGTTCCATATGGCCATTAGTCAATCTTTTTAAATTAGACATACTACAACAATTTAACATCACAGAACACAGTTTTAGTTTAGTAACTTTAATGCCCAATTATAACAGAAATTTTAAAGCCATTTTCAATTTGAGATGTTAATCATCCTTTAAATTGTACCTATCTCCAGAAATGCTTTGACAAAAATGAGGTGTGGTCAGCACATTCTCTTCTTCTTTCTCTGGGCCTCTACTTTTCTACCTATATCTTACTAGCCAAAATTTCCAGGGCTTGGAAAAAGTTCAAGGAAGAAGAGGAAGGTCTACTCTTCACAAGAGCTGCCGTGAAAATGATCATCAATTAACTTAGGTGATATTTAAACAGGAAGCTTTCTCTTTGGGGAATGTTACTGGGTGATTTGCAGTTCTTTCCATTGCTAGGAATCTCTCCTCTGTCCTTTCCAAGAGGCAAACCCAACTGTTTTCTAGTTGGGGTTGGTATAACACATCCCACTGGATTTAGGCAACTTTCGGCCCTCTACCGTCATCCATCCCCCTGATAATTACCTCAGTTCTCCATACAGTGTTTATAGACACAACCTAAGACATACAGACTGGCTCTTCCTCCAACATGGCCTGATGTGGTTCCGGTGAAACACATATGTGTTTCTTATCTCAACAAATTCTGGAAAGAAGCTACTTTCCAATTTATTTATTTTATTTTATTTATTTATTTATTTATTTTTGGTCATAGACCATTTCCCCTAGCCTTTTATACCTTGAGTACAGGCTAACTAGCAGTGAATTGTACATCACTGTAGGTGACTCAACTGAACCTCTCCACTGATTTTATTACATTTGCTTTCTCTCGACCTGAGATGGTAGCTCCTTCTCTCCCCCTTCTCCAGTAGATGGAATGGGGATCACCATACTGCTTTCTCCAACAATATCTCCTCCTTTGTTGTATTAAATCCACGTCCTGGAGGCATTTCTTTGTGTTGGACTGAGGAGAAGCACTCTATCTGTCAATCTTGAGAGTCCAAGGGTCTCCAAAATAATCACTTGTGAATTTTCTCAAAATCTCACCGCCAGACCATTTTATGTCATCTATATAACGCAAGTTACAAATCTATGTATCTTTAAGTTACAGTATTGGTTTTCTAACATATTCTCTATTTACTTCCCTGAGATTTAATGTCTTTCATATTTTTCCTTTATTCTTGGGAAATTAACTTAGATTCCATTCAACTGCTTATAACATTAGCACATTCCAGGCACAAATGTGAAATATAATACATATTTATTCAATGAAGAAGTTATCATTTATGAATAAAGTGAAATTTAGGAATCTGGTAGTTCTGCTTAAAGAAAGAAGGTTGGTGTATGTACTTATTTTGGAGGAAAATAATAAGTAATTTAGAAGAAATCCAAATTTATTCAGAAATTCTGGGGCATATAATGTTGGAGATACATGCACTAAAATAGTAAAACCTTTTGAAAATTATTCATTTGTACATAAAATATAAGTATTACTTTTTATTTATGAAATTGAAACTAAGTTCTCAAATGATATATTCCCAAATTGTTTGCCAAATAACAAGTTTATAAAACCGTTTTCTTGTTGTTTGTTTGTTTTGTTTATTTATTTATTTATTTATTTATTTATTTATTTATTTATTGAGATGGAGTCTCCCTGTATCGCCCAGGCTGGAGTGCAGTGACGTGATCTTGGCTCACTGCAACCTCCGCCTCCCGGGTTCAAGCGATTCTTCTGCCTCAGCTTCCCGATTAGCTGGGACAACAGGCATGTGCCACCACGCCCGGCTAATTTTTGTACTTTTTGTAGAGACGGGGTTTCACCATATTTACCAGGCTGGTCTCAAACTTCTGAGCTCGTGATCCACCCTCCTCGGCCTCCCAAAGGGCTGAAATTAAAGGCAGGAGCCACCACGCCTGGCATAAAACCGTTTTAAAGCCCGTCATTTAAATGACTCTTAAGGTATATCAGAGGTAGTTGATATTGAATATAGCAAGGAAATATTTAATGCAAATGTAACTATCAAGTTATCCATTTTTTGTTATTATTCAAACCATATCTTGTGTTTGTTCAAGCTGCCTGCTTTTATAGCATACAAAGAGGTCAAACGTCAATATTGTTCACAGGTTCTGGAACATTAAATTACTTACCAATGAAATATCCTTCATTATCAAAGAAGAAGAAAAAGGAGAAGGAGGAAAGGACATTTTACTCTTGCAATGCTTTCACATATTATTCTTTTTGTAGTACCAACCTGAGTAAAATAAAAATATATTGGTTATTACTTGTCCTCAAGAATAACTTAAATTCTGATAGAAGAGAAATGCATACATGAGTGGATAGACGTGACGCATGAATTTGGGAGGCAAATCTCCTGTTTTGTACCAGAATAAAATATCTGCAACTTTCTTTCTCATTTGGGCTAATATGAATAAAAACACTTTTAGACATCCTAGAAAATTTTGAAATGATGCCATGATTAGGGAGAGCCAGTGCATTGAGGAACACGTCAGAACGAAGTCCAACATGAAGGGGTCAACCTAAAAACAAACCAAAAACAATAATAATAAAGTATACAGTAGGTGACAGAAATGTGTCTTAATTTTATTTAAGATTGGTTAGTGACTTTAATAGTAGAGACATACTCAGGGAAAGGCAATAAAGGTACATTTGTGTGTCCATGGTCTTGAAGTTTGAAAGACGGAGACACTAGCAGCATTAAGGAGAGACAAAAATGTCACTCTTCTTCAAAAGCAACTTGTTCTAAAGATTGTGCCATGGAATGGCCCTAAAAATGTACTTACCAAAAATGAAAATGGATCTGTGGTCAAATAAGTTTGTGAAACATTATTACACGTTGTAAAATGGCTCATATCATGTAACTTATCTACCACCAGCCTCATCAGGTAATACAGTAAAGAAAGGTAAAAAAATATATATTTCCCTAACTTTGTACAAACTCTTTAAAACACAAAATATTTTTTTCTTTTTCCTTCAAAAATATGAATGAGTGATTATTAATATTCCATCTTGGTTGAGGTTCCCTAAAAAGACTCTGAAGAAGGATACAAATGTATGTATTCTATTTAAGAGTTGATCCTACATCAGTAGGGGAGGGAAGGAAGTAGCACAGGGAAAGAAAGATAGTTCAGAAAGCTGCATTATCAAGGAAATAACCGCTGTGGACAATGGTAGCTCAATTTTACTGGTGGACTTGGACAGACAGTGCTGAGCATGTCTGAGTTATTTCAGTTATTTCATGCAAGGGAAAGAAAACTAGGTGACTTTATTTGCATACTAGTATCTCTTCTCTCCTTTTGGGAGGATTAACAGAGCAACATGTCTGGAAGAGGATGGAACATGTTCCTGTGATGAGACAAAAGTGGTAGCTGTTTCCAATAAGCAGAATTCAGCACACAGAGCATCCGGGTGTAGCATCTACATCATCATTTGCTCTACCCATCCTCTGTTCCATGGAACATATTATGGGAAAGATCCTCTCAGTTCATTTGATATGATCAACCAATATGTTTGATAGTAGGGAAAACTAATATAGGATTTTTATTTTATCTTAGAAGCAACGTATGTCCTTTTACATGTTTCTTGCATATTTTTCTCAAAACATCATCTTTTCTATTACAAGAAGAAAATTATTTGAACAATGTCAGTCTAAAACTTAGACATGTGATCATTGTGTTTTCTAGTCATCATTTCACTCATGTATTCATTTCTCAAATATGTGTAGCATAATAATTTTTTTTTAATTTTGTTGATGACATAGGGAAACTGGAAGAACTTAAAGACAGCTAAACAGAAGGGCTTATGATATTTACAAGTGTCAAATAATGAACTAGAACCTTGAAAATAAACAACTAGATTATTTTTGATCATCACATTTTTGTTTATCATTTGTATAAAGAATCACTGTATTAATTCTGAAATTTGGGTAGATATCATGTTAAGCCCATTTTAAATATTACCCACTTGAGAAAGTTCTCCCTGTCTGTGGACTCAGATAGGCTTAATATCTCACCCGTTTGCACGAATACATTGCCTTTTCGATACTTCAAGCCCATTATTATAGGTTTTAGTAATTTATCTATTTAAATTCTATCTCCCCTGTATAACTCTGAGCTCTTACAGAGTTGCCATTTTATCTTATTTGGCTGTGTATTCCCAATATTATCACAGACTATTATATATATTTTTCTTTAAGAATCCCACAATTTAATGACAACTAGAAAAAACAGGTATACAAGGGTATATAAGTAGAAAATATAGTGCTTCAAGATCAAGGAAAGGTGAACAGTATCCACACAAATTAAAATAACAATAATGGCCAGTTTCCTGTTCTATTTTAGTGCCCAATGAGCAGTTATTAGAAATATGATTGTGTAGTTTTAGAACAGTGGCAGTATCAATCATTTAGCTTTCAAAAACCGAATGATAAAAAAGCAGGTCCAAAAATGGAAATCATCTTTTAAAAATGTCACAAGCCACAGTTTTACACTAAGGAGCTGTTTGGTTACTTAGGTAAACATAAGACAAAAGAAAATAGACTTGCATTCTTATAGTTGTATCTAGTTAATAGAACATATCACTAGATAAAATGCTTTTGACAGTCATTGCAATGCTCTGTCTATAAATCAATACTTTTCCTTAATTTTGTAATTTCCTATTTTATTCTCCATAAGCAAATAAATATGTGACTTTGCAGCATCACATATTTTCTCATTTGAATGCTCTTTGCTATCAAAGTTCATTATGTAGCTGACCAAAAATATTTTGTCACTTGAGCATTCCCTTCCCATTTGAATAATTTCAAGTGGGAAAATATTGCTATGATTTCAGCAGTTAGTCTGCATAGAAACTGAAAATCTTAATATAATGCATCTGGCCAGAAAAATTATCTAAGAAAATGAGGAAAAACAATAATAGGTTAAAAATAAACCTCAGGCCTTGACTAGATGTCATTTGAAAGGCTGAAGAGGTCCATATAATTGGTCAAATAATAAACTTTGAAACTTTTAAAAATATTATATATATTTTGAATATAACTTACTTGAATAAAGCTAATAGTTATGTGTGTATTGAAACAGTAGGAATTCATATTAAAAATATTTTGAGAGCTTTTAAGTTTATTCCAAAATTGAGGACTGTTGCATGTAATTGAGGAATAAAATTATTTAAAAGTCTTCCACTTGGCTATTTTTTAATGTATCTGAAGTAAACGAACACTTATCCAAGCATTCCACCATAAAGTCTCTTCTGAATGTCACAGACACAGACGGAGCCCTATTTTTTGTCATCTTTTTTTGGAGCTTTTGGACAGACTTTTTACAGGCCCCTTAGTTCGATTGTATTATAACTGTTTTTGCCTATATATTTTACACACTTATTAAGACCAGCTAGTGAAAAGCAATGGTACATTTTAATCTTTTTTAACCCTCAAATCTTTCCTTAGCTATCTAACTAATTAATCTATCTTCTGGTAGCATTCCTAATGCCAGTTCCATCAATGAGCATTAAAGAGAAAACGTATATATCCTTTCTAAAAAACATTCCTTCCAAATTTTGAAAGCCCCTGTCATATTTGCCCTAAAACTTTTGTTTTATAGTAAAAAACTTTATTTTTAATCTAAATAAGTTTTTAATTTCCCAGTATTACATTTATTATTTACTTATACAGTGAAACAATGAAGTAATAGGGCAAATATAACTTGTGAAATATCAAGAAATACATGCATATCCTAAACATGGTCTAGCTAACAGAAAAAGAGTCATATTTTCTCTTCTTATTTTTTTTTTTTTTTTTTTTTGAGACGGAGTCTCGCTCTGTCGCCCAGGCTGGAGTGCAGTGGCCGGATCTCAGCTCACTGCGAGCTCCGCCTCCCGGGTTTACGCCATTCTCCTGCCTCAGCCTCCCGAGTAGCTGGGACTACAGGCGCCCACCACCTCCCCCGGCTAGTTTTTTGTACTTTTTAGTAGAGACAGGGTTTCACCGTGTTAGCCAGGATGGTCTCGGTCTCCTGACCTCGTGATCCGCCCGTCTCGGCCTCCCAAAGTGCTGGGATTACAGGCTTGAGCCACCGCGCCCGGCCTCTTCTTCTTGTTGTAGACAATCTAATTGTAATTACAGCCTAAGTTTATGTAAAGTCTTTTGATGGCCATTTCAAGTTTAACTCATAGTAATCTTACTTTCATTTTAGGCAAGTTTTGGACAAACATTTTCTCACATGTGCTCAGTTGACAGCATGTCTTCATGTACCCTTAAACCTCACACATTTCTCCTATCCAAAATGCATTTCTGCCTTGTTTTATGGTTAGATATTAAAACCCAATATTATGAACTAACATTAATCACCGTTTAATTTATATTGTGTTTTGAATCAATATTCTGGCACATACACACAAATAATACGGTATGACTACACACATTCTACACACACATATTAATCTTGTTACATAAAATACTTGCTGTTAGTATCAAATAATCATAGTCACAAAAATTACATGCATGTTTTCCATTTTTCATTCCAACCATTCATTTAGTTGATAAATCAGTTTATAAACATATATTGGGGCAAATATTACTAAAATATAGGAACATATTTCTAAAAATGACATAGAAATGCATTTGCCACATATTTCTAAAAAAGATAATTCCTAGTTCACATAAATTTATTAGTTCACTTCAAATATTGTTAAGAGCATTAAGAAATATACTCAATCATTAATCCATTTACTTATTAAAATATGTGCTTGATATTTCTTTGTGTTGCTTAAATCTACATTAGGAATGAAAACAAATACTTTGCCTAAGCTTGAACATTCCATGTATGGTGATATGATTATCTGCTGATCATAAGATCTGCTAATAACTCCGCTTGAACTTGTAGTGAGCATGAATTTCTTTTCTAAGTCATTCAGAAGCCATCTAAATGTTAACGTTATTCTAGAATCTACTCTTTTGCAGGTGTCATGTTTATTGCTAGTGCAGTGAAATGACTTCCTTTGCCCTTTTTAACTTCTATATCCTGTAAGTTTGTGTTTGTTACCTATACACTCATAGATGCTCAGGAAAGAAAGGCACGTTTTGGTGGCCATAGAATTCTTAAATTTTTGGAATCTATAATAGTCATATGTGTGTATGTAGACTGGCCTTGATCCCTTTGGTGTTTCAAAAAAGCCTGACTAGGCTCTTTGGTATCTCAAGTAAAACACCTATAGATACCGTGTAGTACTTACATTTTATTTACTACATAGAGAAAACATATCGTTTTCACCTTCCCAATGTTTACACATATTCACTGGCTATTTTACCACTTGAAAGTGTGGAATCCAGTTTCTTTTACAGAAGTTATTCAAATGGAATGATCTAGAAAATCAATTAAGCACATATATGGCTATCAGAAGACATATGTCTGAGACTGCTTATTTCCACCTTGCTTATACACTGCAATTTTGTTGCTTTATACCAGGAGGCCAACAGTGGTCAGTTTGATTGTTCATAGTTATGATTAACTGGTTATACAGATTAGCGTATTTTATTTCTCATTTTGTTTTCCAAATATCAAATGACTTTAATATCACCACTCTAAATGTTTTAATTAGTAGAAACAATAGTCTTATTTTCCATGTTATATAAATGTTCAGAAAAAAAAAAAAAAAAAACAGATTAAATGTCAGATCTAAAAAGAATCTGAATGATCACATAGTCCAGTCATTTCTGAGAGAAAATTTCAAGTGAATAAGGCACTGTCTAACGTCAAACATCTGGGACTCTGCAACTGTCAAGTCAATGTTCTGATACAACTAACAACTCTCAAAGTTGGGCAAAGATTGCATCCTGTGTAGGTCTCAGGTTGGAATGAAAATTGAAAGTTACTGAATACTCAGCTCTCCTTTACAGGAGATAAACAGTAAACAGTGAGGATTTGACAAGTGCTCTCCTCTTTTAGATGCTCAAATTCCTTTATTTAAATCCAAAATTCTATAGCTATTACATGGCTAAAAATTAGTTTATTTAAAATACTGCCATGTGTTCTATTATATTATTTGTTTTCTAATATATTTTACTAAGTCATATTTTCTGACATAGTTAGAAAAAGCATTCTAGAATAAATACAGATATTGGCTATAAGCTAGTATTTACATTTCTCTAACCCTTCCCTAACCACTAACTCTGCACTAAACCCTAAGCTTTGTATTTAATGTACTCATGGTCACTTCCATCTCTATGTCCTACAATCACCTCAAATTCAACATATCCAAAATTAAAGTGACTTCCTCCCCCGAAAATTGGTTGCTTTCCCAGAATGTTGGGGTGATCAGGCCCAACACCTTTATTAACAGACAAAGCTGTACTATCACCAACCCTATTACTACTTAAGGCAGAAAGTTTTTCATTATCATTGTACACCTTGTAAAATGTCACTTACTCTTGATTTTACTTCATTTTATCTCTGTTCCTTACATATTGTCCCTGCCACTTTCTTTGTTCTGATTCTCAAATTTTTCACTGAGACTATTGGAAAAATTCCTAATTGTCACCTTGTCTGTGTCCTGGAATGCTTCAATTCATTTTTCACATCTTAATACAAATGTTTTGTCTAAAACACAAGTCATATTATAGAGTTCTACTCCCTGAAATTTTTTTTTTGAATTTTCAGAGATTTTATTCAAAAGGCAACATCTTCATAAGTGAATAAACCTTTGATCTTAGCTACCTGTATAGTCTCTTCAACTTCCCTCCACATCCTAAATCTCCATCACATATTCTAGGCGAAAACAAACAAACAAGCAAACAAACAAAAAACACTGTAATATATGAGATCCCCAAAAAGTTTCCTCTCAAAAGCCTATTTCCCCCTGAGTATTTTGTCTTTCTCTTAGTGTCTCTTTATTCTTCATATGTTTCTTTTGGTCTACTATTCCATTTTCTGAGTTAAGCATTGCGTCAAAAGAACATTTTACATATTTATAGTATGCATTAATGTCTAGTATGTATAACTATCTCTATACATTTCTACATTTCCATGTTATCTTCATTAGACTAGCATTATTTTGTAATATATATTTATACCTATTTATGTGTGTTCATGTCATGTCGGTATATGTCTGTATGTATATATGTTTTTAGTTTATTTTTATAGGCTGCTAACTCTTGACTATTTATAGGAATAAAGAAATTATTTGTTTAAAAGTAAATTCAGTCACAGGAATGCATTCATATTTGAAAATTTGAAATTTATGTTCAGTGCTAATTTCTGTAAGCTCAGCCTACCTTGTCCATGTTTGAATGGACAAAAACACTTACATATGTTACACTGTGTTAGAGGTAGGGAATAGAATGTGGTTACCAAAGGCTGCAAAAGGTGGTGGAGTGTGGAGGATAAAAGGGGTTGGTAAATGAGTAGAACAATAAAGTTACACAGAGAGAATAAGTTCTAGTGTTCAGTAGCACAATAAGAAGACTATAGTTAACAATAATTTATTGTATATTTAAAAATACTAGAAGAGTACATTTGGAATGTTCCCAACACAAATAAATGATTAATGAGGTGATAAATGTACCAGTTACCCAGGTTTGATCATTACACACTTTATGCTGGTATCAAAATGACTCATGTACCTCATAAATATGTACAACTATTATGTATCCATAAAAATTAAAAATTGAAATATATGTTCATAAAAAAATTGTGTACCATTTCAGGACATCAGAAAAAGAGGCATCGCATAAGTAAATTGTAAACTGAAACTCTTCACTCAAAGTTAACCAATAGTTTTTCGCCATTTCCTTTTTTTTGGCCCTCATGCAATTTATTTCCTGTAGCTTTTTTTTATGGAGTTAGGGAAGGATTAACATTTTGCTGTAATACTTTCTCTTTTTTCCCCCTTGGTGGATAATTAAAAGTTGCCTGTAGCCATGGCAGCTTGGGTTCAAAATCACTTTCACTGATAAAAAAATTGTCATACAGGACCTGTTACTAATTTAGAGACCTCCAAGCAATACTTCCACATGGCCATAACTTGATTGCTAGGGTCAGTATATGACATTAACCCCTAAGGATTAGTGCTGGAATAAGATCTGAGCATGGTATTAGAGAAAGAATACAACACTTCGCTCTACATCTGACATCAATCTCAAGTTTTTAGCCATCTGTGATTTTCAGATGCTCGAGGGCATGTTTTTAAGAGAAGAACCCTTATAATAAATGATAATCACCAATTCTTAATGGTTATTGCACTTGACTTGCTATTTATCTTCCCAGTTGTTTCCATTGTGTGCATTATTTCTATGCTGTACATAAAACAAAACAAAACAAGCCCATGCATGACTCTAGCTGAAAAGAGTCATGCGTACACTTAGACATCCAGACCTAAGACATACGCTTAGACATCCAGACCTAAGACATACACTTAGACATCCAGACCTAAGACATACACTTAGACATCCAGACCTAGAACATACACTTAGACATCCAGACCTAAGACATACACTTAGACATCCAGACCTAAGACATACACTTAGACATCCAGACCTAAGACATACACTTAGACATCCAGACCTAAGACATGCACTTAGACATCCAGACCTAAGACATACACTTAGACATCCAGACCTACCCCTGTCTGTTTTTTTTTTTTGTTGTTAATGTAATGAGGACTGTATTCTAAAGAAAATATTAGGTACATCCAAACATGGACAAGGTAGGCTGAGCCTACCTTGATTGGCGCTGAACAAAAATTTCACATTTCCAAATACAAATGCATTCCTGCGACTGCATGTAGTTTTAAAGGAAAAATAAATTTTGGATTTTGTATTCCTTTATTCCTATAAACAATGAAGAGTTAACAGCCTATAAAAAATAAACTAAGACATAAAACGTATGTACATACAAACTCACATATGTAGACATGAACACACATAAATATGTATAAATATATTATAAAATAATACTAGCCTAGTGAAGATAACATGGAAATGTATGAATGTGTATAGAGAGTAAAATTATATAAACCTATCAATCCAAAATTGCTGCAAATCTTTGGGTCAAAAGGTTTTTTTTAACTCTTCTTTTTGCTTCTGTTTATGTTGATCCTTTTCTTTGAATCATAGGCACAATAAATCCATGATACAAAATATATACATATTTTCATATTATATTCATGTTCCTTTTAATATATTACTAAAGATTATTTAAAATATCATTTAAACTTGTATTATTCTACATAATAAGTATAATTTATTAAGTACAGACTGAATGTTTTTATTTTACAAATAATACTTATGATCATTTTATATATAAATTCATGTAGGTAAATTTCTCCAGATGAGAATTTATATGAAAATGATTATACAGTATTTTATCTGAAACAGATCTTAGCCATAGAATTACTGGTTCAATGCACTTACAATTGTCATGATTCTTCAGACATATTAAAATGGTATATCTCCAAACAGTGTGCCTATATCACACTTGTTTCCTTTTATTTTAGAGTGTCTTTAAGATGACACTTTCAGGTGCTTTGAGCAAAATCCTTATTTTGCTTAGTTTCTTTTTTCATCCTTGCCTATGTAAGTGTAAAACATTGATTGTTTATTATTATGGAATGAGCTTTTTTTCTTTTTTTGCTTATAGAGGAGAGCATGTTTGAAATGTTGGCAAACTATTTGCATTGCACATTTTGAAAACGTCTTTACTCATATACTTTTAACCTATTGCATTTTTAATGTTTTCTGAGTTCTAAACTCTATTCAGAAATAAGAAAGATTTAACTCGTGTTTTTTTTTCCAGCTCAAAGTAGATGTATAGCTATGTTCAAGTACCTTTCTTTTTACAAAATGGAGTTGAATGTGTTTTTAGCAAATGTTAACATTGTTGCAGTTAGTAATGAAATGACATTTGTGAAACGGAATTTGTGGAAAAGTTTAAATGGTGAAGTGAATGGACAATTGTTACCAAGTGATGAAAATTGAAACATCTACTATTTTATTTTCATTATGGGAAACACTCGTGCTAGTCTTGGTCCATGCAGTTTGAGTGAAGTGAATCCTCACCATTACATTCCCAGAAGGAAATATAATCTGGGTATGAATAATCTATTTCCCATATGTACTTCATAGGATTCCATATACCTGAGTCAGCATACAGGTAAGCAGGCACAAGATGAAGTTCTAGAAAATTAATTTTAAAGACATTGGTGGAACTCTTCTACCTAATGATGCCTGATATGGTTTGACTGTGTCCCCACCAAAATCTCATTTTGAATTGTGGTTCCCATAATTCCCAAGTGTCATAGAAGGTAACCAGTGGGAAGTGATTGGATAATCGGGGTGGTTCCCCCATGCTTTTCTTGCAATAGTGAATTGTCATGAGGTATGATGGTTTTATAAACATTTGACATTTTCCCTGCCGGAATTCATTCTCCTGCTGCTCTGTAAAGAGGTGCATTCCATCACCATTGTGAGTTTCCTGAGGCTGTCCCAGCCATGCAGAACTGTGAATCAATTAAACCTATTTTCTTTATAAATTACCCAGTCTTGGTTGTTTCTTCATAGCAGCAAGAGAACAGACTAATACAGGACATTGATATCAAGATTGGGGCACTGCTGCAAGGATATCTAAAAATGTGGAAGTGACTTTGGAACTGGATAACAGGCAGATGTTGAAAAATTTGGAGACCTCAGAAGAAGACAGAAAAATATCAGGAAGTATGAAACTTCCTAGAGACTAGTTGAATGGTATTGAGCAAAATGCTGACAGTGATATGGAAAATAAAGTCCAGGCTGAGATGGTCTCAGATGGAGATGAGGAACTTGTTGGGAACTGGACCAAAGGTCACTCTTGCTATGCTTTAGTAAAGAGACTGGTGGCATTTTACCCCTGCCCTAGAGATCTGTAGAACTTTGAACTTGAGAGAGATGATTACAGTATTTGGCAGAAGAAATTTCTAAGTGGAAAAAGGTTCAGGACGAAGTAGAGCATAATAGTTTGGAAAATGTATAGCCTGATGATGTGACGGAAAAAAAAATTCTGGGAGAAAATCAAGTCAGCTGCAGACATTTGCATAAGTAATGAGGAGATGAATGTTAATCACCAAGACAATGGAGAAAATGTTTCAAAGGCATATCAGAAACCTTCATGGCAGTGTCTTCCATTATAGGCCAGGAGGCTTAGGAGGAAGAAATGGTTTTGTGGGCTGGGCCTAGGGCCCTGCTTCCCTGCGCAGCCTCAAGACATGGTGTCCTGTGTTCCAGTTGCTTCAATTCCAGCCATGGCTAAACAGAGCCAAGGCATGGCTTAGGTCATTGTTTCAGAGGGTGGAAGCCCAAATCCTTGGTGACTTCCATGTCATGTTGAGCATATGGGTTCACAAAAGTCAAGAATTGAGGTTTGGGAACCTCTGTCTAGATTTTCAGAAGATGGATGGAAACACCTGGATGTCCAGGCAGAAGTTTGCTGCAGTGGTGGAGCCCTCATGGAGAACTTCTGCTAGGGCAGTGCAGAAGGGAAATTTGGGGTGGGAGCCCCCACACTGAGTCCCCACTGGCATACACTGATGCAGTGAGGAGAGGGCCACTGTCCTCCAGACCACAGAATTTTAAATCCACCAACAGCTTTCACTGCCTGCCTGGAAAGGCTGTAGACTCTCAACACTAGCCCAGGAATGCAGCCAGGAGAGGGGCTGTACCCTGAAAAGCCACAGGGGTGGAGGTGCCCAAGACCCACTTCTTGTATCAGCTTAACCTGAATGAGAGTCATGGTGTCAAAGGAGATCATTTTGGAGCTTTATGATTTGACTGCCTCACTGGATTTCAGACTTGCTTGGGGCCTGTAGCCCCTTCATTTTGGCCAGTTTATCCCATTTGGGATGGGTGTATTTACCCAATGTCTGTACTTCCATTGTATCTAGGAAGTAACTAACTTGCTTTGGATTTAACAGGCACATAGGCGGAAGAGACATTCCTCATCTCAAATGAGACTTTGGACTTGGACTTTTGTGTTAATGCTGGAATAAGCTAAGACTTTGAGGGACTGTTGGAAAGGCATGATTGTGTTTCAAAATGTGAGTACATGAGATTTACGAGAGGCCAGGGGCAGAATGATAGGGTTGACTGTGTCCCCACCCAAGTATAATCCTGAATTGTAGTTGCAATAATCCCCAGGTCCCAGGAGGGACTTGGTTGGAAATGATGGGATCATGAGAGTGGTTTACCCCATGCTGTTCTCAGGATAGTGAGTGATATCTCGTGAGATCTGATGACTTTATAATGTTCTGGCATTTCCACTGCTGGCACTCATTGTCTCTCCTGCTGCCCTGTGAAGGGGTGCCTTCTGCTATGATTATAAGTTTCCTGAGGCCTCCCCAGCCATGTGGAACTATGAGTCAAGTAAACCTCTTTTCTTTATAAATTACTCAGTATTGAATACATCTTCATAGCAGTGTGAGAATGGAGTAATACAATGCAAGAAGTTAAACCATATTGGCTTGCAAGAAGATCATCTAGTTTAATATTTGTTTGTTGTATTTTTAGATTTAATGATCAATTTAAATATTTTCCACATTTTACAAACTGATTTAAAAATATTTATTCATGATTTTATTTATCCTGATTTTGTTATATTTAGTTTTTCCTCCTTTCTCTTATTTCTCAAATTGAATGCTGAAGGCTTTCTTTGTGTTTTGTTTTAAAATAATTCATTCAATTAACACTAAAAATTTACATTTCATTTTGAGACATCACATAAGCTTAACTTACAAACCATTACTTATCAATTACTTGTTATTGAGTAGGTGAAAATTTTCATCAATTCCAGAGTCCAGTGAGAAAGGAAAATTGCAAGCAGTTATGGCTATAAATAGTGAGGGAGGGGGAGTAACAAAGCCCAGTCTTATTTTCTTCCACAAATTTACATGTATAAATTACCCATTGTTGTGATTTTATAAATATTATATGTTCCATATTGCATATCCTTTTTAATCATGAAAAGAATTTTAACTGATAAATTGTTTTATTGTGTAAAATTTTCTTATTCATTTTATAGATGTTGCATAGAATATTCTTGTATTCTAATTTTGCATTATTGTTTAGTTTTTTTAACTTTGGAATTTATTGAAGTTTCCCTTTTGGTCTTTAATATTTAATTCAATATGTCTCAAGGGCAGTGAAAGATTGGCTATGTTTTCTGTTAATTCATCACTAAACCCACTTAATGTGAACTCATGCTGTGGGGAAACCAGTCTGCTATCTAATGCCTGGTAACAACATTGCCCCTTTCATGTGGGTTAGTGCTCAAGATAGGTAGCAGTGGCTATCAAGCTGGATATTAAACTGGTCAGCTTTAGTGAAGACATATCTAAGTTGTTACACTTATATATACAATCAATCACTGCCTTCATGGCTGTTTTTATATAGGCTCACTGAAAAAGCGCTGAGCTGACTGGGAAAGAACGTCGAATGGAAAGGTCACCTTTTCCAATTAATCCTTAAAATGAGTCTCTTCTCACAGAGAAAAAAAAACAAAAAACTGACACTCTGAACACATCTCAAGGAGTCCATCTATAGATAACTTCTACAAACCTTTTTTTCTCATCAAGTTTTTAAATATTTGCACTTCATTTGTAGGCAGACAGATCAAACCACATTTAGTTTATGATGATAAGTTCAGGTCACGTGATAACCAAATAAGCAGTCAACATGCATTTAGTCCCTACCATGGCCTCGTAGCATGGAAAGAGCTATTTGTTAAAAGGACAGTTTTACTTTTCCTTTTATTTCACTTTCCCTTAAAATCCCAAGGGCTGTGACTGAGATTCTCCTCTGGATGTCTGCCGCTGGTTCTGTACAACTTGGTCTGCCGCAGTTGATATGAACGAACTTTATTTGTTGGCTCACAGAAGCCAAGCATCAAAGTTGCTTGTATAACAGTCAGACTAAGATGAAGAGCCTCTTCTTTCTCTGTCAAGATTGGTTTCTCTTAGACCAAGCCTCTGAGATGAAAGAACGTTCATGGGAATTCTCACAGGATGATCACCTGGCACTAAAGGAAGCAGCATTGCGTAAAAGGAGAAATTGCCAAAGGACCTCAGCAAACATTGTAGAGAGCTCTGGAATTGAGATAATTCTTCACATCGTCATAAATCAAAGCAAAGGAACTGGGCCATCATTACTCTGTATCACCAGTCATTGGTTGTGGGTTGTATAAGGAAAGAGGTATGATATTGAGAATGACAGCACTTTTCAGAAAAACAAATTCTTAAAGGGAAATTTAGGCAAAAGCTCTCAGCCACCAACAATAACAGAAAATAGAGTAATAAATGTGTCAGTCCTGAAAGTGGGAAAGGTCCTGAATGGCACAACATAGCATCCACCATAGTCTAAACTATTATTCTCAGTTCAGGAACAGGTTCCTCTGTGATACTGGTGAGCATTTTTCCTGGTGAATCTTTAAAGGGAAGGGTTAATGGGATGTTGTATCTTTCTCTCCAGATGAAACTAATATTCATTATCCACATCTTCTGATGCTAATTCTAGATTCTACCCACCTTTGGCTAGTGTCCCTGGCAATAAAGTTTACTTAAACTTATACCATCATCTTTAAGGCATCTGATCCACCAGTCAAGTCACCATGCCCTTATTAAGCGGGAGCTAGTGGTCCTGTCCATTTAAAATAAAGGAAATGAGATATTACAAAGAAATATCAAATTATATCACCAACATACAAAATATTCTTCCCTGTTCATTGCACAACATCAGACCTTCACCATTCTAATAATCAAGATCAAGTACCATTTCGAGATGTTGACTTCTTTGTCTAATCATCTCTTAGCACAAGGACATTGAAGTGAGTAGGTGGTAGTTGTAGTTATTGAGAATTGTTCTATGTCCCCTGGTGAAAGTATTTTCCCTCTGGGACCAGAATCTTTAAATCTGCAGAGCCCAAAGTTATAAGAATAAAAAGCAAAATTTCTTAATTGTGTCCCAAGACACATGTACTTATTACTTATTGTGGACACAAAATTCTATAATGGTCATTGGTTTAGAATGAATGTTGTAACAACTATTGCAGACTGAACTCCAAGTGAGGACTTCAATTGTGCATTAGAACATGTTTCATTACTAGGCTGGCAGCTACTGGATGGTGAGCATGGGACAACCCCAGTGGATCTCCTTGTCACCTGCCTAATGTGATATCTCTTCTGCTATAAAAACAAAACAAAAAAACCTTGATCAGGTGCAATATTATGTGTGATAATGTGTTGCTTGATCAAGTATGTTTATCAATCCTCAGATAATAGTGCTTCCTGAGGCATATTTTGCAAGTAACAAAGGCATATTTGACTCCAAAATGTATCAATTTCAGTAAAATTATACAATAAAGATGCAATTACTATTACTTCTGCTTCACAAAATGTGGGAGCAGCCCATGTAGGTAAGCTGTCATCATGTAGGTTTTAGGAATCCCAAGGGAGGATGCTGTATGCATAATCTAGAAAGACCTACCAGACATTGTACTTCCATCTTACTGGGGGAAGGTGTAAGTGATTGCAATTGTACTTGCAAGTTGCAAAATCTTGCAATTGAAGTATCTCGATATTTTTCTAAACATGTGTTTTGTGACAATGTGTTGAATTTACATAGGGTTTATCTTTCATTGTGTGGAGACTCTTTGTCTCCTGAAGTTTTCTCATACACCTGACAACTTGTTCAACACATCTGATTAACATGGTGTCATTAATATGGTAGATCAAAGTTATATTCCACAAAATAGATTGTCTAGGTCCTTGTGACTATAACAAGGGGCAGCAGAATGAACAAACTTTTGAAAAGAGACCAAAAATGTATTTTATGTCTATTTCTATTGAAGGTAATGTTTTTCAATTCTCCATTCTGGCAGAGATGGAAAAGAATGCATTTGCCATATCAGTGGCTACATATAATGAACCAAGGTTGTGTACATCATTCTAACCATATATGTCTTTAAAACAGGTATGTTCACCCTCTTTCCTGCAGGAAAACAAATAAAATGCATTGCATATTAGTGCTACTCCTAAAACAAAAGGACGAAGGGCCAGTGGTTCTCATTATGTATCATTTTAATTTATCAGTGTGACCCTACAAAAGCCAAATGGATCCTGAAAAGTGACTGTGTATTACCGCAAACTCATCTAAGTATTAGATCCTAATTCATGGACTTCCACTTACCCTTCTCTATTTCAATAGCTCTTACACCATAGGTAAAGAAACTAATTAATTTGAGGATTACATCAATGACCAAGTATTGCATTTCAACTATAATTTCAGGAACTGGAAGAATAAATAGCAGTGGTTCCACAGGTCCAGGGGACTCACTGTGAACTACATCGCAGCCAGGATTTCATGTTTCCTATATTCTATATGTCCCCACTCAAACATGGAGCCACGATGAAGTTTGGAACACTGGAGATTAATGTAAACTTGAACAATGTGCCCATCGATTCTCAAAATAATTGGGCTTTACACTTTCTTGACTGTATAATTCTCAAATAAATAGCAGTTGTTCCTTTGGAAGAAATGAGAACTTTTTTTTTTTTTATTAACACTTGGCAAAATATTGTAAGAATGTTTCTTCCTGAAGATCTGACCTCTCCATCTATATACAGATTCCAACATAAAGCTGATTCAGATATGGAAACTTGGCAGGAGATTGTGACACTATTTTTATAGTCATTTAAAAACAGCTTTATTGATATATAAATTACATACCATAAAATTCACTCTTTTAAAATGTGCCATTCAATGATTTTTTTTTGGTACTTTTACAGCATTGTGCAACTGCTATTTAATTTTAGAGCATTTTTATAACCCCCATAAATAAAACCTGTGCCCATTAGCAGCCATTCCCTGTTTCTCCTCTCCCCAGCCCCTGGAAGCTACTACTTTGCTTTCTGTCTCTATCAATGTGCTTTTTCTGGACATGACACACACATAGAATCATGAAATATGTGGTCTTTTCTTTCTAGCTTCTTTCATTTACTACAGTTTCTTCAAAGTTCACCCATACTTTAGTACATGTTATTTTTATGGTTAAATAATATTCCACTGTATGGATATATCATGTGTTGCTCATCCATTAATTCGTTGATGGGTATTTGAGCTGTTTCTACTTTGTTTACTAGCAATAAATAATGTCTCTAAACACTTATAGTATATAGCAAGTTTTTGTGTAAAAATATTTTCAATTTTTTCAAGTGTATACATGAGTGGAATTGCTGGATCACTTGATAACTCTATATTTAACATACTCAGCAATAGCCTGTTTTTCAAAATGGCTGTGCCATTTTAGCACTTTACCAGCAGTGTATGAATGTTCCAATTTATCCGCATCCTCACCAACACGTACTATTGTCTCTGTCTTTATTTTAGCCATTCTTGTTTGGGTGAAGTTGGTTGTCATTGGGGTTGGATTTTAATTTCATTAATGATGAATAATGCAGAGCATTTTTTCACATGTTCTTGTCTCTCTGTATATCTTCTTTTAATAAATGTATCTTCACATATTTTGTCCATTTTAAAATTAGATTACTTCTCTTCTTATTATTAAATTGTAAGAATAAATTACATATTCTTGGTATAAATCCCTTATAAGTAATATAAATTGAATTTTTTTCCATCTGTGGATTGTCTGTTCATACTTTTGTTGCTAAATTTTGAAGCACAAAACTGGTTAAAATTTTCATGAAGTTTAATTATTCAATTTTTCTCTTTTGTCACTTGTGTTTCTGGTGTGATATTTAGGAAACAATTGCCTAAACCAATGTCACAAAGAGTAATTTCTATATTTTCCTCTAAGAGGTTTATTCCTTTTTTCTTTATATTTAGATTTTTGATCCATTTCTGGTTAACTGTTGCATATAGTGTGGGTTGCAGGTTCAACATCATTCTTTCACATGTAGGTATCCAACTGACTTGACAATGTTTACTAAAAATATCAATTTTTCCAAATGAATTTATTTAGCCTGTTTATCAAAAATAAATTAAACAAAAACACAACTATTAATTTGTGGACTCTAAATTCTATTCTATTGATGTGTATATATAAACATGCTGTCTTGGTTACCTGGTAGTTTTTAGTAAGTCTTAGTTTGGAAAGTGTGAGTCCTCCAAATTTGATCTACACTATCAAAATTGTTTTTAGTAATTCTGCATTGCTTGCATTTTAATATGAGCTCTAGGCCAACCTCAAAAATTTATGTGGAAGTGGCATTTGGGGATTTTTATGGGGATTTTGTTGAATCTGTAGATCATTTGGGGGAGTATTGTCATCTTAATAATGTTAAGCCTTTTAATCCGTGAACTATTATATCTTTTGATTTACTTAGCTCTTTAATTTCTTTTGACAATATTTTGTGGCTTTCAGTGGACAAGTCTTGAACTTCTCTTATTAAATTTATGACTAAATATTTTATTATTTTGGATGTTGTAAATGGCATTGCTTGATGAATTTCATTTTGAGATTATTGATGATTAGTGTATAAAATACAATTTTTAATCTTGAAGGTCTGTCTATATTGATCTTGTTGAACATATTTATTAGTTTTAATAGTATTCTTATATATGTGAATTTCTGAGAATTATCTATATACCTGCATACAAAAGCATGTCATCTTCAAATAGAGAAGATTTTAATTATTTCTTTCCATTTGTGATGTGTTTTATTTATTTTTATCCCTTTGTGCTGTGGCTAGAATGTCTAATACAATGTTGAACAGAAATGTTGATCTTAGACATCCTTGACTTATTCTTAATCTTAAGGAGAAAGTACTCATTCTTCCACCAATAAGCATACTGTTAGCTGTGAAGTTTTAGTAGATGCTCTTTATCTGGTTGAGGAAGCTCTCATCTATTTCTACTTCATTGAGAACTTTCTTTGATCATGAAAAGGTAGTAGATTTCTTAAATGCTTTCTTCACTTGTATTAAGATGATTGTGGTTTTTCTCTTTTATTTTGTTAATATGGAACATTAAATTTATTTTTGTATGTTAAACTAAACTTGAATTCTAAGGATAAAACTTACTTTATCTAGGTACAGACTTTTTTATGTTACTGGATTTTATGTGATAGTATTTTATTGATTTTCTGGATCTATATTCATATAGAATATTAGTCTTCAGTTTGATTTTCTTGTCATAGCATTGTCTAGTTTAAGTAACAATTCTTAGTCTAATTAAAGCTCTGTCAATTTTGTAGATCTTTGGAAAAAAACACAAGATTTGGTTTATTTTCTGTACTTTTTTTTCTACACATTTTATTAACTTTTACTCTAATTTTTAACATTTACCTCTTTCCACTTGTTTTCAGTTTTATTTGTTCTTTTTTACTGTCATAAATTGAATGATTAGGTAATTGGTTTGATGTCTTTGTTATTTTTATTTTAAAATATTTAATAGATAAGGTTTGAAAATATTCAAGACATACAATGTAATAGCCTGATATACATATATACTGTGTAATTATTACTAGAATCAAATAAATTAGCATACCCATCTTCCCTTGTTTTTAATTATGTGACTTAATTTTAGTTATATGGACACTAGAGGAAGGTAGGGGATTTTAAAAAGACAGTTATGTCTTAGAAGTCAAATGTGGGGTGGGGGTTAGCACCAACATTTAACAAGAAGCAGAGGTCTGCTTCTTTAGCCCAAGGGTTCCAGAAGAATATTTAGATTGAAATTATTTTACTATAGCCAACTGTAACATCTTGAGTCAGTGTTAGAGTTGTGTAAAATTGTAGTGATTTTGCCCACTGACCATGTACTTCACTTCTAGTCTCCTCATGGTCAACCAGCAACGTTAGCATCCTTGTGGGACAATCTTTTGATTAGATCTGAGTCCGTCTTGTCCCCAATGTCACTATTACTTGTCTCTGCAAACTAAGGGTCTCTACTATTCTCTGTCACTGTAGAATCACACTATCCTCAATAAAATCATAAATACGTTACTAAATTTTTCTTCTGCTATGTTAGTTATCTATTGCTGTATAACAATGTAGCTTAAAATATAGTGACAACAACATGTATTATCTCATACAGTTTTTGTGAGTTAGGAATTCAGAAGCAGCTTGGTTGAGTAGTTCTAGCTTCGAGACTCTCATAATGTTATGCTCAGGTTCTCAGCTGAGGCTGTAGTCATCTAAAGACTTGACAGGGACTGGAGGATGTACTTCCAAGGTGGCTCACTCACATCCTTGTCAGGTTAATGCTTGTTAATGGTAGGAAGCCATAGCTCAACACCAGGTCAGTATCTCCATCAGCTGCCTGAATGTGTTTATGGCACGACAGCTGGCCTCTATTAGAACTAATGTTTCAGAATCACAATGGAAAAGTCACAATGTCTTTTATAACCCATCATGAGAAGTCACACATAATCATTTCTGAAATATCTGATTGGTTAGAAATATCAGTTTTATTTAGTTTGTGAGAAGCTTATGGGGTGTAGTGAATCACAGGAGTTAAGAATTATTTTTGAGACTGGCTACCATACCTACTACAGAGACTACAGGGAATTAAAAATTTTAAGGATGTTCACGATCACTAGCCAACATTTTTTATCACTGCATTGATGAATTAATTATCTTCTGTTCTTGCTCAAGAGACATACTCATTTGGTGAGTACGTAAACTCATATGATTAATAAAACACTACAGCATTCTCATTCCACTGCTTTACTATTTGTTGTATATAAGATGTTAGAAAACTATGACACGGTCTATGGCCTATTTTTGTTTGAACTCCAAGTAAAAATAGATTTTATATTTTAAAAGTTATTTTTTAAAAAGGAAAAATATGGAGAATGTGCATCAAATATGTAATATGGCCTATAAAACCTAAAATATTTACTATTTAGCTTTTCAGAAAAAGATTCTGAATCCTGTCATAGATTATACCAATAGAATGCTGTTTTTGTGGTTGTTGTTTTCTTTTTCTTTCTTTCTTTTTTTTTTTTTTTTTTTTTTTGAGATGGAGTCTCGCTCTGTCAACTAGGCTGAAGTGAAATGTTACACTCTTGGCTCACTGCAACCTCTGCCTCCCTAGTTAAAGCAATTCTCCCTCCTCAGCCTCCCAAGAAGCTGGGATTACAGGCACCCGCCATCATGCCCGGCTAATTTTTGTATTTTTGTAGAGATGGGGTTTCACCGTGTTGGTCAGGCTAGTCTTGAACTCCTGACCCCAGGTGATCCACCTGCCTCGGCCTCCCAAAGTGCTGGGATTATAGGCATGAGCCACCACACCCGGCCTGGTTTTTTAACTTTATCTATTACAGCTTAACATGGACCTAAAATCAAGTAAGTCAACTGGGTAAAGAAACAGACTTTTTTTTTAGTCATTCTATGTATCCTATAGAATTCAAAACTTCTGATAAATTTTTAATAGTGATAAAACCATACCAATCTATACATATTTTCCTTGTATAAAAACTTCAAAATCTACATCACATGTATTTCAGTGTATAACATCTTCCAATTTGTGTCACACATATCCCCCACACTTGCACCAGTATTAATTTATAAAGGCATTTTATGTTTATGCCTTCTCCTCCAGGGTTTAACTATCTGGTTATGCTGAATTCGAGTATGGTAAGAAGCCTAGGGTCAAAGTAAAGTAATAGGAGCTAGACACAATCAAGTTTGGCATTTTCTTCCAAAAACAAAAACAAAGAGCAAAAGTAACCTACCTTAGATGAAATCATTACTGGCTCATTGGATTTTGTTGTATGGGACATTCAGTAGAATAAAGAGGTTTATGCTTCTTGAAAAAAACTAACCCTCCTCAATACCCTATTCCAATTTTGAAGATTATAGTCACCTATTTCTTGTCCTAATTTTATATATGAGAGCTAGGAACATTGTGAATTTGTATGTCATAATTCATATAGCTGAAGGATTTATCTTTTTACAATACCTCTGCTACACGAACATTTTGGTTTCAATACACGGAATATTATATTTTAGTAGTCATAGTTGCTCTCTGATTCTTTGACAATGCCTCGAGTTGTATTTCTAGTTGCCTTATTTATTTTTAAATTCTCAGACAGAGTTAGAAAAAAAAAATTTCTGCCTGAAAAAACATATTCTTTCTGCCTTTTATTATGGGAAATAGTGGCATTCATTGAACTGTAAAAGTTTTGCTCTAAATATAAATTTTATTCCAGGTGACCAGCAGTGATGATTCACTAACTGCATTAATAGAGTTGTCAATATCTGCAAAAATGATCAGTGCTCGTTTCTGTAATACTGCACAGATTATTACCACATTAAAAGGATACGTAAGCTTGAAAGCCAATTCTTATGTTTCTGTTTATTTTAATTGTCTGAAAATCCTTCTCGTAAAAACTACTACATTTGTCAGCATTATTTGGTGAGATTGTAGAAAGTCACTCTAGTAAGAGTGGATATTACATGACCCATAAAATCATTGAATGTCCAGGGGGAAAGACTCTGGGCTGAGCTTTCAGAATTAACATCTGGAACCACATACAGAACTGTCATGATAAAGTAGACCTTGACCTTGAAGCCATGCTATTTCTACCATAACTTAAATCAACAAAATGAATGTCCCATAGAGAATCCATTTCTTGGCTGGGCGTGGTGACTCATGCCTGTAATCACTGCACTTTGGGAGGCTGAGGCGGGTGGATCACTTGAGGTCACGAGTTTGAGCCCACTCTGGCCAACATGGTGAAACCCCATCTCTACTAAAAATACAAAATTTAGCTGGGCGTGATGGTGCTCACCTGTAATCTCAGCTACTCAGGAGGCCGAGGCAGGAGAATCGCATGAACCTGAGAGGCAGAGGTTGCAGTGAGCTTAGATAGCACCACTGCACTCAAGCCTGGGTGACAGACTGAGATTCCGCCTCAAAAAAAAAAAAAAAAAAAAAAGAAAAGGCAATTTATTTATGTAGCTTACTTCTGAATCGGTCTCAAGTATAACTGCAATATGTATAACTGCAATTGAGCCTGGGATAAATTTTTTCATATTCAACTTTAAAAAGTAGGTTTCACAATGTAATGAATTTTCAAAATGTAGAAAACTAGTTCAAAGTTTTGTAGCAAACCAAATGCCATATGACCACTTTTTGGCCACTTGCTCTCTTCATTCTCTTTCTCATTTTCTTACTCTCTTACTATCTTGTTCTCACTCTTTATGATCTGTCTTATTTTCCTAATAATATCATATCTCTTTTATACATTTTGATGCTATGACATTTGCCTAGTGTTTATATTATCTATATGAAATGAATTCCCTATTTAATATTTTATTTGATTATGCTTCAGTATCAACATTGCAATCACTGTTTTCTTTCATTTATGCTCGCCTAATGTAATTTTAACCTTCATTTTACATTTATGCTTGATGGGTCAATTTTTAAAATATATCTCATCAACATGAAGTCACTTAATGTTTATTTTTTAATCCAATCTGTGATCCATTTTAACAAGTTATTTTCCCAAAGAAACTTTCATTTATATACTAGCTCATCAATCTAAATTCCTTCAAAATTTAATCTAATAGTTGCTACATCCATCATAGATTTTAATTCAGAGATCTTATTTTTTATCCCTGGTTGAATCTTACATCTTTACAAAATCAGGTTGTCCTTCATGGCATGTTGCTTTGTTTTCTTAGGAAGAGCAAGCATGTTTTTGAAAGTTCGTGAAAACACAAAGTCATTTTTCCACAAATGTGTTTCCCTTCTCGCAGTAAGTCTTTCATAGAAAAGCCATGTCAAAATTCTAAAGAATTGGATACTCCTTTTGCACAACAGAAATCATTTCAAATGCTTCCATTTTCGACCTTATTATTCTTTCTAGTTAAGACAAAGGGATTTTAATACAAAGTCAGGTATATGGAAAAGGTGAGAAAATAGCCAGTGCGTAGAAAGGCAAGCCAGAAATAAGGAAGCACAGGAAGCACTGGCATCCTGGGCTATCAGGAGTGACAGAGAAGTCACCTGTCCTGTAGCACAGCTGAAAATGACAGGGAAGAGATCTGGCCCTGATGAAGTTGCCCCTCTCCAACAAGAGGGAAGATGAGAAATGCTCTCATTCTCACTCTCCTTTCCTGCAGCTCCTTGTCTTTTTTCAGTTTCTCTTGTTGCCCAAAACAAATGAAAGAGACATAGAAGTCTAGTAAATGCAGGCTGAAAAGTTTATCTTTCCTTTGAGAAGAAACAGAGTAAAGGAGAAGAAACGAGAGACAGCAAACAGAGTCACCAAATACACACTATCTACCTATTTTGCTAGTCAGCAACATTCTCACTCATCTACCAATTTTGATTTACCATGCAAAGGTATATGGTCCCACCTAACCTGAGACAACTTCTTGTCTTTAAAAATCAAATCACTTACACCTCTTTTACAAGGAGGATAGAATAATCATAAATTTTACTTATGGTAAATAGCAAAATACTTTTTGAGTTATAAACATTTTACAAAATCAACTGTAAAACTAGACAAAATATTGAAAGTATTTGCTTGAAGACATTGGAGAATTGCTAGGGCAGTACAGACTACAGGGTCCTAGACCCCAGATAAAAGAGAAGTACAAAGAAC
This sequence comes from Chlorocebus sabaeus, assembly GCF_047675955.1. Classification (NCBI taxonomy): domain Eukaryota; kingdom Metazoa; phylum Chordata; class Mammalia; order Primates; family Cercopithecidae; genus Chlorocebus; species Chlorocebus sabaeus. Next base: position 15,275,395 of record NC_132921.1, on the reverse strand, counting down.
TGAACATGATAATTGTCACTGAATTTTGTAATTCTCAAAACAGTGAAGAGGCTGAGTAAGTGAGAAGAGCTTCCAGCAGTCCTCTGAGGCTAGAGGGTCCAAAGCTCCACCAACCATTAAATACCATAGGAAATTTCTCAATTTATCAATTGGTTCTTCCAAAGAGTTTTACCTTTGGAATAGCAGGAAAAACAAAAGAAAATAATTCAGTCCTCATAAAGACTGAAGCACTGCACCAAAATAGTGCAATCTCTGTTTGGATTAGGTAAACTGATGCCAATTTAATTGCCTTCCAAAATCAACATTTTGAAAAGTCTCCGGAGAAAAAATAATAAAATCCATAGCTTCAAAGTATTTCTAAAATATTTAATCTACAATGTCCAGAATCCAATCAAAATTACCAATATGCCAGGAAAGAAGATTAAATGAGGAAAGAGAAGAGAAAGAGAGGAAGAGGAAGAAGCATACATATAGGAGAGACAGATCAAAGAATTAGCAGACTATGTTCATCAGGATTCTCCAGAGAAATAATACCAAAAGGATACAGATGATTGATAGATAGATAGATAGATAGATAATAGATAGATGGATAGATAGATACATAGACATATAGATACACAGATGGATACACAGATACATCAAAGATAGATGGACAGAAATTTACTACAAGCTACTTGCTCACTCAGCTATAAAGACTGAAGAGTCCCACAGTCTGCCATCTGCAAGCTAGAGGCCCAAGAAACCTACTCCTGTAGCTCCAGTTGAAATGGAAAGGCTGAGAACTGAGGAAGCCAGTTGTAAGAGAGTCCCAGTCCCAGTCAAAAGGTCAAGAACCAGAGAACCCAGTGTCTGAGGGCAGGAGATTGATGTCCATACTCAAGCAAAGAAAGTTAATTCTCTCTTCCTATATCTTTTTGTTCTATATGGGCCACAGATTGGAGGATGCCCACCAACATTGCTGAGGGTCATCATTCCTACCTGTTGTATTGGCTCAAATGTTAATCTATTCTGGAAACATTCTCATGGTTACACCCAGAAGTAATGTTTTGCAACCAATCTGAGAACACCTTAGCTCAGTAAGCTAACCATCACAGAGAAAGAGCTTTTAAATTAAATATATAGATATATTTAAAAGTTAAGACTAAAAACTGAAGAAATGTATAATGAAAACTATAAGATAATGAAATGAGAATTTCAGAATTGAAGAAAGATATAATGATATTTAAGTGAAAGTAGGTAAGTTCAAAAATATTTTAGATACCACAGAAGATGATTGAACTTGAAGGTCAGAAAAAGTAGCACATTTGATGCATAGATGAAAATGTGGACAAATAGCCTGAAAGATCTGTGGGGCTGAGTTAACAGTTTGAATACACGTGCAATTGGAGTCCCAGGTTGAAACATAGAGGTGCAGTAAGAGATAAAAAGCCAAATAACAGGTAAATATCAGGCAAAATCTAAATCAATACTGTTGTTTGAAATAATTTCTTCTAAAACTTAAAATATGTATTTAGTATTATAGAATTAATACACATGACTACAATCACAAAACAAGTAGAAGGTATAGGTGGATTAAAATATTTTAAGATTTTATATTATCTAAAGAGTAATAAAAGTATGACTTATTAGATTTTTAGTAAGTAAAAAGTTTATGTTGCAAACCCTAATGTAACACTGAAAAAATAAAATAAAACAGTGTTTACTGACAAGCTATTAGAGGATAAGAAATAGAATAATCTAAAAATATATTTCAAAGAAGGTTAAAAATGGATACAAGAAAGAATGAGGCAGAAGTGAACAAAAAGAAAACAGAGTAAGATAATATATTTAAACCCAAATAGATCAGTAATTATATTAAACATAATTAGACTAAATCCTATTGTTAAAAAGCAAAGGTTGTCAGATTGAGAAATAAAAAGGCTATCTAAAAGTAGATATAAATCCTTAAATATAAAGATACAGAAAAGTTGTCAGTAAAATATTGTAGAAAGATATACTATGCACACAATAATTTTTTTTAAAGTTTTTTACTTAATTATAATAAGTAATTGATTATGCAAAACTATGCAAAATTAACTACTTAATTTTGGAGTAAGTAGATTTCAAAGAAATAATTATTACTAGAAATAAAAAAGATATATTACAATGATAAAAAATAAGATTTGAAAGATTTGCAACAAGATTTACAGACTCACCCTAAAAGACCTGTAGAGAAAAATAGCACTTAATAAATGCAAAATACACATTTTCCTCAAATACACATTTAATATTTACAAGTTTAGATAATATGCTGGATCATAAAAACATATCAAGAAAATGTAAAGGATTAAAATTATCCAGAAAATATTCCCTGACCCCCACTGGCATTAGGTTATAAATCAATAAGAAAAATATGACTGGAAAACCCCCATATATTTTTAAGTTAAGCAATATACTTCCAAATAATCCATGAATCAAGACACAAGGATAAATGGAAATCAGAAAATAAATTTTGAACTGATTGAAAAGAAAAACATAACTGTGTAACTTCCACTGTGTGTTTTGTGAAGTCTGATACAAGATCCACATTAACTCATGTACATTTTGAGCTTCATCAAATCTGGTGTGTCCAAGGCTTAACTTACAATATGGATTTTGATAACATCCTAGACTTGATGCAGATCCTTTTCTTCTCTTTAGATTCCACTCAAAACTACGAGAAGCCTCAAAGTTTATTTGGTAAAATAATATGGTGATGACGCACAAGTTTTATGGTATAGGTGGCCTCTACAATCTAAGAAGCCCATAACTGTTATATGTTTTGTCAGCATTGGTTCAAAATAAGACAACTTTTCTCATTTTAGTGGTGATATATTGTTATGCCCCCAGACCATCTTCTCTCCAAAATATGTATTGAAATCAGAGGTTCTTGAATTTTGCCGTATTATTCTTCCTTTGTCAAATATACATCTAACCAGCACATCTGGGGTGCTTTCCCTGACCTGCTCACCAGGGAAAATCCGAATACTGTTAGGTTGAACAAATTAAGATCTGTGGGATGCCTACAGGACCAAAGTCCTAGAGACCTAATTTTAATACTAAAGAGAAGAGTTGGCCTAGCCCTGAGAGAAGATAGTGAAATTGTATTTACTAACTCTCCTGAGTGAAGGCAAACTGCTTAGATCATCCTTGGTGACTGGCATGGGGAAAAATATGTTTCCAGACCAATAGGGGTATTTCAAGGCAAGACATGTGTTTAATTCCTCTAACAAACACACCATGTCTGTTGCAGAAGCTGCAGCTGGAGTCACTAATTATATTTTCAATGATCCATATCATTTTCAACATGCACATGATTTTTTATGACAACCAAACAGGTGAATTAAAAGTGTGTGTATTAGGAATGAAATCTATTTTCAAATCTTGATAGCAGATTTAGCAACCATGATTCTCTAAGAAGTGTGACATTTTTAAAATAAAATGATAAAGACATTGATTTCCATGGGGTTTCACTTGGTCTTTCCTATTTTTCTGGACTTTACATCATAGGTGAGACAGCTATTCTGGGCAGAGAGTCTACTGGTTGCTGACTAGAAATACTCCAACTGGTTTTATCATGAATGACTTTGCAGCAAATCTGCATTTATTACTTGAGTTCTTTAATTCTTTTCTTGGATGCTTGAGTAAAAGCAGAATTGCAGGTTGCTAGAAATCACATAAAATCAAAGTCAGCATAACATTTTAAAATTTTTGAGTATTATTTTTCTCCCATTGCCTGCTTGTCAGAAGACAAGGTTGCTTGAGAGGAAAGCTGAAGAAGGATTTCAATATATTCTAATTGCAGTGTCCTTCTTCAAGGGACTCAGGCTGCATTTTAGTCAAGGGACTTCAGATCTATGATGGAGTCACCAACGGTCTAATTTGCCTAGGACTGGAAAGTTTCACAAGAGATGGAATTATCAGTGCTAAAGCCAAGACTTAGGACATTTAGAAACCCAGTCTATGAATTGACTCTGGTGTTTGGGAACTGGGAGAAAAATTGTTACTCCTCTTATGGTGACACAAGTGGGGTTTCTGTTCACCAAACACCAAACAAATCTTTTCATATTACATTGATTAATATGTCAGTAGGCTGATTTATTAATACACCAGTAGACTGCACATCTATGACTTTGAGTTCATTTAACTACCACCAGAAAACCTTGGGTGCCAAGGCATTCTAACGACCACTCCAGTACAATTGCCTATTATGGTAATTGAAGTTAGATTGCCTCATGCTCTTAAACCCCAGTTTCCCACTCTTCAGAATCCCATTATTATCAAGGACCTCAATTTTACAATAACTCAATCCCATCTTTATACTGAGCACAGAGATAACAGCCGCCACGGAGCTTTTAAAATACTGGTATTCTCACCATACGTTTTTCAATTCTTTTGTAAAGGTACTGTCTTCCGGGCACTCCGGAGATACTCTGCTGAGGGAAAATGAGAGAACTGCACTTACCAGATCCACTGCAGGATTACTTTCCCTCTAGAATCCAAATGTCTTCCCCTACATCATACAGAGGAAGGGCTGGCATTTTTGACCTCATGAATACAGGCTTTGAATCTGGACTTTAACAGCCAAATTAGCAAACAGATCAAATTTCAACTTCTCTAGCACTTGAATTCAGAATGAAGTTTAGTTAAACATTACAGTAAATTTGACTTCATCCAAAGTTAAATTTTGTTCTTTTTGGATGACTCTGTGAATCTAGTACCATTATTGTTTTCCAGATATGTACAGATAAAAATAAACTCTATTTTGTGATTCCTTTGGTGTATATACCATATCCTCCTAGAATTAATTCTCTAATGGGGGCATATTGGGGAATAAGTATTGTTATCGCCTTGAAGGCAGTTGGAGATTTTGGGGTAGGTTTGAAAAGACTAGTAATGCACAAACTGAATCAGGTGATATAATTAAATAATATCTGTTCGAGAGAAGTCTACCTTTCTAACAGTGAAGTTGGAGTTTGTGCCAATATTATGAAAAATGGGTGTACTCTGGTGGTCACCTCTGCTCAAGTGCACACAAATGTCAAATCTCAGAGTTGTACTTCTTCACTCATACCCTAAACATAGGCATTAATGTAATGTTTAACTTTAATTGATAATGCTGTACAGTCAACTTGTACTTTATGCTTCTGAAGATTTAAATTTTTGTTCTAATCCTTAGCCACATCTGCCCTGAAGCTGTGGAACATAATAAACTCTTTTAAAGTTATATACTCTAAGCTTGCTTTTAACTGTAAATTTGTAGACATAAGTGAACCTCTTTTTTGTCAGCCCTTCTTTAACTTCAGAAGTGGGCAGCATGCCCCTTTTTTCTTGTAATTATCCTTATTTCCATAAGAGTTGAATATAACAACAGCTTGATTTTCCAAACCCTTGGCTTTGACCAGTCCTTCATTTCAAGTATCTATAGAAAATTATTTAGGTAAAATTGATGTCATTGCATGACACAGATTACAATTCTCCCATATTCCACCTGCAAGGTCTTCATGATTGTGTTTATATGCAAATACATGATAAGCTGACTCCTGGAAACACATCATGAGAGGTATTTTTCTTCAACCACTGCTAAGATAAAGTTCTACACATAAGAGTAAGTGTCACACCAGCATACAGACACCTCTCTGAATACTTGAAATCAAAGTAAATTAATACAGGAAACAGGTAACAGATGATAAAAGATGCTAAGGAGATGATTGGAGATTAGTGAGAAATACATAGATTAGTGACAGCAGGTTATCACCACTATACATAGCCTGCAAAAAAAAAATAATAATAACAACGCAAAGCAAAGAGGCAATGACATTGGAGCCAAAGAGCCTGGTCAAGGGGTCACCAGGAAGAAACTGAAAGCAGGAAGCCTGTTTGTGGGTGTTTGAGGCAAGAAAAGTACGGGTCCATTGTTGGACACCCCCCCCAAGACAATGGAGAAAGAAAAGTATGTTGGCTTCTTTCTTCCTTCCTTCATCTAATCTCTCTTTGATACTGTTGTTATCCAAATGCTTACCAAAGACAGTTGACAAAAAGTCAGAACAGCCTTTCTGTCATACAGAACCCTGTATGGGAAAGATGAGGAACAACTATGAGGACACAATGTTTAGGACGGGCTCAGTGGGACAGGTAGTAATGGAGAGAAGGCAGGAATGGGAAAAAATAAAGGAGTAATGTGCCCAGAGTGATAGTGGTCTTGGGGGATTGGTGCTGATGAAGGTAATGGGAGCAGTTTGATAGTAGCATAAAGCCATGGTGAATGTCATGTTTCTTAGATTTGTAATTCACCCCCTCCTCCACCCAATAAATAGCATCCCCTGAGAAAGTGCACCACCACAGAGTTCTCTCTTTAGACCACTCCTGGAAAAGACACATCTCTGGGCCGACCAAAGACCATAATCTACCTCTGTGCATCGTCTTGTCTTAGGGGCTACATTTAATTGCTTTTGATAAATCTCTAGTGTTAAAGCTTCATAGAGAAGGAAGAAGCAGAAGTGAAAATATCCAAATGATATCCAAGATCCTTCAAACCCCCAACCAACTCAGGATGTTATTTGTGTGGGTGTTTCAGGACCAAGATCCACGTTCAGGGAACTTTACTATTTGAGGAAGAAACTGGCATGTCTGCTGGAATTGTATACACCAGCCGCCAGTGATTCCTCTGAAAGAAAGAGAGATAATCCATATATGCTACTTGCAATATCAGTAGAGTTTGGGAGAGGAGAGCTTCAGGTAATTGCCTAAGCCACAATTTTGCAAGTGCTTAGAGCTTTGTTTTTGAAGTAAATATAGGTCCTCGTTTTTATGGTGAGTAATTTATTAATGTGTCCTAAATTGTTTCTATATAGTTCATGCCTCATACTCAAAATAACATATGAGATGTCATCTGTTACTTCTGAAAAGCATGATTTTAATGAAGGCAAAATAGCAAGACAAAGTTGTATATCTTATGATAGAAACTGAAAACACCCAACATGTACATGTAAAAAATAATGTCTGAGTAGAATTACACCAAAAAATAACTTGGGAAATTACTGGAGAGTTAGAATATGTGATCATTCTCTCTTCCAATAATTCTTTTAATTTTGTGCCTATTTATAATAAGCATATTATAGTGTTACAAGTAGGTTTTATTCTTTAAATAAGTGAAATTTAGCCACTTTCAATTATTACTGCATTTCCAGATAACATTTGCTCGCTGCTGCTCTTTAATAATTTTGTAATATTTTATACCTTTTTAATATACTAAATAAGACATCAAGATGTATTATTATAATAATATAGTGTGCTTCTGCTGTCTAACACCTAACATTATTTGTAAATGAACTCCAGGAAAATGTCATTTGAAAGGGAATAATTAAGTCTGGATGACTGCAAGTGCATCCTATATTTTTAAAGCTGTTGATTTGATCACACTAACTAAATTTGCCACAGCAACTTGTATAAAATAATAATAGATTATGAATACAGTGTTTATATCTTTGAATACAGTTGTGATATTCTCGCTGCCTTAATATGATGCTCTATAACATGCATATTTTAGTTTGTATGTTAAGAACCTGCTTCCAATATCCTTTATGGCATTAACATCAAAGAATTTTTATTATTTATCATGTTATAATATTACATTGTCACCCTTCTGTCCCAATGAGTGAAAAACATCACTAAAATGAATTCTGTCATTTGTTTTCCCAAGGTCTCACAGAAATTGAGTAGCAAATAGGAAGATAAGGTTGATAAATGTCCAATTGCCATCTACTGCTCTCCTCTCATATCCTCCCAGGTGACTAGATAGCCTAGAAGATTTTCATTAATTTCAAAGTCACTTGCATAAATCTAACTCACACTACGATGATGGAAGTCTTTACTTTCTACTGTCATGTATTGGGTTCCGTGGAATGAAGGAATGTTTTGGTTGAGCTCTGAAAGCATAGTTGTCTTTTTCACCAATGCCACAAGCTTCAAGAGAGAATGTAAAGACTGTGTGTCAAGAATAAATAATCCTTTTGTACCCACAGCTAATTTAGATTGGTCAGGGTTTAGTCACACTAACAATTAAATGTACAAAAAATTTAACTTCCATAACCTGTGCTTTTATCTATAAGGAAACATGGGGGACTGATTTCTGATAATGCTATTCCTGCACATTTTCTGAAAATAAAATGTACTTAGCAAATGAAAATCCTTGCTAGACAAGGACTGCATCATTGTTTCTTATATAGTGGTCTCAAATGTAAATATAATCATGTGATGCCTGAATTCCTACATTGTACTGACCTTTTGTCCTAATACCCACAGACAATGTATCATTTTGGGTCTCTGAATGGCTCAAGTGACTGGGCAGCAGATCAGAGACTTAGTCTTCTGAGGTTAAACTCGAGGTTTAGGTGTGCTCCTTTATAACCCTGAATAAATCAATTAATCTTTCTGCTCTAGTTTCTCATGTGGAGCAGAAGTTGAAGCAAAATTCCGGCTTTATCCAAAATATCTTCGTCCATAATTATACAGCTGCAAGAATACACAAACACACACACACACACACACACACACACGCATTTTTGAAAGACTCATTTAAGTAACATTTTCTTTAACTGATTATTCTCCCAAGTATGTAAAAGAAAGTGCTACAAATGAAATCCCTCAAGTACAACATATGCTCATGCACACTACAGCACTAGCAGGGGAGAAAAATAAGAGCCCTTGTTACATGAAAAGCAACTATTACTTTTGTCATTTCTTTCAAATTCCATATAAAATTGCATTGATCCAGGAAACTGTTGAGAAGCATTAAAACATCTTATACTGAGGAGAATCCAAGTTCCATTCTCTCAGGATCTGTCACTTCACATTTGATTTTGATGGAGTGTGTTTTGCTAAATGCATGCAGCAACCATTTCAGGTTTTATTGAATGGTCATACTAAGGTAGTCTGGATCTACAGATAACATAGATCTTGTCCATATTAGCTTCACAGTGTCACAGACAAGCCTACTTGATAGCAAGGTATAAAGGCATCTCCCTTTGAAGATTCATCTGTTTGCTTTTTTATATCCATATACATAATGCATTTGTTTTCCTTTGTCAGCTTTCAGAATGTGTCATTATTCCCCGCTCTCTGCTTTGGGCCTGCCATAACTGGGAGAGTGACAGCTTTTGGCAGTTTACATTAGCATCATTAGGAGCCTGATGATATGCTTTCTCACTAGGGCACTGTCAAGGTTTTATCCGAACTTCGTAGTTTCAACTTCTGTGATTTGTGTAGATCTGTCATCAGCAGAGAAGTAGCAGTTTGAAAGACACAAAGGAAGACCTTTGTACAGAAATAAGATAGTATCAAATTTGCTCTCAACTGTATCATTGTTCAGATTACAAAATAACACCTGGTGATTTTTCAAGATAACAATTTTTAATCAGTATCAATTTGATATATTTCTGAGATTTAGATATAACATGGATTTTATTTTTGTTTTATTCTGTATATAAGGAATACCATCATAGATTATTTTTTGAAGACACGTTTAAATAAATGCAATAAATGAATGTCATTTATAAACTAACAAGAAAACAGGATTGAATCAGAAAGCTTCTGTATTTTCTATAGTATATTTTAGTTACAACAGTATTATTAAGTTGTATGTCTGCCAAGGAATATTTAAAGGTAATTACAGTTCTGAAATTTAACAGTATCATAGTGGTTTTTTTCTGTGATAACATTTTAATTTGTGAAATCTGGGTACATGATAATAAATCTCTAATTAGCACATTCTAGTGAGTAAATGATTGCTCTAACTTGTTTTAAATACTTTTACTGTTAGTTTTTTTAATGTTTTCTAACCACTCCAAAATCCCATGTATATAAAAATTAGAAGAACAAGTTTAAAAATGTTATTTGAGAATGTTAGAGAATACTATATTTTTCTCCTGGCCAAGTGCTCTTATTTGCTCATTTTCACCTGCTCTACCTAGAATATAGAAATATTTTATAAAGTGTTGTGGAAATTAGATAGATAGATAAATATATTTATATTTATTATCTCTCTCTACATATATATGTACACACTCATCTATATATATAGACTAAACTTTGGTTATATACTAAACAATATAAAAACTGATTTGTAAACTAAAGACAACCAACTTTCAAGCATGACGGATTCTTTAGGTTTTTTTATTTTCCCTGTCTCTTAGGAGGTGATCTTTTCTGTAGACAGAATCAAGATCGTACTAGAAAACATAGTTTAAGCAACTAACCCTGAACTTATTTTTATGTTTAATGAGATACCCACTTAATTATGAAAAATGCATGGTAATATAATTTCACTAGAATTTATTAGTTGCTTTTTTTTTTCAAAAAAAGAAAGTTTATAAAAATCAAGTAATGGTAAAAAATATCTCAGGGCCTAGACTCAATTTTATTATTTGTGTTATGGGGTATTAATACATTTTTTATATCACAGATTATTCTTAGATTTAAATGAATTATTCCTTTTAAAAATATTCTGAAAAAATAAAGTATTAAATTGAAGCATCATTTACAATGCTTAAATGATTTTTAAAGTCATTAGGATTTGGCAAGCTTCTTTTCTGTATATGTATAAGTTGTCCATGAATATGTTTGTGTAAGTTTGTTATGGTTTTATATTCATCACATGGAATACCTTGTCATTTTCTATGTTTTAATTTTACTAGCTTTATTTTTCAATCAAGGAAAATAATTCAAGTAGGAATTTAGTAAACAATGTTTACTAAATGTTTGTACCGTTTAATTTCAGTCTATCTGATATCAATCTTATAGAAATTTTGTACTTATGAGAAACATTTTTTAAATGCACAGAATAATGGTTCTTTCTTTTAAGGTTCATTATTTTACAACACAGCCAATTTTACAAAAAGTGGATAAGGAAGTTCTATAGGGAAAGATATTCTAGAAAGAAATGAGATGGGTCTATGATGGTTAATATTGAGTGTCAACTTAATTGGATTGAAGGATACAAAGTAGTGATCTTGGGTGTGCCTCTGAGGGTGTTGCCAAAAGAGACTGACATTTGAGTAAGGGGCTGGGAAAGGCAGACCCATCCTTAATGTTGTGGGCACAATCTAATCAGCTGCCAGTGGGGCTAGAATATAAAGCAGGCGGAAAAACATGAAGAGGTGAGATGGGCCTAGCCTCCCAGCCTACATCTGTCTCTCATACTGGATACTTCCTGCCCTCAAACGTTGGACTCCAAGTTCTTCAGTTTTGGAACTCGGACTGGCTCTCCTTGTTCCTCAGCTTGCAGACAACCTATTGTGAGATCTTGTAATTGTGTAAGGTAAACTTAATAAACTCTCCCTTATATGTGTGTGTAATATACAGATATAAAGATACATAGAGGTAGGTAGGTAGGTAGGTAGATAGATAGATAGATAGATAGATAGATAGATAGATAGATAGATAGATAGATCTTGATCCCACTTGTTTTAAATTTCCATTGAAAGCTCTGCTCTTGTTTGCAGCTAATGTGCATGCAACCATTTTGACACCCATGAGTGCAAAGTTCACTCACCTTTAATCATCTAGTCAGGATTGTGTAATCTGAATAGATAGATATACGAGATACATATATATATCTCCTATTAGTTCTGTCCCTCTAAGAGAATCCTGAGTAACACAGGGCCCCAGGTTCTGCACCTAAAACTGCAACTTACTACCTGTGAGACCTAAAATGAGTTATGATACATAACAGATCCCACTTGTTTGCTTCAGTAAAAGGGACCATATTATCTGTATAATAGTTTTCTACTCAAAAAGAAATATAATTTTATAAATTAAAGTTAAAATAGTGTTAAGACTGAGAGAGTCAATTTCAGTATTTATTCAAAAGAAACTATAAACATCATATATATTCCTTATACTTTAGCAAGTTTTATAAGAAATTTTTAACAAAGAAGGAGCTTCACTATTTAAGACTAATTTCCAGTCTTCACAGATTCAAAATCTTCTTTTTTTAGTATCCTACTATATAGCCATGTACTTAAGAGCATAACAAATAAACAAAAAAAGTTTCACAACTGAATATATAATTTGAATACTTATCTATGCAACTTGTATATCAGTGTTTATTTAGAAATAATCACTTTTAACTTAATAGCAATTAATTGGTCACATATGTTGAATCTGATATCCTGATGGAGAATGTGATTGAAAAGACAAATGAAAACAGAATTTTAAATTCCCCTGGTACAGAAGACAAAAATACTTAAATAATTGTAATATAAATAGGTACAAAGCATGTAACTATCCCCACTGCTCCCAACCTTCATGTTGTTCCAAGCCACACTCATCCTCTGTTACCTAATAGAGCTGTCTAAAATCACTCTTGTTTGCACAGCCTATTCTAAAGAAAGAAGACAGAAGGTTTCAATGAAAAACATGAGTGAGCACATCACTACTTTGCTCCAAAGTCACCGGTTCCCTGACATTATCATAGAGTAAAACGTAAATCTCCACTATGGCATACAAGACCCTGGATCATCAGATCTAATTTCCCTTAACCCCATGCATTATTCTCCAACTTCCTCCGACAAGCTGCACTGGCCACATCTTGGTTGCCCAGACACAAGACATATACCAGACTCAAGGCTTTTAACTTACACTTTTCTCAGCCTAGGACACCCTTCTCCCACTTATCTGCTTGCTCCACACCTTCATTTCCTTCAAATCTTTGTATACATATTTTATTTTTATTTCACACTACGCTCCATCCCTTCTTCTTTATTCTTTGTCTCTTTCCCTACTCTATATATTTCATAACACAATGTTTTTTGACATTCTACAAAATTATATGCAAATTCTAATGGACTTCCAAGAGTTTGTGGGAAAAATGAGATTAAAAGATAAAAATAAAGGTATATAAAATTTATTTATCCACCTAAGCTCCATTATGTTCCAAACAATTTTGTAAGCAATGATACAAACCATTTAGTCCACCTTCTAATGTAACTATGTCAATGCAGACTTTTATACTTTTGTATATTATTCCCTGGAGAAAAATGGGTTCCTATTAAATCTTTTTCTTAAGACTAGGAAACAAATAGAAGTCGGAATGTGCCAAATCAGTACTTTAAGGTGATAACTAATGACATCCCATCTAAACTCTCACACAATTACCCTTGTTTGATGAAAGGAATGAGCAGGAGCATTGGCATGGTGGAGAAGGGCTCTGCAAGTTTTCTCAGGCATTTTTCCACTAAAGCTGTGACTAACTTTCTCAACATGCTCTCACTATTGTTCTTTCGTCCTCCAGAAAGCTAACAAGCAAAATGCCTTGAACACCTTATAAGGACTGTTGCTCTCACCTGATCCACTTTGCTTTGACTGCACCACTTGTGCCTCTTGGTAGCCATTGTTTTTGACCGTGTTTTGTCTTCAAGATCAAACTGGTAAAGCCCTGCTTCATCTCCAGTTACAATTCTTCAAAAAAATGCTTCAGAATTGTGACCCTGCTTGTTTTAAATTTCTATTGAAAGCTCTGCTCTCGTTTGCAGTTAATCTGGATGCAATCTTTTTAGCACCCACGAGTGCAAAGTTCACTCATCTTTAATCTTCTAGTCAGAATTCCATAATCTGAAACAGTTGAGATGTCTATGGCATTGAGTATTATTTCTGCTGTTATTGATCTTCTTCTACTAGAGCACCAACAAAATTATTTTTTTCCTCAAAAATTGTAGATGATCTGTGGCTATGGGCTTCATATTCGACATTTCCTCCTCCCTTCTTAAAGCGAATGATCAATTGATAATCTGCTGCTTTATTTGGGTTTCCTATAATCGTTTTAGAAATCATTGATGATTTTGTTACCCAACCAAAGGGGGTTCAGACTAGTTCCTACTGCTCACCACAAAGAAAGCCAATCACTGAGACAAGTACTGCCAGGGAATAATGTTTAACTGGGTGCTGCAGCCAAGGAAATGGGAGATGAGTCTCATATCCCTCACCCTGCCAACTATAATTAGAGATTTATACAGCAAGGAAGAAATGGTGCTACATGCAGGGAAGCAGGAATTAGGGAAGGGTAAGGAAGAGGAGTTGGTCACCAGGAAGTAGGTGGTTGCTTAGGCCATTATCACGGGTGAGACATCTCGTATCTCATTGTTCAGATGAGAGGATATGGTGAGTTTCAGCTCTTTGATAGTGTCTGGGAGAACTGATGGTAGGCTTCCTGAGAAAGGAACTTAGATAAGTATAACTTTCTTAAATGTTAAGACTGAGTGGGTCAGTTTCAATGTTTATACAAAAGAAACTATAAATATCAGTTGTATGGTACAACTGGGTCAGTTTCTGTCCCCCACTTTCTATTTATAAATTCTTTAATCTTGGGAAATTCGGTCATGTATCTTTCTTGCTGTTTCATGCTGAGGAGGGGCATTGTGGGTAACTACATGCCATGGGTGATGATGTGGCCACCCAGGAAACAAAAGTTAATCTAATACTATAGTTTTGTACTGAAACACAATCTTACTCTAGTCCATCACTTCCACCAAAGATAAATCACAGCACGGCCAACTTATCTGTAAAATAAGCTTCAGTCATACTATACTTGACCTGATTACCCACACAAAGTACAGCAAGAATCATTGTCCACATAGGCTGTCCTAAATTAGCTTGGCTGGAACCTCTCACAAGGTCATTTAAACCACAGCCCTGGGAAAATGACCAGTTCACCCAACTGTATCCCATAATAAATGAAGACAATTGTTTTTGAACGTATGCAAACAAGCACATTGCCATGAATTAAGAATATTCATAAATAATTTACAAATTCTGGAAAAAATAGGCACAGGGAGAGGAATATTTCTTAAATTCTTTTTACAAGAACATTCACTACTCAATTGTTAAAGGTCGTATATAGCTCAAAAGAAAATAAAAAAGTTATCCAGACTCTGGAAAAAAAAAATTAGAACAGTTATGTTTCAAACAAACAAACAAAAAAAGCCATGAAAATATTTCTGTACTCCATTAGCATAGTTCATGCAATCAAGCCCTACTCTACTTCATATTGGGTTAGCAATCTTTATGAACATGCCAGCCTTTCAATTACAGTCCTGGAAGTCTTCTGTGTAATCCTATGGGATAATCTTCAAAGTTTTCAGAAATCTGTATTTGAGACTATTTTTCATGAATTCCCTTGAAGAAGCAAGCCATGCACTATAGCTGATTATAGGATGCTTTCTGAGAAGAATTAAAGCAAAACAATTGTGGATGACAAAAATCTTAGGACAGCTATAGGTAAAGACATAGTTGACAAGAAAATGTGGCTGTTTATGTGATATAAAATAGTTTAACATCATAATCATTACTGATAACATATACTAAGACATCAAAATTTCAAGAATCTCAAATTAATGTTAAAGCTAATTTTAATAAAAGCTTAGTAACACTTTTAATTTGTTAAGATTGGTTTCTAGATACAGTATTAACAACTGATTAGGTAACTTTCAAAACTAAGATCTTCAAAATTGTTCAAAACTTGTATATATTTTGTTTTCCAGTACTCACAAGAAGGTCCATCAGTAATAAATGGCTTGGGATAAAAAAATCACTAGACAGTCTCAATTTTTTAAAAAATTACTATGTAATCCAAGTGAATGTCACTTAATTTTAATAATGGTGGATACAACTAAAGTAGTTTTAGAGAAATCCCAACCAATATAATTTTCTTAAGGACAAAGCCAATCTTTTCTGAACATTAAAATATTGTGTTCATATTAGTTTTTCTTCATTGACTAAAGGAAAAGATCTAAAACCACTTCAAATTATTCATTGAATTGAATTTCCTTTGAAATAAGCGTGATTTAAACATTTCTATTCTCACCTACTTTTCCAAATAACAAAATTAAAACATAGTATTTCTGTTTCTAACTTATTAAAATAAGTATTTTATTTATTTTTTTCTAAGAATCTTAAATCTCTTAAAGTTCTCTGGATTATCAGAGGTAAGCAAAACCAATCCAATTATAAATGGCTGGTGTGCCCTGTCAATTTTTGGGTGCTTCACAAACATAGCTTATGAACATTAGATAAATAAAGGAAATGATAAATTGCTGGTAATCCATAGAAAACAATATAACTATTTATAGAAACAAACAAAAGCTTTCCTTTAGTAACTTAAAAGCATCAATGGTTGTATATATGTGTGTGTGTATGTGTGTGTGTGTGTGTGTGTGTATGCCAAACCCAAAGGAAAACAAAGAGCAAATAAATGAAAATTAAGAGCAAAAGCAAAAGTAAATAAACAAAAAACCAAACTCCAATTTCCCCCTACCCAGTTTACTTTGGAGGCTACAGTGTTACCCAGAGCCTTAAATAAATTAAATAAATAAAAACACACATGATAAATATTTTGTTCCTGATATACAAATTAATGTTTTTAAATCTACCACTGCCAATGCTAGTATACATTTTGTGCAGTTAAACAATTAACTTCAGGTACATGAGCAGTAAGGAGGTTAGTGCTAGTACTAACTATGCAGAATAGCAAATATGGTGTGAAGCAATGCAAACATTTATGTGATATTTGCCTTCATGCTAAATCTGGCTTTATGCTGAACTACATTTAAAAATAATTGCCAAACTGTTAACATATTTTTTACAATATTTCTTAATTGAACTTCATCAAGGCTAAGAGTTTTAACTATGAGCAATGTTGATTAGCAATTTTTTTCAATTTTCCCTCAGGTTTTAAATAATAATTTACATCTAAGCTTTTTCCATTTTTTTTCTCTGTATGTGCATGAGGATAGGCACACAGAAAAACAAAAACTACATGTGATGTACACGGACCACCTATGACATACCTGGACTTGTTTTGGTCCTTAATTTTCTTTATTTTTTTAAATAACCAGTCATTTTACTTTAGGACAATGATTTACCATACAAATCTTTTCTCATACAAAACTATTGTCTTTTCTTTATAACTGTCCTTACCAGATTACATTCTCATGTCCATGGCTTTCTTCAAATCTCTCTCCCCTACTTACTGATTCCTTTCTGTCTTGTTTCATAAATAACATTTTAAGTCCATAATTTGAATTAATCTTTAAACAACTCCTTAATTAAATAAAAGTGTTTCTTAATAAGAAATTAAGAATATTTTTTGGCATATTTTATATACAGAAGTATATATTAACTAGAATTCTTATTCTTAGTAACCTTAATTAGCCAAATTTCTCCAATTTTCTATCAGGTTTTAAAGAATATTTTACTATCTAAATTTTTTCTGCTTTTTATTTTCTCTGTATGTACATGAAGATAAACAAACAGAAACAGATTTACATGTGATGTGCACAGACCACCTATGACATGCTTGGACTTTGTTTTGTCATAAATTATTTTCTTCTTCTTCCTCTCCTCCTTCTCCTCCTTCTCCTCCTCCTCCTCCTTCTTATTCTTATAACCAGTCATTTTACTTTATGAAAAAAATTTACTATACAAGTCCTTTCTCATACAAAATTGTTCTCTTTTCTTTAAAATCTGCCTTACCAAATTACATTTTCATATCCATCACTTTCTTCAAATTTTTCTTCTATACTTACTGATTCCTTTTGGTCTTGTTTCATAAATAATGTTTTCAGGTCCATAATTTGAATTAATCTTTAAATAACTTCGAGTTAGACAAAATTATTTATTCTCTTAGTAAGAATACATCTTTTTGGCATGCTTTATATACAGAATTATACATTAACTAGAACTCTTATTCTTAGTAATCTTAAATTTCATTGGAAACCTAGGAAGCAAGAAATTCAAAACTGTCAGATATTTGCATGTTATAGAAGAGAACATTTCACAAATTTTAAAAACCTATTTCCCCATATCATAAACCTTTCTTAATTGACAATGATCCAGATGTTAAATGAGCATCAAAAATAATTTTAAGATCTGAAGTTACATCAAAAGTTTATCTACATTTGTCTCATTTATATATACCCATTTTTTTGTTTCTAATAGTTCATCTAATTTACTTCTGAAAACTGAGATATTAGACACAGGTAGTCATCATTTAAAGTTACTTTCTTGTTAACCATTTTCAATAGCCTAGGAATATCAAGTAATCACTTAAGTAAGAACCTTAAAGTTAAATATATAGCTTTTTGCCCCAAAACTATTTTTGTTTCAATTTTTAACAGAAAAATATCAAATTATGAACAGCAAGGATTTTTTAAATCATATTTCAAAAGGATATTTTCACTTATTTTATTAAAGTAAGTTGAGATTAATTTTATTGCAGAGGACTGATTATTTACAAAATGCCATTAAACAGCTGTATGGTCACACACTTATTTTTAAAAAACGTGAGCAGCACTCTCTTTAATTTAGTAGAATAATTTCACTTATTGTAAAGTAAATGTTAAGAAACTTATTTTTTAAATACAAAATAATACCTCCTTTCCCTTCATTTATATAATCATAGCCATGGTCCTTGACCTAAGATATCAAATGTGTTTTTTTATAACACAGTTTTTCAGTGGTCCCATTCAGAAATAAAATCCATAGGAAAATAAATTCTCATACTTTCCTAGACCAGCAAAATCAAAAAATGCCAAGTGCTTGCTCCAAATGTAGAACCATGGTATATACACAACTGCAATTGAGTGGACACAGGTGTGTTTCAAGAGGGCTGCAAATACAGAGAGCAGCACTGCTACTTACCTCCTAGATTCCCCGAACACTGAACAGCTCCACAGTGAATTTCTGGAAATATCCAATGTGTAATAAAGTCTATAAAAGCATTTGGTATGTATTTGTTGAACAAAATTAGGATCTAGTTTATTCCATCTAAATAAAGCATTTTTTTCCTCATATGGTTGAGAGGTCATTAGGAGTTCCTGCAGGACACTGAAAAATATTGTATTATACACAGCTGTCCTGAATTCCATTCAACAATTATAATAAGAACTAAAACGCCCATGCAATTTCAGAAAAAAAACAAACAGGGCACTACTAAATCACAGGCTTAAATCTCATAAGACTTTGAATGTGCAAATATTACAAAAATTGATGGCTAGGCATTTTTGTTGGAGAAAATATCAGGGTAATCAAATGCAATCAAAATAATTTAAGATTAGTCACAATTGTTGAAAATAATTATAGTGTTTAGATTACTATCAGTTGACCTATCTTTTGTTTATTATTGTTTTTTCTAACAATTTCTCTATTTCTCTCTGTCTCTCCTTCTTTCTCTACACAATTACAAACACATGCACACACCACATTATATATCCATAAAATCTAGAGTGTGTCTGCTGAAAAACTAGAAACCTCCAAACAAATATCTTCATTTTGATTCCCAAGACAATGAATAATGTCCCTTAGTCTTAGAGATATCTCTATTCTTCAATTATTCTGTATTTTAGAACAACAAGGCAAACTCAAAGTTATTAGAAAATTTCACGCATGATCCCTCTGACTTTGATAACTATTCTGGAAATTTTAGTTTACTGGATTCACTTCTTTTTGGGAAACTGAATGTTGGAAATGTGTAATGGCTACTCCAAACATATCTGCCTTATGTCAGATCCATAATTGTACTATATATTATAGACTTAATTTATTTCTTCCTGATTTACATGCAGTGAATAATGAGACTAAAAGATCAAAATGGTCATTCGTATCAGTTTTCTTATACTACCAAATGTCTATCTGTACCATTTCCCAACAGTATATGTTCACTTCATGTATCTGTGTCACATTTTGATAATTCTAATAGTGTTTCAACCTTTTAATTAGTATTTTATCTATTATGTTAACTTGTGATAAGTGATTTTTCATCTTAGTATTTTCATTGTTTTGGGGCCCCATAAACTGTGACCATATAAAACAGTGAACCTAATTGATAAATGTGTGTTCTGATTACTTCAATATTTGACTGTACCCTTATCTTTCTCCCTCCCCTTGAGGCTTCCTATCCCCGGAGACACAATAATATTGAAATTGGGACAATTAATGACCTTCAATGGCCTCTGAGAGTTCAAATTAAAGGAAGAGCTCAAAGCTTTTCACATTAAATAAAAAGCTAGAAATGACATATCTAAAGCAGAGGTAGTCTGAAAGCCAGATCTGTTGTACCAGTTAGCCACATTGTTAATGCAAAGAAAAGGTCTCAAGGAAATTAAAAATGCTACTTCAGTGGAAGCACCAAAGGTAAGAACGAGATAAAGCCTTATTTCTGATACAGAGAAAGTTTGAATGGTCTGGATAGAAGATGAAACCAGCCACAACATTCCCTTAAGCAAAAGCCTAATCCAGCGCATAGCCCTAACTCTCAATTCTATGAAGACTCAGAGAGACTAGGACGCAGCAGAAGAAAAGTTTAAAGCTAGTGGAAGTTTGTTCATGAGTTGGAGGAAAGAAGCCAACTTCATAATATAAAAGTGCAAAGTGAAGCAGCAAGTTGTCCAGAAGATCTAGTTAAGATAATTGATGAAGATGGGTACACTAAACAACAGATTTTCAATTCAGACAAAAGAGTCTTCTGTTGGAAGAGGATGCCATCTAGAACTTTCATATTTAGAAAGAAGTCAAATTACAACAAAGGATTTAGAATATATTAATATCATAAACTTAGTTGATAAAGCATCAGGAGTCTTTGAGAGGATTGTCTCCAACTTTGAAAGTTCCACTGTGGGCAAAATGCTATCAAACACCATTGCATGCTTCACAGAAATCTTTCGTGAAAGAGACAGTCAATCAATGCAGCAAATTTCATTGTCTTGTTTTAAAAAATTGCCAGAGCCACTCCAAACTTTAGCAACCACCACTCTGATTAGTCAGCAGCTATCATCATCAGAAAGGCCCTCCACTAGCTAAAAAATTGCAACATGCTGAAGACTCACATGATTGTTAGCACTTATAGTAATAAAGTATTTTTGATTAACCCTTATTCCAGGTAGGAAAAAAAAAAAAAACAACATAGCTCACTGCCAGTGCTCCTTTAATTTTACATAAATACGTTCTTTGAGGCTGAAGCAAATCTGACTGATTTTTTCCATGTGAAAATAAAATATAAAAACTGTACTTGGAGCTAATTCTACACAGAACTAACATCAG
Organism: Chlorocebus sabaeus; assembly: GCF_047675955.1. Classification (NCBI taxonomy): domain Eukaryota; kingdom Metazoa; phylum Chordata; class Mammalia; order Primates; family Cercopithecidae; genus Chlorocebus; species Chlorocebus sabaeus. The sequence continues at coordinate 15,254,287 of NC_132921.1, read as the reverse complement.
AATTATCTGAATCAGAATCATCTATTTCAGAAAAATTGGATTCATCAAATGAATCTTCGGCCAACAATTGTTCAAGAACGTTCACACGTAGAAAAGCTTAGTTTTCTAGGATTTGGCATTTTTAATGATAAAGAATTACTACATTTTGTAAATGGAAATACCACTACTAAAAACAGAATGTTTTTGTTTCTGAAGTTGATAAACTAGAGCTTTGCAAAAATAATAATAAAAGCAAGATGTTTCATGGCAGACTTACTTTGGGGTAAATGCTACAGCCGCAAGCACCATGGGTGAGTATTCTTGTCTGGGCAAACAGGAAATAAGGTATATACATGGTATATAACTTACATATATAGGTAATGTAATGTAAGGTATATACATTGTGTATACCTTATATATGCTATTGCATATATAATAAGCAACAGTACAGTGTAAATATAACATTTATATACATGAAGAAACAACAAAAAAATCATGTTACTTGCTTTATTGCAATATCTCTTTTTTGAGGAGGCCTGCAACAGAACTTGCCATATCTCTGGTGTATGTCTCTAATATCCTACTTGAAAATATACTGGCAGAAATACATTTTGTTACATACTTTAAAAAATAAAATATTCAAAGTAGGATACATAAAAACCAGAAATTTTCCCATTTAATTAGTTGGATATTCACATGAGGGAAGCATACGGAAATAAACTAATAGTCACTAAAGAAACAGTAATACTCACATTATAGAGACTGATAGTAGCCAGTGAGTGTGTGTGTGTGTGTGTGTGCGCGTGTGTATGTATGTGTGTTAAATAATAACATTCATGGTTTCTTTTGAACATTTTGGCAAAGATGATGTTTGCTGATTAGCCTATAAATATTTTTTTCAATTTTTTTATTTTAAAGGATAAAAACATCATCTTGTTAAAATATTGCTGATTTAAAATTATATTATCGGATGCTTAGTATAATGACACATGAGAAATCAAAGAGAGTCAGATCCCCTCACTTCATGAGCATGGATGATGTACTAACTTGAGAAATGAAGGGATGGCCTGCCCCTCCACACCTGTGGGCGTTTCTCGTTAGGTGGAACCAGATACTTGAGAAAAGAAATGAGACACAGAGACAAAGTACAGAGAAAGAAAAAGTGGGCCCAGGGGACCCGCACTCAGCATACAGAGGACCCACCCCGGCACTGGTCTCTGAGTTCCCTCAGTATTTATTGATCATTATCTTTACCCTCTTAGAAAAAAGGGAAGTGGTAGGATAATAGGATCATCGTAGGGAGAAGGTCAGCAGTAAGACATATGAATAAAGATCTCTGTGACATGAATAAGTTTAAGGAAAAGTGCTGTGCCTTGATATGCATATGCAAACATCTCCATAAACCCTTTTAGTGCATAAAGAGCAGCATTGCCACTAGAACGTCCCACCTTCAGCCCTAAGGCGGTTTTCTCTTTTCTCAGTAAACAGAACATACAATCGGGTTTTACACCAAGATGTTCCATTGCCCAGGGACAGGCAGGAGATAGATGCTTTTCTCTATCTCAACTGCCAAGAGGCCTTCTTTCCTCTTATACTAGTCCTCCTCAGCACAGACCCTTCACGGTTGTCAGGCTGGGGGACGATTAGGTCTTTCCCTTCCCACGAGGCCATATTTCAGACTATCACATGGGGAGAAACCTTGGACAATACCTAGCTTTCCTAGGCAGAGGTCCCTGTGACCTTTGGCAGTGTACGTGTCCCTAGGTACTTGAGATTAAGAGAATGGTGATGACTTTTCATAAGCATACAGCCTTCAGGCACTTGTTTAACAAAGCACACCTTGCACAGCCCAAAATCCATTAAACCTTGAGTCACCACAGCACATGTCTCTTGCAAGGACAAGGTTGGGGGTAGGGTCACAGATTAACAGCATCTCAAATACAGAACAAAATGGAGTCTCTTATGTCTACTTCTTTCTATATAGACACAGTAACAGTCTGATCTCTTTCTTTTCCCCACAGAGAAAGAGACACTTGGCTGGATGGGAATTCTGGTTCCTGTGCTATCATACTATTTCCTCCATTTATTTGCTTGGATAACTCCTTCTCATTTTTATTGTTTCAGTTTACATGTTACTTTTCCCAAAAGGCATTTCTTATTCCTTAACCTTAATCTGGATTATCATTTTGTTATGGGCTTCATGAATTTTAACTACTCTTATCATCTCTTCACACTTTTATGAGAGTTTATCTCAGTGTCTGGCTCTTTTATAGGCTGTACACTCTGAAGATAGGAAAAATCCAGCACATATTGTTTTATTATTCTATCCTAATCTCTATCAGATGGCCTGATTTAGAGTAATCATTTGCTGAAAAAATAAAAATAAAGCATAGACATAAGAAAGAAAAATACATTCATACATACATAAGTAAACAAATAAATAATAAAAGGCAAGGCATGGCAACTCATACCTATAATCTCAGCATTTTAGGAGGCCGAGGTGGGAGGAATCACTAGAGGTTAGGAATTTGAGACCAGTCTGCTCAATATACTGAAACTCTGTCTCTACAATAAAAGCTTAGAAATCACCCGGTCATGGACGACGTGCACCTGTATTCCTAGCTACTTGGGAGGGTGAAGCCGGTGGACTGCTTGAGCCCAGGAGTCAACGCTTCAGTGATCCATGATTGCACCACTGCAGTCCAACTTGGATGACCAGAGCAAAGCCCTGTCTCAAAAAAAAAAAAAAAAAAAAAAAGGCAAATAATTTTGCCATCTGCAATAGTGCATCATGGTATATAACAAGTCAAATGAATAAATGAACAAATGAATATATTTAAAAATGAAACAAATAATTTTTTTTTATTTTTACTGCACCATATCTTGTAAATACATCTTACGTAGCTGTTATTGCATTTTATTGCCATCAAAAACATCTCAGCTGCATTCCAGTTTGATTTGACCACATTTTGTATGAACAGAGGTTTGTTAACATGAGGTGGGATGGCCCAACATTGCTGCCTTTGAAGATAATGGCAGTGGCAGCTAGTTGACAACCATAAGGAGTTGGAAAAGACAAGCAAATAAGCTATCCTCTAGTGTCTCCTGTAGGAATGTATCCCTGTATACCCATTGCAGATTTCTAACCTCCAGAACTGTAAGACAATAGATTCGTGTTAAGGCACTATGTTTCTGGTTATTTCTTAGAGCAGCAATAGGAAACTCATGCAGATTTGACACATTCGGTGTCAGGAGATCACTGATCTCTTGTCTTTGGCCATCTCTTCTTCCATCTCTGTTTCCAATATTCCTACATCTACCTGTCCTGTGTGCAACCTGAGCCTCCGGGTGGGATTGCTTCACTTCCTTCACACTTCTCATGATGATTGCTGCCTTTTATTCTCTGCCTTCTGACTCCACTCTGGGTGTCTTTTGGCTTTTTCTTTTCATCTCATTTCTTGACAGTGATACTTTACTGTGCTATGCTAATTAATACCACACTTCTTGTTTAAAATCTCAATGCCAGTGCACTGCATTAGTAATGGCTAAGATGTTATACATATATAAATATATGTATGTGTATAGAGATAGTGCGTGTGTATATATATGTGTGTGTATGTGTATATATATATCGACATTCTACATAGACTTTCCTAATATCAGTGAGCAGGGCTAAAGTTCCCATGAAACCTCATGCTCACTTTGGATGAGGAACCAACTAAAGCGGATTCCACAGTTGATGTTCTCATTCATATATTATACCTAAGACATTACTCCTTGACCTCATTGGAAACTAAAAATATAACCACTTTTCTGTCTTGTGTTCCCAGCACCTAGTGCCAGGCCAGATGACTATCACATAGTAGGTGTTAAATTAGTAAAGTTCTTTTTGATTGAAAGAGAGTTACAAAACACACTGAAATACAACTAATGTATGGACAAAATACTTCATGGTACCACAAACTTATTTTTTAGCCATTGAGATGACTGCTTAGATAAATAGTAAAAGTGAAAATGAATTTCCCAATCAAAAGTAGAAATCATAACATTGCTATTTAATAATTGTCCCATCAGCTGAATAAACTGTTCTTGAAGACTCAATATGATTTGAGGACTACAGATTCTCTATTTCTAGTAAGTAGATAGTTATAGCAAAAGGATTGTCTTTGAATATGTATCACACTTTTGTTTTTAACTTCAGAAATTCCTGAGTGGCTATTCCATGACATTTTGGTGGAGTACAATATGTGCCAAAACAGTGACTTGATTAGGTTAAATTAAGAAAAGTGGAAAGTCTTTTAACATATTTGTAGCAAGAGTAGAGATGTTATGGCAAACATATTTGATTCTGAGACCAGAAAATTATAGTTGCATAATGTTTTCTGACTTGTTATGACCTGGACCTTCAATCAAAATTTGGTATCTTGACATCAGAATGTAAGAATAGTGTCCTCATATTGTCTTCACATAGATTGAAAATGACTTCATATAGATTAAGTGCTCAAAAGCAAATGGAAAGAAACTTGATATGGAGGGAAAGCAAATTCACTTATAATATGAAAAGCTATTGCTTGTAGAAATATATCTGGAAAAATGAAAAGGTCAAAGCTGCTTCTGTTAAACGCTGTTAATAAATTATATAATTTATATATATATAAGTTATATCATAAATTATATAATTTATTATATAATAATACAAATTATTATATTAATATATTATATAATATTTATATATTATATATAATTTATATGTGTTATATTAATATATATAAATTATATATAATAACATACATAATATTAATATATAATACAATATATAAATTATAATTTATATATTGTATTATATATTATATATTACATTATATAATAACAATTATCCAAAAAGAATATGCTACTCAATATGATAAGGCTTAAATTACCAACAGACTGTTGACAATAATTTCTTCTTCTTTGTCAATTATATGGAGACAATAAAAATAATCAATCAAATATCTCAAGTAATAAATTTTCTTCTCATTTGGGAGTAACGTGGATTAATGGTAAAAATTAAAAGAGTATTGCATTCTCATCCTTTTAAGAAATTGCAAAAAGTTCCAATAATGAACGATACACAGAGAGTAATTTTGAATAAAGTTTTTCCCAACTTCCTTGTAAAATATATAAGAAAAGGTTAAAAAGAAAGAAATTACAGCTTGGAAAAAAATAACAATTAGGGCCGGTGCAGTGGCTCATGCCTGTAATCCCAGCACTTTGGGAGACCAAGGTGGGCAGATCACAAGGTCAGGAGATCGAGACCATCTTGGCTAACACAGTGAAACCCTGTCTCTATTTAAAATACAAAAAATTAGCCGGGCGTGGTGGTGGGAGCCTGTGGTCCCAGCTAGTCAGGAGGCTGAGGCAGAAGAATGGCGTGAACCCGGGAGGTGGCGGTTGCAGTGAGCCTGGATCGCACCACTGCACTCCAGTCTCGGTGACAGAGTGAGACTCTGTCTAAAAAAAAATAAATTAATTAAAAAAAAAGTTTTAAAACCAGAGTGCAGACAGTATAGTCACTAAAAATGTTTTTAAAGTAGTTAATGGAGGAAAACCTATATAGGTACAACTTTATAACATAAGCCAATTTATTTCACAAACATTTATGTGAAAAAGATAAGCTGACACTTTCCATTTCTCTCAAAGTCTGATTTATGACCCAGATACCTAGACAGATTTCTGTAACAAGAAAGCTGTGTTCTGTGTTGCTGTGCCTCTACAACCATGGTTTCCCCAACTTGGTAGCACAGGGTTAAAAATATCTCCATGCTCTTGACAACCAGCCTTTCTCAAATAAGACTCCTCATTCCAAGCACTGAACACACTAAATTATAGGAGTGACTATGTTCTCAATTATACCAACAAAAGTACACAGCTAGTAGCAGTATAGAATACATAGGAGAGTAACTGCTTATATCAATGGATGACTTAGATCTTTAGAATTCTTCTGTCACAGAACTAGTTAGGATGTTTTGGTTTAGGACCTAAGTATCAGTACCACACAGGGGCTGCTTGACGAAGGCGTCAGTAATGTACTCCTTTTTTCTATCTTTCATCTCATAACAAACTGTATTTCTAAATGTATGCAGAGAATGAAAACCTTAGGAAATGGATGCCAGAGAAGAGTAAGTAGATTGGCATCCCGGAAAAATAGAAACCATGTATAAGGTTTAATATGGAACTGAGATAGAAAGGACTCCAGTGTCAGAGCATCACGAGAATTCACATTTTTTCAAGGAATCAGTAAGATGCATTAAATCAGAACAACATGTTGGAAAAAGAGGAGACCACTTTGCCAAGACAACTGCAGCTTGTCAATGCCCCCTCAAATTTACTGAAAGCTATTTGTAGTCGCCAAATTACTAATTTAAATGTACTAGGTTTAGCTACATAAGTAGGGTAAAGGGTACACTGTTAAATAAATACTGCATGTGTATAGGTCTTACTATGCTTGAGACTAAGTGAAAACAAACCAAAAAATAACACGGTGCCTAAACAAAATGCTTCTGAACAAAACTAAGATGAAACTTTCCATTTTCATTCAACAGTGTTTACTAAATGATACTGGTGAGTTGCGGAATCTTGGTGATTTGTTTTTTCAGCATTTTTTATATACCTTTTTTTTCTTTTTGAGACAGAGTCTCACTCTGTCACCCCAGACTGGAGTGCAGTGATGCCATCTCAGCTCATTGCCACCTCCATCTCCACCTCCTGGGTTCAAGCGATTCTCATGTTTCAGCCTCCCGTGTAGCTGGGACCACAGGTGTGTGCCACTACGCCCAGCCAATTTTTGTATTTTTTTTTTTTTGTTGTTGTTTGTTTGTTTGAGACGGAGTCTCGCTCTGTTGCCCAGGCTGGAGTGCAGTGGCGCGATCTCGGCTCACTGCAAGCTCCGCTCCCGGGTTCCCGCCATTCTCCTGCCTCAACCTCCGGTGTAGCTGGGACTACAGGCGCCGCCACCACGCCCGGCTACTTTTTTGTATTTTTTAGTAGAGACGGGGTTTCACCGTGTTAACCAGGATGGTCTCGATCTCTTGACCTCGTGATCCGCCCGTCTCGGCCTCCCAAAGTGCTGGGATTACAGGCTTGAGCCACCGCGCCCGGCCCAATTTTTGTATTTTTAAGTAGAGATGGGGTTTCATCATGTTGGCTAGGCTTATTTCCAACTCTTGACCTCAAGTGATCTGCCCATCTTGGCCTCCCAAAGTGCTGGAATTACAGGCATGAGCCACCATGCCCACCCTTCATATACTTGTAAAACTAAAAAGTTACGTAATGTTTGAAAGATAAAATTAATGAGAATACTATGTGTTAAAAGACGGAAAATCCACCAAAGTAATACTCGGTGAAATTTATAATTTTAATTGCAAAAACAAAACAAATCCAGAAGGACTAATAGAGAAATACAAGCACTATTTTTTAAAATTGATATAAAAATAAACCAAACTCTGCTATGTGTAATTCAAAAAAAGAGATAAATGAATTTCATGCCATGAAAAATTAAAACAGTAATATATTGAAAAAGTTAAAAGTTGTAAGGTTTTTTATGTCAAAGTTTCTACTAATAAATTTCAAACCTGGAAAAATGAACAAATTTATGGGAATATATAAATGACCAAAGTTCACCTATCAAATAAAAATCAGAATACAACAATAGTTTTGTATATTATGCTATTTTCTGTTTCAATCTCTCCTACTTTAATGACAGAATGCTTTTAAAATCTTAAAGAAACAGGTAATTATTTTCCTTTTTAGCCTGATCTGAAGCACAGAAAATGATGTTTCAAATTTATGTATATATTATAGTATTAACCTAATATTCCAAATTGCAAAAGATACAGGAGGAACAATGTACAGACAAATTTCGATATCGAATATTGTCAAGGGTATTTGGAAAAATGGGTATTTTGATAAAAAGACTGTTGAGAATAAATTAGAATAAGATTTCTGGAGGGTAAATTATGGATATCAAAAGAAATATAGCTTAGAAATGGGAATGGATATACTGAAAGAGCTATCTATAAAAATATTCATCAAATATTATGTATAAGAACAAAACATCAGAAGCAATAAAATGTGCAATAGTTTGATATTTGTTAAATGAATTTTTTCACCATGCAAATAAGCAATTAGCACTTATGTTTTGGGGAAGTCAAAAGCTATATACGGATTTTCAACTGCATGGCAGGGTCAGTGTCTCCATCCCCATTGTTCAAGGGTCAACTGTAGTTTATAGTTTGCCCTACATCTAATAATTAATTATAAATAGCCTTCTTGGTGGCAGAGAGTGACCAAAAACAACTTTCAACTTATATTTTTAATTCTAAGTATAATATTTTGAAAACTCTATTTAACTGCACCAATAATTTATATGAGTGTGTTTAAAAATATTATAATATGTAAATATACTTTAAATTGAAGGGTACATTTTTCAAGATTTTATGATGTTAAAGGCTATTAATTCCCAATACATCTCTTTGCTAATGAAAACAGAAATGAGATCTGTCTTCTCCACAACAAATTTGATAAACATTTTCTCATGTAAATATTTCCTAGGCATACACTTTCTGTGGTATATCGCTTCAAGAATGTGGGGAGGGTGCAAATATTGGAAGTGTAGCAAGTCATAGTAGCATCATGTTTAAATAGCATAGCTTCTTTGGAGATTTGTACTCTTTATTCCAAATGATAAAGATTATCTTCATAATATGTTAACAAAAACTTTCCCAATTCTATAGGTGATAAAGAAGAGAAAAATAATGCCTTTAACAGAGACAGTGTTTGATTTTTTTATATTACATGGGAGGGAAACACAGCTTTTAACCAAACATAGATGGGTAGTGTAATGTATTGCTGAAGATGAACTGTAGCTTTCCATAACATAAACTTGATGATATATTTCATAACGAAGGGAACTGACACAGTAATGAATGAGTAGAATTTTGTGATTTTACATTTGTAGGAAGTTGAAGGGATCAATGAATTTGATTACTGCTTTTACATTAATATTATCACTTACCCCAGCTTCTTGCTTCATTAATCACACTGGTCTGGCATTCTGTAGAGAGAAAAGCAATTTGTTTAAGCCAACTAATGTATTTTACCTGGATACAAGGAGTCAAGTGAATTCTTGGTAGAAATTGTGTCCATCACAAAACATGGGATCTCATACAATTAATTTTTTTTTACTTAATGAAATTTTCTTTTACATAGATGAATTGCAGACTTATTGATAATAAAATAAGGTGTTGGCTGTTTCTGTTTTTTTTTTTTTTTTTTTTTACAAAATCCTACTTTTAACCCCAAATATATTCACCTCAAGAAAGATCTAGTATCCCTCTTGTCAAGCTTAACTGATGATATGACTGTTTACCTAGAAAGCCCTAAAGATTCTTCCAGAAAGCTCTTAGAACTGATAGAAGAATTCAGCAAAATTTCCAGATACAAAATTAATGCACACAAATAGGCAGCTCCTCTATACACCAACAACAACCAAGCGGAGAATCAAATCAAGAACTCAACCATTTTTACGTAACTTCAAAAAACAAACAAAAAAAATACATAGGAATACACCTAACCAAGGAGGTGAAAGAACTCTACAAGGAAAACTACAAAACACTGCTGAAAGAGATAATAGATGACACAAACAAATGGAAAGACATACTCTTCTTATGAATGGGTAGAACCAATATTGTGAAAATGACCATACTGCTAAAAGAAATCTACAAGTTCAATGCAATTCCCATCAAAATACCACCACCATTCTTTACAAAATTAGAAAAAAAAAATCTAAAATTCATATGAAACCAAAAAAAGAGTCCATGTAGATGAAGCAAGATTAAACAGAAAATAAAATCTGGAGGCATTACATTACCTGACTTCAAACTATATTACAATACTATAGTTACCAAAACAGCATGGTACTGGTATAAAAAAAATAGGCATATAGATGAATGGAACAAAATAGAGAGCCTAGAAATAAACCCAAATACTTACAGCCAACTGATCTTTGACAAAGCAAACCAAAACATAAAGTGAGGAAAGGACACGCTTTTCAACAAATGGTTCTGGAAGACTGAAACTTGATCCTCATCACTCACCTTATACAAAAATCAAATCAAGATGGATTAAGGAATTAAATCTAAGACCTAAAAGTATAAAAATTCTAGAAGATAATATTGGAAAAACCCTTCTAGGCATTGGCTCAGGCAAGAATTTTATGACCAAGAATCCAAAAACAAATGAAATAAAAACAAAGATAAATAGTTCAGACTTAATTAAACTAAAAAACTTTTGCAGCTGGGTGAGGTAGCTTACGCCTGTAATCCCATCACCTTGGGAGGCCTAGGCAGGTGGATCACCTGAGGTCGGGAGTGCGAGACCAGCCTGACCAACATGGAGAAACCCCCTCTCTACTGAAAATACAAAACTTAACTGGGTGTGGTGGCACATGCCTGCAATCCCAGCTACTAGGAGGCTGAGTCAGGGGAATCACTTGAACCCGGGAGGCAGAGGTTGTGGTGAGCCGAGCTCACACTATTGCACTCCTGCCTGGGCAACAAGAGCAAAACTCCATCTTAAAATTAATTAATTAATTAAGTGAATAAATAAAGTTTTTGCATGGCAAAAGGAATTGTTAGCAGAGTAAATAGCCCACAGAGTGGGAGAAATTTGTCACAATCGATACATTTGAGAAAGGACTAATATCCAGAATCTACAATGAACTAAAACAAATCAGCAAGAAAAAAAAAAAGAATTCCATCAAAATGTGGGCTAAGGGCATCAATAGACAATTCTCAAAAGAAGATATACAAATATGGCCAACAAACATATGAAACACTGCTCAACATCACTAGCGATCAGGGAAATGCAAATCAAAACCCTAATGCAATACCACCTTACACCCACAAGTATGGCCATAATCAGAAAACCAAAAAATAGTTGATGTTGGCATGAATACAATGAGTGGGGAACACTTTCATACTGTTTGTGAGAATGTAAACTAGTACAACTGCCGTGGAAAACAGTATGGAGTTTCCTTAAAGAAGTAAAAGAACCACCATTTGATCCAGCAATCTCACTACCAGGTATCTATGCAGAGAAAAATGAGTCATTATACAAAAAGATGCCTGCACATGCATGTTTATAGCAGCACAATTTGCAATTGCAAAAATGTGGAACCAATCCAAATGCCCATCAATCAACCAGTGGATAAACTATGGTGTATATATCCAATGGAGTACTACTCAACCATAAAAAGGAATGAGTTAATGGCATTCACAGTAACCTGGATGAGATTAGAGACTATTATTCCAAATGAAGTAACTCAGGAATGGGAAACCAAACATCGTATGCTCTCAATCATATGTGGGAGCTAATCTGTGAGGATGCAAAGGCATAAGAATGACATAATAGACTTTGGGGACTCCAGGGGAAATGGTGGGAAGGGGGTGAGGGATAAAAGAATACAAATAGGGTGTAGTGTATATTGTTCAAATGATGTGTACACCAAAATCTCACAAATCACCACTAAATAACTTACTCATTTAACCAAACACCACCTGTTCCCCAATAACCTATGGAAATTAAAAAAAACAATAAAAAAAATTCTGACCAGTAGATCTGCCTTTTGGGATTGATTCAAAATATATATGCTAAAAATTTTAAATGTTGTGTAAAGTGCCATGTACAGTTCATTTCTAACCCACATCTAAGACCATAGTTGAAATGTGCTCAGGGTTCTAATAAAAAAAAAAATTCTATATTTTTCTATATAGTATTTGCAAATTAGATGCACTCTCAAATATATATTTATGTGGGATGAACAGGGGGCTGAGGAGAGAGAGCAAATTTGTGTGAATGGGTTGGGGATAGAAAGAAACAAACAAGGATGAAATATGTTCAGAGGTCTCAGTGGTGCTTGGGTGTCTGAGTAAGTAGATCTCAAGAAAAAGGGGGCATGCATGGGAAGACAAGAGAGTCTAATGAGCAGGATTCTGCCTGGGCTCTGGAAGGCACCGCTGGTTTCCAAGTTGTGGCTAGTTATGAGACCAGTTTTGTTTAAGCCTCTGATACGGTTTGGCTCTGTGTCCCCACCAAAATCACCTAAATCTCATGTTGAATTGTGATTCTCATGTGTCTAGGGAGAAACTTGGTGGGAGGTGATGGATTATAGGGGCAGTTTTCGTCATGCTGTTCATGCAGTAGTGAGGGAGTTCTCACAAGGTCTGATGGTTTTAAAAGTGGCAGTTTCCCCTGTACTTTCTCTTTTCTCCTGCTGCCATGAGAAGATGTGCCTTGCTTCCCGTTCGCCTTCTGCCATGATTGTAAGTTTCCTGAGGCCCCCCAAGTCATGTGGAACTGTAAGTCAATTAAAACTCTTTCCTTTATAAATTATCCAGTCTCAGGTACTCTTTATAGCGGTGTGAAAATGGACTAACACAGCTTCAGTGTTGTCCCTCTTGGCAACAACAACATTCTGAAATGTTAAATGTTAAACATTTAAAACAACAGCAGTTACTACTACTACCATATTAAAAAACAGAAAGTGAAAAATACATCATAAGAAATGTAAGAAGAGCAACAAAAACAGCACCTTCTTGCTTTTCCATGTTATGAAGTATCAAATTCCAAAAAAGCAGGGGGCGAAATTACTTATTAAATCTAATAAATATCATTATAATAATTGCTGCTATATGATGAGTATAGTATTTTATATTAATGATTATACTGTTTTTTACATTAATAAAATTATCTAAGCTTGCACCATCTGGTGCTGCAGGTTTTAGTGTATCCCTCATTTTACAGATACAGACAATGCAACTGAGAGCATTAAAACAGCAAACAAAACTTCTTTATGGGCCAGCAAGCTTGGGCTTGTGGAGCTTGGGCTCAAAACCAGTTGAGTGTAGCTCAGACCACTTTACAGGATGCTGTAACGCCTCTTTGAATGGAAACAATTTATCATTATTCATTTAGCCAAATGTATGCAGTGTCGGTAAGGCACAAGGCATCCTCATGATTTGGGATTTATAGGCAGAATAATAGTACCATGACTCTAGCAGCTCCTTCTGTTTTCTGGTTTGTGTCCTAAGTGATTATCAAATTCACCCAACAGCCCAATGATGTAGATGCCTTACCATCCTGATTTTGCAAATTCAAAAAATTAAACAGATCAAAAACACTTTCAACATCACATAGCTATAGATATTGTAACCCTTGCTCTCAAGGAAATATTTAAATGGGCCATACGCAAAATACCTATCCAAATAATTATACTCAGCATTGAATACTAAATGCTAAACACATTTGTTACATGAATCATACAGTGTATACCATTATCATAATACTTCCCAGGTTGAATTTTAAATGCGAGTATTCTTCACTGGAAAAGAGGGAAGTCTTCTGTATGTATTCCTGGAGAGTACCAAGAAAACAGTAGAAGTGAATAACTAAATTTGGTGAATAATAATAATGGTAAAAGGAAAAACGATTTCCTTAGGGACCTATAGGAGGCTACAAAAGGGATCAGTATTTGGGAGAGGTGATTTAAATACGTTTAAGACTGTCAGAAATACTTTTTCAACTGATTACTTTCAAGCTCATTTTTAAATTTTTTTTCTCAAAATTGAATTAGTAAATTGCAATGTTCATCTGAAAACAATTTGTGTTTATTTGTTTCTTTATTGTTTGGGACATAGAAGCCGAGCTTTAGGCAGAAAACCTCAGTGGTCTTGTGAAACGTAAATACATTGGAAGGGATAAATAAAGATTACAATCTTTAACCAGCATAATTTCTCATGGCAGTCATTCTTGGTGATCTGTCTTAACTTGATAAAGTTTCACAATTTTTGATAGCCATAAAGGTTTATATTTAGATGGGTAACAATATAACTTATCAGCAAGTAACAATTCATTTGTGTTTTGTTTTGTTTTTTAGAATGAATGACAAGAAAATTTGATATAGGAAATCCAGTCTGATAGTGTAGGGTCAAGGTTTTAGTCTCACTTGAGAGTTCTTAATCTAATTAAGTAGTAAAAGAAGATGGGGAGGATAAAAGGGAGGTGGAGGAGAAAAAATATATAAGGATTTTAAGACCTTGATAAAAATTTGTTTATCTTCTAGTTTCTCTTACTAGTAAAGAGAAGGTGATTTACACAGTGAAACACCTGAATGATCAAAAACTTAAGTTCCAGTGATATACTTTAATGTCCCTTTATTTAAATTAATTCCATGCGTAAAGTGAAATTCCAATTTCCAATATCATGTTTTCATTGTTCCTATAGGGTCCTTACATTTTTCTAATTCTTCACCCTTGAAGGTAGTCTTATATTTCTGTAATTAAAGAATGGAAAAAATGATTTTCAGGAGATTCAGATTACAGATAGAGACAAATGCATGTGACCAATTGTTTTAGTACACCATTATTTCACATCCATTTAACAGCGTATAAAAGTCAATTACATGATTAGAGAATAGTGAATAAGCCCATCAGAAGAATGGATATGGATATGGAATTGTTAAAATTGTTATACTGAGCCCCTAGGGAAAAGTAACATCTGCAATTAAAAATGATTTAAAAGAAAATGGTAATAACCCAAGGTCACACATATATGGAAGGGCTTGGACCGTAATCCAGAGATTTCCTCTAATTGTCAAGTTAATATTAAAGATTAACTGATCTGTTATTCTCCAAGAGTACATATTATTTTCTTATATGTTTAGTCTTTTCTTCATGCCTATAAAAATAAGACATACTTTGGCCATTCTTGTCCTAAAATTAGAAATTATACATCCTCTTAGTTTTTTTGTTAAAAAACATTAGTTCATTATCTCTACACTCAGTATGTTTGTGGGAAAGAAAGAGAAACAGAATTAGAACACATTAATTTGTTGATGATAACTTAATATTTTATTTTCTTCACTATTTAGATTGGATATAAGGTTATGGGAGGCTTTGGAAAGCTAGGTGTATATAAAAGCCAATTCATCTTCAAATATAAATAATTACACACAATTCAATAAAATGGATATACTATGCTCTATATACCTAGTAGTTTGCAATGACATTTCTCTAAAATGTTTTCTGATTAGGTAATTTTTGTTTTGTTGACATTCTTGAGTTACTAGTTAATCTAGAATATATGTTTGTTTTAAATGTGAGTCTGTTTTGGCAGAAGAAGAAAAAAACGTCAGAAGGTCCCAATATGATGGGTATTTGCTATCTACATGGCAAACAAAAATACTGTAATGATGGAAACAAGAACTTACCTTCATTGAAAAGTTTGTGTTAATTACCACAGAATTCTCTGCTTTTGTGTCATTAAGTGGTTGGAGCATCATACATTTTGAAAACTCATCGATGAGAAATAGATGGAAACACAAGCACTGTATCACCTAGGTATTTTTGCACAACAATTACAAACTTCATTTGCTGCACAATTGACCTTTATTTTCCTCATAAGTCTAAGAATCAGTTGGGAAGATTGACTCATTGGTGGAAGGGCCTGGACTGGTACACATTGTCTCTTTTCCTCCAGCAGACTGGCTGGGCTTTGTTCCCATGGTGGAGGCAGTCATAAAGGTGGGGGAAAAAAGAGAGAGAGATTGAGAAAAGAATCAGGCAGTGTCTTCGGAAGCCTAATCTGAGATACCAAACAGGGACTTTTACAACACTGTAGTGGTCAGGCAAGTCAAGGCTAGCCCACATTCAAAAACTCAACTTCTCAGTGGGAGGCGCTGTAATCACATGACAGGGAACATGAATCAATGAAGGGGGGAAGAATTAGAGCCATTCTTTTGCAATCAATTTCACACAAGAAATATGTACTACTACATGACCAAGGTGGCGTTAAAGTTCCCCTCAAGTTTACTAAACTTTAGACAGGCTTTTTTCCCTGCTTGTAGGCCTCTGACCTCATTTTCCTTAAAGCATTTACTCTTTCTCTGCTGCTTTGAAATGTATGTAAATTTTCTCCCAGTCTTTTGACAGTTTTACAATCCAGGAATATCTTTCACAGGAACCTGGGAGTCACCCATTTGAAATGCAATCATGAAGGAAGGTAGCACCCCTCCCTCCTAGTTTCTGTGGGAGGGCAGGAGCCTTACCTTGAACTCCACTTAGCAAACACAGAAAGCCTCATCCCAGAGAAAAGTGTTTGCAATGTAAGGAATAATTCAGTATGTGTGACACATTTCACTGATCATATTTCCTTCCCTATGCCCTACAGTACTTTTACACTCCCCTTAGCACTTAAAATCCTTCCAGTCTTTTGTTTCAGCAGAGTTGAATTCACCCTCCCATTTCACTAGTTTTGATTAAAGTCTTTCTTACCTGTTTACCTTTGTCTAGTGTAATTTTTTTGACATGATCAGAAAAAAGTTTGAATTCTGCTTCTGAACACTTTGCCGTAATCAGGCTTACCTGCATGACCATGATACAACTAAATTGAGTTTTTGCAGAAGGGAAGCCCAGTCCTGTTCTGTGAGTTCTCTATACAACTATAAAAATAAAATTGGCAGAAATTGACATAATTTTGACAATAATGCTTTTGAATTAATATTGCAAGTTAATTTAAGGAGCAATGTGATATTTAGCAATTAAGTAAATTTTTAAGTGTGTTTAAGACTCAATAAGTGTGTGGTACTTACCCCTACTTTCTTGATAAATCTATAGAGACATAATTTCAATCTCAATCTAAATCATGTTGGAAGAGTAGGGCTGTAGAAACAACAGCCTGACATCTTCTTCTGCCTCCTATTAATGGAAGATTCTTGGTGAAAAGAAAGAAAATCCAAGGAAATATTTAAAACACTGATTGTAAGTGATGCTGCTGCTAAAACTGTAATGAATCATTAAACTCTACTGCATATGATCTTCCCTCATTTGATCATAACAGATGTCTCAGAATTTAATATTGCCATTTTTCAATTTGTCATCCTGTCTCTTGGAAAACTTTAAGAAGTTTTTAAAATCCTATGGCTGAAGTTAAAAATAATTTTTGTGCAAGAGATTTTTTTAAGCAAAATAATAAACATTATTAGTAACTCATCCAAATGAGTACAATGGAAAAAATCTATGTGGAACTGAATCCCAGAAGAGATCAATTTAAACCATATGAAGATCTAGAACTGGACAATTCAAATGAAGATGTATTGGATAAAAGAATTGAAGCAGAATAGTTTAAAATTAAAATTTTTGCCAATATAGAATTCATAGTGTGGCACTGGGTTTTTTAATTCTAAAGTAATTCTAAAATAATCAAGTTTATGGATAATGGATGCTGTATTAGGGTTCTCCAGAGACAGAACTAACAGGATAGATGCATATGTGAAGGGGAGTTTATTAAGGAAAATTGACTTACATAATCACAAGGTGAAGTCCCAAAATAGGCCCTGTGCTAGCTGAGGAGCAAGGAAACCAGTCCAAGTCCTAAAACCTCAAAAGTAGGGAAGCTGATAGTGCAACCTTCAGTCTGTGGCCAAAGGCCCAAGAGTCCCTGGCAAACCACTGGTGGAAGTCCAAGAATGCAAAAGCTGAAGAACTTGGGAGTCTGATGTTCCAGGGCAGGAAGCAACCAGTCTGGGAGAAAGATGGAGACCAGAAGACTTAGACAGTCTAGTCTTTCCACACTCCCCTGCCTGCTTTTATCTTAGCCACGCTGGCAGCTGTGTAGATGGTGCCCATTCAGATTGAGGGCGGGTCCCCCTTTCCTAGTCCACTGACTCAAATGTTAATCTCCTTTGGCAACAGCCTCACAGACACACCCAAGAACAATACTTTGCACCCTTCAATCCAATCAAGTTGACACTCAATATTAAGCATCACAGATGCTACTCTCAAAAAGTTCTATTTGCTGTTTAGTTACAGCAGAGTTTCTTATGTTCCTTAAGTCAAGTCATAGGTGCATTTGGTTCCAGACAGTTCGTTGTTGAAAGGTGGGTGTAGCAAATGCTGCTATATGCATCATGGGGTACTCAGCAATATCCCTGGCCTCCACCCACTAAATACCAGGAGACTCTTCTCAGTGGTGACAGCCAAAGATGTCTCCCAATGTTACCAAAAGTGCTCTGGAAGACAAACTTGCTCCAACTTACAACCACACATTTGTTGAGTATAGACATAAAATAAACAAGACACAAATAGACACTTTGAAAAATGCCTGTATGTTTTGAAAAAAGGAAGACATTTAACATTTATCAAACACCCACTATATGAAAGGCACTACACTGGTGAATTTTTTTATTCCATTCAATAATACCTCTATGCAATAGATCTAATCACCCTAGACATATAGAGAAGGAGGCATTCAGGAATTCAACCAAAATCACACAGCTACTAATTCCAGGAGCTGAGATTAAAGAGTCAGTTGTGACTACTCCATAGTTCTGTCATTTCTCAAGCTGTCTCTATTTGTTAATTGAATATGATCAATGAGGACTTCATATTTAGGGAAAATAAGAAATGTCTCCTGTAGAAAAAAGTATAATTTTATGTTATGAAAGAGAAAATTATAAATCATTAATTGGAATTAGTTTCTTCTTCACTTTTGTTTGTAAAATATCATTTCTTATTTTTATCTTAAGATATTATATTTTGCGTCTTAGTTGTGTATGTAAATAATTTACTGCATTAGAGGGCAAACCAGCTGAAGTTATAGTATTTCCATTTCCATCACTGGATCCCTCCTTTGTCTAACACTGAGCTGTTCATATGATAATCATGAGCCTCATGTTATATGGAGTACTCAAATTATGGCTACTCTAAATTCAGAGATGTTGTAAGTATAAAATAAAAATCCTAATTTCAAGTCTCAGCATGCAAAAGGTAAAATAACTTTATTCCTATTGATTATAGACTGAAAGGATAATATTGTTTATATATAGTATTAAATAAAATATATTTTTAAAATTATTTCACTTATTTTATTTTACTCTTTTACGTACCTATGAAAACATTTTCATTTGCATATGCAGATTATATTATATTTTCAGTGGACAGTTCTGGTCTAGCATTAAGTGGCTGTTAAATAACTGTTAGATTGAATGCCAAGCATATGGATGTATCTATTTTGACTTTTAATTTTGTATATAGTTTATATTATAAAATTTGAAAAGTGTAATAACTACATGTCTGCATGTGATATAAATAAATGTGTGCCTGTGTTTAAATGAATGTACACACAGTAAAGTCTAGAAATTAGGTAATTTATTATCATATTATTGCCCCATAATAGTTGCTTCTGGCAATGACCTTCCACTACATTTAATGGTTTATTTAGGGAATAAAAAGTAATGTTCTTATCTTGTGTTTATATGGTAAATAAGCATAATTCCATAACAGTATATTAGAACAGGACACTAGAGTTAATTTTAAATATAGATGAAGTGTGTTTCCAAAATGAAGTGATTTCAGGATCAGCAGAATTATGCCTCTGCCTCCCTTAACATCTCTTCAAACTGAACGTTAATACTACAATTTATATAATGTGCTGTTTCTTTAAGACTTGATAATTCCTATTAAGATAAAATCCTCAGGTAATATTTAAGTTTTCATCAACAATTTAAGGTGCATGGATTTCAGATCAGATAACGAAGGACACTTGTTGGCAAATGGAGGAATAATAACGTGGTCAAGGAAGTTTGAATGGAAGAAGAATACAAATTGAAAAATAGGGACACCAGAATAATTTTGGACTCGAACCTCAGATCCAAATCTTATTCTTCATATTGGACAGCAGAGATTTAAAACACATCTGTTATTCCCGAAACTTCTATTGGTCTGCACTGTCTAGTGCTTTGTATGTGATATCAATTTTGCTAACAATGGCGAATCAGAATGGCCTCTCAGACACATCCACATCTTAATCCCCAGAACCTGTAAATATGGCAAAGTGAAATTAAGATTGCAGATAGAACTAATTCAGATTACCATGCAATAGAAAGGTCATGCTGGATTTTCTGAGTGGTCTCATTGAAATCACAAGGGTGTTCACAAGAGGAAGAAGAGGTCAGGGTGATGGGACATAATAAGGGCTTGAGGCTGGAGGAAGGGGGCCATGAGTCAAGAAATGTGGGCTCTCAATACTCAAAAAACAAGAAAATGGATTCTTCCCTAGAATCTCCAGGAGGGAATGCAGCCTTGCTGATGCCTTGGTTTTAGCCCAGTGTGTTCATTATTGGACTTTTGACCTGCAGAATTGTAAGATAGTGTGCTTGTGTTCTTTCAAGTCACTAAACTTGTGGTAATTTGTCATAGCAGCAATAGAAAATTAATACAAGTAGTTATCTAACGTATTTTCATTCACTATTTACTCAAAAGTACAGAATCTCTTTCACTATTTTTAATTGGGGAGGATAGGGGATGTTTGAGGGATGGAGCATATTTTTTTCTGGATTATGGTTTCTTGTTAATAATTAGGTTAAAATGTGGAAATTATCTCTTCCTTTTATCTTGAATGTATTATATACATTCAAATTCTGAAGCATGGTAAAACTTTGATTAATGGAACATAATTAATGAGAGCTCCAGTTAATTGAAAATGTGTGTGCGTGTGTGTGTGTGTTTCTTTATTCAACTTAAAAGGGGAAAATGATAAATGTAGGGAAACTTGCATGAGGAATTCAAACTGAAAAGCAAATTACCCTTGTTCTGGGGAAAGAATCCATGCAGTTCAATACTCTAGATTTTTAGCAAAAAAAATAAGTTTTAAAGCACCTAAATTATTTTCAGTGTTCTATGTAATAAACATAACATTAGGTGGATGAATGTAAATGAAGGTTAAGGTAAAGAGATCCAAAGTAAAAAATATTTATTGTATTATAGGTTTATTATAACCTATAACAGTTCATTTTAAAAAATTATAATTATTAGCTTTTCAAATTCCTATGAAAGTAAAACAAGGTTTAAGGTTGAGATATTTCTAAAAAGGAAATAAATTAATCATTAAGATTTTTTTCCCCAATTTCATCTGGTAGTCTACTAATCTTTATAAATAAAATACCTATTAATCCCACTTATTTCATTTGGCAGCAAAAATTATAACTTTCTTAGGATGTTGGGGGATGCATGAATTTCCATGATCCTGTATGTTACTTCAGCTTTTTATGCTTTGAAATTTTCTTTGGAACTTTCAAGGTATCATCATAACTTTTCAACATTCGAGCTTATGTTTTAAATGAGGTAAAGTCTAGTATTTCTGAATATGTCTTAATTTTCATGATAAACATATGTATATATTTATCAGAATTCTTTATGTTCTTTATCTTTGTGATTTACTGTATGGTCCTTTGCCTCAAAGCAGAAAAAATATATATACAGTAAAAATTCATTGGTCAGGTGCGATGGCTTACACTTGTAATCCCAGTACTTCAGCAGGCTGAAGCAGGCACATCACCTGAGGTCAGGAGTTTGAGACCAGCCTGGCCAACATGGTGTAACCCATCTCTACTAATATTACAGAAATTAGCTGGACCTGGAGGCCGGTGCCTGTAATTTCAGCTACTCAGGAGGCTGAGGCAGAATCACTTGAACCCGGGAGGCGGAGATTGCAGTCAGCCGAGATCACACCACTACACTCCAGCCCGGGGGACAGAGCAAGACTCTGTCTCAAAAAATAAATAAATAAATAAATAAATAAATAAATAAATAAATAAGAATATTATATTTGAAATGAATCTGTCCTAAGGAAAACAAATATGAACATATACTTACACACCCTCCAGGGTATTAAATTGTAATAGTTAAAACTAAATACTTAGGGGAAAAAAGTATCTTTTACAAAATTATAAACAAATGGATTAAATTAAATTAGATTACATTTGATTTTTAAATGTAGCTGGCCCAAACGAAGGCAATCTTATAACTGTATTTTACGTGATTTTCATCACATTTCCATGTTACTTTATGATCTACTTTGATTTGGTTGATGATTATTTCAGATTATCTCCTATAATTCTACCTTGAAATCCTTTTGTCACTTTAAAAAATTTAATATTCTTGATAGAAACTCCTCCATTCATAATTCTTAGGTGATACTTATAGTTCAGTGAGGCAAAGAGAATCTTTGCTTGGCTTTTCAAATAGAGCAATGTTAATAAAGGAAATTAAGTATATAAGAATTAACTGCTGAAAGGGAAGGAAGTGATCACTGTGAAGACGGTGAGAAACAGCTACAACTTGGCTAGAGAAAGAAAAGAAAAGATAGGGTTCCATAACTTCAGAGCCGAAAGGATGTACTGGATGCAACTAACACTCAGAATTTTAAATAAAACAAATTCAACAGCTGTATCTAATATTTCTGAAGTCTATTCTGGTATGCAGAAGATGGTTGAAATCAGTGGAAACTTCTAAGACCAGCAAACACGTGGTGCCTCTGGCCAATATGTGCTCTCAAATTCCCTTGTAAAAAGTCTTACTTTCAGGGTCCATTCCCAAACTTAACTCATTAAGTCTAGAGTTGTATACATTGAGAAGTATCTTCAACAGAGAAAATGTTTCTGTGTAACAATTTAAATTTCCAAAGGGAAAGAAAGTGTGTGTATGTGTGTAAATGAATGAGTTCTTAAGTTTCATAATATTTTACTCTCTTCTTTATCTTTACCTAAAAATGCAAAAATTTCATTTCAATATACATGCCTAACACTATATAACCATTTCCATTATTAGAAGAATTTGATAAAATTCTTATTTTATTTTCAGGGAAAATAATTGATTATATAGTAGCCATTGTTGTGTGGGACAACAATGTTAATGGTACTAAAATTTCCTTCTGTAGTATCTTTCTATCTGTGGCCATCAAAATCCAGTCCATGTGGTTTTTGTAAATGCGACTTCATCTCCCAATATCAGAAGTAGTGCAAAATCCAGAAGCAAGTTAATTCATGCTTTACATTTATTAGAAAAATAAATCATTCAAATATTGAATCTGATCCTTCAAAACTAGTAACACAAGATTAAATTGTAAATTTGAGTTATCAGGAAAAAAATTCTCTTTTTATCCATAAATTGTAAATCTGAAACAGTTTAGGGACTAAAGTCTTGGTATGTCGTATTTAATACTATCTGATGCTTCAGATTAAATCCGAGAGGCAGGCATGGGGCTCAAATATGGAGAGTCCAGACTGAAGTGTTGTTTCTCACATCCCTTGACTTTTGAGATTATTTCAGTCAACAAATGCTTTTTCAGCTTGAGCTAATTTGGGTTGTGTGTTCAGTTAATTTTAACCAAAAGAGTTATAACTAATTAAATAGAGTGTATGCTTTGTGAGATATGCTGCCTTTATATAATCACTAATTTATCTCAAATGCCAAGAACAGTTTCTGATATATAATAGACAATAACTGTTTTTACAATAAAAATATATGAAATAAATTTTATGGAAAATAAGTTTGATTTTGTAGACTGTATAACAATTAGTTAAACATTATCATCTAGGTTTATTAATTTTGAGGCATTTATAAATGGTCTTTTTAAAGGGAAAGAGGATATCATTTGGGTAGTTTATTCAATTTTTATCTTTCTCTTTCTAGCCTTTACTGAACTTGCATTTCAATGTGAACAGCAAGATTTGAATAGAAATACTTTACTTTGACAACAATTAAAATTATTCATACCATGACACAGTTCAATATATTACAGACTAATTAACTGCATTTTTACTTCATGATGATAAAGAACTCTAAATAATGCTTCCTCAAATATCTGTGGGGTACCATTAGATTCCAGAGCTTCTGATTATTAATAGCTATACTTAGTACCATGGTCTTTCATCTATTGAAATTCCAACAGTGGCCTTTCCACTTTATTTCTTTATGCCTTTGTTATTGCTTACACAGAAAAGCCTTCATGAAGCATACAGAAAGCACAATATTATTCATTCTATTCATTTTCACTTTCAAGCATTTGGGACTCTTGAAACAATGGAAAATTATCATTCTCTCCTATTTTTAAATTGGATTTTAATTAGAATATGTAAGTCCTGCATGGTCTTCAATTATATTCTACATTTCATGTGATTCCATTTACTGTTTAATCATAAATATCACTTCTGTTAGTAGTTTAAGTACCGTATAAAGCAGTAAAAACATGGCAAAAGTTACAAATTCTTATGTTCAAAATGACCTGCACATTCAATAAAAATCTTCTTTTACTGTATTTTTATATTTACATTACACTTGTTAGCTATATCATGTATGTTTTTATATCATGCGTTTGATTTCAGTGATTTTTAAAGTCTATCTTTCAGACGTAATCTCTGTGTCTCTCTCCCTCCCTCTCTCTGTCTGTCCCTCCCTCCCTCTCTCTCTATCATTTTATTTTGAGATAATTTTAGACTTTCAGAAGAACTGAAAAATAATACAGGAAATTTCCATACAACCTTCAGCCGGCTTCTTCATATGTTAACATCTGAACAAAACCACAGAAAATTATTAAAACTAAAAAATAATCTTGGTATAATGCTATTTTAGTTAAACTACAAAATTTATTCACGTTTCACTGAATCTTTCACGAATGTTCATTTTCTTTCTGTTGGATTGGGGTTTATTTCAACAGACTCCACCACTGGCGCTAACGACAACCTCAGTTTATATCTTCTTTCTCCTTTATTGGAGAGCTTAGCTCTTACATTGTAAGTGTTAATTTTCGTCATCTTCCACAAACCCCCCTACTTTCTCTTTTATTTAAGGTATAAGTTATGTCACTATTCTGTAGCCAAGAATATCAGTTCTATAGTTATATAGACAACCAGTTTAACTTGAATAAAATTATTATAAGATGGCTGAAATTCCAAAACAGATGATTTTTTTGGTCTAAACCAGTCAATGCCTATATACTGACATATGCAAAATAAAAGCACTGCTTTTACTGAAAAACTCTCATTCCTCAATTTTTATTTCTCGTTTGTTCTCGGCAGCTCCCATACTTCCATGCTAATGCTTGTTCTCCTTCTTATTGGTAACAAATACAGTCAGTTTATCCCCAGTGGTTCCTTTTAAATCTGTTTTTCCCCCTTTCATCCCTGTGACTATTCTGTCCTTCAGTCTCTGCCCACCTGTTAATTTCTGACTGCCTGCAGCCGCCTGCAGTCCACTACTCCTGAGATTCCCCACACCAATAGTCCACACATCATCACTCCTGTCAAGCCCCTCCTATTCCACAGAGAAAAGACAACGTCTCTGAACAGAGCCGGCCCAACCTCTTCTCTGGCACTTTGCTTTATCAAATGTGTACTCTCTTTTCTTTCCCTCACGCTTTTTCCATCAATTGTCTCCCATTCCTGGGTAAAGGTACCTTATACTTAATGCATGAACATGCTCCTGTCTCTGTCCTCTCACATGTAATTCCTTTTTATTATGTATTTTCTCCCTCAAGTCATTCTTTTCTGTCCATTGCAACCTCCCTCCCTGACATTATCAGTTCTGAATCATTTACCTTTTCTCACGTAAACCTCTCATGCATCAATTCCTCTGCATATGATATTCACCTTGCCAGAAATTATCTCACCTCTGCCCTCCAGATTGAATTCTCCCAACAACAAAAGCCTAAGCAGGCACAAGTGTCCTTGTCAGTGTCATGCTTTGCCTGGCTCCACACAGAGGCAGGTGTCCCTCTAGCACCTGCGAGCTCCTGATTAGAGAGCTTAGCTCTTAAATTGAAAGTGTTAATTTTCATCCTCTTTTCCCAAACCCCCTTGTATTTTCATCTTTACGACATTTATTGTACAAGACCCTAGGAAGTACTCTATGCATGAGTAGAAATAAACAAATTAATGAATACATTCGAATGGCCTACATATTTTCTAAATCGATCCTGAACAAATAAGGAAGGTATGTGCCATCTCTAGTGCTGTCACTCTACTGTCGCTCACTCTTTGAAATCTTGGCCATGTCTTCAGCTTAGATAGCACAAGGGAGAGAGTGAAAACTAATTAATTAATAATTACTTACAGAGAAGCTACTAGAGTTTCAACACTATAGTTATCGGCTGAGAATAGATCATAAACTCATTGAAAAAAGCTAGAATTTCTTATCGTTTTGATTTGTCCCTGAATGCCACAATTTATATGCATTAACTGGAAAATAATTGCTTAGCAATAGGCTTTTACCATATATAGACGAGGTGCGGAAACGAAGTGTGGGATCTTCACATGGAATTATAATTAAAGATTATTTTTGAGTGGTACTTATTAATTAAAACACTCCATTCTATTTTTTTTTTTTTTTTTTTTTTGAGACGGCGTCTCACTCTGTCCCCCTGGTTGGAGTGCAGTGGCGCGATCTCGGCTCCCTGCAAGCTCCATCTCCCGGGTTCCTGCCATTCTCCTGCCTCAGCCTCCCAAGTAGCTGGGACTACAGGCACCCGCCACCGCGCCCGGCTAATTTTTTGTATTTTTAGTAGAGACGGGGTTTCACCGTGGTCTCGATCTCCTGACCTTGTGATCCGCCCGTCTAGGCCTCTCAAAGTGCTGGGATTACAGGCGAGAGCCACCGCGCCCGGCCAAAACAGTCCATTCTAAACACCAGAATATTTTATATTGTTGGCTAAAATATATAGTTTATACATATATATGGTAACATGTATTTTAATATAATAAAATGTAAAATTACTTATATTAATTTAATAAATACCAAATTAATAAAATATTATTCTATTAAAATATTATATAAATACAATATAATATTTAACCCATTTGGATTGAAGCACAGGTATAGCATAGTGTTTGGAAATTTGTCTGCATATATATATATATATAGAGAGAGAGAGAGAGAGAGAGCACATTTTTAGCCAACAATATGAAATATTATATGTACTTCATCCACAGTGTATGCGTATATATATGCAAGTCTATATCCATACATATATGTAGAACCTCAGAAGGGATCTTCAATTTGGAGCTTTATAAAGATTCACAAGAATTTGTTACAAGTTGTTTAGTATGTATTCTACAATAAAAGTTAAATATGGTTAAGTATATTGTTTATTTAGGCAGAACTCTCTATATATCGAGTTCTTAAATAAAATCCTCCAACAGAATTTCAATTTTTTTTCTTACAGAGGATCTGATGATAACTTCTAAAACACTGTAATTAAAAGAATGATCTTATCTGACCTGATCATAATTCCTGTTGTCTTGGTATTCCAGTTCTGATTTTTTCCAGGTGAGTCTTTTCCCTTTTTATCCTATCCCCAGTAAGCCCAATTTATCGAATCTCCTCATTTCTCTCACTCCATTAAGGGATGGGATAACATTTAATTAAGTTAATTATTTTCAGGTATTCATTGCTCTTCACAGCTGCAAATACTCTAATTTGACATCAGGAACACTTCTTCTAAGGTTGTGTAAAATGCTGGCTAGTAACTCGACTGTCTAACCCAAAGCTGTGTATATTACCACACACAGGTGCTTCTATCTAAAGCACTCTTTATCTACCCATTGGCATTTTCTACCATTTTCTTAATAATCCAGTGAAGGCTGCATTATTTACTCACGCGTTATATTTTGTGATGTCTTTAATTTTCCTGCTGTATTCCTTGACACAAGTCATTCTCTAGAGTAGAGATGTCAAGTAAGTCTCTCGTAAATTGGAATATTGCAAATAAAGTGTGTATTACTTCTGGCTCTGGCAATGTCCATATCATTTATAACAGTATTTACATGCTACTTACAATTTTCAGTATATCAAAATTCTTGTGTTTAAAAACTTTCATGTAGCATACTGGACATCGTTTTTTTCTGATAGAATTTAACTATAATTAGGTCTCTACTGTGTAGAGCAGTAAGTTCAATTAAACGTCCTGCTGTTTGTGCCATGCCACAAGCTGTGTAAAACTACTAAGCAAAGGCAGCCCGGGGATCGTACTATTCATACACTTCAGGCCCATAAAAGAGTAGCCTGTAATGGGTGTTTATTTAACACACACACACACACATACACACACATCTACATATCTTGCGTGTCATGGATGAGAAAACTGAGGTCAGACAAATTAATTTGGCCAGCTACTAATGGGCCGAATCGATATTGGAACCCAAGCCTGCCAAATCCCAGAACGTTTCAGTTATAATTTAGCACCGAAAGTAACCAGCACAGAGAAGGTTTCAGTGCAGAATTAAAATGAAAAGAGTGAAATTTGGCCTCAAAGGTCAGTGAGAGTGATCTAAGAACACTAGAACATTTTTCTTGTAAGAGACTGGATTTTCAAACTTAGTCAATTGTTTTGGCTAAAAATGGGTGGGGTAAAGGGCATACCTAATTTCAACCAGAAAGAAAAAAGTATAATCAAAGTCACAAAATGAAAAATATGAGCTGTCCCATATGTGATAAACTTAAGATATAATATTTAACCCATTTGGAGTGAGGTACAGACACAGCATACTGTTTGTAAATTTGTCTGCACTCAGTGCTTAGGG
Organism: Chlorocebus sabaeus; assembly: GCF_047675955.1. Lineage (NCBI taxonomy): Eukaryota > Metazoa > Chordata > Mammalia > Primates > Cercopithecidae > Chlorocebus > Chlorocebus sabaeus. The sequence goes on along the minus strand of NC_132921.1, from coordinate 15,225,861 downwards.
TGCTGCCATTGAGAAATTCATCTCAGGTCTGTGAGATGTGAGGATCTTGTTCATTCATCATTTATTGAGCTACTAGTTTCAGACATGACAGTAGGTGTGCTACCAATGTTACATGCATTATTACTACCTTTAAGAAGCTTTTGAGATAGGAAACAATTTACACTGGTCAAACTTAAACGTATTCACTATACCATATTGTATTATGATGTACTGTTAATTGTTTGAGCTTTCCAATTTAGGTAGATGACTTTAAATCATTATATTAGCACAGGGATATTTAATCTAAGGACCACCTTATATGAGGTGAAAGGCTTTCATCATTGTGCATAACATCACTGAGAACTAATTTCTTTATCATCATAAAATGGAATTAATAACACACAAGATTTGGAGAATATTAAGTTATCATACATACACGAGGGGCACCGGATCTGTCCCATGCTTAATCAATGCTAGTTCCTTTCTTGCTGTGATGGAGTGCTGAGTGTAATGTTTTAAACAAAAGATATCGGGGTTCAGAGAACCAAAGTTCAATGTCGGATGGAAAAATGGATAAAACATTAAGAAATTATAACGAGATTTTCTGACATTTTTATTAGAAAGACCTATTGTGAAATTCTCATGGGCAAAGAAAAAGAACAAGTGTGTATGTGTAAATTTGTGCATATGACAAACAGAAAGGAAGAAAGAGAGAGACCATTTCAGGGCTGTTGGCACATCAGTATAATATGGCAAAATAAGGGCATTTCTTATTCAGGAAGGATCAAGGTGGGCGCCAGGGGTTGATGTGATACATGCCAAAGTTGGAAAGTTTGATTGAAGGTTATTTACGAGTCATGAAAGTACTGCTGAGAATACTATTCTCCATCACTACTTATTTCAAGTTTCCACACCTAAGTTACCCACTCTGAAGGCTTCAATGGTTTCAGTCTGTCTCATTGTATTATCCCTCCTCAGATTGCCTCACTGTGAGGGGATCTATTTTTTACTCATTCCAATGGCTACTCTTTTTATTGTCTCTGATACTTGGACACTTAGTTAAATAGGATGGATATCAATGAATGCAAAAAGGAGCCCACAATTCATGAACATCCATCACACCTATTTTACTATGTATTCCCACGACAATGCATCATGTTGATACTTGAATAACAGAATAGTTAAAACGTGGCAGGTTGCTACCAAAAAGCAGTTGAAGAGTTTTCAAACAGATGTGCTACATTTTTGCATTAGATAAATTTTACTTCTTCAGTTTTTCTCTGAGCATTAGAAATGTCACCACCTTTAAAAAGGTCACATCAACTTTAAATTAGTCAAGATTAAAAAAAATTACTCTAGAGTGTCTTTTTAAAACTGTTTTTGTCTTCTAAAACTTAAAACACTTGTAAAAGGTAATCGAATTTGGCAGGATGAGAGTTTTTCTCTATTTTAATGTTCGTATAGTGCAAAAGAAAATTAATTAAAAATGCTTGAAATGTCCAGTGCATTTTATCTGTATACATCTTTATTTCTTAAAATTGCTATACATTAAGTCAATATAATCATATAAATGCAATTCTAAATATGTTCTCGCAAACACATTTAAGTTAGCAAAATTATTATTTGCAATAGAACCTAAAAGGCTGTCTCTTATTAATACATTGCTAATAAATTTCCTTAATGTGCTGCTTTAGCTCAAGTCCACTGTTACATTTATGGATACCACATTACATGGTGTCATTTAATGAATCAGTGCTTTGTATACCTCATTTATAAATACATGCATACATATATGAAGGTGATTTCACGCAAAATTCATGGACTAGAATTATTTTCACATGTATTTTCCTTTGTATGCCTTTCTTTTGACATTAGAAAACCAGCATATTTAACTTAAATGTTCTCATTGTTTTTCTTCTCTGTTCTAAAGTAGGCAAGTTTTAAGGAAAGTCATACCTGATTAAAGTAAAAACTAACCTTTTTCACTACGAACTGTCCTTTTCTAAATAACTCATTATTATACATAAACAATCCTATTGTATCTAGCTTAAATGAAGGACCCCATTATCTTTTCTTATCATACTAGAGCCCTTGAAATATGGATTTGGCACAATTTTATTCATAAGCACCTTCCTAACTCTGATAGGAAGTATTACCATTAAGTGCATATAGTATAAGCTACTTCAATGAATAGAGCTTTTCATACAATAGAGGAAAGAGAAGAAGCTTTCTTTTCTGGAGTCCTGTTGTTTCCCATTAGGAAACCCTATGTTGTAAGGATACAGAAGAAAATGTATCTGAGTTTTGTGCAGCACATCCAGAGAGAATAACATAAGATGGACTATTTGTCTGCTTCATTTGACTTTGGATAGCAGAATCTGAAATCAGATAATCAATTAGTGTTCTCTTAGCTCAGTTACCTAAAAATAACAATGCCTGCAAGTGTTCTGTGAACTTGACCAAATGAGTAAAACCACAAACTGTAATTAACATTTTATAAAACTTTTAATATGTAATTAAATGTGAGGAACCGTCAACGGGTACATAAAAAATTATGATAAATCTCTAGTTTCTCATTTCTAATGAGAGCACTAATCACTTTCACTGAGTGAGTGGGCTTGGTGACAGTTGCATTCAACCCTTATTCAGGTCATCTGAGATATAGTAGGATATTAATGACAGCTTTCAGGGCCTCTGTTACTTACTTGTTGGTCTAGTTTATGTTCTTGTTGAAAAGTAGGTTTTACTTTTACCTGTTTACCTAGGCACGGATTTGTGACAGCAGCACCAGTATTCTCTAAGCTGAGCATCTCTTTGAGACTATCAGTTCCTGTGGATCTGATGGATGCAGCACTTTCTTTCGCTGGAGTACATTCTCTGTATATAGGAAGGATCTTAATGAGAATGGATGAAAAGGGATTCCCCATTTCTGTAGCGCCATGAAACTTCCTGGGAAACATCATTAAACATTCCTTCAGGAGACATAACCTGGGGAGAAGACCACGGCTCATTTTTCGTTATATAAGCTACACTAATATATGCCATGTGTTTAATAAACATTATATTTTTCTTTTGTTAATTATATTAATGAAAAAGAGAACAATGAAAGTCAGAAAAGTATCAAATGAAAATTCTAAAAGCCTAATAATTCCAACACAAATGGGTAATTGATTTGAATTTTTATGTAACTGTGCAGACTTTTGTAGAATCTTAAAAGGTCTGAGGTATGCCACAGCAATAACATTCTACTGTTTTATTGATGTTGTTCTTAATATGTCTAAAACTGTAATGAGTCATTTTATAGCTATACCTTTGTGCAAAAAATTAATCATTTATCCAGGAAATTTTCAAAAAATCAAATCAATTTTGTCCTAATTTGTACATTTCTCAAAAGTTAGTGACACATACACCAAAAAGCTGAAGCCTTCTTGATAATGTTTTAAACATATATCAGCATAAAATGATTATAGATTCAGAGGAAATTACAAAATAGTGCTCTTCACTAAGGTTCTCCTAGTGATCACATTACACACAATTATAGAACAAGATCTAAAACAAAATGGACATTGGTGGAAGGTGTACGTGTAGTTCAATGTCATTTTATTACATGTAAATCTGGGTAACCACCACCAAACTCAAGATAGTTTATTGAAATGCGGCGAAGACTTCCCTTACACTAACCTTTTATAGTAATACCCACTCTGCTCTGTCCCCACCATCCTCAACTCCTGGCAACCTGTTTGAAACCATATAATTTCACCATTTTTAAAATGTTATATAAATGACCTCCCACAGTATGCGACCTTTTGAGTTTTGTTTTGTTACTCAGCAAAAGGCCCATGAGAATTATTCCAATTACTGCATGTACCAATAATTTATGTCTTTTCATTTCTAGGTGTAGTTCTGTTTTTGCATGTGTCTCAAATAGTCCTAAATCCAGGTGTGAGCAGACTGTGTTCCCTCCAAAGACTCTAGAGGAAATGTCTGCTTGCTTCCTCCAGCTTCTGGTGGCTGCAAGTATTCCTTGACTTGTAACTCCAATCTCTGCCTCTGGGATCATGTGCCCTTCTTCTCTGTGTGCCCTTCTTTATGTCTCTTATGAGGACACTTGTTGCATTTAGGGTCCATTGAGTTAAATCCAAGTGATCTCATTTCAAGATCCTTAATTACACCTGTAAAGACCCTTTTTGTAAATACGGTCAAATTTGCAAGATGCAGGGGACATATATCTATGGGATCGTCACTCAACCCACATCAAAGGCTTTAAGCATTTACACTGCTATAGTTGAATGTGCACAGCTTCTTAACTGGTTTCAGTTTCCATCTTCCTTAATCTACAATAAATTGCCCCATAAAGAATCCCAGAGTAATCCTTCAAAATTCAAGTAATGTCATGATTCTTCTCCACTCCAAACCATCAATGGCTTCCCTTTTCACTCACTGCGAAATCTACAGCATTTTTTCAAGGCTACAGGCTACAGGATCTGAAAACTTTACCACTTCTCCTCTGACATAACTAGCCCGCTGCTTCCTCATGACACCTAGCATGTCCTGACATTGTTTCTTTTCTATCTTCTCAAACTACAGGGTTAGTTCCTTGAGCACGTGGCATCTCTTTCTTGTTGTTGCAGCTCACCATAGATCAGACATCCTGGCACAGAGTAGGTGTTCAATAAATATCTGTTGATTTAATTAAAGAGTAATGTTGCCAAACTCCCATCCTAGAAAAGTTCCATAAAATTATGATATGTACCTACTATTTATGACTCATATTGCTCATTCTCCCAAACTTTTTTTGCAATAGCATTGATTTTCTTTTTTTATTTTTAATCTTTACCAATTTTGTGGATGAAAATATTATCCATTAATTTTAACAAGCATTTCTTTATTAGTGAGAATATATGATTTCACGTTTAATTGGTAGGGATTTATTTTTCTTTGATAAATTATTTCTTCACAGTCATTAGTTATTCCTCTCACTAAATATTCATTTTTCATTTTTAAAAGTTTTCTCTATATTAAAGACATTTAGTTGTCAATTATGCATTTTTAATTATTTCAGAAGATTGTCATGTAAACTTTAATTTGTATGGATATTTCGCTATATAGAAATGCTTTCACACAGGTTTATATAAATATTTTTTACTGTGCAATTTCTACATCTGTTCAATTTATCTCTGAAAATATTAACTTAAAAGTATAGATTTTTTTCCATTTTCCTAATATTCTTATTCTTCTTAGCTCCAGTGATCCTCCCACTTTAGCCTCCCTAGTACGTGAGACTACAGGTGCACGACACCATGCCCAGCTAATTTTTGTATTTTTTGTAGAGACAGGATCTCACCGTGTTGCCCAGGCTGATCTCGAACTTCTAGATTCAGGCGATCCACCTGCCTCAGCTCCCAAAGTTCTGGGATTATAGGCATGAGCTACCACACTCAGCCCATTTTTTCATCTGCTTCAAAAGCTAGAAGGAATAAAAAGGATAGAGGAAGAATGAATAATTCTATCTTCTGAAATTTTAAGGATTGCATTCTCAATCCACCAGGGGAACTAATTCAGTTCGATCAATAAATCAACACTGATGTCGTTCCAATATGTATGACCCTCTAAGTGACATCAACTGATGTCTGCTTTCTTTCTCACCTTTTACTCTTACTTGTGACAGCATTTGTATAAATGAAAGTAAAATCATGCTTTAAGTAAATAAGCTGGTGGGTTGGCAGATTTGGGGGGATAAATACACAGACTCATCTTTCCTTGAGTATGTCAGGAAACAAATCAGTTTTCTCTAAGTTTTTGAATCTTTCTTCCGGGAGGAAACTGGAGTCAGCACCTCCATATTCCGGTCCTAACCTGTCTGTGAAAATCTGCATTACCTCCCACACAGCAAAGTCCAAAGCTGCAAAGAGGAGTGTAAAAAGGTTAAATTGAAGGTGCCTTTATGAGTGCACCCTTCCACGTTTTGGGCTATATGGGCTAAATAACAAAGAAACAAATGATACTTTTGAAAAACATACTGTTATAAATTTGCATGTGGCTTTATAGATGAGATCTATGAAGAGACAGCCTCCCTTCCAGTAGCATGCGGATAAAGCTGTATTTTCTGTATTCTTTTTGGCAGCTGGTGTGTTCTTCCCTGTGGAATCGACATTGTTCTGTAAGGTTTGGTGAGAAGAGAGGGTTTGGATTTCTCAGTGGGAAGAAATTTGATTAGGAGCTAGGTGGAATACTACTATTTAATCATATCATGTTTATATTGTGTCACTTATATACATCATGTCATATTACATGTAATATAACTTCATTGTGGTTATTAATATGTACACTGTAATGTCATTAATATAGTAGCAGAGAACTATTTAGAATTTTAATTTGTTGCCCTTTTGTAAAGCTCCGAAAAGTGTCCTCAGTTGATAATGCACTGTAAAGAAGGGTGTTTTCATAGAAAGGGAGGTGAGATGCTACCAAGGAAAGAATCCCCCAGGTGAGAAAAAGATATTTCCTACTGGCATAAGTGTAGAAAGGTAAGTGAAAAGAAAAAAATACTAGTCTCTTGACACTATTGAGCAGGTGTGATCAAACCACGACAAGAAAATATTTCCATACATTATTAGTCTTTACTTGTTGATAAATACAGTATCAGTGGTTACAAACTGCTTACTTTGTTGGAGAATATATGCTGAATATCAATGGCACTTTTAAAACTCCCCCTTTCCCCATTTTTCCTAGGTTAGAGAGCTAAAAGGCAAATATAATTATTCATTCATTTTTAAACAAATACTTGTTAAAAACCAACGTAAGCTGAAACTGCACTCAGTTCAGAGGGGCAATGGTGATGAAGACAGGAAAGAAATCTGCTCTCAAGGGACTTTAGGAAGGTAATGAAGTGTCTTTATTTCTTCTAACATTTAATAGAATTCTAATTAGAGTGCTTGGTTCCTTTTTGGTACTTTATGTTCGAAGATATCCAGTTGACAGTGTAATTAAGTGCAGTCTTAGGAAGTATTTCTTTTCAACTCTATTCCTTTGTTATCATGGATTTTATAGATCAATTATGCCAATTATGTTTTCTGTTTCATTTACTGGATTTAAGGGCAGGCTACATTATGTTGTGTCAATCATCTTCAAAGAAACAATGTGTTATTTGTGGTATTACTAAAATGTAATCTCTTACTTTGAATATGTTTTTTTTTTTAATCCAAACCTTCAGGCATATATGGATGCATATACACAAAACAAAATAAATAAATAACAAATTAATAAGAGGGACAATTTCAACAGTAAGGACATTTGCATGTTTTTTAGATAGAAAAAGAAAATTTGAAAATGAAGTTTATGCATTTATTTATAACTCAACAGTTTATTTTGCATACTGCTAATCTCAAAACCACTTCCCATTATGTATACTTTCATCTGTTCAGCTATATTGTAGATAACCACATTGTCAAAATAACAAATATGTTTAATACAGAGTTTCAAAAATATTTCCTAGATGAGTTAGATAGGTGCAGGGGCTGTAATATAGGCAGAAATTTTGCTTAGTCAAGAAAACATAATTTTTCTTGAGCTCAAGGTCACAGTTTCCCATGCAGAGATAACTCCTGTGTCATCCTCCCTTCACACTGTCCCTAATCTCAAGTAACTCACTAAAAACCTGTATTGTTTCTAATTCACTAAAAACCTGTATTGTTTCTTAATAGTTAAAACATTGTTGAAAAACCTGTATTTCTGTTTTGCTAAAGTCAAACAAATTTTCTCTGTTCAGAAAAAAGAAAAAAATGCAGAAACGATTTTTCCAGTGGTGATTAATTTTCTGCCAAGACACTTGATTTATCTCATTGTCTCATTTTAAAGCAGAAAGAAATAAATATGGGGGGACCAAATTTTCTGAATTAAGTAAATTTGTGAGATACAGTTCACAGATTGTAGTTCACAAATTATATTTTATTTAAAATTTCATTATTTTTGTAGCTAGCTAGAATTTTGAACGTAAGAAATGTTTTCTCTGATTATCTGAAGTTATAGATTACATATCCATTTAGAAAGAATAGAGATCAAGTAAAGTTAATGCTGCTATGATTTCATAGCCAAATATTTTACATAAGGTGATCCCAAGTTAACAGATGTGTAGATGTTTAAAATGAATTCAAAATGACAACATGTGGGCAAATGTATATTTTACAGAAAGGAAGTAACAAAACTGATGCCTGCAATGAAAGCCATGTGCTGCTAGGATCCTTTCTTAAATCCCTGTCTAGTAGCTAGCCAGGACTCAGATGATAGACCTTCAGTAGGCTGGATGTCATACTTAAGTACAGGTCCAGAAACATCACTCCAAATTGTTAGTTTCAACATCTAACAACAATCATTTGTAGTAGATAGGCAGCTGTTTAACCAAAATTTAATTATTATTTTCAATGAAGAAAATTATTAAAGTGTACACAGACACATGCACACACAGTGCACACACAGCCCAGGCATATAATTTAGTGGGAAGAATGAACTGCTAAACTATTCAAATAAAAATGTTTTAAAAGAAAATATTATAGGTCAAAAATATGTTTTTTTTTTTAAATTTAAAGCAAGAATGAGGTTTTCGAATAATATTTTATTTGTGACATTAATAATTGGAACTATTAGTATTTAAAGTTCAATAATGAATAATAGCAACACAGACTTGTAATACTTTTATCTGTTGATGAAAAGAATCCATATCCACTATCTCACTGGAACTTCAGAATAGCCCTCTAAGTTTTAATTCTTTTTCACTCAAGGTAGTCCTTTAGAATTTAATACTGTTTTTCGCTCACTTAAAAAATGGATATTTGAGAAGTTGAGAGATTTGACAAAGGCCACATAGAACACGAGTGCCTGAGCAAAGAGGCTGACACCCTCCTACCTTCGCACTACAGCTCCCACTCCACATTCTATGGGGAATAATTGAAGAACTGGATTAAAGAACGTGGTTTTATTCCCCGGGCACTTGTTCATTTTTCCAAACCATTTTAAGGTCAACCTCATGTGACTCTCAACAATTATTTTCTCTGTTTCCCCTTAACTTCAAAATTTCCCACCTATTTATATTTATTATCAGTTTTCACATGCTGTTTTGCTTCCTGTTGTGTTGTCTTCTTAAGCGTTAAGCTCCTTGTAGGCTCAGATGAAATCTATTTCTTTGTCTTTGACATCCCAGAAACTACTATGTTGCTCATGACTTAGCAGGTTTCAAAGCTTATAGAAAGAGATCCACATTCAAACGTTTACTGATTAATCCCTCTCCCTCTCTAGGATTTTACTAGGGGGAAATATGATGACAGACTAATACCACACTTTAGGTAACTAATGTTTGCTCAATTGATCAATTTTGCTAAGTGTGTTCATGCTAACAACATCTATTTGAGGAGAAGGTATTTTCTAAATTATAGCAATCCTATTTTTCAAAAGAAGGATGAAATCAAAATTCTACTGAGTAGAGGTAGAGGTACAATTTTATTATTTAAGGAACCATAGCTTAAAGGATAAATGAAAATGTCCGAATGGTCTCCCTGCCGTGTTTCCATAGAGTTATGACTTCACCAGCCAGTTTTACACCAAATATTTTAGTCTCAAAAATCCATTGAAGATCAATGGATCTATGTGAGGAATATATTTTTCCTGCAGTACTCCTCTGGGAACTCTCTCTACAGCTTATTTTTGATGATTAAATGTTTATATGGAATTTCTAAGATGTTTGTTGGTTTCTATTCATCTTTCCCCAAACTAATGTATGTACTTTGGGAATTATTTCTGATGGAGTTTTACAGCTAGCTATTAATTCTTAGATGTTGTTTTGTGATACTGCTTTCTTTCTAGTTTTTCTTTTGTTGAAAAATAAACTTTTTTGTTGCTTATGATAATTGAGACAAAAATTAGCCTTTTAAAGTACTCTGCGTTGGATCCATATGCAATGAAAATGCTCAAAATTAATGTGAGATTGTAATTGATCCACTTGATATATTTAAATACACCCTCTGTGTGTACATGTGGCTGTGATATTTCTCACACTATTAAACTATCTTAATACGAGATAATAATAATCATTGAAATAAGGCAGCCATAACAAGTTTCCAGAGAAGCCAAAGGGCTGAGGAAGAGGGGTTGGGAAAAGAAAAGGAAAGAAGGATGGGAGGTATTTTGTCTCTGGTTTCTCAGAATCTCACCAGGCTGTGAGTCCATATGAGACCGTTTTCTTGAAATAAATTGCATGTCATTGTCTCTGGCCCCTGTCTACCTCCACATATGACAGCATCTTGAAGTAAACCTTTCTCGATTTCCTAGAAGATGCCCTAAGGAAATTTCAAATGTGCTTGGACACAAGTTCTCAAAGATATCAAGAAAGTCCGCAGACAGCAGAGCACCGGACAGCTGCTGCCTGCCTCTCCCCGTGAACCTTTGTGCTGATTCTGGAAACACCGGTATCTACAGAAAATCCGCATTGCTGTTGAGCGCCAGGACTTCTGCAATTAGGACGTCTACTGAGTGCCTCTGCCTCTGAAGCCCTCAGGGGCTGCATCATAGTGTGAAGTAAAGGGCAGCGAGTTCTTTTACTAACTCTGGCCAATATATTGTAAAGAGATGGTAGAACAGTAATATTTATGTTCCCAATGACATCTTATGTGTTAGATCGCCTTCTATTCCTCTCACCCAAAACATGTCTGATCTCATCAGGACCTGGACCTGGTCACGTGACAGACACCATGATGGGAAAGACTGGGTCCTGAGTTTACCTTATCCAGTTTGGCTTTCTTTCATTATGGTACATTCTCTTCCATGAGACATTTCTAACCTTCCGACAAAAATAAAATTACATTTTTAGTTAGATGTTGCTCTGAAGCACACGGTCACAGGTCCAAGCAACAGTTTCACAGAATGTGTAGGCTCCTGTGTTACCTAGATCTAAAACTCTGTTAAGGCAGCAAGTTAGCTGGTAAAATTCCCCCATTATTTGTTTTTTCTAGTTCCTTCGTCTTCCCTGAGTTTAATGTGTTCTGTAAATTAGAAAAGTATACCTAAACTAGAAAGTCACTTTTTGCATTTATTTCAGTGTTCAGGCATTATCCTAGTGTTTTACTTCTCTTAGCACAGAAAGAAAAAATATAAATGGGGAATAACTTTTTATAAAAGAGCGAATTAAATGTTTGCCATTCAAAATGAAAATAGGCTTCTTGAGGCCTATCTATTTTATTTATCAGATTCACCCTAAAAAGAACTCTTAGGTCATATACGTAGAAAGAACTCTCCTTGGGCACATGTTTAGTGACTCTACAGACAGGATCACGTGTCCTATGCTAATATTCTGACTAATATTAGCCTAGCAGAGATATAAAACCATGCTTTACTAGACTCTTCACTCAACATCTGCTCCTTTAACAGACATTATATTATACTATTTTAACCAGATTCTGGTCTACAAAATAAAAATTACATCTGTGTCTTAGTGAAGGGCTGAGAATAGGCTTTCCTAAGAAAGCCAGAGATCTATTTTCTGCTTTTTGTTTTGTTTTATTATTTTATAATTGGGGGAAATAAATAAGCCAGGATTAGAAATCACATTTCTCAAGTGTTAATATCATCTCTGTCTCTGAAGCTAAGAATGGCAGAGAGAACATGTACAATGTTGAAACTCCCTGACTAGCCCTCTCTATGAATTTCAAAAGTGCAACATCTTTATCCTCAGTTAATTTGATTGACTATTCAGTCTTACATTATTTGTTTATTTCACCCTTATCCATTGTCTCATATTATAAAAACAAGAATAAAATCCAAAAATCCTAGAAACAAACAGCAAAAAGGAACAGACAAATTAATAACTGGTATCACTATCGCCCTACCATTTTGCTGGTTTTTGACTGAGAGTAAAGTCATATTTTGGTTTAGGCTAAACCTACTAGGTTTAAGAATAATCTGAAGATGCAGAATCATTATTGTATTAGTGGCTGCGGAATTCAATTGAGAATAGAATCATGATATTCAAATCTCTTAGGTGTTATTCTTTTACTTACTTCATAAAGAAAATTGCCATTCCCACTCATAGCACAGTAATTTCTTAGAAATAAAATGCAGAAAGGTATGTGAAGTGCATGTTTGGAAGTTAGGCACACCAATCAGCTTTGGAAGATGTCTATTCTATGGCTGTACTACTTGATAGATCTATAGTCACGAACGAACACTTAGACTCCTAGAATCTCAATTTCTTCATCGATAAAAGGGCAATAGAGGTCCAGATCAGAGGCTCTGCTTCTACAAAGATACATACCTAGTATGACTGTTGCCTGCCACTGTCAAGTCATCTATGGAGGTGTTATGGAGAAGAAATGTGAACATATGGAGGAGAAATCTATAAGACATCCTGCCATTGATGGGGGGCCCTGTTGAACCGATCCTTGTGTGTGTGTGTGTGTATTTGAGATGGTGACTTTTACCTCCAATTAGGAGATAGCTCAGGAAGGCTGTTTAGAAGCCACTCAATTTCTAGCCATTGCCTTAGAACAGTGATGGCCCCCACATTTGTGTAGACACAAACGTTCACCCAAATGTCTCAGTAGTAAATTCTGGGCAAGAGTAAAAGACCTGGACCTGAGAATAGATGAGAAAAAAAAAGCAAGATTTCTTTCACATTTCCCTGTCTAACACTCCAGAGCTCGTAAATGTTAGTGAAATTAGTATCTCCTTATTTTTTTTTAATTATACTTTATGTTCTAGGGTACACGTGCACAATGTGCAGGTTAGTTACATATGTATACATGTGCCATGTTGGTGTGCTGCACCCATTAACTTGTCTCCTTCTAATGCTACTTGTTCCAGGGGCCAAAGATTGAAACATTTGCCAGGGAGCTTTATGTGATGAGAAGTAAATGTGGGAAATGTGTTTTGTTGCCTGCGGCTCCACAGTCTAGTATTCTTTTGTTTCTCATCCTTCCCACTGAGGTCCCTGGAGCTGACTTTCTTAAGTAACTCATCCCTAATAAACATGGCCTGGCAGGCTGAGATGGGTGTCTGCTGCGGTGAACCCAGGCCCCAGCAAGGGCCGGGTTGAGGCATCACCAGTCAGTGGTCTCCTGCTGGCAAAGTGATTGAGAAAAATCCTGCGTCATTATGATTAATCAAATTTTATTCACATGACTTTTTTTCAAATAAAATATAAACTAAAAATAAATTAATAACACTTATGAAGATTAAATATGATTACATGTAGAAGGCACTGGCTGGAATAAAGTGGTGCTCAATATTTTTATTTATCTTGTTAACATTTTTGTAAACTCTGATCAAATTGTGTTAATTTATCTGTATACATACTTTGCTTTGGTGTTAGTGTTCTTTGCATTTTTTTTATTCTCTATCATCTTACATATGCAGTAGTGAGCATACAATTATTGCTAGAAGTGGATGAAATGATCACATTATTGTAAATGAAATTGTGACAAATCAAACCTCCCCTATAATTGCAATGTTCTGTTTAAAAAAAAAATTCTTGAAATGATTTATAACAACTTAGTGTTTATCCTTCTTAAGGATAAATCCTTCTTGTTGGGGGATGGACATTTAAATTCTATCCATGCATACTAATGATGATGTTGAAAAATTAGAAATTATCATTAATGAGGAACACAATTTATTACTTTCTTGTAACAAACATACAGTTCTAAACAACATAAATATATATGTTAATTTTTTTGAAAATTTTAATCATATTGACAAACCAGTGAATTTGACATAAAATATGTGAAGGAAAGGAGATCCAGATGGTTTGAGATTTTTGCTTAGTGGCACATAGCTAGCTAATTCAGGGAAACACAGTTAGAATTCAGGTCTTCTTCCTAGTTTACTGTACTTTCCACATTTCATCTTACATCATCTATGAGTGAAAAAGCAAGATATTCTGGAAAGTGCTAGAATAAGTGGTACTAAGCAATAATATTTCACATTCTTTTGATATACCCCATTGTTTGGAATATAAGATACTTCTGCTATGTCCATTTTTAAACATATTTATGTATGTAAAACGTGTATCTAGATAGCATATCAGCTTTGTATTTACCGTGCAATAGCATAAATGTCAGGATATAAAAATATGTTACATGAATAAAACTGTCCTATTAGGCAGGATCACCTCCAAAATGCCCTACTTTGAAAGAATGCAGTAGAAATAAAGAATACTCAGCATATTGTTACTCAAAATATTAACTTTTAACAAAGACAAAATATGAGTGATAATGGTGTCCACATTTGATACATTCTGGTATTGCTTAGTGGTGAAGCTAAATTAATCATGGTAATTAGCTTTAAATTCTCAAAAGTTCTCATTGCCATTTCTTTAGCTTTTAGCATTAATATTTTATATGCATTTATATTGGGAAATGATGTCAGAAACAGTTAGTATGAAAAATTTTTTTACTTTGAAAATTAACTCATATAGTGAGTAATGTGAAGACTACTATTTTAATTTTTCTTCATAAATTACTTCTTAAATTTTAAATTACCCTTAAATTGCTATGGAACAGCTAAGGAATGAGAATAACTCCTTATAATGGACGATGGATGCCTTAGAAGGAAATATTTGAGTCTCGTAAGATAATACTGGGAAAAAAATCCAGTTTAAGGTGTTGCTGAGCAATACGTTATCCCAGATAAAAAGTGTGCACAAACTTCATGTTCTAGAAATAGATAACAGGAATGTATTTACGCAAAAAACCTTTTTGTGTATTTGTATTTTTAGTTAAAAAAAAAAAAAAAAAACAGCTTTGAGTGTAAAGTCATGCAAAATGTCAAATGGTATTTTTAAATGTGCCTTTTTAATTTTAAGATTTTATGTTAGAAGTTTCTGTCTTCAATGCTTTTACCAGAAATAAACTGAAATAAAGGATAAAATAGAGCAGATGTTTAAAAAAATCTCTCTCTAATAGTTACAAAGTTTACATATGGTCTTGTCATTAACCAAGAAAAAAAGTTGATTCTCCAGAGGGCAACAAAATCATGGTGGTACCTGGGTGGCAACATTATGGCTTGGGTAATTACAGAATCACTGGAAAGTTCTTCTCAGGTCTCCACATCTACCTAATTACCTTCAGAGTAGGAGAATCAAAATTTTAGTTTACATTAACATAATTTTTCTGAAGGTAAAAATTGTCTTGATACCTAGTTTAACCCTTTTGCCTCATCAGTGATTTACAGTTTATAGTAAATGCATTTTAGACTTGTCCTGGAGAATAATTTTCAGAAGTAGAACTAAAGTAGATAATGGATACTTAGAAAATATAGGTTATTTGAATTTCTTTTTTTTTTAATTTACTTTTAATTCTGGGGGGTACATGGTAGGTATATATATCTTGGCAGCACATGAGATATTTTGACATAAGCATGCAATGTGAAATTCTCACATCATGGAGAAAGGGGTACTCATACCCTCAAGCATGTATGCTTTGTGTTTCAAACAATCCAATTTCACTCTCTTAATTATTTTAAAATGTACAATTAGGTTGTTATTGACCATAGTCACACTATTGTGTAATCAAATACTCTGTCTTATTTATTCCTTCTAGTTTTTGTACCAATTAACCATCTGTACCTCCCCACCAAAGCTCCCCCACCCCCATCCCCACTACCCTTCACAGCCTCTGGTAACCACCCTTCTACTGTCTATGCCCATGAGTTGAATTATTTTGAGTATTTGATCCCACAAATAAGTGAGATCATTAAATATTTGTATTTCTGTGCCTGTCTTATTTCACTTAACATAATGATCTCCAGTTCCGTTCATTGTGTTGCAAAGGACAGGATCTCAATCTTTTTATAGCTGAATGATATTCCATTGTGTATATGTACCACACTTTCTTTATCCATTCATCTGTTGATGGACATTTAGTTTGCTTCCAAATCTTAGCTATTAAACGGGGCTGCAACAAACATAGGAGTGCAGATATCTCTTTGATTTGCTGATTTTCCTCCTTTTGGTTATATAACCAGCAGTGAGACTGCTGGATCATATATTAGCTCTATTTTTAGTTTTAGGAGGAATCTCTAAACTGTTCTCTATAGTGATTGTACTAGTTTACATTCTTACCAACTGCGTGGGAAGGAGGGTTCCCTTCATCCCATGGTCTTATGGGCTTCTAGACTGTTGCTTTCTATTTGGGACTTCACACTACTTCAACTTTTTCTCCTTCTCTCTTAGAGATGTTCATCATTTTTTATTTATATTCATATTTGTATTTTTGGCTTCAAGACATTTGTCAAATTCATAACAACCAAAATTCCAAAACTAAATAATAAATCATCTTCGAAGAAGTTAGCAAAAAAAAGAAAAAAAAAATCAAAAAGTGAAACAGCAATTAACTCCAGGAAAATGTGTATTCTTTGAATCAGTCTGACAAAGCATCAAAACAACTAAGTTTAGGAGGCTCGAGGAGATGTATAAAGAAAATGAATCCCTTATGAATAAAATTCCCGTGAAAGAAAATCAGATGCAATGACACCAAAATAGTGAAGACCGCAAGCCTGAGATAAAGAAACAATTTTACAGGAAATTATATGACAGAATGATAACTTAAATTAAGTCTTTATTTTTAATCCTTAAGTTTCATAGATTCTTTGTGGAAGAAAGAAACTGAATAGAGAAAGCATCATTTATGCTACAAAAACAATCTATACATTTCAAAAGAGCAGGAGAGAAATAGAAGGCAATAAGGAAAAATGCTTTTTTAAAAAAATTGGCATTTACTTGACAAAGATGATCTAGAAATTTTAAAGAACAATATGATAAATATAAAAATGGAATAAAAGAACTAATAAACTAAACTGTTAAGCAGAAAAAAATACGATGGCAGAAATTTGTCCAAATATATCTGTAAATGATAAAGACATATTTCAAAATTGAAAACGAAGACCTCAGTACATGTATGTTGTTTACTAACACTGTATACTATAAAGCAAAATAATAAGATAAAAATAAATGAAAAATATGTTATTAAATGTCACAAAAATACTACCTAAAAAAGCTGTTAGGATGTTAGTACTATCATAAAATATTGCATTTTCTATATGAGTTAGCAGACTGGACTGAACGTTTATGTTTCCCAAAAATTCATATGCTGGAATCCTAACGTGTAAGAAGATAGTAATAGAAGGTGTAGTCTTAAGAAAGTAATTAGGGATAAGGGTGGAGCCACAGGTGAATGGGGTTAGTGACCTTATAAAAGAGACCCCAAAGAGATTTTCCTCTCCTTCTGCCATGTAGAAGAGACAGTGAGAGGATGGCGATGTATGAACCAAAAATCAGGTCCTCACCAGACACCTACTCTACTGGCACCTTGATCTTGAACTTGACAGTCTTCAGAACTGTGAGAAATAAATTTCTGTTGTTTGTAAGGCACCTAGTTTATGGTACTTGGTTACAGTAGCCTAAATGGACTAAGACAATTATGATTATCCATATTTCTTGTTGAGCAATTTATTATTAGGGAGAGTGATTCTTTATTCAATCTGATGCTTTTTTACTTAATAATAAGAACACAGAATCAAATATGAAAAGTATAATCTTATGTATACACATTAAATTGACAAATTTATAATGATTGTGACTGCCTTAAACACAATCTCATAAAAAAGATCTTGCAGGCAAAAATAATTCTCAAAGTTTTAACGAAATTACACAGATTTACTTAAAAAATAACAGATATTAAATCTTGAACCATGTGAATAGAGAATACATATTTTTAGAAATTAACTTAAAGTTAATATATTTTTTTAATTTGACATGATTTTAATTAAATGGGAATATAAGCTCTCAGAAAAGCCTGAACACATTTCAAAAAGTTATTGTAATACAGAACATGTCTTCCTACAAGTAATTTGATTTTGAAATGAAAATTTAAAAGTTAGTTTTAAACATTTTCTATGCTCTTTAAAATGGCTTGTTTTACGAAGAAAATAATCACCATAGTTTTTTAGAGACAGAGTCTCGCTCTGTGGCCCAGGCTGGAGTGAGTGGCGCGATCTCAGCTCACTGCAAGCTCCGCCTCCCGGGTTCACCCCATTCTCCTGCCTCAACCTCCCGAGTAGCTGGGACTACAGGCGCCCGCCGCCACGCCCAGCTAAATTTTTGTATTTTTAGTAGATACGGGGTTTCGCCGTGGTCTCGATCTCTTGACCTTGTGATCCGCCCGCCTCGGCCTCCCAAAGTGCTGGGCTTATAGGCGTGAGCCACCGCACCCGGCCAAATAATCACCATTTTTTAAATAATGAAAGTATTTTTTCTATTAGGTTCTCCTTAGAACCAGAACCAACAACATACATCTGTATATAAGAAGAGATATACAAAGAGTTATTATGAGAATTGGCTCACACAATTATAGAAGCCAAGAAGTCTCATAATCTACCATCTGCAAGCTGGAGAATCAGGAAAGTCATTGCTGTGCAGATTGCCCTTCCTCTGCCTTTTGTACTATCTGGACCCTCCATAGGTCAGAGGATGCCACTTCGCATTGGTGAGGGTGGGTCTTCTTTACTCAGTCTACAGACTCAAATGTTAATCTCTTAGGAAACACTCTCACAGAAACACATGCACAAATATTATTTTACCAGCTGTCTGAGCATTTCTTAGCCCAGTCAAGTTGATACATAACCGTAACCATCACAGTACTAGATTTCAAACTTATCTGGAATTAAATGAAAGCTAAACCTGCATTAGTTAAAATAAACAAAAGTTATTGAAAATAAATGTCTTAGAATTTCAAGATAAATAGCTGGAAAGGTATAGTAAATACAAAGATAACAGGAAAAATGGAATAATATTTTAATAACAGAAATCAGTAAAACATGAAAAAGATCTGACCAACAAAACCAATTATTATGTGTCAATTAAAAATAAATATTATAAAAGGAAAACAAAACATAAATTGAGCTTTTGGGGAAAAAATACCTGTGAAATAGACTCAACTGAAGCAAGGATCTACAGAAAATAAAGGAAAAAAAACATTAAATAGCAATATTAAGAAGAAAAGTGAAGACAAAAGCGTGAGTAGAAATTTTGTAAATCACAAGACAGCAGTATCTGTGGAGTAATAACATATTTCAATGCTCATGTAAATTTTCTAAACTTACTCCAAATTTTATCAACAGTGTTTTTCTGAGTAATTAAAGCATGCATTGATATTATTTTTTAGTGTAATTTTCTGGATTATAGATCATCTTTACTTAGAAAAGTTAAATCAAAAAAGTTTTAGAAGGAAAACTGTCTTGAAAATATATTCAAGAAATCAAGTATCTCAAAAAAACTTCTAGGCCCCAGTAAATACGGTTATTTTTATCTTGTCATTCCTCACTACAGTAATGTAGAAATCCAGTTACTGAGGTTATAAACTCTTATAAATCATTTATATTCTCTTTCATTCAACTGTAATCATGTGCAAAGAAAACAGAGAAGAATCTTTGTTATTCAATTCCACAGTCTGATTAAATTATGCTTATTAAAATTTTAAAAGTGACAAATAATAGAACTTCCTTCTTAAGAGCTTATGCCATAATCCCATCAATAGATATAATTCACAGAGCTACTAGAAAAAAAATTATATATATTCAATTTTAGGGACAACACTCATACTCAATATTCAGAATAAGATGGCTATAGCATTTCCAGCACTTATTTTGTTTTAGTGGGCATTAATATTAAACAGTGAACTAATACTTTTTTAAAAAAAGAATTTAATATTCTTACATGCATTCTAGAATTCTGCAATTGAACTAGTTGTCTTTATATAAAGAATAATAATTTTCTTTATCCATGAAGGAGTTTGCCTGAATGATAAGGAAAGCAGAAACAACAGCTTAAAATACATTGAAGTAAAATGGAAAGTAGCAGTGTCTATCAGTTCTAGAGGTAACAGGGCTCTTACTTTTTATGACCAAATGAAACGTAGTCCTGATTAGAAAGTTTCTAATTTCTGTAACTCCAATTATAAGTCCTTATCTCTGAGTATCCAGGAAATGAATTAAACTCTACTCCTAGTGGGTAAAATTCCCCCTCAGAGGTAGTGCTTCAATGACTGGCTCAGTTTCTCAGGAGAAAGAACAAACACATTCTGTTTTCCATCTACAATTATTTTTAGCTGTTGTTCTCTATCTCAATAAAAACCTAATATCCTTCTGTGCAACTTACCTTATAGCTGTTGTTTTCCCAGTCATTGGACAAACCAACCAGACCTGGTCCCTTGTTTACACACACTCAATGATTTGTCCATCGTCTTTGTGGTATTTATCAACATTTTATTTATGTAGTCCGTTCTGTAGTAACTTTAAAAATGATCTTCACAGCTAGTGTCCTGACTTCATAGGGGCAGAAACTGGCCTTTTTGGCCACATTGTGTCTTCAGTACCTGGCAGAGTGTTTTGTGTTGATAACAAATAACAATTTTTCATTTCATGTCATTTCATCTCACCTTCTAAGTGCCCCACACAACGTATTTTTCTCATGTCAAGCACAGAACAATGACAGTTCTGGAAGACAGTATCTGTCTTCCAGATAAATGTCTTGATAATAAGACAATTTTCATCTGTATTGTCTTAATAAAGAAAGAAATTTAAACTCAGATTAATTAAGAAGTTCTCACTATCAATGACAAAGCCAACATATGAACCCTTGGCTGCCTGTGAATGTTGGACTCATCATACTAAAACTCCATTTCTGCAGGAGTCCCTAAGGCTTGGCAAGCACTTCTGCATAGCAGCTGCTCAAGAAATGAGAGACAAGATACAAATGGGGACAGTATCCTAGTGTGGAGCAAACCAAAGTAGGATTTAAATTCTAACCCCACTGTCTTTGTGCTAGGAGACTTTGAGTAAGCTAAATGACTTATCTGAGCTTTAATTTCTGCATCTGGAAATGAGACTCATTGAATGAGAACAATAATTACTTTGCAGGGTTTTGGGGCAAATTAAATGTGTTTCTTTACTTGTAAGATTATATTAACATCTACTTGCACTTACTAAGTGCCAGCCCCATTCTATATGTTTTAAGCACACTGTGTGGTTTTGTTGTCACAAGAATCCTATAAACTATGAGAAAGGGCCTATTTATTCTCTGAAATATAATGATAAGGATATGAGCACGGAGAGATTAAATGGCCTGCCTCAAATCAGCCATCTTGTAGTGAACAGATACAGTGCTTTATAAGAGTGAGATGTTCAATATAAACCAGCTATTATTATTTGGTAAAGGAAAAGATGACTAAGTAAATGAATGAATTTACTACCCATAACCTCAGGCCCTCTAAGAACTGACAATCTCACTGTAAATATTTAGGAAGATAAGCAAAACGACAAAGCTGAAGTGTATTCATATTATGATGAACACATAATGGTCACATCCTTTTTAAAATTTATTTATATACATTAATGTAGTACAAGTGCAATTTCATTGGCTGCATAGATAACACAATGTGTTGCTTACATGCATTTCTTCAGTTATCTAACTTCTTCACCCTTTATTAAATACAATAGACATTTTTCCTATTTTTTCTTAACAATAGTAGAAGTACTAACTTGTTACAACATGCTAGGTAAAGGGACACATAATAAAGATTTGTTATGATTCTGATGAAGGCACTGTTCCTCTATTACTTTCATGCTTGACTGCAAAGAGGATCCTCCTCACAGCTCCACATATTCATCTTTGAAGGAAAACATTGCTTTGCTTCTCTATGGTGGTGCAAGCTCAAGTTGAAGCATATAGGAAATTACTGTGATATTATATGGTATTTTTCATCAGCACAAAACCTATTTTTCAAAAACCAGAGATCCTTTAGTGGGCTATTATTTTCCTGTTAAAGGTGACAATACAAGAAAATATTGGCTAAACTTTTTATAAAAGTGAAGGTAAAATCGTATGGCTGGAAATTCCTACAAAGTACTGTTTAAATTGTGGAACAATTTCCAGTTCCATTGTAGCAAAACATACTTAGGAAACAGAGATGACCAAAAATGGAATCTGCGTCTCCAAACAGCAATTTGAAATTACAACAGTTGGGACCATGTAAGAAAGACTCCAGAAATGATTCAGAATAGCTCTAAAGGGAGCCTTGATCCAGGAGATACAGCACCTGTGGGCATGTTCGTCAAAGACTGCAGGAACGGAATGTGCAGGAGCCGCAAAGCATTGGAAAGATTAGAAGACAGCGTGTTTGTCTTGCAAGCATGAGAAGACACAGCTCATGCAAAGAGCTAAACCTCTAGACCATCTGAGGAATGGCTGGCCACACTCATGCCTGCAGGGTTCCTTTATGTCCCTGCTTGGAACTAATTGTCTGAAAATTCAGGTATGCGTAAATAATAGCCAAAGAAATCAGACCTCCCTGACTACAGCCGTGTTCTCTTGTGGATGCTCAAAGTTTCACAAACAGCAATTTGCTTAAGCAAAAGTAAATAACAGAAGTGGGAAGGCTTCATGATCTTATCTTTAATCTCATCACTGAGTAATGGATTTGCAATAAAAGATAATGTAAATAAAATTATCTTGGTCATCTGATGAAAGAAATGAGATATATTTTATGTTGTAATATGATAACTGATTGATAACCACCTTAAAAAGTCCCAAAGGAAGTGGATGGGATTATTTGAGAGGCAGAGCCGTCTTACACAGTTTCCGGAAAAGGAGACTGGACACACACAAAATCATCCACGGGAAGGAAGAGCAGAAGGAACAAAAAGCTGACTGTTTCTAAATAGAGCAAAAGAAGTTTAACTAAGGTACCAATAATTCTCAATTTTATACACAAATATATATATGGAATATATATATTTGGAATATATATGGGGAATATATATATTTGGAATATATATGGAATATATATATATTTGGAATATATATATGGAAAATATATATGGAATATATATATACACACACACACACACACACTTTTTTTTCAGATAAAGAGTCTTGTTCTGTCACCTGGGCTGGAGTGAAGTGGCATGATCATAGCTCACTGCAGCCTAGAACTCCTGGGCTCAGACAATCTTCTTGCATGCATCTTGAGTAGTTAGGACTACAGGAACGTGCTACCACTGCTGGTTGTTTATTATTATTATTATTGTTATTATTATTATTATTAGTTGTTGTTGTTGTAGAGATGGGGGTCTCCCTACGTTCCTCAGGCTGGTCTTGAACTCCTGGCCTCAGGTGATCCTCCCACCCCAGCCTCCCAAAATGCTGGAATTACAGGTGTGAGCCACTGCACCTGGCCCCTAAATGATATTTTGTTATTTTATTCCTTAGAAAGTCTACTTTCTGTTGAACCGCAAACCTTTCAGTCAGGCACTATAGTAGATTAAGAGTGTTCATAAACTCTGGACTGTGGCTCATATGGATATTTCTCTCTTTCTCTCTCCCTGTCTCTCTCCATGTTTTCCTTTTTTAATATTTTTGCAGCCAAGATGATACTATTTCTCCTACTCTCCTACTTTATATATCTTTATATCCCCAATTGCTTTCCAACTAAATAAATGGTGGCTGACTAGAAGGAAATAGCGTATTCCTGAATAAGTAAAAAGATCTTTGAATCCATCTGTTATAACTACAAGTTAGTAGCGTGTGTATGACTTGACTTTACAATCATTTATATTTAAAATTGTAATTTCAAGGATCCTTATTTGATGACAGACTCTCAATTATCCATGCTTAGCTCACTGAATAGTAGCAAGGCACCAACAAATGAAAATGATAAATAACTCCAAAGTTCTATTAGCTCCTAGTTTTCAACTTTTTCTCCATTCTAACTTTCAGGAAAAGTTACTAATAATACACAACACTAGATGTATATTTTATACATCTGCCTCCTTTCCTGGTCTGTATTTTTATGGAAATGTTAATGAGCAGTGAAATGATCAAAGTGGGGTAATCGAATACATGTAGAGAAAAGCAAAGGGAGAATGGTGTTTCAAAATCTAAAATATTGTATACCCTGAGATTAACCATGATTGTACTATACAATGTAATGTTTTATGTCTGTTTATAAACCTTCTACCTGAAATGGCTAGAACCTAAGTTTAGAATTTTTTCTTGGTGCTTGGAAACATGATAAGCTCCCATCATATCTGTGTCTGATATCTGTTTCTGGCTTTTCTTGCAAGGAAAGTGGAAAGCAAATCTTAGTGGGAGCTCCTGTTCCAACCCAAATTTAAAATGGTATCAAAAGGCCAACTGCAGTAAAATTAAAAATAAAAAAAACCCACATAAACCTGCATCACAGAATCTTGGACCTGGAAGACGCTTAACATATGAAAGGATTGCAATGCTTTGTCAAATCTTTATGTTTTTAAATATATAATTTGGTTAAGTATATAAGTGACAGTCAGTAAAACAGACACTGGTGAAACTTTTCTGTTTGAAGTAGTGCTGCGTGTTTCATCCCTTCTGCCCCCTCCCCCAGAGCACCCTCTGAGACTCCAATAAAAAACCTTGAGATGCTATAGAATAACATTTAATAAGAAGAATACTGAATGTATATGGATGATGGAACCAGAGAAGTTGAAAAGCTTGGGTCAGCTATTTAGGTAACTTACCCAAGAGAGATAATAACCTAATGATTTGTTCACTATGACTTACTCACGTATCCGTGTCTCTATTCTAAAAGTACAAAATTCTTCAAGGTGAAAGATTCAGGATTTTTTTCTTTGTGTTCAAAACATGGGCACATTACCTCTCCCATCATGTGCTCAACCATGTAAGCTGTCTTCGCTGCTGTCCATTCTAATGTGACCTAAATAAGAGATAATGCATAGATGAAACTTGTTAAGATTTGACTTGAGACCTTTTTATTGGAGAATAGTTCTTTAATCATTCTAAGCTATATATAAATTGTGTTATCAACAATGCTATTAGCATTTTTATGGCTATTTTAATTTCTATTTAAACTAAAGACTAAAAGTAGCTTGTATTCTAAGTTATTAAGTGTTTTTTTAAAAAAATTTAAAAATATAACAAGGAATGTTTGTGAGACAGAAAGAAAGAAAAGAAAAAAGGAAAACAATTTGGTAGTTCAAAGTTCTTACTAATAGCGAAGTTCTTTCCTGGTCTTGCAAGAAGCAAAATCTCCCATTATTATATTATTACACAAAAAGAAGCTTATCTTTTTGTGTAATAATTCTTACCAAAGAAATCAAATGTAAACTGGCATTTCTGTATTCTACAATACACGAAGATCCCAATATCAGTGACTCAGTTCTAGAACATTGTTACATGCTTGCAGAAAACACACTCCCACAGTATACATTCCAAATGCTACAAGCTGGTTTAGATATTCTTACACTGCACTCACAGTAGGGTACTTAAGTTAGGTCCCACCACATGCTGTGCTCTCTTGCTGCCAGCCCAATGACACATGCTTGCTAGAGCACGCTGACCCTCCCTTGATAGATCCTACTTATCGTCCACTTTCCTTCACATTTTTGTAGATATCATCTACTCCTTAAACCAAGTCTACTGTCATGCTTCTCCTAAATTCGTTATACCACTTTCTTTCCAGATTTCAGTAATAATCCCACTGCTTTAACTTAGATCTGACCATGTCTACCACGAGACCATAGATTATGGTGATCGACATTTTACTTATTTGCGGAATAACTGAATTCATTTTCTATGACCGCTGTAATGAATTACTGTAGAGCTGGTTGCTTAAAAGATACACATTATTTTGCAGTTGTGTAGGTCAGGAGTCTGATGAGGAACTCGCAACTCTCCCTAATCTCCACAGGAAAAAACTGACAACTTTCCAGAACTCATATAAACAGATTAGATCCACTTGGATAATCCAGAAGAATGTCCTCATTTCAAGGTTGATAATTTTAATAATTGTAGTTTTAATAATTGTTTTTATAATTTTAATAATTGTAGTTTTAATAATTGTAATTTTAAACACATCTACAAGGTCCATTTTGCAATGTAAAGTAACATATTTACACATTCTAGGAATTAGGGTGAGGGCAACTTTGGGGTGGTCCAATATTCTGTCTACCACATCGATGTAGACTATTGTGTTAGTTTTGTTAATATTTTATGTTTTCATATTCACACTAGTCTTTTAAAGAAGTTAATAAAGTGATACTTGGGAATATGGCATAAAAATTTGATGCCAATATTTTCATTTGTGTTTAATGTTTTGGTCCCAAGCTGGTCATAAAATATTATGCTACAATGTACAACATTTTCTCCATAATTTGTACAGAAGAAGGAAGAAGAGAATTGAGCCCTGACCAGATCCACAAGAAAGCATAGATCACTACAACCACTGTGACTGATTGATGTGGTTCTTGGACCCCAAATGTATATATTTGTAGCAACTTATTAGTAATACACAAAATCTATAATAAATATTTTTTACAGTTTAAAAATATTTTAGTATCAGTTCAAGGATGGTCTATCAAAATAAGAGAATAACGTTTAATAAGAAATTAAATTTTTCTAAAAGAATAAATTACAAAGATAATTCTCAGAATTCAATTTCAAAAGAATCAAGTAGACATAAAGCAAGGTATTACATGATGGAAGTCAGTATCACAAATTTTATAAAACATCATATATCACATACTATTAGTAGTCCTATTTAGAATTTTATTGGTTATAGTTTTACATTGATTTAATTTGTAAATGGATTTGGTCTTTATGGTAGTAAAATTCTAAAAGCGTAAGGAATTTATCACTAGTTATAAATATACTTATGCAACATTGAATATTTATCTTTAAAAGTTCTTGGGAATATGCTTTGACATTCTTCAAATCTCTGATTTGGATCTACCCTTACGTGTTTTCCTTCTTTTTTTTTCTTTTTTAATGATATGAAGTCTTGCTCTGTCACCCAGGCTAGAGTGCAATGGCACAATCTTGGCTCACTGCAACCTCCGCCTCCCGGGTCCAAGTGATTGTCCGGCGTCAGCCTCCCAAGTAGCTGGGATTACAGGCATGTACCACCATGCCCGGCTGATTTTGTATTTTTGGTGGAGATGGGGTTTCTCCATGTTGGTCAGTCTGGTCTCAAACTCCTGACCTCAGGTGATCTGCCCACCTTGGCCTCCCAAAGTGCTGGGATTACAGGCGTGAGCTGTGAGCCAATGCACTTGGCCTTTTTTTTTTTTTGACAGAGTCTCCCTCTGTTGCTCAGGCTGGAGTGCAGTGGCAAGATCTCTGCTCACCGCAAATTCCGCCTGCCAGATTTAAGTGATTCTCCTCCCTCAGCCTCCCGAGTAGCTGGGATTATAGGTGTGCACCACCACACCTGGCTAAGTTTTATATTTTCAGTAAAGATAGGGCTTCCCCATGTTGGCCAGGCTGGGTACTCCTGACCTTAAGCGATCCACCCACCTTGTCCTCCCAAAGTGCTGGGATAACAGGCGTGAGCCACCCCACCTCGCCCCCTTATATGTCTCCTTATCCACAGAATTGATTCTGAAATACTGCCATTAAAATGCTAAAAGTTATTTTTACATACATTATACATAGGAACTGTTGCACTCATTTTAATTTTCATGACTATTTCACCTGTTTATTCTCCTTTATCTGCCTAATCTATTACCCTATTTCTTTTTATTAGACGAGTTTATGTAATTGAAACTCACTAAAGTTAAATATAATTATAGCCCACAGTGCCTAATATAGTGCAAACTGCACTTATCTCTTCTAAGAAACAGAAGATAAATAAAATTTTCAGTTATATTTATTTCCTGGGCAATAATTCTCTTCCCGTGTATTTGTGTCTTAAAAGAACATACTCATTAACAGTTTTTGCAAACAATATACATATACATATATTTTTGTACATATATACATATATACAAATATATATATACATATAGTTTTAAAAATACATATACATACACATATATATGTGTGTGTGTGTGTGTGTATATATATGTTTGCTATGCTACCACCACACAATGAATCCTGCAAACATTGGCTACCATACCATTAAGTCATACTGACAAAATAGTAATCCTTTTACAAACAAGTTAATCACCAGGAGAGGTAGTTATTGCTGGATATTGGAGAACAGGTTTAAAAGTGTTAACAGCTGTGTCAACATTGCTGCTTAGGTTAGGAACTAAAACATGACAGGATTTTTAGCATACGCCATACTGCAGGTAGTTTGGAATCTCTTCAAAATAGTGAGTGACTGATTTATTGATTTCTGATATTGTACATTGTCAGTGATGCACAATTCACAAGGAAATCCAAAATGTATCTATTTATTAGCAGTAGAGAGCAACCAGAGATCATTTAGTCTTATGTGTAACACTATTATTAAATTGTTCAGCCCTTATTCTTGCTCTTGGTAACATAAGCCTAAGCATTTGCAAGTTTGCATCCTACTTTTCTTGTACAGCAAATATATCAAATGTTCCGATTGCTGGGCTTTTGCCAACTCATAGAGCCTCTCATCCAAAAGTATTTTGAAAAATTAGATCAGGTCTCTGTAGAGTACCTTCCTGAATGTTGAGTTTCTTACCTTTCAGACTAGCTATCCATCACAAAACATTTTTATTACCTTGCAAAATTTTCTTTTTTAAATCTCATTTGCTATTTCCTACTGGCTGTTATACTCTAAAAGAAATTTAGTACCCAGGCATATTTCCCAGAAACTGGGCAGAAGCTACGTTCATCAGTTTCAAGTTGTGTCCTAGCTTTTAAGTGGAAAATATTACAATCCATTACATTATTTTACTCTGGAATTTGGGTTGTTAACCCAAAGCACATTAATATCTTTTTGGAGTCCTTATAGATTTAGTTTTCCTGTGGTGTTTCAGTTGTTTGTTGTTGAGACCGAGAGGGAAAAATCTTTGGCTTATGTAGTCGTTCCCCTTTCTTATTTTTCAGATTCATAAAATCAAGGGGTTGAAAATGACATTGTCTAAAGCTCCTTCCATTTCTTTCTTTTTTTTTTTTTTTGAGACGGAGTCTTGCTCTGTTGCCCAGGCTGGAGTGCAGTGGCCGGATCTCAGCTCACTGCAAGCTCCGCCTCCCGGGTTTACGCCATTCTCCTGCCTCAGCCTCCCGAGTAGCTGGGACTACAGGCGCCCGCCATCTCACCCGGCTAGTTTTTTTGTATTTTTTAGTAGAGACGGGGTTTCACCGTAGTTTCCATAATTTGCTAGATCTCCATATTGCTATCTCTATCCGTGTTCTACAGTGATTTAATGTTTCTTGGTTACAAATGGAGCTATTAGTGTTTTTCTTAACATGTCAGCAATGTGTTTACTGGATATTGAATTTATCAAAAGTTATTTTTTCATCTTCGTATACACAAGCAATTGTCCCAATATCTGACATACGTATTTAATAATAGTTATGAAATGAATTAATGTGGAAATTTGGCATCTGTTTACTGTGGGGAGGCAAAGTTTTAGGAAGGTCAAGTCCTCACTTACCCATGCTGATCTCTGTTTTCTTATTTTCACAATCTAGGAACCAAGGGCTAACCTGATGACAGTAGGTGACATTGAAGAAGTCAGGAAGATGAACTTTTCAAACTGACACCAGGAACAGATTAAGGGCAAATTTCCATCTCACCTCCTATTCACAGAGAAACGAGTTATTAAGAATAAATTTACTCCCATCCGCACATAACTCATCACTCTTAGTTACATTTGTACGTGTCTTTTCTTCACTTATTCAATACTAGAGGTGCAAATGACTGCCACCTTCCCTGCCACTTTGCTCTCCCAGGCTAGTTTATCTACCTTCTCTCTGAATCCTTTCACCTGATACCTTATTCATTTATCCCTCTGACCCCTATATCTTTGACTTTTTCCTCTATACTACTGTTCCCCCTACCTATAAGACATATTTAAATTTTGCCAAAAAAAAGCTGACTAGCCATATGTAGAAAGCTGAAACTGGATCCCTTCCTTACACCTTACATCTTATACAAAAAAATAATTGAAGATGGATTAAAGACTTA
The DNA here is from genome assembly GCF_047675955.1 of Chlorocebus sabaeus. NCBI lineage: Eukaryota > Metazoa > Chordata > Mammalia > Primates > Cercopithecidae > Chlorocebus > Chlorocebus sabaeus. Next base: position 15,195,904 of record NC_132921.1, on the reverse strand, counting down.
AATCTTAGAACTAAAACCATAAAAACCTAAGCAATACCATTCAGGACATAGGCATGGACAAGGACTTCATGACTAAAACACCAAAAGCAATGGCAACAAAAGCCAAAATAGACAAATGGGATCTAATAAACTAAGGAGCTTCTGCGCAGCAACAGAAACTACTGTCAGAGTGTACAAGCAACCTACAGAATGGGAGAAAATTTTTGCAATCTACCCATCTGAGAAAGGGCTAATATCCAGAATCTACAAAGAATTCAAACAAATTTGCAAGAAAAAAACAAACAAACCCATCAAAAAGTGGGCAAAGATATGAACAGACACTTCTCAAAAGAAGACATCCATGCAGCCAACAGACACATGAAAAAATGCTCATCATCACTGGTCATCAGAGAAATACAAATCAAAACCACAATGATATACCATCTCACACCAGTTAGAATGGCAATTATTAAAAAGTCAGGAAACAACAGATGCTGGAGAGAATGTGGAGAAATAGGAACACTTTTATACTGTTGGTGGGAGTGAAAATTAGTTCAACCATTGTGGAAGACAGTGTGGTGATTCCTCAAGGATCTAGAACTAGAATTACCATTTGACCCAGCCATCCCACTAGTGGGTATATACTCAAAGGATTATAAATCATGCTGCTATAAAGACACATGTACACGTATGTTTATTGCAGCACTATTCACAACAGCAAAGACTTGGAACCAGCCCAAATGTCCATCCGTGACACACTGGATTAAGAAAATGTGGCACATATACACCATGGAATACTGTGCAGCCATAAAAAAGCATGAGTTCATGTCCTTTGCAGGGACATGGATGAAGCTGGAAACCATCATTCTCAGCAAACTATCACAAGGACAGAAAACCAAACACCGCATGTTCTCACTCATAGGTGGGAATTGAACAATGAGATCACTTGGACATAGGGCAGGGAACATTACATACCAGGGCCTGGCAGAGGGTAGGGGACTGGAGGAGGGATAGCATTAGGAGATATACCTAATGTAAATGATGAATTGATGGATGCAGCAAACCAACATGGCATGTGTATACCTATATATCAAACCTGCATGTTGTGCACATGTACCCTAGAACTTAAAGTATAATAAAAAATTAATTAATTTAAAAATAACTTAAACTAAACAAATAAAGTAAAACAAAAGTAAAGGAAACTTTGCAGGTTTTGCTGGTAAACAGCCTACTGCCTTTTATTTTATGGTCAATCTTAAAATAAAATATCTATAGCTTTTTCTCCAGTTTCTAAGTCAACTCCTTTCATGCTAAATACAACATATTAAACCCCTGCATACTGTAAAATATTTTCTCTTAAAGTAATATGACCTATTATCTTCTTATCTTACAAATCAAATGATTTTTAGTCCATGTAATTAATATCTCTGAGTAGTTCATTGAATTCCCTGTTTCTTGAACTTGCAACTTCTTTCCTACTTGAGTGTTAGTCTATCCTAAGTTTACTTTTCTTTTCTAAATATGCAACGACTTTGTTCTAACATTGTATGAGATGGTGTAGATAGGTAAATTGTCATAATATTTTAAAGTAGCTGTTAATTAGTGTGCGGGTTACTACTACTGTTTTTTTCTTTCTTTCTCCTAAATTTCAATGTTTATGGGGTTCTTAGATCAATTTTTCTTTTTCAACCACACAAATTTTCTTTGGGTGATTTCAAAGATAGTAATGTTTTTAACTACCAGCTATTTTATCTCTAATTCTTTTTCTTCTTCTTAAGGAGCTTTCACTTTTAATCTCTACAATAGTCTGAATGTCTGTATCCCTGTAAAATTCATCTGTTGAAACTTAATCACCAATAAGGTATTATTAGGACTGGGGCTTTTTGGAGGTGGTTAGGTCATGAGGGAGGAGGCCTCATGAATATGATTTAATGCCCTTATTAAAGACATCCCAGAGAGCTGGCTTAGCCCTTCCACTATGTGAAGTCATAGCAACTGAGAAGGCAGGATCTATGAGCCAGGGAGCAGGCCCTTACCAGGCACTGAATCTGTTGGCCCCTTGATGGTAGACATCCCAGCCTCCAGAACGAAAATAAATTTCTGTTATTTATAAGATATCCAATTTCTGGTATTTTGTTATAGCAGCCCAAACGGAATAAGAAAATCTCCATTCCAACATTTCTATGTGTCAGACTCAGAAACTTATCATGAATGTCCTGGTCTAATGTCCTAATTTCTGAACTACTCACTATTTATCTTTTACTTTTTGCTCACATCCAATGCAAATAATCCTCTAAACTAAACGTTTAGACCATTCTAATTAAAATTCCTTAATGTGCCACAATATGTTGGATTAACATTTATTTAGTAACCATTCTGTGGTAAGTACCGTAGTTTTTGTTTTCCAGACATGCCTGCATTTTGAATATACAATTATACATCCGTAATTTGTAGAGAGATCTCTGTTGTTGACTTAGAAGAGAAAATTGATTGGCGGATTAGAGTGAATTGAGATATTATTCTAATGCCTGGGCTAGATGTCATGAGGGCTACAGCAGTGTCACTGAGGATCTGTGGTTATTTCACATAGAGAATCAGCAGGACACGGTAATTTCTAGAATGAGATATTAGTTAATGGGTTCAGGAATTGGATGGATGATGTTAATATTAATCAGGGTAAAGAAACAGGGACAGATATAATACTGGAAGGTAGGATATAATAGTGAATGCTGTTTTAACCTCTTGAGTTTGAGTTGCCTCTTAGACATCCAAGTGGGCAGTTATAGGAGGTAATCGGATATGGAGTTTTAGCTTTAGCAGATGCAACTGGGCTGATGGTTCTGATTTGAAAGTTAATGGTAGATCATAGAAATATGATTAATCATCAATTATGTACCCCTTCCAGGGTATCAAAGTCAATGTTGACTCTTAAATCCTTGTATTTTAACTCAAGATATTTCCTGAGAATATCTTATTTTAGTTAAATCTTTTTTCAACAAAATCAAAATAGATTATTAAATATAGACTACAAAAAAATATAAGAACCATTGCAAGAAACTCACATACCAAGGTAGTGACAAACAGAATATAAAGTCAAGTTTTGAAGAATTTTAATGGTTTCTTATCTTTCCACACTTTGGGGCCCAGGGAGAACTGGAACTAGATCACAATATTCACTGGATTCATTCTGCTGGAAAGATGCTGTCTGGGATTATCTTAGTTAGCTTCATATGAGGAGGTTCTATTTGGGAAACAAGCAGTTATTATAAAACTGCACTAATATAAATACTTGAACACTACGGCATGTTTCTCTAGGAGCATGCCATGAAGTCAGGCACAATGGCAAGCATATTGCAGTTACTGCCTCAGATTTATAATGTTTATATGCCGCTCCTTCTGAAATTCATGCCTCAATGTGCTGCTTATCAGCTTGAAGCAGGAAGCTGGTGAATATAGAGAACTGTTACTGTTTTTTTGGTCCAAGTTTCAAGTTGGGCAGGAAGAGCTGGAATTAGAAGATAAATGTTTCAGTAGCAAAGTTCTTCCTCAAGATAAAGCCACCAGGAGCTTCCAGCTCAGGAAGAGTTCTGCAATTGTGTTTATGTAAAGGAGGATCTAAAGATTCATCTACACTTCAGGGGAAAACTCAGAAGACAATCTTGACCATGTGATGACTGGAGCAGCAGTCATGAGGAAAAATATGACACAAAACCTGGGCAGGTAATGTTGAGAAGATATGGTTATTGACTTTATTGGGGTCTGAGTTGTAATGGTAGACAGCATGTTTTAAGTATGTGTTTACATAAAAAAGAAAAACATTTGTTTTTCCCTTGCATTCTACCTTCACTTTCTTATTTCCTCAGAACACCTCGGATAATGTTCTTGAGTGTTAGAATGGAAACAAGGCAGGAAAACAGGAGAAAGCAGAAGAACGTGTCCACCTCAGCACCCTGGAAGGCTGGTGATTCTGAGGCAGGCAGTCATGAGACACCAGTAGTGCCAACATTTGGAGGCCACAGGTTTTGACTGAGAGCAGTTTTGCACTCCCTTTAACTGTTGATAATATGAGCTAACTAAATACTTAGTATATTTCAGATATTGTGTTCATAATAAGGGCTTTACGAACATCGTCTAATTTATTTCTTACTCCCCATGAAGTAGGCAGTAGTGTGTCTATTTAACAAACAAGCAATCAATTTATGAGGCTTTAAGGGCAACCCGCATAAGATCACACTCCAGGGAAAGGATCTGGGACACGAATCTCAGCTTTCTATTTGACTGCCAAGGCCCTGCTCCTGTGTTCGTCCTTACATTGCTTACTAAAGCACCATGCCTTGTCAGTCACTGCAAACAGAATGCTTAAGCTAAAAACACACACATCTAAACAGCAACCGAGGAAGAAAGAAGTCATCTGAGATTCAGAAGGGAATATCCAGGATAAGGAAAAGGAATATGAGGAAATTCAGTAAAGGGACATAAAGGAAATAAACACATTTGCCGAGTTTAGAAATTCTCTCATCAAGCAAGCGTGGCTTGGGTGTTTCAATCGATCACATTTCCCAGTACATAGAAAATCAGAATCCTAATTTATTTCATTGGCCTCTTTGGCATAACTGTTATCACACACACACAAACAAAGGGTGGATAGAGTCGGCCTGGTTCTTCTTTTTTAATGAAGGCTGTGGGCGAGTAGGGAATATTTCTCTCTGGAAATCTAATGCCCTTTCTCCCTTTTTTTTTTAGTCCCTGAATCTCATCCACCTCCACATACACATCGCGATTAAATATTATACACCGTTCTTACTACCAAATAGGCAAAACTCTCAGAAGCTGATACTGTTTCTTTCTAGTCCATGTGGAGCTTTAAAGAGAATCACTATGCCCCTGGTGGACACTTGAAAGTTGCCTTGACCAAGTAACCTTCTCCCACAGAATTATAAATGGAGACTCCAGGGTGCCTCTTCTTAAAGTTTCTGCTTTGAATCACTGCCGTGTTCAACTGAGCAAGTGAAACAGTGAAAATTCTGACACAGTGAAATTGAGATGTGAAGATTCCTGGAAGCTACCAGGAGTACAGTGTGTTTCAGCCAACCAGGAATGGGATCTGTTGGAGCACCCTTCCTAAAGGGAGCAGCTCCCAACATCAGCCACTCTGAAATTTAGAATATCAATTACTGGAAACATCACCTGAAGTACATGTCCAAGATGGTATGAAAGGGGCTTTTCAACTTAGGATTTCATAAAGTTAATAAAAAGAATTATTTTAAGCAAAAAATGACCGTTAACTATTAAGTAAATTGTGTGTTAATAATTGAGTTATATTAAGCATGACTTTAACTTGATATAAATAATATGTGACTATTTTCATAACTTAGCAAAGGGTAACTTCCTATTGTTCTTATTGTCTTTCTTTTGGTTAAAAGTTAATTTTCAGACACACTATCTAGAATGCTTTTAAATAAAGTGTGTGTGTATATGTGTGTGTGTAAAATATGCACATATGTGCATATTTAAAAACCATTTAGAGTATAAACACAATAACAATAAAAATTAGAAAAGCATTGAATATAAAAATGATGATTATCTCAATACAATCAGATAAATGTATTTAAAAAAACCATCAGAACTTCCATAGAGCAGTATATTAGTCAGCATTCTCTAGAAGGACAGAGCTAACAGGATATATAAATATAACTAATAGGAGATATATGTATGTGAGTTTAATAAGTATTAACTCACACAATCACAAGGTCCCACCATAGGTCGTCTGCAAGCTGAGGAGCCAGAACAGCCAGTTAGCGTACCAAAACTGAAGAACTTGCTTTCTGATATTCGAGGGCAGGAAGGGTCCAAGGCAGGAGAAAGATGTAGGCTGGGAAGCTAGGCCAATCTACTCTTTTCATATTTTTCTGGCTGCTTTATATTCTAGCTGCACTGGCAGCTGATTAGTTGGTGCCCACCCAGATTAAGGGTGGGTCTGCCTTTCCCAGCACACTGACTCAAATGTTAATCTCCTTTGGCAACACCCTCATAGAGGCACCCAGGATCAATACTTTGCTTCCTTCAATCCAATCAAGTTGACACTCAGCAGTAACTGTCACAGGCAGAGAAGTTGTAGCAAGCATTTTACAGAATATTTCATTGAAAGTAACATTTTTATTATTTGTATGGATCTGTGCAGAAACAAAATGAGTGGTGTTATTAAAGAATATGTATGTGCGTGCATATATGTGTGTGTATGTGTATATATGTGTGTATATGTACACATATATGTATATAGGTGTAAATGTGTGGATATGTATACCCTTAATGTTATTAACAGTGTTATTAAAGATATGTATATATGTATATATGTACATCTGTGTACGCATATATGTGTGTATATGTGTGTGTATATATAAAATATGCATATACACATACATATATACATACACACAAATACACACATATATGCACACACATATATATACACACACATACACACACATATTCTTTAATAATACCATTTATTTTGCTTCTGCATGGATCCATACAAATAATAAAAATGTTACTTTCAGTTGAAATATTCAGGAATATGCTTGCTACAGTTTCTCTGCCCTATGGAAGTATTTGTGGGTTTTTTACAAATTTAGTTGATTTTACTGAGATAAGCATCATTTTTATATTCAATATTTTTCTAACTTTTATTTTTTTTTTACTGTATGTAAGCCCTTTAATTAATGGTTAACTCTTGATTTATAATATCAAATATTAGCTCCAGCCAGTGCAGTTAGAGACTTGTTACCTTGTCAAAGGTGTACTGCTTAATCTGGAAAGAAGTACTTGAAAAAAAAAAGCAGAAAATGGATGCTTTCAAAATCATCACTTTCAGGTAGTATGCTCATGGGAAATTCTTATATATTTTTAACTCCTCCAGGAAAGGCAAGCTGTACATGAGAGTTACTACTGAGACATCTTGCCTTGTTCTCCTTGAAAATTATAGTTCATATTAGAAACATAGAACTAAAAAGAACTGACCTATTTTTATGGAAGAAGACTCCTTTTCTTTATGTATTGTCTTGATTGAGAATAGTTTAGGCAGACAAGTCAAGAATCGTCAATTGTTTCCTTGAAGATTGTACATCTTGCTGGAAGGAGTTTCATGGGTACAGCCTTATGAGCTCTGGTTACAGCCTTAGCCACTGATGCCTTCAGCGATTACATGATCTTTTGTATCTGGGTCATTGCATCCAGACAACAGCTGGAGTTCATGGTGCTTTTTTTGTCACCAAAAAAAACTATGAAAGGGAGAAAGAAAAATAAAAAAAAAAAAGCTATATAAATCTTACCAGAAAGTAATTTTATTTTCACAAAATCAGGATGACCACACTACCCCCTCAACCATCCCAGTTTGTCCAGGATGGTCCTCATTAATGCCCACAGTGCTGGCAAAGTTATTAGTATCACCTGCTCTCTCTTTCAACATTTTTGGGGGAGGATTTGGATAATATATTGTAGGGTTACCTACCCAAGTGGGAAACAAGGAATGATTCCATTAATGGGAAAGAGCTAGAGCAGTCATTTTCTTTAACTGTTCACTTAATAAATGGACTAAATAACCTGCAGAATGTTGTTTCTTTTCCAAGTTAATTCTAACAAAAATACATTATAAGATGAACAGATATTATTTCTCTCCCCATTTTTCTTTCTGATCATGTGCCAGAAATGGAAATAATCTGACATTTAAAAAGAGAGTGTTTAAGATAAATCCTGTTTCGTGCTTCAATTCCAGTCTTGTCTCAATTGCTCTGGGAACAAATGTTGTCTTTATCTGAGATGCAGCAACTTTTCAGTCTTCAACCAAGCAAAGTATTTCAGTTGTAAAGGATTTAAGAATAGAAATAGAAAATGATTCAGAGTAGCACTAGAAAAGGAAGCAGAATATAACAACCTCACTCCTTTCCCCTGGTGGTTTTATTTCTAGGAGGAAGTTGCTGGAAAATTCCAAATCCTGGGGCTCCAAAACATCTTTAAGGTGAAAACTCCTGGGACTTGGCTTTACAGCCTGCAGGATTATATCCTTTAAACATATTTTATTCCAACTACTTGTTGAGCTGCTGTGAGATTCTATATAACTTTAGGGGGTTGGGGAGAAAGAAAGTAGGTCTACAATCTGAGGCCTAATAGGAGTGTTTTTGTCTTTATCTCTTTAGTTTCCTGTTGTTAGAAATTACAGGGAGGCTTTCTGCTACATAAGAATGGGTGTAAAATTCTCTGTAAACACTGATGATCATAAAGAGTTTTCATAAAGAAAAAAAAATGTGGGACGAATTAGAATAGCAGCCAAGTTGTGTCTGATTTTCTATGTCATAGAATGTCCTTCCTTTGTCAGTTGAGTCTCTGGTCACTTTAAATTAGAACTAAAGCATATTGCTATAGTCAAACTCTGCAGCTGAAATATCTCTTGGTGACACTATACTTTACAAATTGAATTCATAATAAGACTTAATATTTTCATAGACGGTAAAATTCTCTTTTGCTAAAACATGTCTCATAATTCCTTTTTCTTGCCAATAGTGATATTAGCCAGAAAGAAAATCTAAAACTTTCATCATTCCTGACAAGAAGAAAGATATGGTTTGTCTCTGTGTCCGCACCTGAATCCCACCTCGAATTGCAATAATCCCCATGTATTCAAGGGCAGGACCATGTGGAGATAATTGAATTGTGGGGGCAGTTTCTGCCATGCTGTTCTCTTGATAGTGAGTGTTTCCTCACAAGATTTGATGGTTTTATAAAGAGCTTCCCCCTTCGCTCAGCATTCATACTCTCTCCTGCCACCCTGTGAAGAGGTGCCTTCTGCCGTGATGATAACTTTCCTGAGGCCTCCCCAGCCCTGCAGAATCATGAGTCAATTAAGCCTTTTTTTTTTTTGTAAATTGCCCAGTCTTGGGTATTTCCTCGTAGCAGCATGAGAATGGACTAATACAGTAAATTGGCACCAGGTAATGCGTTGCTGCTGTAAAGATACCCAAAAGTGTGGAAGCGACTTTGGAACTGAGTAACAGGCAGAGATCGGAACAGTTTGGAGAGCTCAGAAGAAGACAGGAAGATGTGGGAAAGTTTGAAACTTCCTAGAAGCTTTTTGAATGGGTTTTGCCAAAATGCTGATAGTGATATGGACAATGAAGTCTAGGCTGAGGTGGTCTCAGATTGAGATGAGAAACTTGTTAGGAACTGGAATAAAGGCAACCATTGCTATGCTTCAGGAAAGAGACTGACGTCACTGTCCTAGAGATCTATGGAACTTTGAATTTGAGAGAAATGATTTAGGGTGTCTTGTAGAATAAATTTCTAAGCAGTAAATCATTCAAGAGTTAACTTGGGTGCTCTTAAAAGCTTTCAGTTTTATGTTTTCAAAAATATATGGTTTTCATGAAAGCCAAGCTTTCTGCTTTACGTAACATTATTTCCCATTGTTAATGTCTATACTGTGGTTTAAGAATAATGTAGGCATTAAAGACTAGATGATAATCCATATTTTCATCTTCAAATACATTGTACACTCTTTTACATAGATTTTGAGACTGAGTCCCTTGTCTTTGAGACAACCAAAATAACATCAGTATTATGTTCTTTAAATGATATGCACTAATGGGGAAATAAAGAGCATAAAACTTTGAAAGATTTGCAGCCTGACAATTGTGATAGAAAAGAAAAACCCATTTTCTGAGGAGAAATTCAAGCTAGCTACTGAAATTTGCATAAGTAATGAGGCCAAATGTTAATCACCAAGACAATGGGGAAAGTGTCTCCAGGACAGGGCAGAGATTTACACAGCAGCCCCTCCCATCAAAGACCCAGAGGCCTAGGAGGGAAAAATGCTTTCCTGGGCTGGGCCCAGGGCCTTGCTCATTTTTGCAGTCTCAGGACTTGGTGCTCTGCATCCCAGCTATGGCTACAAGGGGCCATCATACAGCTCAAGCCACTGCTTCAGAGGGGACAAGCCCCAATCCTTGCAGCTTACACATGGTGTTGGGCCTGTGGGTGCACATTAGTCAAGAATTGAGGTTTGAGAACCTCTACCTAGATTTCAGAGGATATATGGCTATGCCTGGATGTCCAGGCAGAAGTTTGATACAGAGGTGGAGACCTCATGGAGACCCTCTGCTAGGGCAATGCAAAAGGGAAAGGTAGGGTCAGAACAGAACCCCCACATACAGCCCCACTGGGACACTGCCTAGTGGAGCTGTGAGAAGGGGGCCTCCATTCTCCAGATCCCAGAATGGTGGATCCACAAACAGCGCACACTGTGAGTCTGGAAAAAATGCAGGCACAATGCCAGCCCATGAAAGCAGCCAGGAGTGGGGCTGTGCCCTGCAAAGCCACAGGGGTGGAGATTCCCAAGGCCAAGGGAACCCATATTTTGCATTAGCATAACCTGGATGTGAGACATGGAGAGGAGATGATTTTGGAGCTTTAAGATTTGACTGCTCCACTGGATTTTGGACTTGCATGGGGCCTGTAGTCTCTTTGTTTTTCACCAATTTATCCCATTTTGAACAGGTGTACTTACCCAATGCCTGTACTCACATTGTATCTAGGAAGTAACTAACTTGCTTTTGATTTTATAAACTCATAGGCAGAAGGGACTTGCTTTGTCTCAGATGAGACTTTGGACTTGGACTTTTGGATTGGTGCTGGAAGGAGTTAAGACATTGGGAGACTTTGGGAATGATATGGTTCGGCTCTGTGTCCCCACCCAAATCTCACCTTGAATTGTAATAAACCCCAGGTGTCAAGGGTGAGACCAGGTGCAGATAACTGAATCATGGGGGCAGTTTCTGTCATGCTGTTTTCATGATAGTGAGTGAGTTCTCACAAGATCTGATGGTTCTATAAAGGAATTCCCCCTTTGCTCAGCTTTCATTCTCTCTCTTGTGACCCTGTGAAGAGGTGCCTTCTGCCATGATTATAAGTTTCCTGAGGCCTCCCCAGCCATGCCGAATGAACTGTGAGACAATTAAACTTCTTTTCTTTCTAAATTTTTCAGTCTTGGGTATTTCTTCATAGCAGCATGAGAATGGACTAATATAAAGAAGCTATGGATTTTTTTTCTAAGATGAACTCTCCAGGCCAGCAAAAGCTGCCATTGAGGACCCTAGACACAGCTGCTAAAGTAGATTGTAAACTTCTTTCTTTACTCTTATTATTCCCAGCTACAAATTAAAGGGTCAGCTTTTTGCTTATATTATGGAAAGAATTCTAAATAGTGGATTTAAAGATATTTGTTTAAATGGTTTTTTTTTTTCCAAATAGCAATTTCAGAAATGGTGATTAATGATTATATTGGCTGGTATGGGCAGAAGCTAGAATAAATTTTCCCCATTAGTGCATATCATTTAAAGAATATAACACTGATGTCATTTTGGTATCTCAAAGACTGGTGACTCAGTCTCAAAGTCTATGTAAAAGAGCGTACAATGTATTTGAAGATGAAAATATGGATTATCATCTAGTCTTTAATGCCTATATTATTCTTAAACCACAGGTATAGACATTAACAATGGGAAATAATGTTACATAAACTAGAAAGCTTGGCTATCATGAATAAAGCTTAATGAACAAGTCACTATAATTTGCAATAATGGTTCTTAATCCTATTAACTACGCAGTTTTGTCAATTAAATAATATTTTCTCATTTTCCAGATTCTTGAGGTATATGAAAAGCTCTTCTATGTCAGTCTCTAGTCGCAAACAATTCCAATGAAAAGCCATCAAAGAGATATGTATAAAAACAATTAAAATAACTACCACAATAACATCATCAACCACCTTTTACTAATGGTCTGATTAGCACTAATCAGCATTTTATCACTTTGCATACATTATTATCACTAAAAAATTATTTAACATCTATGTTACAGTTACTATTTTCCCATTTTACAGATAAAAATTAATATTATCCAAATTAGCAGAAATGAGATGTTATTTTACTAAGAAGATGGGGGTCTTTTGTGATAAGGATGTGTCCTCTCTATGCATTTTACCTCTTGAACTTCATATCAAGGTTGTGGTTAAGAAGAGAGTACTCTTATCTTCAATGGGCAAATATCCATGTAACTTTTATTATTAACCTATTGATTTAGTAAGATTTAGAAATATTAACTTTCTGAAGTGCTTGCTTGATTCCCTGTTAACTTAGGTACAAACACTTATCCTAGCCTTCTGGCAAACATATACATGGATGAATGTCCTCATTTCCATTGTCATGGCTCAGCTCACTTGATCCATCAGCACTCTGTTTAGTTTACCTAAAAACGCATTGTAAATGTGCATGTAGACACACACACACAGAGAGAGAGAGAGAGAGAGAGAGAGACAGAAAGAGACTGAAGGATAGAACTATGATAAGCCTAAGAGCATAGTGTGCTTACCGTACAAGAAAAACTAAAAAACGTGTGAAAAGTCCCTTAGGAAGATTGAGCACGGGTTAGTATCCTGATCACTGCTTTGTTTATGCTCCTAAGGGTTAATTGCCAGGTTGTCCCTAACAATCATCTTTACCTAACGTTCCTACTGATTCTTTTCCAAAGAGGTTTTTCTTCCTTCTTTTCCTAGTGGAAATGTCAGAAAAGCTAGCCTCTGCTTATACTCACTTTTTGATCATTCCTGGAAGTTGAAAACCCGAGAAGCTGAGTACATGTTACCAAAACTTTTCTCAGAATGACAGGCTCTGAAAGTCCTTGACATGTATATGTGACTTTAGAAAACAGTGACATAAAATAAATGGATTATCAGCCATTTGTCCTGGCAATAAAGGAACTCCTTGTTGTCCCGTTTTTGGGTTACAACGTCAAAATCTTGCCTAAAACTGATTCTTGTTAAGAAAGGCTTTTTCCAGCTGGTGTGTGTGTGTGTGTGTGTGTGTGTGTGTGTGTGTGTGTAAAGACAACCCCTTCCTTTTATGCTCAGTATTCTAGGGCATCGTGGCTGGCTTCTGCGTGCTTACCTGCATGTTTCTATGTATTTTTTTTTTTCCTGTTGGAAAGTAGAAGGACCTTCTTGGAACTCCGTTAGTGAGCAATGCTGAGTCACAGCTGCATGTATGTGGGAGTCTGTTATGTCAGGTTAGTTGAGAAGAACAACTGAATAAAGCAGGCAAGCCTATCTTCTGGGAGGCTGACAAACTGACTTTCAAAGAAATGTGGCTTTAAGTTCCAATTTAAATTAAAGGACTAGGAGGCAGGGGCAATGCCAAGCTGTCTCCATACTACTGCAAAATCTGGACCTGGTACAGATGCCTTTTACTGAAAAGTGCCTTTAGTGTCCTCCTCAAGCCATACTTAACAACTAGTGACAAGACAATACGGTCTTGGCGACCAGCCAACGTCCCCGGCACTAACACAAGGTTTGCCATAACATTGCTTTGCTGGGTAGGAAGCGTGAGGAGAACAGCTGACAGTAAGGGGTGATGCAACTGTCCTGTCTGCTCCTGAAAAGGCTGAATGCTAGCAGGGAGGGCTGAAGAAATGCCCTAAAAAATAGACCAAAGCGTAACTGAGCGCTGGTGCTTGGTTGTGAGTGGCTAAACTGCAGAAAGAGCATGGAAACACTGGAGCAATACAAAAAAGTGAGGAACAAAGGGTTTTTTTGAGGAGAACATTCAGGACAATAGCATCTAAAATTCAACCACAACTAACCCTCACAACTAAAGGCATATCTGCTCTCTCCTAGTTGCCTTTGGTGTATTTGTAACAAGTGAATGCCTCTAACAGGTTTCCCACTTTTGAGGCTGCCTTCTCCAGGGTGCCTGTGTGTTGTTTTAATTGGGTTTTTCGATCTGGGAAAACGCAGATATTGTTTGAGCCCAGTGTTCTGGAGATAACAAAAGGGACTATATATAATTTATTAACATGTTCTAAACATGTGTGGTTATAAGGTATTATTCTGAGCAAATGGGCAGGTGTGGTCAAAGGCTCAAATTGTTATTTTTATTTCCTTAACAGATTGCAATTCCTTGCTGGTTCACATGGTGCAGTGAAATTGAAGGGAGATATTGGGCTGGCAAGGTAAACTAGGTGAAATACTCCCAGCAGCAAAGAGTAATTTCATAGCCAGATTAATGTCATAGCCCACAGACCTATCTGGGGGATTTAAGATGAATTTCAAGAAAGTCAGGCAAATTATTTGGTCAGTAATGCCTAGGGAGATGTCTGACTGATCTGTCCTAGTAAATTGCTATTTAACAAACAATATTAAGCACACGCTGTGTTTTTGGATCTTTGGTAGGCACTTGGGATACCATTTAACAACATTAATCAAAGTAGTTAGAAAATGTTAGCTCATTGCCAGGTACCTCTCATACTGTTCTACATGTATTAGTTAAATCAAGCTCTGCAGCTGCATCAAAGTTTTGTAAGCAATTTTATTAATTTTAATTTTAAAATTATTGTATAAATTATTCTTTTGTATTTGTTATTATTTTGAGGAAACAGAGGGACAGCACACAGACTTCCCAGAGTTGCATTGCATTGAATGTATTTGCACTTAAGCTCTGGGTCTCCAGGCACTAGGTGGCAATTTTGGCACCACATGCTTTCTTGAGAGGCTTTCTATCCCTTGGATGTGTACTGTGAATCCCCTTTTTTGATAATTCATTGTTACTGATGTTTCTGCCTCACCTTTCACTATTCGATGTTTCACATAATATCTATCTTTATATCTATATCTATATATATGTTTTACATATATATTTATTTATGTGTGTGCCTGTGTGTGTGTGTGTGTGTGTGTGTGTGTGTGTTGGGGGGGGGGGCATTCCTGCAGATGTGGTAGGTACAATGGGCTCCCAAAGAAAAAGTCTACATAAAAAATGCCAGTGAACCAATACTATGGCTGTGGATTGAGATTTAAAACACCTCTTTGTTTTTTGATGATTGCAGAGTTGAGTTGTACCTTAAAACAACTTCATAACCCAGAAGCTCCTTATTCCAGGATCTTTTTTCAATTTTCTCCTACAAAACCCAATACCCCTCTCTAGAAATCTCCTGCTTAGCCTTGGTTCTAACTGCATTGTCTATGGCTAACACATGTTGGCAGCATCAGTAAAGCTTAGTTGATTAACTATCTCATGCACATTTATAGGTTAATCAACCTTACATATCTGAGAGCATCTCAAACGGTTTTGTGGCATCAATAACTCTTCTCCTGAAGAGGTAGATGTGAGTAAAAAAGAAACAAACAAAAAAAGCCCTTTATTTATGTATTGTATTTAATGAAACATTTCCAAGCTCTATTTCTCAAATAGCAAACTCAGTCATGCCAGATTTTAACTACTGTCTTTCAATATAGAACTTACCTCTTATACTCAACCCATCCCCTTAGACCTGATATTTTAGTGCGTTGTGCAGGAAATGAGGAAATAAACAGCAGAGTACTATTGACGGAGCTTCTCATGTCCGTTGGAAGCAGTCCTGGACCAGGCCTCTCTTCCCTTACACATTCCAGACTCTGATATTCCATCGTAGGAACAGCCCTTTCCTTGCACTTGTCCAGGATTGATGAGTATATAAAAAGCTACTTATTATTGCTTTGGTTTCATATATACACTTGTCAACTGACTACAACCTCTGGGAGGGCCTGAATTGTGTATGTCTTTACTATTGATTTTTCTCAACATTCAACACAGTGTCTGAGTCTTTAATAGGCTCATTAAAATTTTGGTAAATGAATTATCCTTAGAATTTTCTGAATATCAATGGTTTTAATAAGCCAGAAGGTGTTAACTCTCCTGTTTTTGATTGGTGGAGAGTGCATTCTTTCACTGACTGTTTTCAAAGTCCTAGAGCACTTATTTCAAGACTTGTTCTTCTGATCTGAGGGCAATCTCAGAATTTATAAAGTTCAGCCAGTCATGGTGGCTCATGCCCGTAATCCTAGAATTTGGGAAGGCCAAAGCAGAGGGATCACTTGAGCACAGGGGTTCGAGATCAGCCTGGGAAACATAGTGAGACTCTGTCTCTACAAAAAAATTTTTAAAAATTAGCCAGGCATGGTGGCGCATGCCTGAGGTCCCAGCTACTTGGGAGGCTGAGGTGGGAGGATCGCTTGAGACCAGGAAGTAGAGGCAGCAGTAAGCCAAGATCACACCATTGCACTCTAGCCTGGACAACACAGCAAGACCCTGTCAAAATAAATAAATAAATAAATAAACAGAATTTATGAAGCATTTTTCTAAGAAGCATTGTCTTCATCAATTAGGCTTTATTTCTAAACTAAATATGGCTCTGTACCCAGCATTGACTCCTTAATTTCTGATCTGGTAGTTCCTGCTCCTTCTCAGTCCAGTAGCTTTGGTGTCTGACTCTAACATGCCTGAAACCCTGTTTTTCTACAATTTAGATACCATAGAGCCTTATCCAAGATAATGTTTTCTGTTGAGAAACTTTTCTGTTTTTTTCTTTCTTTGTTTTCTGTGACACAAACACAAGAGTTAGCTCTCTTGAAGTGAGATCAGCAGATATGTAGGTAAATAGTATGCAGTAGGAATTTGCATTCCTACTATCCAGGGATGTTAATATGACATATTGGTTAATTAGGAGAGTAAGACTTTAGCAGTAAAAGCTCATCTCTACAATTACTTCTTTGAATCAAATTTCCTTACATACAGATCAAGGACTTTTATCTAACATGCCACTCCTGAAACATTAAAATGTGTTCATTTCATCTTTTATTATTAGTGTTTTATATTAGCATCCCTATGTACATACAGTTGCCTCCTAATGAGAGGAATTTTTAATGTGACATAACTTAAATATAAACCACACGTATGTGGCCCTTTTCTTATTGCCCCCTATATTTTGAGAAGGAAATAAAAGACGTTTTCTCTATATCAGGTCTTATTCCCCACACTCGACTTCCCACCTTCCTCTCTCCACTCCTATTTTCTCCCTGCTTTGTGACAGAAAACCCTATGGATAGAAGAGATTTTCTAGGAAAAAAATGTGTTTTAATATTGCAAGGGATGATGAAAGGGTGAATGAAAGTGTGCCACAGCATGTCAATAGGGTAAGGGTTTTAGAAAGTTTTCTATCTTTAAAAGATTAATTTTCTTCTCATTCCTTCTTCTTCCTAGAAATATAAGAATTCAGGAATTACTGAGCTATTAATCTCCAATAATTCACAATTCTCAGAGGAAAACTGAGGTAGAGCTATAAAATCTGGTTTCAACGTCTTGCCTAAAATCAGGATACTTCATTCTTAAAAGTTAAGGAGAACAACTATGCACAAATATGCACTTAGCAATTTTTTTAAATAAAAACTAAGTATGATATTTTAATAAAAGAAGATATAAGTTGTATGTATGGCCAAAGACATTGAAAAATACAGTCAGTCAACTTGACAAATTTATGAAATTCTCTCTTATTGAGGAAAGATATAGGAGAGGTATTGTTAGTAGTTAAACCTTTCAGGAGTTGGGGGAATAAATTGAAAAAGTTAATGAAACAGCTTCAATTTCTAGAAATATGATAAACTAAATATCCTGAAAAAAGTCCTAGTATATATATATATATGACTAGGATTATTTTCCTATAATTAAGATTATTTTTTCATATATGAATACGAAAGAAAACCCAGCAGAATTAACAAGAAATAAGACAAAATATCAAAGGACAAATATTATTGGCCAAATCCTAGAGAAATAAACAAGCACTAAAACGATGACTCTCTGGGGTCATCTACAGACTTGCAGTGTCCTAGAGCTTTCACTTTAATAGGCTGCTCAATGGGACAGTTGACAAGGCTTATGACCCACTATATGTGGGAAACTGTATCAGAGGCACCACATAAAGTGGGCTCCTCCCTAAAAGCAAAACACACAGTGTATGTGCTGGAAAATAAACCCACACTCCAAAGGGAGATATTGAGAAAATTTGCATTTCCATTTTAACTCAGAATAGAGGGAAAGTATCTGCAATATGATAACTTAAACATAAGCAGCCAACCTTCATGCAGGCAGGCGACCCATTCCCACTCCACCTGTGGAGCTACAGAAATCCCAGAGCAAGAATCAAATGGGAAGAGGTCATAACATGGCAATGACAATGGCACTTGGGTAGAATGAATACAGATATCTCTGGTAGAGCAACCTTAAATGTTAGTCAAGCAAGGACAAAGAATTCCTACAGATGACTTTTTTAAGAGACATGAGCTAAGAACAACAAGAGATCACAAAGCACATGAGCAAACAAACTGCTTACCCTGTCAATGGAATCAATAAAAAGCAGCATCACACATGCAAAAAACACACAATTTGCAATTAATGGATAAAAAAAGAGATGAGTGTGTTGAAATATTTAAGGAATTAATTTTTGATAGATTAACAAAAATAAGTATCTCTGTGACTGCTGATGCCATGGACTTAATGTTTTTGTCTCCCCTCTGCCCCCACTTCCCACCAAATTCATGTGTTGAAGCTCTAACATATTTGGAAATTAGGTATTTGGGAAGTAATTCGGGTTAGATGAGATAGTGAGGGTAGGTCCCTGATCTTATGAAATTAGTATGTTTGTAAAAGAAATATCAGAAAGCTTGTTCTGTCTTCTCCACTATGTGAAGACACAGCAAGATGGCAGCCATCTGCAAGACAGGAATAGAGCCCTCACCAGGATCCAACCATGCCCACACCCTGACCCCCAACTTCCGGCTTCCAGAACTGTAAGAAATGTGTTTCTTCTAACAAAGCCACAGAGTTTGTGGTATTTTGTTGAAGCAGACCAGGCATACTAATACAACCGTAAAGATCATCTCTGGTTTATTTTTCTCAAATTCCTAGACAGCTAATTTCACTTTCTTTCATATGTTTTAATCCATATTTGCTTTATGTAAAAATCTCAGGCCAATTCCCCGTATTTTGAGAATTACAGATTTCATCATCTTCTGACCTCTGCAGAGCTCTTAAGGGAAACGTCTTTGTTAAGAACATGATTACCTCTCACTCCCACTATGCAGCCAAATCGTTAGCACAAATTCTCCATCTCTAGTTTCTAACAACTTGTGTAATTTCAACACCAAACGGTTTCCTTTCCTTACTTAAGAGTTCAACAATATACATTAAATAATCATTCATTCATCATACATTTATTTAATAAATATTTAGATGGTCTACTCTACATACTGCACATTTAGAGTATATCAATTAACCATGACGACCACCACCAGGACAACAAAAAATAAAGATGCCTCCCCTTGTGATTATACTATAGTGATACATTATAGTCCAGGGAGACATGGACTAAGGAATAATCTTAGCAAACAAGTGAATTATCAACCATGCTGGAAGGTGATAAGTGTTACAAAAAATTTAGCTGGGAATGTTGTCATTTTAGTAATTTGTGCTCCCCATGATAGATCTAATTAAAAAGATAACATTTGAGCAGAGACCGAATAGAGGCAGCTGAATCTGCATGCCCATATTTTGGGGAACAGTGTGTCCATCAAAGCACAGCCCTTGAAAAGCTCTTCAGAATGGAGTCTGCCTGGAATCTGGAATGTTCAAACGTTCACAGCAGCCTTGACAGTAATAAGGCTGCCACGACTGAGCAGAATGAGCAGGAGGCAGCTCAGAAAGAGACAAGATCAGAGAATGGTAGCAGGGATAGGTAGAGGAAATAGAGTTAGTGGGACTGGACACTAGAATAGGGTTTTTGTTTTGTTTTGTTTTAATTGCTAAGATTTTTGTCTTATTCTGTTTGCATTTCTAGTTGTTTCTAGTTAGAGGTCACACTGGTTCTGTGGTCAGTATTATTGCCTAGAATATTCTTTCCCCCTTTTAAATATAACATTTTCTTTATGAACCATAGCTTAGTACTTATTAATTTATAACAATACCGTTATTAAATATATCAGAGTTAGTTAGGTAACTAGGCCACCACATCTTGCTAGGAGTGAAGTGAAAGCAGTTATCTACACTAATATAACATATCTATACGATTACATTTCCAGTCTCCTGTGGGAAATGGATAGGACCTAATGTCAGTAGAGATAAGTAACTGGCATAGAGAACGTGAATCCATTGGAAACTAAGGCTTTCTTATATTTCCTTATTTTTTGGAGGCATGAAGAATAAATTTCGTCTCTGAAAGATAATAGTAAACCTTTCATTACTCACTCTGATCATTTTTTGTGTTCCTTAAGGTTGCATAATTTATCTACTATTATCCTCTGTGCTCTCACAGATATAATCCTTTTCAATGATATAACACTGATTGCTTTGTACAACAGTTTACATGATTTCCTAGTTCAACAGTAAGTGCCTTGAAAACTGTAAGGGTATCTTACTCATCCTTGTTCTTCTGTACTTCACTCCTAAAAGTATCCACTCAATAATATTTGTTTAGTTAATGCTGCTGTATCACAACTTTTCATATTTACGATACCTGATGGATCTGAGAATTGCATCTAAATGGAAGAAGACGGTTGCATCAATGACGTATTTGCTTGCTTTAATTTGACTTAATGGTGTTCCTGAACACCAAAACTTAAAGTCTAATAAAGATGAGTGAGAAAGAGATTCTGCAAAGCAAATATATTAATACATATTTTTAGTGATTGTATTTCTTTAAACATATAATTTGAAGTTATATTTAAAGGATTCGTGTGCAGTTTGCTTTATTTAGCAATTTATGCCAACTATAATAAACTATGCATATACATATATTCTTAAATCTAAATAACAAAGATTTTCCAATGAAAAGTTAAGATAAGCAGGACTTACTCTTGGACTTAAACTTCAAAATATCTGTAAAATGGAAATTTTCTTAAAGAAAAAATTTGCTAGAAATATTAAAGATGAACATTTAAAAACATAAAATTACTCATTTTCTCTAGCCATTTTATTAGTTGTTTTTTAAAGCACGGCTATCTTTTAGCCCCTGCACACAGTTTTAGATACCTTGTCAGAGTTTTATCAAGCAAAAATGACATCCTGTACTAGTTTAATTATAACACACTAATAAAAGCCTGTTTCTGTGTATCAAGTCATGACTGAAGAAGAGATTTTCTTTAACTACTTATGTAGTGGCTAACACATCACCACTGTTTTGTAGGCAGTCATACTTTTAAATATCTGGTTTTATTATCACCATACATAAACAACTTCTTATCAGACGAATAGAGTAATGTAGGTTCAGATGATATGAAAAGAAAAAAAAAGTTCAGTCTGTAGAAGCCAAATAATACTAACTCCAGTGTTGTCTATTTTGGGATATCACTAAAGAACTCAAACTTATTCATCTTATCTTCCTATGTCTCTTTCTCATATAATAGTTATTTTAAAAGCCAGCAATTTCATGATGAAATTGAAATGTTCATTCAAAATTTCAGTTTCTAAGTATCTTTCCCACAACTATTTGAAATTAAAGAATAAAATTATCACCTTTTATTACATGAAACCTGAGATTTCGTTGAAAATCTCTCAGGTACTAGATATTTACAAATTTGATTTTTTAAAATTCTATACATGTTAAATATTTTAAAACAGAAACAGAACACTCTAATAAATTAATTTTATTTATTTATGTTTCAGCTCTCAGAATAAACATTCTTTCTTATCACGGAATACAATAAAGGTAGGCTTCTTGTAGTGAAGATTGGAAAGTTGCCCTAGGTTCGTTTTCTTTTTCTCTTAATTCTGAATTGACGTGTGATCATATTTTACATTTACACGTTCTGAAACAGGATTTTTCTCAATAATGTGCAACTGTGATCCAGATTCCTCAATTTCAAATAATATTGTTCATTAACAAAATTCTGCTGTTTTCATTAACATTATATAAATAGATGTTAAAACTGAACTTATTAACAAATAACAATAAAGTATTTTTATAATCCGTTTATTAGGTTGAATCTTCAATAAGAATTTTTGTGGAGAAAGAACAACTCTGCTTTGAAATAGTCTGGGTATGGTGAAAGAAGTCACCCCCTTCCCTCTCCCACCGCAGGAGGAGTATACTTCTCCACCCATTGATGTTGGACTTGATTCTATACACTTGCTTTGACCAATAGAACTTCAGTGAATAGGGCACAAGTAGAGGATTAAACGCACTCAAGAAGTTGGGCTTAGCTCGTGAGCTCAGGCAATTTATTATGAGAAAAACTTTCCTGAAGTAGCTGCCATACTTTCAGCCTGAGTCCCAGAATGAAAATATGTGAAGCAATCTTGAATCCAAGCCACAGGCCAGAGCCATCTCTGATGAATGCAGACTCCATACAGGAGTAGAACTATGCAGGTGACTCCCCGCAATCATGTGCAAAAGCCAAAAAGCTTACAGTTCTATGGCAGAGGCTTTTGGTTTATTATTTAGCATTTGTGTCAATTGCTAAGTAAAAACATTTCCAAGAAAAGTTTGAAAATTGCCACAATACATCAAAGGAAGAAAGGAAGGGAGGGAGAAAGTAAGGAAGAAAGGAAGAATGGAAGGGAGGGGCGGTAGTAGAAGCAAGAAAAGAAGAAAACAGATTTTTTTCTGTCTTTGTATTAAATACAAAAAGTTAGCAGATCACTAATGAAATCTTTCAAATGGGGAAATGATACATTCAAGCTGGATTAAGGAATTAAACTTTGTTTTGTTTTGTTTTGTTTTGTTTTTTTGAGACGGAGTCTCGCTCTGTCGCCCAGGCTGGAGTGCAGTGGTGCGATCTCAGCTCACTGCAAGCTCCGCCTCCCGGTTCACGCCCTTCTCCTGCCTCAGCCTCCGGAGTAGCTGGAACTACAGGCGCCGCCACCTCGCCCGGCTAGTTTTTATTTTTATTTTTTATTTTTGTAGAGACGGGGTTTCACTGTGTTCGCCAGGATGGTCTTGATCTCCTGACCTCGTGATCCGCCCGCCTCGGCCCCCAAAGTGCTGGGATTAAAGGCATGAGCCACCGCGCCCGGCCAGGAATTAAACTTAAAAAAAAAAAAAAATCCTGTAAATTTAACAGACATTTCATTATATCAGTGGTATATTTAAAAAAAAAAGTTTAATAGATTTTTTGTCACTTTTCTGGTCTTTGTTACCCAAACCACACAACTAAACTAATAAGATAGAAAACTCTAACGTCTCAGAGAAGACTCTTTTAATACTTATAAAATTAACCTAAGAAAATTATTTCTGTATTTTTGCTGTTAGGCCGTTATCTTGTTATGGGTACAGGCTCTGGCTTTTATAAGTTTAGTATGCTAATGATTCCTTCACTTGGGATCCATAAAAAATATATGCAGTGTCTTTCCCATTAACTGCCAGGCTTTCCAGATTTTTCTGGTTTTCTGAATTATTAAAACAACAACCTTTGCTGACAGTTGTTGCCATCAGCATCACACATTTATGAAGTACATACATGCTTCCATCAATGTTAGATGCTATACAGAGTGAGTTTAAGACCTGACCCCTGTAATCTACAGAAAGACAATCTTGTAGAGAAAACTATGAGTGATATGATTAAAATGAACATGTTTTTAACTTGTGAAGAATGAAATAATTTGTATATAAGAAAAGAAGCAATTGATTTTTATGTGGTAGTAAAGGAAGAAACTTCACATTTGTGTAAGATGGAATCTTAGAAGAGACTTCATTAACCTAAGTAAGAATTTCAGAGAGGTTTGGATGAAAATATTTGGAAACTAGAAAACACTGAGTTGTTTGATTAAAGTAATGGAGGCTGTGGACAGAGAAGTTGGTAGAGCAAAGCAGGACAGGGGGATTTGAGCTAATGACAATTAACTATTATTGATTCAATGTCTAATAGTATGACAGTTTTGCAATATTTGATTGGTAAATTTTTATCCTGGAAATACTAAGTATTAAAATAATTTTTTACACTTTCTGGGCTTGCTGAATTGTCTGAAACACATACACATTCACACAGAGACAACTAAATAACACAAGCATTCCTCTTTTTTAGTAAGATATTCAGTACGTAGTATAACAGAAACCACCACCACCACCGACCTTTGTCTCATCTATATTCTCTTGGCATCACCAAAGGAGAATGATTACATTAGACTGGACAGAATGTGAAAGTGATGATGAAACTTATAGTTTACAACTGAAAAGGGTTGCGCTGGAGAAAATTATAAAAATTTGGCTTTCCGTAAAACTTGATAAAAATGTAGCTCCTGGATTATGTCTGCTTGTGTATTCTCACTTCGACCACATTGTATCATGTTGGAAACATGCATAGATTGATGGTGTGTGGTTTATAAGGTTTGTGTGTTAAATGCTATTTTATTAACTGTTTAGAACAAGTGTTGCACCAGGGGATTTTATTTAATTTGAGATTATTTTTATTCTTAATATTTCTAACTTATTGAAATTTGACATAAAATCTCGGCTTCCCAGAGATGAATAAAACAGAATATTTCATACACTTACTCGAGACAGCGTTAAAGGAAACTGAAGCCATGAAAATGTCATGATGCAATTTAGTGAAAATTTATCTTCACAGAGAATTGTTCAATTACAAGTGAAATGAGATTGGAAATAATCTTTTCTTCTATAAACCTTACACCTGGAAGACAATACATCTGTTTAATATGTTCTATTTGCAAACTTCTGATCTGTACCTCCTAGATTGAATTAAACAGCAGTCATGTATGGTATTATTGATACCTTCCCAAAAACTAAATAATCACAATGATACATCTCACACATTCCTTTTAATTAGTCCTTTCATTATGAAACAATAAATTGTTGTTACTTTATTTTGTGGTTGAAAATGTGTAAGCATTAAAGACTCAGGTATTTTATATTTCAATTTAACAAAAAAACACACATATATCTTCTTCTATAATCTAAAAATGCATACATACACACACAACATATACACTTAGATTATAAAACTAAAGATTCTTATTTTGTATATATTTGTTATATATATGTATCTCTAACTATATATATTCCTAGTTTTATATCTATATATGCACACATATGTAACATATATCCTTAGTTTTATGAATATAAACATTAAAGTATTTTAAGAATTAAATTTCTTTTAATGTGGATCCTATTTTCTCAGTGATTGCCAATATGTGTCTGACACTTTATTTTTTTAAAAAAGAAAACCTCTGTTTGTAAAGTGACAAATTGAAGGAGGAAAAGTATGCAACGTCAACAGTGTTGTTTCTATTCTGAGAACATCCTATGAGACTGGTGAACCAAACAAAGAATATTGTACTCAACTTTTCTACCCTTTCTCGTATTATTTCTCACCATATTCTTTATATCAGCCAAACTGGTAACACACCCTTTCTTAAGCCCTACAGTACCCTGCACTCTGTTTTTTCCCAAGCTGCTTTCTTTGTTTAGTCTGCATTTATCCCATTGTTTCTTTCATTTCCACTCCTTAAAATTATGTAAGGTCTTTAGGTTTTCACAAACCAGTCCAGGGAGGAATGTTTTATAATCCTTCTGCTTGCCAACTGAAATGATTTTTTCCTTTATTCGAAGACCTAATATTTTCATGTGTCTCTTTACATTTTTCTTTTACATTCTTCATATAATTGTTATATGTGCACTTGTAGAATATTCTGGATTATAAAGTTGTTATTTTGATTTATTATTGTCTTTATCCATCAGTGTTTTCTTTAAAAATCCAAAAGAAAATTATAATTTACCTTGGTTATTACTTTAATGAGTAGGGAATGATTGATATTGATGTTGGTATTACTGACAAGGACACATCTTAGTTCTTTGTAATTATTATATTGTGTCATGTTTCTAGTGAAATACTGAATGCTAAATACTTCCTTGCTCCAAACCCTTATCAGTATTACTATGCTATCATAATTACTTTATATAAGCCAAGTTACCTATCATATTTAATTTGAAAGATACATTTTTCCTAAGAGGTAAATAAAATATTAATGTTAGAGCACATACCAACAGACAAGTTACTGGGAATACTAAACCTTCTTGATGAGTCTGTTCACTTATCTGTAGCTGATTCTGGATCTCTGAATGTTCTTAGACTGTTCAATTTTACCTTGGTACCATTTTAAGCCCTGGGAGTTTTTATATGCTTACATACAATGGAAAGTTTTCTTTGACAGGACACCAGGTTAGTAATTTTCTTCCATTCACTACACAAGAAGCAGATAATTTGAAGGTAGACAGCTACTTTTTGTGAGACAGAGAATTAATGACAGCAACTAAATGTTCCTTTCATTTACTATTGTGATTTCAATGGACTGGGAAATAGTTAGAAGTGTATTAATGGAAACAGATGTCAAAAAACATTGTTACAATTGTTACCTTTTATAACAATAACATGAAATTACTTGATAATACATTCTCCTGGTCCCTGAAAATAGACACAGGAAATATTTATAAGAGATAAAATTTACATTGAACATTAATATGTTGCTTTGTTAATTAGCGTGCATAATTAGTTGTTTCTTTTTCACCTATATAAAGTTAAAAAATAAAGTTTTGTATTAGTATTTTTAGATGCAATTTTAAACATGTCAAATTCCCAACTTGTAAGAGGCGCTTTGCTTACTTACAAACTCTGACATCTTGATCATATGACTCCTTAGATGGGAGCCACACCTGTTGTCAATATCTGATGTTTCTAAGTATTTTAAACTGAATTAGACATCACGTTTTTCTCTCTGGGAACTAACTAGCACACTGTCAGCACCCAGTGTGCAATTATAAATTGTGATACATTTGACTGAAACGGCTGAGGAAGACCACGCCTTATGCCAATCTCACCGATTAGTGTAGGAAATATGTGTGGATTCAAAATCGTTCTTGGCAAACACAACTGGGAACTTCAGAATAGTACTAGACAACAAAGTCCATATATTGTGATCAGGAGTTTTGGTCAGAGATACCAGGCACCAAGTGGAACCCTACTGAATGGAAAAAATAAACTTTGCTTAATTTCAGTCTTCGATGTCCAACAGATCACTTCCTTAGAGGATTCATTGAGAGTGAGCTGCAAAAGAGATACTGATGGCCAGATTAAATGTTAACATATTTCACTATTAAGGCTTTTCTCAGTTATCAATATTATCTGGTTGTGAGCATATTGACTATATTGGTATTATTCATTTTGACAGCTCAAATTCAAAACACATAACTGAGCTTCAAAGACATCCTTAAACTATCCCTTCTGGGCATTTCCTCATGGGATGAGGTAATCATAGTCAGAAAACCTGAGTTGGCAAAGTTACCTGTTCACTGCTGAAATGTGAATACCCAACTGCCTAGATTCAGGGTTTAACTCCCCTGCCTTTCAACTAACAATGTCGTGATAAACCGCCACTCATCTTTGAGGATCAGTTTCAGAATGGACTGTGGTGTGGTGGCTTAAATATTTCCTCCCCCCATAAGATAGGTATAATGTTTTACTCTCTTATCTTGAAGTAGTAGGCTTTTGAATGAGTCAAGTAAACCTTCTTTGATTGTGATAAAATATACAGAAAAGATAGTTTTGGAAATCTTAGAAGCTCAGTGATGTGTTTGAAATAAGAGGTGTAAAAATAAACAATAGCACAGTGGGTATGCTCATTAATATTACAATCTGGTGAAGGAGAAAATATAAATGAGTAATAAAAATATTGAGTGATTAATACTATAAGTGAGAAATGCACATACAAGGGACGGTCAACTCAGACCTAGAGATTCTGATGCTTTCCAGAGAAAATGACTTCAAGTTGAGAGCTAAAAAAAAATGAGTAGAGGTTTGCCTGGTGAAAGACAGAGGAGAGAAAGTTTTAGAAAGAGGAAAGAGCTTGGGCAAATGATTGATGGAGGAAAGTGTTTTCTTGCATCTGGAAGGAGTTCAGTGTGACTGGAATATAACATGCAAGAAATGGAATTGGGCACAAAGGAAGTGAAGGATAAGACAGAGCCAGAAGAGGAAGAGAAACACAAAGCCATCTGAAGATTTTGTACCTATACTGAGGGCTATGTGAAGCTTCTTTGTATGGTCTTAATTAGGGAATAAGATGTCTCAGTATGGGTTTCAGAAAGATCATTCCAGGAATAGCGAATGGAGTGGCCAAGTCTGAAGCTGTAGTTATAGTGGATGGGATGGTCTACTGCTTAGGCAACAGCTAATGGCAGCCTTAAGGCTGGTGTCAGTGGGAATAAAGAGCTGTCCCCACGAACTTAGTAGTTAGGAGGTGGCACTGAGCCACACTTGATTAGTTCCTGGCTATGGGGTGGGGGTGGGATGAGAATAATTGAGGAATCAAGAGTGACACCCAAGTTTCTGACCTCAACAAATTGTTTTTATTGCATTTCATCATCTGTGCTTCATGACGAGTGACAGCCGTATCTAATCAAGTCAAGACTCTCATTGATCCAGACTAAAAAGCAATGGGAAAGGTTTCTCCAGAGTGAAAAGGCATTCTCTTATATTTGTTTGTGGGGAGGAAGGTTTTGAGATATTCTCATGCTCCCTTGGGGAGACTCTGACAAATGTGGATGTCTTTCACCTCCCACTCTCAAGTGCTGCCATGGAAAGGTATAAAATTGCCAGTATGGATAGGAATATGCCCTATCCTTCAGATAGTCAGTTTAGAAGCACTAATGAAAAGTTAAAAAATGATTAGGACTTCACATTTCTTTCTTTGTAGATTGACCATTACTCATGCAATCTATAACTTCTCCAAATGTTAATCTTATCCCCTCTTCAGTTTCTCTTCACTTCAGTATTTAGTGGGCATCTGCTATCAGTCATAAGTAAATATGCACGATTGTCTCCTGAAGGAGCTCTCAGTTTGAGTCTTACCTCTTCAAATCACAAGCAAAAAATGCCTAATACAAAAAGGACTTATTCTGAGATTATCAAGTACCAGAAGATTAAATGTAGATTTAAACCAGCTAGGAAGGGGCAAACACTTAAATGTAGATTTAAACCAGCTAGGAAGGGGCAAACATTCAAAGAAAATACCAGGTACAAGAGAACACAGCACTTTAAATTCTGAAACCTGCACATGGTAAGTAAAAAAACAAACAAACAAACAAAAACAAACAAACAAACAAAAAACACTGAGTAATAGGAATAAAATGGAAAAACTGCCTGGCTCACAAGGATTTCAGCAATACTGCTATCCCCATAACCTCCGCTCCTCAAAAAACCTTTGAGTAGACACCATTGCTCTCTTTACTCTCACTTATTATATGGTACTCATGAGCATTGGCTGACACCACCTCATGGGCCACTGTGCTTGGGTTTAAGGGTGCACATGAGACTCAAGCTGAGATATTCAAAATAATCCCTCAGAATTTTCAAACTGTAACTGAGGGCAGAAAAATCCTTTTTTTTTTTTTTTTTAATGAGAAACTGGAAATATATGAACTAAAGGCTGGCCAAAGCTCTCTAAACTACTATGTGGGTGAAATCGTGCATAATAAGAGAGCATAAAGTTTCCCCACAAAAAGGTACAAAATGTGCAAGTGCCTGGTTTAGTTTGTCTCAGTTTTACCATTCATGGTTTTGTATATGACCTAATCATTGCTTTTTCTATTTCTCACCTAAGTTGTATTATTTTTGTTCTGCCTATGTATTCAAAATTGCCTTTTATATATGTGGAGATCTGAGCAGTCTTGAAGCCAATCAAAGTCTGTATGTTTAGCAATCGCTACAATTGAGAAATACCTACATTGCTTACATTTGAGGATAATTTTGGTATTCAAGGGAACTTCACTTACTAAATGCACAGTCAGTATATAAGCTTCAGGTACTTTTATATTCTAATTATCTCAATAAGTTGTCCAAAAAAGTAAGTGGAAACAAGAATGAATAATATTTCCAAAAGTCCCTTGCAAGAGAAACAAATTTGTAAATTTAATAAATATCAATTATAATTCAAGTGAACCTAATGAAAACAAGATCATTATTGTGCAATATAGAGAATGTGTTTACTTAAAACTTTTATCTGTCCATCACTTTCGTAATACCAGAACCCTTTTGGACAATTTTTGGTTACTTGTCTTCATTTTTGAGAAGTCCAATATCAGTAAAATTTTTACTAGAAGTAGTTACTAATTTACCAGAGTTTCATTTTCATTTTCTCGATAAGATTAACTGCCCCGAACTTCCAGTAATGTTATTTATTTTCACATTTTCTCTGGTCCCCAAATACTAAACTGTCTCCTCCCTCACTCCAGCAAACTCTCCTTCTATCAGCACTTGCTGGGTTAACCAATTGTTGACTTATTTCAAAACAATCATTCCAGACTGGAAATACTAGCGTCTTCATAATTCATGACATAGATTTATCATTTTACACAGCTAAAAATTTCTTGCATTCTATTTTTCAATGTATTTTTATTACCTGAATTCTGAAGGTGAAATATAACAGAAGTTGGGATTATACAATAAGAGAAATAATTATATTGCATATGTCTCTAGAGACTATAGAAGAAAGTCAGAGAAAGAGAGATGTCTTTGTCGTCAAGATTTTTTTGTTGTTGTTATTGTTGTTTTTACTTGTGGGAACAAAAAGTAGCTCCAGAAAAAAGAGAAATCATTATCAATATTTGAAAAGAAGAAGATGAATAATTTTGCCAATATTCTTGCATTGATGCAACAACTATACATCAATTTCAAAGAAGGAGCAGTTAGGTACATTATTCTCTAACTCTGAGTGTCTTCAGATACAATTTTTGATCTTTAACTCTTATGGTTTCGCCTTTTTTAGAGACTGCCGAGGTGACTATCAGGGATAATATATGCCTATTTATTTGCATTTTTAAACCCTGGAAAATTACACATATAGCAGACTGTCCTCCACTAAGTGTCTGATAGATAAAACAAAATGCATGTGTTTCTATTGTGTTATGAACATAAAATTAATTTTAACCTCCAAAATTATGTTTATCCACCTTTTGCAAAGACATTGTAATATCTATGTTGAAGGAAGAATGAACTTTTTGATGGAAATAAGCATGTTTAATTACATTTTCAGCCAAAATGATAAAGAAAAGCATTCTTTCTGCCAATATCTAAACTAGAGATGAATTCTGCTTTAAGATTCTATGCTTATATTTTCAAAATTCATATTCTACTTTCATAAACTCACTTCTCTACAGTGCACACATCTTTGCAACTAAAGAGTTCAAAAGGGCAAGGACTAGAGAGAAGAGCTTGCAATTCTCAGATTAAATAACTTTTAATAAACTCAAAGAGGATATGAAAAGGGTATTTGAGGAATTTTTTTTTTTTTTTTTTTTTTTTTTTTTTTTTTTTTTTTGAGACGGAGTCTCGCTCTGTCGCCCAGGCTGGAGTGCAGTGGCGCAATCTCGGCTCACTGCAAGCTCCGCCTCCCGGGTTCACGCCATTCTCCTACCTCAGCCTCCCGAGTAGCTGGGACTACAGGCGCCCGCCACTGCGCCCGGCTAATTTTTTTCTATTTTTTTTAGTAGAGACGGGGTTTCACCATGGTCTCGATCTCCTGACCTTGTGATCCGCCCGCCTCGGCCTCCCAAAGTGCTGGGATTACAGGCGTGAGCCACCGCGCCCGGCCTATTTGAGGAATTTTTAAAACTCAGTGCTTACAATTATTTTTAAATTTTCTGCTAAGTATAATAATCATACGTTTCCTTGAGGTGTAGGCATTTTCTAAGAGTCTGCTTGTATAAGCAACCACATGGAAACAGAATTGTACAGTGTCACTACTATGGTGACTAAATCTAAAACTTCTTTCTGTGGTTCTGAAGTGGAAAGTGGGCTAAAAATGAAGGAGTAGCATAACAAGAGAAAAGTTATCTTACTCCAGAGAGGTTAAAAAATATTAGAGAAAGATATAAATAATAAGATTTGATAAATGAGAGAAAGTGGGTAAAGTTGACAGTAATACCAAGGAGACCTGAATATTTAGCCAAAATATATTCAATGACATTCAGTTCAAATGTGAACCTTAAGGGCAAGTTGTATAAATGAGTATCAGATGGGAGAAAGGAACAATTTTAAATATATTACCACATGAGATTTTAATCATGTAGGATTTTTTGAGGGGATGAATGTAGCACTAGCATGGGTTTTCAGACACACACAAAACTAAAATGTATATATTTTAGAATTATTTATTATTTTCACTACCTCTAAAACACTTGAGCACCCATACAGTACAAAGCATTTTTGTTTTACAAACAAAAATTAAAAAAAGAAAACAAGAACTGAGCCGATGAGTATGATAGTCACGGAAAAGCAAATATATTTGTGTGTGGGGTGTGTGTGTGTGTGTGTGTGTGTGTAGATTTTATATGCCATATATAAAATCTATCTATCTATCTATCTATCTATCTATCTATCTATCTATCTATCTACTGAAAAACCCAGGGTAGGGGAATCTACTGAAATTGTTCAGAAAATAGCCCTGCTTTTCCAGGCAGAGCTAATTAAATAAAATTAATGAAAATGAAACGAATTACATCTCCTTATATGATTCAATTAATATTACAAACATTTATTAGACTCATACTATGAGCCAAATACTATATTATTAGACAAAGATAAATAAAATGTGTACCATGCCTTCAAAGGATATAAACATCTGTCTTAGGTTACTAAGGCTTTATACATTCATTAGTTTCTTTCCAGGATTTCAATAAAAGCTTCACCCACATTTTTCAAATGTGATGGATTACCAGAACCTTTACTCTGTTTATCATAGATTTTTTAAATAACATTGTTTAAAACTTCAATTTTTATACATTTAATTTTCTCTAAATTAAAATCTTCCAATTAAATATACTTAATTTAGATGGCAAATAGATATGCCCATGCTCCTGAAAATAAATTATTTTGTCAATGGACTTTTCATTTCAACAATGGCATTGAATGATCCTGTGCATTTGGAAAAGGGAATATCTTGAATTTATATTTTGTTCTGCTTCTAAAATAAAATTTTCCGAAATGCTATAGTGATGCAGTTTAAACACTAGAATGATGAGATACAGTTTCTAAGACTAATGAGATTGTAAGTTGAGAGAGTTTATGCTTTTAATTACACTTGTTATCTCTTTCATATCAGACTTAGTTCTTTCAGACTAAGTCCAATTTTTGGTGATCTGATGCTAGTTTATGGTGATATCAGCACGAAGAAAGCAGGGAGAAATACAATCAAACATTAAAGAACACAAAATGTCTTTGCAACACTGGGCTGTCAGTGTTGGAAGCTGGTATATGACACAGATAAACTCAATTTGTATATCAGATAAGGCAACTCATTCTGGGGGCAGAAAAAAAAAAAAAAAGGGTTCTACTCTTTCTAAGAGCCAGAGTTGAATCCAGGACAAGTTCCATTTTTTCGAAGTTTTTTTGGCATTTGGCCAAAAACTACTACAAGCCTGTGTGAATAGGGAAGTGTTCATAAATAAATTCCAGTTTTGAGTGATATTAAGAAAAAACTTTGCAAAGAGTATACATGACAGGACATATAATGGTTATTGTAACAACTAATGATTGTTTTTCTAGATCTTTATTTTGCATGTTTCTCTGAAGCAGTGAATGTCACTCACCACCTTATTAAAACACCTTCCTTGGTTTCCTGGGCAATGCATTTTCCTTGTTTACTTGTATCTTCAGCCTCCCAGGCTGGCTGATGGTTCTTCAAGCCTGGACTCTGCTATGCTCTGTGCAGTGACATACGTTTTCCTACAGCATTTTTTTTTCTGCATGACTTTCGTCCTAACTGCTCTCCAAATCAGCACTCCTGCATATGGCTTATGTCCGTAAAACTAGAACAACAGTAAAAACTTTAGCAATTCTTACCTGAAGTCACTATTTTCTTTCACTTTTGCCCCTTTTCTCGTAATTATCCAGCTCTGGCAACTGTGATGCTGCCTAAATCCCACTTTCTCACACTATTTTCTGTCATAATGTATTTAAAACTCTCCCCAAACCTACCTTCCCACTACCACATCCTGGTAGTGTCTATTATCTCCTTAGTTAGCTAAAATGTTTATCTGGTTTTATTTTATTTATTTTTTTTGGAGACAGAGTCTCGTGCCTCTGCCTAGGTTGGAGTGCAGTGGTGCAATCTCGGCTCACTGCAACCTCTGCATCCCGGGTTCAAGGGATTCTCCTGCCTCAGCCCCCTGAGTAGCTGGGATTACAGTCATATGCCACCACACCTGGCTGATTTTTGTGTTTTTAGGAGAGACAGGGTTTCACCATGTTGGCCAGACTTGTCTGGAACTCCTGACCTCAGCTGATCTGCCCGCCTAGGCCTTCCAGATAACTGGGAATACAAGCATGAGCCACTGTGCCCAGCCTATTTTGTTTTAATTACCTCTCTTCTTCCAAGCTTTTCTGTTCGTCACTTATAGAAAAATTTACTTAACATACTATTTGCATCATCTTGCATAAACAATTTGAATTTTACTTATATGAAAATCTAAAAACTAGAATCTTGTATTACATTTCTTTATTTTAGTCACAGTTATAATCATTGTTAAATAAGTGATTACGAATCACAGGGGCATAGCTATTGAAGCCAGTATGGGAACGCTATAAATAAATGTAAATTTATGATTTTTTTCATTTTAAGGAAAATAATATAGTTATACATATTTAATATAGTAGCCATAGCACAGTAGTTAAAAGAGAGTCTTTAGAGTCAGACAAACCAGAATTTGTCTCATGAATCTGCCCTTACTGACTTCTAAAAGTAGACTAAACCAATAAAATGATTGGTTGGAGCCTAGCTCAAAGCAATACTCAATAAACAGAAGCTATATTATTGGCATTATAATCATTCTAGACTTGGGATATAGTGTTCACCTATGAGCCACAATAAATCTTATTGTGATCTTATGTTCTACAATTTCCCCACTTTCTCACTTGTTACTTTTCTATATACTAAAGTGGCTGCCCACAAGTGATTGTTTGTTCCAGAGGTTTATTTTTGAAACGAAAAATACTTTTAATTTATTTGAATATCTTGTAAATAATGATGAATTATTATTTGACTGTCAGAGTCAGGTGTATGGCTACTACAGCAATGTATCAGAAAAGGGTGCTGAATCATAACATAGGAAGATATTCTGTAAAAGAAAATAGCCCACAAAATCCACCCTATTTGGTAAAACTACATTCAGTACCATTTGTCAGCTTGATTTTCAAGTATTAGTATTTCATTTGTTGATAGAGCATAAATACAAGAAACATCATCTTAATACTGTTTTTTGTCCTTCCCATATTGAAATATTTCTTAGTCTACACGTGTGTAATTTCTGATCTTCAAAGAAACAAACAAACAAAAATCACCTATGATATACATGGTTTTTTCTCAAGAATCTCAAAAACAAAATTCAGTAATAGAAATGATATTAATCACATTCTGACTATTAAAGTGTTACTGGTAGGCTGGGCGCGGTGGCTCACACCTGTAATTCCAACACTTTGGGAGGCCGAGGTGGGCGGATCACAAGGTCAGGAGATGGAGACCATCCTGACCAATGTGGTGAAACCCCTTCTCTACTAAAAATATAAAAATTAGTTGGATGTGGTAGTGCATGCCTGTAATCCCAGCTACTTGAGAGGCTGAGGCAGGAGAACG
This sequence comes from Chlorocebus sabaeus, assembly GCF_047675955.1. NCBI lineage: Eukaryota > Metazoa > Chordata > Mammalia > Primates > Cercopithecidae > Chlorocebus > Chlorocebus sabaeus. Next base: position 15,160,382 of record NC_132921.1, on the reverse strand, counting down.
GCTTGAACCTGGGAGGCGGAGGTTGCAGTGAGCCAAGATCACACCACTACACTCCAGCCTAGGTGACAGAGCAAGACTCTGTCTCAAAAAAAAAAGAAAAAAAAAATGTCACTAGATTGGTGAGAACTCTATTTTCTATCATGTAAAAATACTCATGAAGGCATGAACGTTCTCTAGATATTTCAAACAATTGCCTAATACTTCTAAAATAACAGAAAAGACATTATTTTTTAAGCAAAAGAAAACTTGTAATATATATTACTGCCAAATTTTCACCAAATTTGTTATATTTCCATGACATTTTTATATCCTTAATTTTTAAGGAAACATCCCATATTTGTATTCTTGAGTTAATCATGGTTTTATATTAACCCATCAACTGTATTAGTTGTTTACATACAATAAAATTTATAAACTCTTAGATTTAGACAGACTACTTCAAATCAGCTTACTGAACTATTATTTTTTGTCTCACAAAATTATGATAAATTTTGTTACACAAAAATAATGGCTCCCTCATTAATATTATATATTCAACTCAAACTAGTTGGCCAGCACAGGACATTGTGTACATACAAAACAAATTTTATGCAGCTGAAACTCTCGAGAAAAGGCAAAGGGATCCCACGCTGCCAAAACCTTACCTTAGTCTACATCGCGCTCCACCCATTCGCTCTTGATATAGCAACATAATTAAAACTATTTATCAGAATATCTGATTATTTTCAAAATAAAGAGGCCTCATTCTAAAAATGATAAAAAGTCTAAGTTATTATAAGAGTGCCCAGAAAAATATCATTTGAACCTATTTTAGCAAAATAATCTTGGAAGATTTTTATCCTAAAAAAATGAAGAGAGTACGTCTAAGAGTATGTATAACTGAATTAGCACTCATCCATTATGGCCAGGTATAAAGCATTTCTTAAGCAATAAGTACTTCTTGCTTACTAAATAATAAATATAACAGTGAGAGCACACCATGGCAGTATCTAGAGAGATTTAAATCTTGCTTTCTCTAGTGCCTTTGGGGCTTAGAGCATTCAGCTTCCATCTGGCAGCCTTTCTTCTCCTTGACTTCTAGTCCTTGTAAAATGTAAAGTAGATACACTAGTCAACAAAAACAATTTACGTTGCTCTTGATGAAGATCACAATTTTACTAGGTTTGTATAAAAAATGGAATGCTAAGTATAGGATATTTAAGCAACACTTGAAAAAATACATATACATATGCATGTGTGTGTGAGATCACGTTATATACAACAGAAACATACATATACAAGATCTTATAAACTATACACACGATATCTAAGACATGGATCATGTGGTACCCACACATAACAATCTCTTAATTTACTATGAGTAGCAAATGCTTACACTGGCTCATAGAGTTAAGGTCACAAGCATAAAATATAGTCATTTAAAAAATTTTATCTTAATTTTTTTGAGACTCTTGAAAGTTTTTAAATGGCCCGGACAATCATAGATGGTGCCATTTATTTAACGAGAAAGATATTTTATCTTTTGCAGAGATATCTGCTAAGATATAGCTGGGAATAATTCAATTTTCAGTGATGTAAGAAAGTGCAGTTTCTTGATTCTGTATCCCAATGTTTTTCTCATCTTGATTGGATCTTTTCGTGTGCAGCTTGTTTGAGACTAAACCAATCTGTCACTGACTATCAGGCTCCTGCAAACAACTTTGTGGAAGAGTAAGACTTTTGTTAGATTGTTTGTTTCATTAATTTTGCCAGAGAAGCTCAATTTCCTTACATTGTTCTACCAAGCTTTCCTTCTGGCATTCTTGAAAGAAAAATTAAACTATTATAGGCATGGTATAGCTTACCTATTTCTTGCTGTGCATTCACGTATTATACCACCTAAAATAAATCAGCCTTAATTTTAGTATATAACAAGTTCTCTCCATTTTTACATCCAGCTCTTTAAATTGTTTTATTTATATGTGTTCATGTGTTTCTGTACTATCTTACTATACTAGTTTTCAACCCAAACATTGTTTCTCAAAAGTACAAATTGTCCTCTATTTGTTTTATAGTCACTGTTCCTTACCTGAATTGATTATGGAGTACAGCTACACACTGAAAGAGCAGTATTTGTTACTACCTGAAAGATGAAGATCCACCAGGAGGGATTCTGTGTCAAGATGTTTAAGGTCTAAACTCTCAAAATAGAAAATAAAAGGTAACGTGTACCAAGGCTTACCTACTGTGTATCTCGTCAGTTCTACATGCTGACTTCCTTTTCAAAAAGTGATAGGTTCTGCCTTTGATCTTTAATACATACATATTTTTTACATACATGAAAACATTTAAAACTTAGTTACAGCATTCATCTCTGTTTCTCTAACATTTCATTTCAGAGACAAAAATAGTCCCTGGGCCAGGTGGTCTGATCTCAAAATACATATGGCGTCAGTTCAGGCTTTTCTAGATAGAGATGAAAAAATGGGATTATACGCTCAAGAAATACATTGGGGGAAATGCCTGTGAAAAATGAAGGCAGAGAGATCCAGAGCAGATTATTCTTACTGGATTTCAGATCTGACTTCTATGCAAGGAGACTGAAAGGATAGAGGACTGGGCAGGAAGAACGTCAGCACAGGGTGGATCTGAGAACATTTCAGCCAATCTGACGGGTGGTCCTCAAGCAAAAGTTGCCCATAAGAACACAACTGTGACAATGGGGAAGAAAGGCCATTAGCACTGTCCCTGACATGCTCTGTCATTTGCTGGGAGCAGCCCAGTAGAAATTTGGTTAAGGATTAAAATCCAAGATGCATCCAAATGTGTAGCAGCTGGGGCCTGTCCATCATCTATGCCCTACAGTAAGTTTTTCTAAGGTGGAGTTAGGGTATTCACGGAGCACCCCCATGGCTGCCCCAGACACAAAAATGTTCTTTCCTTTTTTTTTTTTTTTCCATTATTTAAATCCTTACCATAGCATTTCACTTTATTACAAAAGACTCATAGTATAAACCAATTGCTATTTCTAAATGTTTAGTAACAGAGCTATATTTCTCTTTATGAATATACCTATCTTTCTCTTTATGTATATGCCTAAATGATTGGATCCACATTTTGTGTAAACACACATTGCCCTCCTGTCGTGCACACAGGAAGACAACTGTGCATCTTAAAGCTGAAAACCTCTGCTTAATATTCTTCTTAAGAAAGTCAAATCAAGAGACTATTCCATACCAATAAGGCGAAAGCCAACTTACATTTCTTTTCCTCAAGAACATCTTCAATATCCTTATGGATGACACTAAATAATTACATTTAACAGTTACGTTCACCTAATGATATGGGCATATATCTTGAATTTTATGTCTTTAGAGAACCACTGAGTTGAAGACTTTTCATTCACAGCTAGTTCATTCTTATAAATCTGGCCAAGGTTATTTTTACCATAGTGGGGGTAGGTTGGTAATTTTTGTTCATAAAATTTTTCATGCCTAAGTTACAGCATAGGATGTTGAGGCTTTAATCAAATGTACTTTAGAGCAGTAGATATGCTTAAAGCCATATATTTAAGGGAAGTTTTAGACCTGTCTCCAGAAAAACTTGCCATCACCTGCAAAGAATAGGTGTCCCTGTATCCAGGCATGAATTGTACTTTTCTTTAAAAAATGTAAACTTTGAAATCTGTATACTTAGCTCGTAAAGTCCAAAGACTTGGAATCAACCCAAATGTCCATCAGTGACAGACTGGATTAAGAAAATGTGGCACATATACACCATGGAATACTATGCAGCCATAAAAAAGATGAGTTTGTATCCTTCGTAGGGACATGGATGCAGCTGGAAAGTCCATACTTTTTAAAAAATCACATGTCCATCTATAACTCAAATAACTGAACTCCCAGTAAGTGTGAGAAAGCTTTTTAAAGTTGTTTGCCAGTTGGCTTCTGTAACATGGCTAACATCTAATGGGGATAATGTAAAAAATATTTAAACGTCATTTTCTCTAATTTAACTAAGCACTATTGTTATATATAAATCATATATAAACTGGTGTGATAACCACACCTCAAATCTTAGAGACTTAATATAGGAAGATTTATTTTATTCATATAACAGTTCCTTGAAGATTAGGGGGTGGATACTGAAGAAAATAAAAATACTTTAACCTCAAATGTATTTCTTTGATATTTTTTGAAATGGCTGCCACAGGGCCAGCAGAAAGACGTGGCCACACATAGCTCTCTTTTGTGGCGTATCTTTGCCTCTGTGGAGAATCTGCGCTAACGCAGCCTGGCCTTCCCATTCCAGGCCTTTCGTGGATCCAGAAGAGATTGAGAATCTGACCCTTTTAAAAGTCTAAAAAGAAAAATTTATCATTTATTCTAAGGGCTGCTACTTCTGAGGCTTCATCCATATCACAAGGCCACTTTTGCTCGCCAAACCCCTTCCTTTCCCCCTCCCTTAAACTATCTTGCTACTAAAACCTGTTTTTGTCTATCCTCTGAACCTATGTTCTTTCTATAATTTCAAGACAGTATGTCAGCTTCTGTACCTTGTTGAGTGTTGGATCTTCATTCTGAGGATCCCTTGTATAGACATTAAATAAATGTGTATGCTTTTTTTTCCTATTCTTCAATTTGCCTCATGACAGTGATTTTTCAACTGACTTTTAGGGGGCTGAGAGCCAAGGAAATACAGACATTGTTGAGCAGGATTGGCCTGTACCACATTTTGTAGCAAGCAAGTTCAACAAAATGTCTTATATCACTTCAGGGTTGAGCGAAAACATTTTCACAGAACTATAACCTCTCCTTCAAACTTGGCTTTTATGTAATTTTATTATAGTACACAGTTACAAAAAAGTGTTCCTTATCCTTTCTATATCTGTTCTTGAAGGTATTGGACATTGTTTTTCAATTCATGTTTGTAATATCCAATTGTGTTAGAATATTTTATTCTATTACACTTCAAATTGCTTTATTTGAGAACAACAACTTTTTTGAAGTATTGTACTTTTTATTTTATTTTATTTTATTTTATTTTATTTTAAGTTCTGGGATACATATGAAGGACATGCAGGTTTGTTACGTAGATAAATGTGTACCATGGCCGTTTGCTGTATCTATCAACCCATCACCCAGCTATTCAGTCCGGCATGCAGTGGCTATTGTCCCTGATGCTTTCCCTCCCTCTGACCCCTGACAGGCCCCAGTGTGTGCAGTTCCCCTCCGTGTGTCCATGTGTTCTCATTGTTCATCACCACTTATAAGTGAGAACATGCAGTGTTTGGTTTTCTGTTCCCGCATTAGTTTAATTTGCTGAGGATAATACTGAGGATAATCCATGTCCCTACAGAGAATATTATATCATTCTTTTTTATGGCTGAATAGTATTCCATGGTGTGGAACACATTTTCTTTTTCCAGTCTATTACTGATGTGCATTTGGGCTGACTTCATGTCTTCGCTATTGTGAATCGTGCTGCCATGAACATACACATGCATGTATCTTCATAACAGAATAATATATATTCCTTTGGGTATAAACCCAGTAATGAAATTGCTGGGTCAAATGATATTTCTCGTTCTAGGTCTTTGATGAATCGCCACATTTGAAAAAAATCTCAACATCACTGATCATTAGAGAAATGCAAATCAAAACCAAAATGAGATACCATCTCACACTAGTCAGAATGGGGATGATGATGATGTTGATGATGATGATGATTATTATTATTATTAACAACTGTAGAGACAAGAGTCTCACTCTATGATCTTGAACTGCTGACCTCAAACAACTCTCCTGCCCTGGTTTCTCAAAGTGCTTGGATTACAGCTGTGAGCCTCTGCACCCAGTGCTCTGATTACAGCTGTGAGCCACCTCACGCAGTCAAGTACTATATCTTAATCTGAGGATGTTGCTTCTGCCTTGCAGTCACTGGGGATAGCTAAGGAGAAAGGACACTCTGAAGCAGTGTTGCTCAGTAAAGGAGGAGCTGGAAAGAGCTTTTCAGAGCCAGTCATAGTTTCAAACTGGGACCCAGAAGTCCCCAATGCTATCTATGGCTAATTACACTCTACATCGGTAAGTAGATAAAGACAACAGCAAAATGGGCTGTGTGCTTCCCTTATCCATGGCCATTCCTACTGACCAAGAAAGCTGTAATGTTCCCCCTCAACTGGATTAATCTTCACACAGGATGTTTCCTGACTCTGGGCCCCACCTGCCTCTTTATAGAGCATTTACTCTAGAAAACTTGTACTGTAAACTCTTTATTTGTCCCTTGGAGAAGTAAATGTGTTTGAAAGCCTCTTTCCTATTTTACAATGCAGGACTTTCTTCCTGAATGCCCTAGGAGCAGTCTCTTTGAAATCAAGAAAGGCAGCAGCCTAACTCCCAGTAACCATGGAGGGTAGGAGTCTGACTTTGATGGGCAGCAATTATCAAACACACAGACCCCTGAGCTCCACTCCAGCGTTTAAAACCTTCCCAGCTTTTTGTCTCAGCTAAGTTGAGCTCAAACTGAGTTCTGGTTGGGATATTCTCTCTCTTCTAATGTAATTGTATTCAATGAAGTCTTCTTTACATGGTTTGTTTGATTAATTTTATTTTATATACAGTCAGGCACCACATAATGAAGTTTTAGTCAACAACAGACTGTATATAAGACTTTAGTCCCATAGGATTATAATGGAGCTGAAAAATTCCTATCACCTAGTAACGTTGGAGCCTTCTTTAAACAATAGGGCTGTGCATTATTCATATATTTGTGTTGCTGTTGGTGTAAACAAACCTACTGCACTCTCAGTCCTATAAAAGTATAGCATATATAATTATGTACAGTAGGTAATGCTTATTAATGGTAATAAGTTCCTGTGTTATTGGTTGGTGTACTTACCATACTATATCTTAATCTTTATTTTAGACTACACTCTTTCTTCTTATCAAAAATGAAAACAAAGTGTGTAAAACAGCTCCTGGCAGGTCCTTAAGGAGATATTCAGAAGAAGGCATGTTTTTGTAGGAGATAACAATTTCCATGTGTGTTATTGACCCTCCTGAAGACCTTCCAGTGGGACAAAATGTGGAGCTGGGAGACAGTGATATCGATAATCCTGACCCTATGTAACCTTAGACTAATGTGTGTATGTGTGTGTGTGTGTGTGCGCGCGCGCGCTTTAGTTTTTAACAACAACAACAACAACAAAAGTAAAAACAAAATTCAAATGTTTAAAAATGAAAAAAGTTTGTAGAATACAGATGTAAAGAAAAACTATATTTGCACAGCTGTTAAATGTGTTTGTGTTTTAAGCTAAATGTTATTACACGACTCAATTTTTTTAAAAAAGCTTATAAAGTGAAAAAGTCACAGTGTACTCAAGTTTATTATTCACAAATTTATTATTGAAGAAAAATATTGTTATACATTTAGTGTAGCTTAAGTGTACAATATTTACAGTATTACTGTACAGTAACATACCGTTATGTACTTGGCCTTCACATTCACTCACTCACTGACTTACCCAGAGCCACTTTCAGTCATGCAAGCTCCATTTATAGTAACTGCCTGTACAGGTGTACCATTTTTTATCTTTCATATGATGTTTCTTGCTATACCTGTTCTATATTTAGAACACCTAGATAAACAAATGCCATTGTGTTACAACTGACTACACCATTCAGTACAGGAACATGCTGTACAGGTTTGTAACCTAGGAGCAGTAGGCTGTAGCCTAGGTGTGGATGGGCTATACTATGTAGTTCTGCATTAAGTACACTCCATGATATTTGCGCAGTGACAAAATTGCCTAATGACACATTTCTTAGAAATTCTTCCTGACGTTAAGTGGTGCCTGACTATATTTAAAGGGTAAACATGGTGTTTCGATATACATATAAATTGCAAAATGATTACTATAGTCAAGTAGATTAACATTTCCATTATCTCACATAGTTACCATTTTCTAAAATTTAAAATTATATTACATAAATGTTTTAACTAAAACGGTATGGTACTAATAAAAATGGACACATAAACCAATGAAACTAAATATAAACCACCACCTAATTTTTGAAAAGGGCTCTAAGAGGACACAATGGGGAAAGGCTAGTCTCTTCAATAAATGGTGCTCAGAAAACTGGATTTTTACCCACAAAGAAATGAAATTGAACTCTTAGCTTACACCATACACATAAGTTAACCCAAACTGGATAAAAGTCTAAACAAAATACTTTTGATGCTTAATTTTGTTCAGTGCAATTTTTGCTTTGACACTAGTTTTGGTTTCTATCCATTCAAAATTTCCCAGTACGCATATTGAACAAGATTGCTGGTTAATGTCAAGTGTTTTAATAAAGTTTAATTTCAGGTGCAAAATGAATAGGTATTACTCATAAAAGTAGTATACTTGGCTGGACCTGGTGGCTCATGCCTATAATCCCAGCACTTTGGGAGGCCAAGGCAGGGAGATCACCTAGGGTCGGGAGTTCAAGACCAGCCTGACCAACATGGAGGAACCCTGTCTTTACCGAAAATACAAAATTAGCTGGGCATGGTAGTGCATGCCTGTAATCCCAACTACTCGGGAGGCTGAGGCAGGAGAATCGCTCGAACCCGAGAGGCAGAGATTGTGGTGAGCCAAGATCCCTCCATTGCACTCCCGCCTGGGCAACAAGAGTGAAACCTCGTGTAAAAAAAAAAAAAAAAAAAAAAAAAGGTAGCGTACTTGTCTCACAAATGTATGTCTGTGTGAGTGCTTTATTATTCATTTATCATTACCCGATACTTCTCATTTATTTTCACGTATTTAAAAGACATGGACTGGTTTCAGAGCCATTACATTTAAACTGGAAGTTTAATTCAATTTATTGCTCATTGAATTCATCATCATTTTTTTTTTCTATTGATAGTCCCTTCTCTCTCTCTTTCCTTTATTTTTCTAGACAGTAATTAAAGGTAGAAACCTCATTTAGAGGTATCCTTTAAAGTTTATTTTCATGGCAAAAATAAAATTGTCCCCAAAAAGTGAGAAATGTAAAAGGTAAAATGTAAAGAGTTAAAGAGACTACAGTACAAAAGTTAAAAGATCATACAAATTCACACAATGCGTAGTGCTAAAGGAGACACTTTTATTTTTAACGTATGACATTGTAATTCTTGTAAATCTACCAAACTGGACAACGTAAATACAATATAATAAGATATTAACTAAAATTTGTAAATCCAAATTTAAGAATATTAGAAAATGAAGTAAGCATTAAGTTTATTTAACTGATTAGATGTTAGGAAAAACACCGCTACTGTATCAATGTTATTGGTTTTTTAGCTGGCTTGGATATTTGTGAGTCTTATTTTTCAGTGTATACTGTAGGAAAGAATGCCTCTTCCAAAGCTATGGGACGCTGTCTACCCAGACCTACATGTTCTAAAAAGAGAATATAAAGAAAGCTCAGGAATTATTCAAAATGAGCCAATTCCTGTTTCTGAATCCTCTGGGTCCTCTGCAAAGAATTGCCTTTTTACGTTTTTTATTTAATAGAGAACAGTTTTGACAATTGCAAATTGATAAACAAGCAGAGAGTCTATGGTAGGCCTGAGTTTTGTGGGACTATGAAATCACTTCTGGTCTTTTGGTTATTGCAGATTTATTTGTGCAAGGGGGTTGTTTGTGAATGGAGGCCTGAACTTTGTATACATGCAGATTTTCAGGTTCCCAGGTGCTGGTATTAACTGAGCATGCAAACTTAATTGCTCACAATGTTAGAAACTTCAGACTAGGAACTCGGTTGGGTGAAACGACATTTAGTTTATAGTAAAGCATGTAATCATTACACCTTACCTTGTTTCTGCTATATCTAGTGACTGCCAATTTTTAATTGGCAAGAATCAGTTTAAAATTTTTAACTTCAGTTTGTGATATATGAACTCTTCAAGTGAATAAGACAACGTATTATGACCATACACTTAAGATCTAAGTTTTTGTGTTCAGATTTTTTTCGGTAGTCAAAGTGCAATAGAATTTAAAAACAAACAATAATAGAATTAAACTGGATCTGACACCTAGATATTTAAATTGAATCTTAGCCTTTATATTTAATGATTCATTACATTAAAAATTATTACTAGAAGGGAACCAAATTCAGACAGCAATGAATAGGGTACCATACATTTCAGTTTGAAAATCTTTATAGTTATTCAAACTGTATACTCTATTTTATTTTTTAATTTATTATTATTTTACTCATTAATTTATTTATTTGAGACAGTCTCATTCCGTCACCCTGACTGGAGTGCAGTAGCATGATCTCGGCTCACTGAAACCTCCACCTCCCTGGTTCAAGCGATCCTCATGCCTCACTCCTGAGAAGTTGGGACTACAGGTGTGCACCACCACACTTGGCTAATTTTGGTATTTTTAGTAGATACAGGGTTTTGCCCTATTGGTCAGGTTGGTCTTGAACTCCTGGGCCAAGCAATCTTCCTGTCTTGGCCTCCCAAAGTTCTGGGATGACAGGTGTGAACCATCACGCCCAGCCTCAAACTATATATTCTAAACTGACACAAAGTCACTTATTCTTTTCTCAGGCTAGAATAAATTAAGCGCAGAAAAAAATGGAATGACTGTGCCATACTTATTTATCTCATCATCTAACATATTAGTTTGCATTTAATAACAAAACTAAAGGATCAGTGATAGAATTCTCCCCGCCATTTCAGTATAACATTTTATCCTTTGTGATGCTGGATCAGACAGTGAAATTGTTAAATGGTTTCTCTGTCTTAGAAAATGAACTACACAGAACCATTACAGCTAAGTTTATCTATAAACGTAGAAATTTCATTCATTACTACCCAGCTGTGTTTGCTTAGCCAAGTGATAATAAGGGATTACATCGGAATGAAAAAACAATGGCAATATGGATTGGCTAGGAAAGCAGTAAGCTAGTAAAGGACATGCTGGAATCCAATTTGAAGTTTTTAGCCTCAATTAAAATGTCCGGTAAGCAGCAGAGCAAATGGATCATGCTGGGATGAAGTAATCTAAACCGTTTCAACTCTTTAAAGTACATCAGAGTTCTGACAAAACTTAAGAAACAAAGTTATTGACAATAATGGACTTTTGGACACAGTAGACTCATTCATTCTTTTGTTTGAAAACATATTTTTATTTATTGAGTTTCTCATGTATCTCAAGCAGTGTGTTATCTCTGAAAATATATAACATTTTTACATCAATGTAGTGATCTGTGACAAAGATCAAGCTTTATCTTTATTTTATTTAAACAAGTCTGTCCCACAGCAGGTAGCCTGACTACATTTTGTTTTTCATAGAAAACTGCACCATTCAGAACTAATTGCAAAGTGCCTAGAGTAATCAGGTAAGTTTGTCATCGATTACTTCCACCTTGCTGCAATTAGACACCAAACCATCAGATTGCTAATGAATCTTCAGAGAAACAATAAAGCAAATACTCTTTTGATGAATTCATAGAAAAATTTGGTAGCTCAAGTAAGGATTAATAGCATTATAGTATAGTAGAATCTACTCTCATTATTTCAGGTTATTAATTTGTCTACACAGAATGCCAGAAAATTCATCTTTGAGTTAAGAAATGCAGAGAATATGAGATATTTAATTGGAAAACTAAATGGGAGTAAGTGACATTAAGCCATCTATTTATCCTTGTTTTTTCTTATCTAGGCTTGCAGATAGTAGGGTGCCTTCATCATTATGCCTCTGTGAATAACCAGTGTAGAATCGTCTTGCCATTTGAATAGTAACCTGTTTTGAGTTCAGTTGTCTTCTAGCCTGACAATGCACCATCTTCCCAACGCATCATGATAGGATAACACGTGAGTCCATTCCCAAACTTGTGTGGCACAATATAGCAGAAGCCACCTAAGGGGAAGTTTGGCAGTGACCTCACCTTTGTGGGGATGCTTTGAGGTCAGTGGGGGCACTTTCTATTTTGATGCTGCATTTGATCCAAAGTGACATTTGCCTTGAGCTTTTCACCGCTAATGCTGATATTGCTGTAGTTATGTCCAGACAGAATGGGACACGGCCTTTTGGGACAATATTTCCTCCATAGGAAGTTCAGTTTCAATTAAACAAAGAAAAATGAAACGCTGATATAAATCAGAAGTGCCATAAATGCTCAGGTTTTGGAGGCATGTTAATAAATTTTTATCCTTTTATAATTCTTCCACTTTTAATGCTTTAACATGAAAGAAAAAATCTGATTTCATGTCGAGGAATTTATATAAAACATATTCGTTCATTCATTCATTCATGTGTTGTTTTTTGGGCACTTACTGTATATAAAGCCAGCCACAGAACAAGTTACAAACATGCTTTAAGAGGAGCCTATAATCTAGTGTGTTAAATAAATCTGACCCTCTAAAACTACATATATTCGAACAGTATTTCAAGCATTATGATGCTTCATAGCATTAAAAAGATTAGGAAAGTTTTTGTAATGAAGGTACAATTTGAATATAACTTTAATTGATCACAGTATTTTCATAATGGTGGTAGAATTTAAAGCAATTCACCTGAACGAATAAGGGAAGCACAGACGGAATCATGAAGGCTCACAACATATTTACAAATATGGGAGACATTCTAATTTGGAATAAACTCCTTTAAATCTTTCGTATAAGCACATAAAGTAATTTAAAGAGCCCCAATAAGGCATCAATGGCATATGGAGGCCTTCCACTTTTCCATGTGTTAATGTCAGCCACCTATACGAAAATCATCCCATGCCTATCTACAACCATACAGAAAAACCGTGAGAATAAATGGACATCACCTAATGCAGTGTTTTGGGAATAACCAGAATGCAGGGAAGATGATATAACTGGGTGGGTAATTATATCAAGAGGGCCAGAAGAACTGGCCTTGACCCATACCCCACTGCTGGGATTTGGGTGGAATGCAGAGCCAAGGGAATCCTAACATTAGAAGAACTCAGATACTCAGATAACATCGGGAAGAGACTGTTCCTAAATATACAACTATTTAGAACTTGATAAAGATTTGGCTGATCTTCAGAGCCAGGATATGAAAAGGGGAGGATGTTGAAATGTGCAGGCATAAGCAATGGCAGTATTGCAAAACTTTCACTCGTAGGAGGAAATTGGAGGCATTTTGGAAAGCAGTATCTCTTAGATGAAGTTTCCAGTAATGAAGGACAGAGAAGAAAAAAATGGCCGGTGATTAAGCTTTACGGAAACAGTATGATATCTAACTATACGTAATGCAATGTAGAAAACATTATACATATATAGGTATATAGGAATGAAATTGTAAAAAATAGACAATGTACACTTGCACACACACACTCACCTCAGTGGGCACTTCAACATTGTACCATGGAGTGATAACACAGGACTCCGTTCCCCAAAGGCGTTTTTAGCTGTTATTTCACTTGCCTGCTTCAGGATGCATTTGCCACAAATAGATCACTGGGCACAGGAGCACTGAGACACGCCCTATGATTTATGACTCCAGACGTATTCCTTTCTTTCCCCACTTTGTTGTAGCAACCTTAGCTTCTCATGATAATTAGGGTTGAATACCTTCAACAATGACAGTAACTCCTTTTGTTGCCTGCCAGCCCAATGGCATGAGGGATTCAAAGTGCCCAGGTCATAGTGTCTGACTCAGAGGAATATTAATTCTGTCAATTACTATAAGCATTGCCTTTTCCCATCTAAAAGCTGACACTTTTCACCCAGCATGGCCTCCATTTATGAGAACAAGGAGTACAGTGCCAAAGTGAGTTACTAGAAAGTATTAATGAATGATATCTGCCCTGTCCACTTTCTTCTTCTTATTATTATTACTATACTTTAAGTTCTGGGGTACATGTGCACAACGTGCAGATTTGTTACACATGTATACACATTCCATGTTGGTGTGCTGCACCCATTAACTCCTCATTTACATTAGGTATATCTCCTAACACTATCCCTGCCCCCTCCCCCTACCCCACAGCAGGCCCTGGTGTATGATGTTCCCCTTCCTGTGTCCAAGAGTTCTCATTGTTCAATTCCCACTTATGAGTGAGAACACGCAGTGTTTGTTTTTTTTTGTCCTTGAGATAGTTTGCTGAGAATGATGGTTTCAAGCTTCATCCATGTCCCTACAAAGGACATGAACTCATCCTTTTCTATGGCTACATAGTATTCCATGGTGTATATGTGCCACATTATCTTAATCCAGTCTGTCACTGATGGACATTTGGGTTGGTTCTAAGTCTTTGCTATTGAGAATAGTGCTGCAATAAACATACGTGTGCATGTGTCTTCATAGCAGCATGATTTATAATCCCGGTAATGGGATGGCTGGGTTAAATGGTATTTCTAGTTCTAGATCCTTGAGGAATTACCACACTGTCTTCCACAATGGTTGAACTAGTTTAAAGTCCCATCAACAGTGTAAAAGTGTTCCTATTTCTCCACATCCTCTCCAGCACCTGTTGTTTCCTGACTTTTTAGTGATCACTATTCTAACTGGTGCGAGATGGTATCTCATTGTGGTTTTGATTTGCATTTCTCTGATGGCCAGTAATGATGAGCATTTTTTCATGTGTCTGCTGGCTGCATAGAGGTCTTTTTTTGAGAAGTGTCTGTTCATATGCTTTGCCCACTTTTTGATGGGGTTGTTTGTTTTTTCTTGTAAATTTGTTTGAGTTCTTTGTAGATTCTGGATGTTAGCCCTTTGTCAGATGAGTAGATTGCAAAAATTTTTTCCCATTCTGTAGGTTACCTGTTCACTCTGATGGTAGTTTCTTTTGCTTTGCAGAATCTCTTTAGTTTGTCAATTTTGGCTTTTGTTGCCATTGCTTTTGGTGTTTTAGACATGAAGTCGTTGCCCATGCCTGTGTCCTGAATGGTATCGCCTAGGTTTTCTTCCAGGATTTTTATGGTTTTAGGTCTAACATTTAAGTCTTTAATCCATCTTGAATTAATTTCTGTATAAGGTGTAAGGAAGGGATCCAGTTTCAGCTTTCTGCATATGGCTAGCCAGTTTTCCCAGCACCATTTATTAAACAGGGAATCCTTTCCCCATTTCTTGTTTTTGTCAGGTTTGTTAAAGATCAGATGGTTGTAGATGTGTGGTATTATTTCTGATGGTTCTGTTCTGTTTCATTGGTCTATATCTCTGTTTTGGTACCAGCACCATGCTGTTTTGGTTACTGTAGCCTTTTAGTATAGTTTGAAGTCAGGTGGCGTGATGCCTTGAGCTTTGTTCTTTTGGTTTAGGATTGACTTGGCAATGTGGGCTCTTTTTTGGTTCTATATGAACTTTAAAGTGTTTTTTCCAATTCTGTGAAGAAAGTCATTGGTAGCTTGATGGGGATGACATTGAATCTATAAATTACCTCAGACACTATGGCCATTTTCACAATATTGATTCTTCCTACACATGAGCATGGAATGTTCTTCCATTTGTTTGTGTCCTCTTTTATTTTGTTGAGCAGTGGTTTTTAGTTCTCTTTGAAGAGGTCCTTCACATCCCTTGTAAGTTGTATTCCTAGTTATTTTACTGTCTTTGAAGCAATTGTGAATGGGAGTTCACTCATGATTTGGCTCTCTGTCTGTTATTGGTATATAGGAATGCTGTGATTTTTGCCCATTGATTTTGTATCCCGAGACTTTGCTGAAGTTACTTATCAGCTTAAGGAGATTTGGGGCTGAGACAATGGGATTTTCTAAATATACAATCATGTCATCTGCAAACAGGGACAATTTGACTTCCTCTTTTCCTAACTGAATACCCTTTATTTCTTTCTCCTGCCTGAGTGCCCTGGCCAGAACTTCCAACACTACATTCAATAGGAGTGGTGAGAGAGGGCATCCCTGTCTTGTGCCAGTTTTCAAAGGGAATGCTTCCAGTTTTTGCCCATTCAGTATGACATTGGTTGTGGGTTTGTCATAAATAGCTCTTATTATTTTGAGATACTTCCCATTAATACCTAGTTTATTGAGAGTTTTTAGCATGAAGGGCTGTTGAATTTTGTCAAAGGCCTTTTCTGCATCTATTGAGATAATCATGTGGTTTTTGTCTTTGGTTCTGTTTATATGCTGGACTACCTTTATTGACTGGTGCATGTTGAACCAGCCTTGCATCCCAGAGATGAAGCTCACTTGATCATGGTGGATACGCTTTTTGATGTCCTGCTGGATTCGGTTTGCCAGTATTTTTTGAGGATTTTTGCATTGATGTTCATTAGGGATATTGGTCTAAAATTGTCTTTTTTTGTTGTGTCTCTGTAGGCTTTGGTATCAGGATGATGCTGGCCTCATAAAATGAGTTAGGGAGGATTCCCTCTTTTTCTATTGATTGGAATAGTTTCAGAAGGAATGGTACCAGTTCCTCCTTGTACCTCTGGTAGAATTCGGTTGTGAATCCATCTGGTCCTGGATTTTTTTTTGGTTGGTAAACTATTAATTATTGCCTCAATTTCAGAGCCAGTTATTGGTCTATTCAGAGATTCAACTTCTTCCTGGTTTAGTCTTAGGAGGGTGTATGTGTCCAGGAATTTATCCATTTCTTCTAGATTTTTTGTGTATTTGCATAGAGGTGTTTATAGTATTCTCTGATGGTAGTTTGTATTTCTGTAGGATCAGTGGTGATACCCCCTTTATCATTTTTTATTGCGTCTATTTGATTCTTTTCTCTTTTCTTCTTTATTAGTCTTGCTAGCGGTCTATCAATTTTGTTGATCTTTTCAAAAAACCAGCTCCTGGATTCATTGATTTTTTTGGAGGGTTTTTTGTGTCTCTATCTCTTTCAGTTCTGCTCTGATCTTAGTTATTTCTTGCCTTCTGCTAACTTTTGAATGTGTTTGCTCTTGCTTCTCTAGTTCTTTTAATTGTGATGTTAGGGTGTCAATTTTAGATCTTTCCTGCTTTCTCTTGTGGGCATTTAGTGCTATAAATTTTGCCCTACACACTGCTTTAAATGTGTCCCAGAGATTCTGGTATGTTGTATCTTTGTTCTCATTGGTTTCAAAGAACATCTTTATTTCTGCCTTCATTTCGTTATGTACCCAGTAGTTCATTCAGGAGCAGGTTGTTTAGTTTCCATGTAGTTGAACAGTTTTGATTGAGTTTCTTAGTCCTGAGTACTAGTTTGATTGCACTGTGGTCTGAGAGACAATTCGTTATAATTTTCTGTTCTTTTACATGTGCTGAGGAGTGCTTTACTTCCAACTATGTGGTCAATTTTGGAGTAAGTGCAATGTGGTGCTGAGAAGAATGTATATTCTGTTGATTTGGGGTGGAGAGTTCTGTAGATGTATATTAGGTCCGCTTGGTGCAGAGCTGAGTTCAATTCCTGGATATCCTTGCTAACTTTCTGTCTCGTTGATCTGTCTAATGTTGACAGTGTGGTGTTAAAGTCTCCCATTATTATTGTGTGAGAGTCTAAGTCTCTTTGTAGGTCTCTAAGGACTTGCTTTATAAATCTGGGTACTCCTGTATTGGGTGCATATATATTTAGGATAATTAGCTCTTCTTGTTGAATTGATGCCCTTCCCACAACCCTACAAAGTGATATCCTCGAATTGGTATCTTCATTTGACTTACCAAGTGGTTCCACTTTGCAATCAGGCCAAGTTCTGCAGGGTAGTGGAGGTGCATAGAGTGGCCAATGAATCTTTTTCCCTCCCTCCCTCCCTCCCTCCCTCCCTTCCCTCCTTCCTTCCTTCCTTCCTTCCTTCCTTCCTTCCTTCCTTCCTTCCTTCCTTCCTTCCTTCCTTTCTCTCTCTCTCTGTCTCTCTCTTTCTCTCTCTCTGTCTCTCTCTCTCTGTCTCTCTCTCTCTCAGATGGAGTCTCTCTCTGTCCTACAGGCTGGAGTGCGGTGGCGTGATCTCTGCTCACTGCAACCTCCGCCTCCCGGGTTCAAGCAATTCTCCTGAAGCTTATTACTTGTTTTTGACAACATACAGAATGCTGCAAGTAGCAACCACTATATTTCAACCTCTAAACATTTTCTGCAATTTTCCTAAAGCTCCACCCTCAATTAGTGCATGCTCTCTGTCCCAAGAGATTCAACAGAAGATGGTTCAATCAAATGGTTTGCTAGTCTGTAATGGAGATTAAAAACTTACTTCTCTCTATCTTTATCCCTGTCAGTTTCACATAATCAGGCCTATTTTTTATAACAAACAATTTCTTGGAACCAGTGTGAGTATTACTGATGAATTGTTAGTTAGAAGTTTCCAAGTAAAGTTTATAGATTAAAAAAGGAGTTCATTAGCTCTTACAAAAGTCTCTGACTTCAGACATGATTAGAAACTGTGGCTTCCTTCCGTTATACTGTCAGGATAGTAGCACTCTCTCTCTCTCTCTTTCTCTCTCTCTCTCTCTCTCTCTCTCTCAGTTCTCTCTTTCTCTGTATTTGTTTCCTTCCCAGTGGTAGAAGGTGGTGGTTAAGATAGTCACCAGTGATTCTCTAGGCATATTTCTCAGACCTATAAATCAGAGCAAGAGCGGAGATAAAGGGAGAGAGAGAAAGAAAAGAGAGAGAAAGATATTTTCTGATAAAAGCCCCAGGGAACAATAATTGCCCTCACTTGAGGCATAAGCCATTTCAGAAAAAAACATGTGATATAACAAATTGATAGGATCACTTATATTGTCCAGACTTGGACCGCATACCCACCACTGAACCATACAGACTGCAAATAAGCTACTGAGCAGGGAGACACATCTAACCACAACAGGAGTTAAACAGATAAAGAATGTGGGGAAGAGATTCCAAGCAACTGGTCTGGTATATACAAAAGTTCCTGTGGAAAAGGAAGCTTTACTAGCTGAATGTGTGTATAGTAGATAGAGACCAACGTTAAAAGTGGCAGAAAATAAAAGAATATACATGCAAGATCTACACGGTATCATTAGAAATTATGTATACCCTATATCCTAAGAACAATGAGAATGCATTCTATGTGTTTTTTCTTTAGTAGGAAAAGTGAGTTCACATTTGCATTTTGAAAAGATTGCTCTGTAGCCTGGAGGGCAAAAATGTTGCAGGCTACTACAGGGCCCCATTGGAGGAAGCCACTGAGTTGTACTGCAGTACTAACCCAGCTTCTAACCTTGTTATGCTTTCTACAGACCTGGCAATGCATTTCTGATTTTTCATTTTGCATTCCTCTCAGATTAGGATTCATATTTCCTCTACCTGTTGGTCTTGGACCACCCTGGCTAAGCATTTGCCCAAATTAGGCTGAACGTCAAGGACGCCTCATCTGAGTAGTGCCCCTGTGGGCAGTGAACCTTAATCTCATTCTCTGCATGCAAGAAGGCGCTGAACAAAAACTGGGAGAGTTGGCATAGAAATCGAAGCTCTTTCTCTGACTAACTTTAAATCACATTTTTGTGTCCTGAAAGCTGCCTAGGAACGGAAAGTGACAGCAGGTAAGCTGAGGTAGGGAGGACCAGAGGACACATGGACAGGAAATTATTTAACATACTCATATTCTGTTTGAAAGGGTGGTAAAAGTAAACATTTGGACAATTTCTATCTCACCTTATTATGTCTCTCCCTTTCTCCCTCCTTCTTACCTACTTTCTTTGTCTGAGTTTGCCTATATTCCCCCAGGACAATCTAGTCTAGATATGGGTTCATAGGCTCAGTGAGATATTTTCAGTATCTTAGGCATTTGTACTTTGTTTTCTCTTCTCTTTACTCTCTACTCATTCATTTCTTATCTTTTCTACTTATACCTTCTCAATAAGCCAAAAAAGAAAGAAATTTGAATATTATTGCCTCTTAAAGTATGTATTTTACCATGTGCTTTGGAAATTTATGTAAAATAATGTAGCTTATGTTGATGAGGTCATTATTGCAACTGCAATTTCTGAGTATCTGTATGGTAAGACTCTGTGATGAGTGTGTTATACAATATCTAAGCGGTCTGTTCTACAAAATTAGTCAACTAAATACTAGAAAGTTATTCCAACTAGATTTAATATGAATTTGTGAGCATTTTATTAATACAGAAAGTAATATGGGCTGATGAAATTAATGTATATATTAAAGTTCAGGACCTATGAGAAGTAAGATAACCATAGGTCAAGTCAGCAAGTATTTTCACAGACACACGCTCATACATATGGTTTTAATTTACCACATGTATCTCTTCCTAAACATCTACAGTGCTTGAGAGATCAAGTCTACAGTGATCGGATTCAAAGCGCTCTTCCTGAGAGCTAATGGCTTGTATGCATCCTGATGATGTGGCACTGAAACTGAGAGAGACTTGGCTGGTCTAGCACATTTGCTTAGCCTCCTTGTCGGCTTTTAGGTTATTTTATTCTACAAGTGTCATATTCGTCTTTAAACAATTCATTTTGCCAGTAGCTTCAGGTCGGTTGTTTAAAAAAAAGTTGTACAAGTATAAATTTTGAAGTTATATAGCACCTATGAATAACCATACTATAGTGTAGACCAATTCAAGAAACTATTCAATCAGAAAGACATACAGTGAATATTCATTGTTTGCTTATGTTTCATATTAGACGGCATAGTTCACCCACTGCTTCCTATATGAAATTAGAACACCTTGCCAATCTTTGTATAATGATAGTCCCTCTTCAAATTTTCATTTTCCTGGAAAACGAAAAAAGCAGGTTGAGAGCATAAAAAAGATTTAAAAAGTGAAACCATTTATTCTGACTTCTGATTTTTTTCTAATATTTATCATTGAATGTATACTTATTCATTAACTGCATAGGAAGAATATATCAAAGATTGGATACTTGATCCCCCAAAAGTTTTTCCAATACAAAATTTAAATGATTTATTTAGTGCTTTTGCTGTGCTTTTTAGAGTAATCTTGAGTGAAATGAGTAACACTTAAATATAATCTATTATTTAATAATCTGAATATAGTTAGAGAAATCTTAGAGAACATATTTTAAAAATTAAATTATATGAGTACATATGAGTTGGTCTTTTTTACATACACAAATATATTCTTTCTTACCATATTCAAATAAAAAAGATAAATGTAATTTATGTATGGATATAATGTGCTAAAATGATGAACAAGAATGTCTCCCAAAGATACAGAACCTTCACATTTCAGAGTGAAAGGACATT
Source organism: Chlorocebus sabaeus (assembly GCF_047675955.1). Classification (NCBI taxonomy): domain Eukaryota; kingdom Metazoa; phylum Chordata; class Mammalia; order Primates; family Cercopithecidae; genus Chlorocebus; species Chlorocebus sabaeus. The sequence goes on along the minus strand of NC_132921.1, from coordinate 15,139,276 downwards.
CCAATGGATTTCATTGTCCAAATGACTTAGTGATTTCTTCAGAAAAAAAATGCTTACTTTTTATGAAAAATTTAAAAAACAAGGTAAATTGTGCTTTATTTAAGTCTCAAATTTTGGTGATTTTTTTTGTCTCTGTGTTTTTTCTCCCAAATTCAAAATAATCATGTTGTATGTATTAATGGAGTAACATATGCCGACGATGATGATATCTCAGGAATGTGGCATTATTTGTGTGTGTGTGTTTTCCAATATCTTAATGTGCCTGTAACATGATTTAAAAAACCTTCTGCTTCTTGATTTTCCAAATGCTTAGAAGTTTCATCGTTGGTGTTTTTAGTCAATAGTAATCTTTCATATGCAATAAAATGTGTTTGCAAACCTAAGAAGGGATGTATTTCAGTGGTACCATTTCTTCCAGTTCTTCCAATCTTTACAAAGCCATGTTCTGCCTGAGCAGTACGGTCTCTGCTTCAGGCTCTCCAGTGTTGTGGCCACACAGTGTTTTTGCCAGGACAATGTCACTAAGTCCCTAGGTTCAGTGTAAAAAATGGGGATACTCTTACTCATCCCCTCACTGTGGTGGAAAGTATAGTTGCAACATGCTTTACTCTCTCTAAGCTTTCCACAAACCTGTAAATAATCTTAACTATAATTGTTATTAGCCTAAATTATCTTTCTTAGTACCTAAGAACTAAAACAATGTGATATTTCAGCTTAGCTGGACATCTGTTATTCTACAAATCTTGCCTCAGGAGGTGAAACAAGCCTCGTAGTTTTGTTTTATCGTGTTTTGTTTGTTTGTTGTTCATTTTCTTTGCCCCTGTTAAATGAAGCTAATAATAGCTGCCAACAAGATTATTTTAAAGTCAAATGATATAGTATAATTAAAAAAAAAAAAACTCCTCCTATAGTTAATGTGCTAAGAAAACATCTTCAATCTATAGCCCCTTAGAAAAGTCAGAAATCAAAGTTAGTCTTATAAGCAAGGGGCATCTTAGAACCATCCACCTAAGTAGAAGAAGGAGTGTGCCAACCCTCAGGGCCATAGCCCCCCGTAGGAAAAACAGAACTTGCCTGCCAAAAATTTGTAAAAATAAAGAATGAAAGAAAAAAAAGTTAATATTTAAATTGTAATGTGTCGGCCGGGCGCGGTGGCTCAAGCCTGTAATCCCAGCACTTTGGGAGGCCGAGATGGGCGGATCATGAGGTCACAGGATCGAGACTATCCTGGGTAACACGGTGAAACCCCGTCTCTACTAAAAAATACAAAAAACTAGCTGGGCGTGGTGGCGGGCGCTTGTAGTCCCAGCTACTCGGGAGACTGAGGCAGGAGAATGGCGTGAACCTGGGAGGCGGAACTTGCAGTGAGCTGAGATCCGGCCACTGCACTCCAGCCTGGGCGACAGAGCGAGACTCCGTCTCAAAAAAAAAAAAAAAAAATTGTAATGTGTCATGCTGATATGAAGTAAGGCCATTACCATCACGACTTCGGTTACTATTTAGCACTTGATATGTGTTGTGCTACCTGTAATAATTTTATCTTCCAAAAAATTGGCAAACATGAGCCTCCTATTATGTCTTGTCTTTTTCTACTTCTTCCAGTAATTTGTTTTTCTTTATATGATTTTATTCTGGAAAGTTAACTGTTTTTCTTCCTGCAAATTATATACTGTGAAGGCTGGAATTATTTTTGTTTAAAATCTACGTTGGCTTTATTTGCATTCAGTTCCTAGATGTGTAATATCTGTTCACCCATCAAATATAATTACAATAGGCAAACCTGGAATTTACACACCTGGAAAGGTCACTTGAGTGAGTTCCAAAGCATCACACATTTACCTAATATCATTTCAATACTTGTCAAGAAGGCAAGGACCTATTGCAGTAGTTTAATTTATGCAGTTTGTGTAATATTAACACCCTTAGTTATTTCCTATGAATGGTGTGAACATAAGCTCATAAGACAGTGACACAAATTAAGGTTAGAGAACACTTTCACCTTTTACGCCTGAAAGCATATTATCAGAACCCGTTTGGTGGTGACAGCCTGCCCTGCCCTTACCAGTGCTTGATGCCCTGCATATAAACAGTGGGGGCTTTAATTGAAGAGACATGCTTTTCTCCCTGTTAGAGCACTATCGTTTCACATCACAGTTACAACCAGTGACATGCAGAGAGGTCTATGCTCAAGATTTTTGACATTAAACATCAATCATTATTCCATCGGAGACTGTATATACACTATTAATCACTGAGCGAAATCATAAAATTTTACAAAATGAATCAAATGAAGTTTTCAACAAATGCCATGCTAAGACCTTGTTTTCATAAAGATATTTTACTGTTTTATTTTACCAAAAACACTGTTGGTGTTTTTGTGTTGTATATATCTGGGTGCTTTGATTTGTGAGGATATATGTGTATACAATCCCACTGGGACACACAGAAGGAATCATACAGTGATTCATATAATCGAAATGTAAATATACTTTATTTTTCCATAATAGGAGGAAGCAGACAATATTAACACAAGTAAAATTGGAAGCCCCAATGAATACACCAAGTGAGATAAAAAAGAACTGACATCCTCACTAGAGTAATGAGCTGTGCATATGCTGTGTGGTTGCTGCTTCTTGAAGAGGTGCAACGTGGCAATTGGTCTAGCTACTGATTCATGCCAAGGAGGTTCTTAGCAGAATTCTATTTATTGTGAAACTTTCTGTTTAACTTAAAAATCAAACGACAATATAAACACAGGCCGGGCGCGGTGGCTCACGCCTATAATCCCAGCACTTTTGGAGGCCGAGACGGGTGGATCACCTGAGGTCAGGAATTCAAGACCAGCCTGGCCTGCATGGAGAAACCCCGTCTCTACCAAAAAATACAAACATTAGCAGGGCACGGTGGTGGGCGCCTGCAATCTCAGCTACTCTGGAGGCTGAGGCAGAGAGAATTGCTTGAACCCGGGAGACAGAGGTTGCAGTGAGCTGAGATCGCGCCACTGCACTCCAGCTTGGGCAACAAAATGAGACTCCATCTAAATACACACACACACACACACACACACACACACAGAATGTTGAGTTATGTATATGAATGTATATAAAGATTAGGAGAGAAAGAAATTCACTTGTCTCTATGTGATCACACACTGCTCATTCCTTGTGTGTCATGTACTAAAGGTCAAAACGTATTTCAGAAGTAGCCTGTTGTACTTTTTACAAGATAGAATTTTCTGGCAACTGGGCAGCAAAAATCTATTGAGTTGTCATTGCCAATGGCACACAGAGGTATTGCCTTAAATTGGGGCAAGGACAAAAACCCAGTGATCCTTCTGTCTCATTCTAGAAATGTGTACTTGTTTGAAGATTCCAGTGGAGCAGTTTCTAATCAGAAATACTTTAATTTTTAATGCAGGCAACTTAAAGACACTGCAAGGGCACACATGATGAATGTTTCCTCTTAGTGAAATGTATAATTCAGTTTATAACTGTTTGGATTCTTGTGAACACTGAGGGTCACAGTGATTTTGATCTCATGACAATAGTTCTTGGCAACTGCAAAAGATGGGTATGAATTTCTGGGGGCACCAAAGCTTTTACAGAGAACTGCCTGTGAACCCTTATTTAATAACATCTTCATCTCTCTCTAGGCCTCTCAGCATCTAACTATTAAAAAATTAACATATAGATCGTAGTAGGGAAAAATGAAATAAAGCTAAAATGAGGTAAATATTGTTCTCAGAAGAGGGAAAGTGAAAAATTAGTTTTGCAGATACTCGTTTGACCTAAATTAATTATTTTATTTTATTTATTTATTTTTGAGACAAGGTCTTACTCTGTTGCCCAGGCTGGAGTGCAGTGGTGTGAAAACTGCCCACTGCAACCTCCACCTCTCCGGGCTTAAGGGATCCTCCCACCTCTGACTCCTGAGTAGCTGGGACTACAAACATGCACTGCCATGCCCAGGTGATTTTTTAATTTTTATTTTATTTGTAGAGACAAGATTTCCCCATGTTGTCCATGATGCTCTCAAACTCCTATGCTGAAAACAATCTACCCACCTTGGCCTCGCCAAGTGCTGGGGTTGCAGGCATGAGCCATCGTGCCTGGCCATAAATTAATTATTTTAAATAGGAATCAGTATCAGTATTCTCTTTTGTTGTTTTGTTTATAGTTAACTTTTTTCCTAATAACTAGCATACTATCATGTTAGCAATAATACCTACTCATTCTGTAAGATGATATGTGTGATGTCACAGGAAAAACTGATCATTTTCCTTCCAGTATGATGGGAGATTTTAAAGAGAAAATAAGCTTAGAGCAGGATAAAATTCACAGCCTAGTTAGTACTTTAGATAAATCAAACACTTCCCTTGAAGATGTGTTTTGTGACAGAAGTACTGTACACCCCACACAACAGCTAGGACCAGATAATTAAGTTAGATGCCTTGTGGGTGCTAAATATATGTTAGACTCATCCAAGATCTGTGCATAGGGCAAGGTAGAAAGACAAATATAAAACAAAACTAAACAAAGAATAACAACCACCATATCCTATGAAGGAAAATAAATGAGTAGGGAAAACAATATCTTTTTTCCCAAGACTTCTAACTTCCTAGATTAGTATGTGTGCTTGATTATTTGCTTTTAACTCTGTATTACTGCTACCCATTCCTGAGACTTTGCCTGCACTGCAGACGAAAAACCAATCCTGCAGGATTCCCTTCTGTCTCTAGATCACAGGTTAGAATCTTCCAACATAAGCAATTTCACAAGTTTTGGGGGAATGAGAAGAGAGAGGTCATTATTCTTCAGTTGCATGGCTAGCTATGAAGTCCAAATTGCTTCTGGGAAATGTTTTGAGCATCACCCATGTCAGCAATGCAGATTGAAATAGAAGGTAGAGATGTCCAAAGGTTGGTGAGATTGACAGGGGATTTGGGTGAAATGACATTGGATTTTCAGCAATGGCTGAGTGAGAATTTGGGAACTTCCTACTTTCAAGTGGCAAACTGACATCCTTGGTGACAGCTTCTCTGACCTCTGTTCCCCAAACCTTCTCAACGGTTGCATCAGCCTCTAATTATTTTCTTTTTAAAACTCTTTATTTACCAGCCATATATTCTGATGGATATATTGTGCTTGATATAAATATACAGTCATATTCCTTTGGGCAGAATATGAAATGCATCCTCTAATTCAGAATTAGTTTTTGAAGACAGAGCCAGAAAAATTGAAGTTTCACTTAGAGGAAGAAGGATATCAAGGTGTTTCTTATGCATCTAGCATGGTCCTGGATAGTAGACAACATATTAATATCAGTGATGATGATCATGCCCCAAATCTCTGGCCTTATGGAACTTCTAATTCAGTCGAGAAAGAATACTTTGAGTGTTCAGTGGCAATGGGGAGAAGGATGTAGGTGGGGAATTCAGTTAAGGCGTCTAAGTTGTAAAAAGGAAGTCTGGTTAGTAGGGAATTGTAATAATGCAGGTCAGAGATGATGGTGGATTGAAGCAGAGTGGTAAAAGCAGAACTTTATGAATTCATTTGATCGTTGACTAATTTATTCATTCAAACAACAGGTTGAATGTATGCTCTGTGCAAGAACGACACTGAATACCAAAAACAAAATGAAAAAATGATGCCTGCCTTTGAAACATTTAAAAAAGAAATATGGTAAGTAGGTAACCTGTATATTGTATTACGAGATGCCACGTTAGGGATAAAAGACAAATCACAGTGTGTGAGAGGTATGCGAGTTGTTGGAATGTGTATGAGCAATATTTAGTATGGTGGTGAGCTTTTGTTTCCTGTCCTTATAATTTTATGTTCTCCTGGCCTCGAGGTTTAGTTCCAAAGGGCGGCATGTTTCTATCAGGAGACACAAAAATGATTTCGTTACACTGGAAGTTAAGACTGCCACCCTGAGACTTTGGGTTCTTCGTGCCGCTAAATCAATGGGCAAAAACAGGAGCTACTGTGCTGTCTGGGCTTATTGATCCTGGCTACTAAGGGGGAAATCGGGCTTCTACTCCATAATGGAGGTAAGGAAGAATATGTCGGTAATACAAGGGATCCCTTAGGGTATCGTTTAGTATTACCCTACTCTGTGATAAAGTTAGTGGAAAATTGCAATGCAATTCACGCAGAACTACTAATTATTCAGATTCCAGGAATGAAAAATTTGGGTCACTCTGCCAGGTAAAGAAACACAACTAAGGGCTGGGCGCGGTGGCTCACGCCTGTAATCCCAGCGCTTTGGGAGGCCGAAGAGGGTGGATCACGAGGTCAGGAGATCAAGACCATCCTGGCTAACACGGTGAAACCCCGTCTCTACTAAAAATACAAAAAATTAGCCAGGCGAGGTGGCAGCGCCTGTAGTCCCAGCTACTCGGGAGGCTGAGGCAGGAGAATGGCGTGAACCTGGGAGGTGGAGCTTGCATTGAGCTGAGATGGTGCCACTGCCCTTCAGCCTGGGTGACAGAGCAAGACTCCATCTCAAAAAAAAAAAAACCAAAAAAAAAACAAACAAAAAACCCCCACAACTAGCCAAGATGCTTGCTGGGAGCAAAGGGAATCCAGAATGGGTTGTAAAAGAAGGTAGTTATAAATACCAGCTATGACCACATGACCAGTTATAGAAATAAGAACTGTAATTGCCAGGAATATATCGTCTCTATTTTCTTATGAATATTTGAGTGTCTATCATCTACCTATTGACAGATTGATCAAATAACTTGGTTAATTTCCTCTTATTGCTTTATCATGTACCATAAATGTATTGACTTTATATCATAGTATTTAAGTTACAGAATATCAAAAAGAAGATTAAACATTATTTAGGGACTTTACATTGTTTCTGAGGAAAGGATTAGTGCATTCTCAGTTGAACACAGGATGGTTGTATCATGGTAAGTGAAAGTAAGACCTTGTTATTGTTTTATTTGGAGATTAAGTGTGGCTTAAAGAGGTGCGTGGAGTGCCAAGCTGACAAGGATCCGGACATGCGAAGGTTAATTTTATGTGACAACTTGGCTGGGCCACAGTGCCCAGATATATGGTCAGACATTCTGAATGTTTCAGTGACGGTGTTTCAGGATGAGGTTTAAATTTAAACTGGTGGACTTTGAGTAAAGCACATTGCCCTTTGTGGGAGTGTGTATTCAACCAGCTGAAGGTCCAAGTAGAACATAAGGCTGATCTTACCTGAGCAAAAGGGTATTCTCCAGAAGATGTTCCTGGACTCAAACCTCAGCTCTTTTCTCAGTCTTCAGCTTGTTGACCTTCCTTATCAGATTTTGGACTCTCCAAATGTCTACAACCACATGAGACAGTTTCTTGAAATAAATCATTACACACACACACAAACACACACGCACACACATGAAGAGACGTGGCAGTAGCTAACGTAGATTAAAAAATAATTTTTTAATATGGTAAGACTAAAAGCATCATTATATGCTGTTTTGAACAATACGATAGAGTAAATATATATACAAATGTAAGAGAAAATGATGAGATTAGTTGGAGTAATGTCCCCAAGTAGATGAGAAGCGATGAAATATACTACCTTGGGGGATTTTGTTAGGAGTGTGCATAGAAGAAGGAGGTAACAATATGGAGGAAGAATATGTTGATAGCAAAGGGTGGTGAGAAGGTGAAAAATGGAGGGACTTCATATGCATTTTGCAGGTAAAATCAACAGAATTGAGGGGAGTAATACAGTTATGAATCTACAAAATCTTTAGTAAACAAATGTATTTACTTTTTCCTAGATATTATTTTTCTAGATAACTGATTTGAACAATTTATATATACTATGTGCATAAAATAGGATATAAAAGTTGCTTTTGAACAAAGATACGTTTAAAATCACTACTGATTAGCTGATAGTAATTAAATAAGAATTAGAATAAATTTTTCATGTACTAATATTATCAATTACAAATTTAAAGATAAATTTCAGCATTCACCTAATATTGCATATATATTTATATATCATATATATTCATATCTTATACACACACAGAAATATATATTCCATACACATATTAGTTTATTATAAATCATGTTCCATTAGGATCTTTGGAAAGCCTTTGAGCACTCTAGAGCATAAATATGTTCATGCTTTTATTTTGTTAAATAAAATATTCTTTTCTTTAGGCTAGTCAAATGAATCTTTCTCTTTGTTTCTCCTTCCTCCCTTCTTGCCTTCCATACTTCCTTCCCTTACCTTTTAGTTTCTTTCCTTTCTGTTTTATATTTATCTTTTCCTCCCTCCCTTTTCCCTTTCTTTCCTATACTTTTTAACCATTTATCATATTATCATTAACAGATATTTATTAAGAATTGAGTGGGTACTCCACTAAAGTACTTTAGTAGGTGTTCCACTCCACTATAAGTGCTTAAAAGTTTTTGAAGTGTACACACAGTCGCTCCCCTTGAAAATGTACGGTCCTTATTAAAGGGACAAAGTTAATGTTTATGGAACATTGAAATATAAGTATAAGTGATGTTTAATTCTGTCAGTGCAAATAATTATGACTCTAAGAGGTTAATTTTGGAAGAGGAAGACACCTTTTGGACAAAATTTCATTAAAAGGCTGACAATGGAAGACAGTAATGTAGTATTATTTTTAACATAATTATGACACATAATAAGTTTTTCATGGCTGTATTATCTTGCAACGTGTTCTTTTTTCTTCCTTCCTATAATATATAGTACAATTGTTATGGAGTATTTTGTAAGCAATATTCTTTACACAGAGAGTTATAGTCCATTTTGAAAATAGCTTTCTGAACTTGTCTCCAGCCAAAAGTAGGTCATACATACAGTAGTAAAAAGAAGAGAAAAATCAAATGAATTATCTAGTTTTAAAAAGCCAACTTGCTTCCCTACCTTTTTTTTTTTTTTTGCTTTCTAATTCTCTCTCTCTCTCTTTCTGTGTGTGTATGTGTGTGTGTATGTGTGTGTGTATGTGTGTGTATGTGTATGTGTGTGTATGTGTGTGTATGTGCGTGTATGTGTGTGTGTGTATGTGTGTGTGTGTATGTGTGTGTATGTGTGTGTGTATGTGTGTGTATGTGTGTGTGTGTGTGTGTGTTGCAGGGTGGGGGCATGTGTGATATATATTCCTATCAAAGTTTAACAATTTGTACTCATGCATATAAGACAAGAATAATGCAGAATGTGGGTAAAAATTTTTGATCCCAATGAAGGTAAATAAATCACAAACAGATCTAATGAGCTGTGGAATGATAAGGCCATAGGGCATCCGTACGCCGAGAGCATAAAGAAATATCTGAATGTTCAAATCACACTATTTCCTTTCCTATGAAGAGCATTTTTTCTTTGCCAAATAGAGTATTCACTTTAAAATTCTGCCAACCTATTTCCCATAGTCATCCTTTTCCTTTACTGAAGTGTCTTGTTTATCAAAATATTCATGTGTTATTCATCAGTTTATAATGTCTGTGGTATGCTCAGTAGTTTAAACATAATAAAAATGTGCTGTACTCTAATTACTGGTACTCTAATTACTGGTTTGGTAATAGAATCCAATTTAGAATGTATACAAAGAAAGTTAAATTTTTACAGTAGAAAAAAAAAAGTAGCCAATTGCTCTGGATTATTTTACTTAACTTCTAGTTTGATTTAAACCATAAGCTGCTAAACGCTACTCATTAACAAAAATAACTTTTTCTTTGTTATACTTACCTTAGAGGCCAAAGTATCTCAGATCGGTTCCCTATTCAGCAGTGACTTAAAATATTACACAACAGGAATCAACTTTTCCTTTTTTGTTGTTCAGTTCTTATGTTTACTTAATAGTCATATCTTGCTGCTAATGATCTGAAGGCACCAAATCCTTTTGGGAAGATGGCACTGTTCTTATCTTACCATTGCATTTTGGTTGTTATCATTGCCATCATATGAAACATTCTATCTACATATTATGTAGTTAAATGATTTCTTTGTGTACTACCCAGGCTGTCCCAGGACCCCACATTCTATAAAATGTAATAGAAAAACTTAATAGGGTGCAATTATCTGATAATAGTAAAACAAAATTCTGTAAAATACTTAAAGAGGTTTATTCTGAGAAAATATAAGTGACCAATTGCCTGTGAAAGAGTCTCAAGAGTTCCGGAGGAAGGGCACCTAAGGCGGTCATGTTGCAGTTTCGTTTTATACATTTTAAGGGGATGAGAACTATAGACAAAGACATAAATAAATACATGGAAACTTTACATTGGTTTGGGTGAAAAAGGTGGGGCATCTTGAAGTGGAGGCTTACAGGTCTCAGGTGGAAAGATTTTCTGATTGGCAATTGGTTGAAAAAGTTAATCTTTGTCTAAAGACTTGCAGTCAGTAGAAAAAAGTATTTCAGTTAGCAAAAGGAGGGTTGTGGAGGCCAAGGTTCTTATCATGTAGATGAAACCTCGTAGGTGACAGTCTTCAGAGAGAAAACACACAGTGAGTGTCTCTTTTGGGAGCTTAACACGTGTTAGACTTTTAGATTCAGGAACAGGCTGGAGAGGGAATGCCTGGCTGTATTAATGGAGGTCATCCACAGACATAATTTCCCTGCACAAGACAGCTTTGCAGGGTCATTTCAAAATATGTCAAATAAACATATTTTCAGGTAAAATATTTTTTTATTTCCTTCAGGGTTTGTTCACCGTCACGTGATATTATACCACTTTGGAATTTTCTATCTTAGTGCTACAAAGTCTCCTTTGTCTGTCTTACGTACTCTATTTTAATGTTAATGCTGGTCAGTTGTGCCTAAACTGTGAAAGGAAGGCAGTATAACTAGATACATCTGACCACTCTTCCTGTCGTGTCCAGGAATTCAGTTTTTCAGGTTTCTCTGGGGTCCACTTGGCCAAAAGGAGGTCCATTCAGCCAGCTTGTTCCTGGGGAAGGGTGCCCAGGTTCTTGACATTTTGAACAAAAAATTGGACAAAACGTACAAAGCAAGGAAAGAAGGAAGCAACAAAAGCAGAGAGTTATTGAGAATGAAAGTATACTGCACAGGGTGGGAGCGGGCCCAAGCATAGGGGCTCAGCATCCCCGTTACAGAATTTTTTGGGGTTTAAATACCCTTGAGAGGTGTCCATTGGTTACTTGGTGTACACCCTATGTATATGGAGAGGATATTTCCTGTCATAGCTGAAGTGTTTCCATTTGATTTGGCTCTAGGAAGTCAGCATGGATTGGCCTTATGTTCCCTGCTGCCAGACCCTATTCTCCTGCCTCAAGTTGGGTGGCATAGAATTTCATTTCTGGTTTACATATCTACTTAAAGACGGAATTAATTTCAAATGATTCTGGTTATTAAGGTAAAATTCAAAGGCCCCCATTTCTAGATTTATATATGCACTAAAGGCTATGCTGAGAACAAAACGATAGCAGTGCAACCCAATCTATGTGGCCTGATTTCATACATGAAAGACAACCCTCTCCTGTAAAACACTGCAGAGCGGATGCCTGAGATTCCTTTAACCAGGACAGACGGTATTTTATTCCACAATATCACTAGAAGCTAAAAACACAAGTACTTCGGAGACGTATCTCATTGATTCATATTTATTCTATGCTGTAAATGACTGAGATCAAATCCTTTCTTGCAAGGAGGTTTTGTTATGAGGGAATTACAATTCTGAAAAGGAACAAAAGTGACTGTTCCTGAGGGAGGTGAAGTTGTTAAGCAAGGGAAGGCAGATCACTCCAGGCCATTGTTCTCAGCTTCAATATTTTGCCTAAGGCCACCTTGATAGCAGCACTGCTTTCATATGCATTCTGAAGAAGTAAGCTCTGGTGTTGTTTGAAGCTGAGGAAGCAAAGTGCTAATAAAAGGACCATATTCTCCATCTCGATTCTCACTATCAAATATCTATTACTATTTCTGCCTAGCAGTTGCACCCTTTTCCCAGGAACAGATGGGAGCAATGATGAGGGAGTTGCTTCAATGTCTGCTTAATTCTTCCTTTCCCCACTTCCCCTAAAAAAATAAGCACAAAAATCAGAATCCAGGAGAGTAATAGATATATTATTCCCATATTCAAAAACTTGGAAAATATTCAAATGAGATTCTGTGGTCTGCATAGATAAGAACTTGCTTGGGACTGTGAAATCTTGACTCAGAGTTGGGAGGAAAAAAAAATACAAAGAAACAAGGTACTTTAGTTGTGACTGTAAATGCAAGTCAATTATTTAATTAATTGATGTTTAAGGAGCACTTGCAAACATTTTTTTTTTTCCTGCCTAAGGGCTACTTTATTCTACTAAATGGGTGCCAGAAGTTCTATGTATTATTGTTTTACAATGGCAAAATCATGTAGAAAAGCTGGCTAACATTTTACAAATAGTAAATACAATTATTATTTCTCCCATCAACCTGGCAATGAATTGAAGAAACAATATTCCCATGGCTTCTAGGAATTATTTAGCCTTTGTGTTATTTTATCTTATTTTTAAGCTTACTTGACCACAGTGAGATTCTGCCCTGCATAGATTAATCTTGCTTTGGACTGTGAACTCTTGACTCAGGATTGAGGAGGAAAAATACTTCAGTTGTTATTGTAAATACACATGAATTATTTAGTTAATTGGTAACCCTCATAAATTTGTTCACCTTAAGTAAATAAATAAAAATAAAAACCTCTCATTGACTTAAGACTTAATAAACATTTAAAGGTAGAACTTAGCCTTTTATATTTTAATGAAATACCCGAGAAATTTTGTCCCTCATGCTTGACCTTGATATTCACAACCTAAATTATTCCTATAGTCTACTTCAATGTGACTTTGCTATTTTTCAGTCTTTATTAACATTTAATTACACTTCCAGAAGTGCTCTGCCCAGGCAGCTGGTTTACTGGTTTGATCATTCACTCCTGGAACTTCCTAAAAGACTCAGCAACCCTTCAATAGAAAACATCATTAGATAGTTTGTGCCCTAAAATTTTTGAATCCCTCACTTCAAAATCCCAGCCTTAAACTTTTCACAAATCTTTTCTCCCCTCCCTCCCTCCCTCCCTCCTTCTCCCTTCCCTTCCCTTCCCTTCCCTTCCCTTCCCTTCCCTTCCCTTCCCTTCCCTCCCCTCCCCTCCCCTCCCCTTCCCATCCCATCCCATCCCAGATGGAGTCTCGCTCTGTCGCTCAGGATGGAATACAGTGGAATGATCTCAGCCGACTGCAACTTCTACCTTCCAAGTTCTATTCATTCTCCTGCCTCAGCCTGCTCAGTAACTGAGATTACAGGCGCCCGCCACCATGCTCAGCTAATTTTTGTATTATTAGTAGAGACCAGGTTTCGCCATGTTGGCCAAGCTGGTCTTGAACTCCTTTCTCAACTGACAGAGCATGAGCATCCATATTCTGCACAAGCACCACCATTCTATAATTCCCCTCCATCAAAAACTGCCTAAATCCAAAGAGCATCAGTCTAATGGCTAAGATCAGCATGAACATAAACCACAAATAACATCTCTGACCAGAAACATTTCAACCATAAGATAAACCCCTCCCTGACCAGAGACATGCCAGCCCCAAGATAACCTCCCATCTGGCTAGAGAGATGTCAGCCCCAAGATAGCTTCCCCTCTGACCAGAGACATTCCAATCCTGACATAAACTTCTCCCCCATACAGAAACATTCCAAGCTTGTGATAAGCTCTCTCACCCTAAATAAATAAATACTCAGTCCGTAAGAGAGGGGGCTCTGAACAAAAATTGGCCAGAAGCCCCTCTCAGGTTTATTCTCTAAAATACACCTGTCAGCGGGACGTGGTGGCTCATGCCTGTAGTCCCAACACTTTCGGAGGCCAAGGTGGGCAGATCATGAGGTCAGGAGTTTGAGACCAGCCTGACCAACATGGTGAAACCCCATCTCTACTAAAAATACAAAACTTAGCTGGGCATGGTGGCATGTGCCTGTAGTTCCAGCCACTTGGGAGGCTCAGGCAGGAGAATCACTTGAACCTGGGAGGCAGAGGTTGCAGTGAGCCGAGACTGCACCACTGCACTCCAGTCTGGCCAATGGAGCAAAACTCACTGTCAAAAAAAAAAAAAAAGAAAAAAAAAAAATTACACCTGTGTCTGAATGTTGAGCCATGTTTTGTGTTTCTTTCCTCTTTCTTTAACGCTTACACTGACCTCAGGTGATCTACCTGCTTCAGCCTCCCAAAGTGCTGGGATTACAGGCATGAGCCATCATGCCCAGCCAACTGTTCTCAAATCTTAACTGTTGTATTATGATTCTTCCCAATCCTAATCAGGTTCCCATACTGATAGATGCATGATAAAGCAAATATCCAAGTCTCATTAAATTCTGACTTCATCTTCCCCACCCTGAGACACTCCTTTGTTTTGGAAGGCAGTAAACTCAGTTTTGTCTCGTCAACAGGCTGTGTTGGAAAGAACCCCTGGGGAATAGCATGATGAAAGTCATGAAAGCAGAAAGCACATGGAATGTTTAAAAAATGACATGTAATGTATTTTGGCAAAAATGTAAATTGCCTGGGCATAGTTACAGAAATGGAAAAGCTAAGGTAGGATCATACTGAAAAGAATATTAAAGCTTGGATATTTTTAGACCTATACTCTCTCACTGAGCCTTGCCAATACTTAGGGATATCTTGGCAAATTGATATCTGTGACAGATTAGTATGAATTGTATTAATTAAATTTTAAAAATAATGTAATTTCCAAAAAGTAAAAAGTTGATTTAAAGTTTTTCATCTTATTTTGTTCTGCTTTATTTTCTGGGCCACCCACTAATTTGGTAATAATTCTTTCATGAATTGCTGATGTAGACAGTGCAGAACAAAAGAAAAAAACTTTTGAGCAGATATAGTACATGAAGACCCCAATTTTTCTGAAACTACAGGAGAAAAGAGTGCTGATATATTAGAATTTGTATGCCTATGGACTGGAAGATAAGAAAAGTCTTATTCAATTTCCAGTCTGAAATTTCCAGTACAGTCTTTTAGTCTACTGTATTCACAAAGTTTGATGGCACATGGTACCATGCTAGTCATAACACAAAGAAAAAATATTAGATAAATGTTTATTCTTTAAGTTTTGACAAGAATACATGGCCTTCCAAAGAAATCTGCTCAGAGCATGCAATGAGAAAAATGATTGTCAGTGATTTGAACAAAGGGACCACTGCCAACACTATCTCTCTATTTCTCTTTCTCTCTCTGTCTGTTCCTTAGTTACTAAGAAGGGCCAGGCTGGATGACAGCAACTACGTTGGCATGTCTTCATGACACAACAGTAAGTTTATGTCTATTCTATGGAGATTTTTGACCAAAAGTATTCAAACAATCAAACACAGGAGCATCAGTATTCATTCTGCCTGGATTACCTCTGTATTCTACACCCCAGGCATGGCACCATGAACAAACTAAGTTCCCATAAATATATATATATATGTAAAATATATGTAAAATAAAATTATATATAACTTCATATATATAATAGATATATAAAATGATCACACAAATAAAGACGTTTAATCTATACCACAAGACATAATTGACATGATCACAACAAATCGAGAAGTGGATAGAGTTAGTTCTTCTCTCTTTTCAGGCTATGTCTCTAGCTAACAGGTCCGGTGTTATCCTACTGCCCCTGAGTGCCTAAACCCCTATCGGCTCTAACCTTCCAAGTTTAATTTTAGTCAGTTCACTAATGATAAACTAACATGTTTTAACACTAACGAGTCAATGGCTGACCATGACACTATCCCCTACTTGGGATATTGGTTTGATTAAAAAATGTTAGCCAATAGTATAATTTAATCTTATGTATCAGAAAGAAGGATGCTGGAAGAAGAGACTTTGGGGGTTGCAATTATTTCTGCAAATTTTCAATCTATACTTCCATAATGTAATGTAAGTATGGACTATTATATATATGTGAGAAACTGGCAATTCTCACATGTTCTTTCCATTCAGGTCTTTTATGTATAAAACACTGTGTGTCATAAACTAAAAATATACATACATATAATATAATATAGGCATACTACAACAAAGCATATATGCAAAAAATTAAAAATATATATGATCACATCACCTAGGAAACATAACTTCATTTAAATAAAAGATTAAAAAGTAAGACTCCTTTTGGAGATTGTACTCTAGGATTAAGAAGGATATAATCTTTAAGTATGATAATTAATATTTAGACAAGGTCAATACTTAAAATAATTTATAAATGAGTTAGCAGCAGTTTTATTTAGAGATGTCTCTATCTTCAAAATATTCCCCTTGAGACTGGGTGCAGTGGCTCATGCCTGTAATTCCAGCACTTTGGGAGGCCGAGGTAGGTGGATCACCTGAAGTCAGGAGTTCAAGACCAGCCTGTCCAACATGGTGAAACCCCATCTCTACTAAAAATAAAAATAATTAACTGGGCATGGTGGCAGGCACCTGTAATCCCAACTACTTGGGAGTCTGAGACCCGAGAATCGCTGCTTGAACCCAAGAGGTGGAAGTTGCAGTGAGCCGAGATTCAGCCATTGCACTTCAGCCAGGGTGACAGAGCGAGACTCCATGTAAAAAAAAAAAAAAAAAAAAAAAAATTCTCCTTCATTAGACACTAATTGATATTTCTTCCACAAACAAAGACAAATTAGATTCTACATCATCAATAAAGTGTTTGTTAATCTTCCTGTCAGAAGTACTCTTCCTACCACATCTCATAGCATTTTCTTTTATATCACTATCATTGAGTTAATCACATATGTCCTTGTGTATGTTAAAGGAATTGGATATGTGTCTTATCTTTCCCATTCAATAGTATCTTGAAAGGATCTCTGTACCTATTGATTAAGTTTTCAATATAGTTGAGTTGAATTGAATCACAAACCAATGGCAAACTCATGTAATGCTAACTAAATGCAAGGCAAAACTTACAGTGATATTTATAATATAAAGAGAATGTATTTCCAAAAATATACATAGTTTATATATCAATGTGTATATAATTTATTTCCTGTAACAAAATCAGGAGTTATTACTAACTCTTTTTATATCTGGAGGAACTGAGGTGGTGAGAAGCTAAGTGAGTTGGCTCTGGTCATGTGGTCAGTAGGGGCCAATGCAGAATCTGAAACAGGCAATCTTTTCTCAGAGTGAACACTATGTTTTACTGACTATGACATCAACAACCAGAAATACATCCAGGAATTTACATGGCTTTTAATTCTGTAATTTTCTTCTTTGTTTATATGTATTCTTATTATTTTCTATACATATTTATGCTTGTATCTATCTACCTATCTATATTTGTCTATGAATTCCTAATTACAAATACAAGTACATTGTAAATTGTTAATATCCTGAGACACTCCTTTGTTTTGGAAGGCAGTAAACTCAGCTTTGTCTCATCAACAGACTGTGCTGGAATGAACCCCTGGAGAACAGCATGACGAAAGTCATGAAAGCAGAAAGCACAGGGAATGTGTAAAAAATGACATGTAATATATTTCTGTGAAAATAATAAATCAATTTCATAGAAAGTCAATGGCCTCTAATCTTATCTAGGAGAAATAGTCACCATTAATAGTTAAGTGTATAATCAAGACTTCATATGCATAGGCTGTACATCCAGAGAGGTGTAGAAGAAGTTTTATTGCAATATAACAGTAGAAACTACATAAATGCCATTGGAAGGGAAGGGATTTGCGATGGTTAATATTGAGTGTCAACTTGACTGGATTGAAGGATGCAAAGTATTAATCCTGGGTGTGTCTGTGATGGTGTTACCAAAGGAGATTAACATTGGAGTCAGTGGGCTGGGAAAGGCAGACTCACCCTCACTCTAGGTGGGCATCATCTAATCAGTTGCCAGCACGGCTGAAATAAAGCAGGCAGAAGAATTTGGAAGGATCTGATTTGCTGAGTCTTCTGTCCCTCATCTTTCTCCAGTGGTGGATGCTTCCTCCCCTCAACCATTGGACTCCAAGTTCTTAAGCTTTTGTACTCTTGGACTTACACCAGTGGTTTACCAGGGGCTGAAAGCTGCACTGCTGGCTTCCCTACTTTTGAGGTTTTGGGACTTGAACTGGCTTCCTTGTTCTTCAGCTTGCAGATGGCCTATAACGGGACTTCATTTTGTGGCTGTGTGAGTTAATACTCCTTAATAAACTCCCCTTCATATTTACATCTATCCTATTAGTTCTGTCCCTCTAGAAAACCCTGACTAATACAGGATTAACACATTGAGTTTAGTCATAATAGAAGGCTGTATTTGTCTGAGTTTAATCATAATAGAATGCTGTATTTGTCTTAGTTTGGGTATCCCAGGAAGCATATCCTGAACATAGAATTAGTAATTTCTTATGAAATTCATCCCAGAAAGCTGGATTGAGGGATCAGGAACAGTGGCCCGAGGCAGGAGCAAAGGTCAATCAAGTACATTAATGAGTTGTTTACTACTGCAGGCAAGTGGGGCTTATTCCCCTTGGAGACACTCCAGGCAACTGTGTAGAATGGCTGTCAGAATTTCAGGAGTGAAGTTCAATTCATTCCTGCATTAAAGAAAGACTGATACCAGTTCAACCATTATTGAAAGCAGTTAGCAACTCCTCAATAAGTTAACACCAAAATTACCATTCAGCTCAGCAATCCTATTACTAGGTATATACCCAAATGAATATAAATCATTCTATAAATCATTGCACAAAGACACATGCACACAATGTTTACTGCAACACTATTCATGATAGCAAAAACATGAAATAAACCTAAAGGCCTACTAATGGAAGACTGGATATAAAGAAAATATGGTACATATACCATGGAATACTATGCAGGTATAAAAAGAATGAGATAATGTCCTTTGCAGAAATGTGGATAAAGCTAGAGCCTATTATCTTTAACAAATTAATGAAGGAACAGAAAACCAAATGTCACATGCTGTCACTTATAAATGGGAGTCAAATAATAAGAACACATGGATACACAAACGGGAACAACAGACATTGTGCCATACTTGAGGGTAGAGGGTGGGAAGACAAACAGGATCAGAAAAAAATAACTATTGGGTGCTAGGCCAATTCCTAGGTGATGAAATAATCTATACATCAAAACCTTGTGCCATGAGTTTATTCATGTAACAAATCTGCACCTGTACCCCTGAACCTGAAATAAAAAATTAAAGGCTGGACATAGTGGCTCACACCTGTAATCCCAGCACTTTGGGAGGCTGAGGTGGGTGGATCATGAGGTCAGGAGATTGAGACCATCCTGGCTAACATGGTGAAGCCCCGTCTCTACTAAAAATACAAAAATTAGCCAGGCATGGTGGTGGGCGCCTGTAGTCCCAGCTACTTGGGAGGCTGAGGCAGGAGAATGGTGTGAACCCGGGAGGCAGAGCTTGCAGTGAGCCGAGATTGTGCCACTGCACTCCAGCCTGGGTGACAGAGCAGGACTCCATCTAAAAAATAAAAATAAACAAAAAATTAAAATTAAAAAACCCCTGCATTCATGAATATATTTTTTGTGGCATAAAAAATCTCATAGAAGTAAAGCAGTGGCAAGTTTCAGATGACCATGTTTTATTCCCACCCAATTAACTCTTTGACCTTGCCCAATGTCTACCTGTCAGTCACCTTGCCTTGCACAACAAAGGGTTTCAATAAATACATGAATACTTGGATGAGGAAGTAAATAAATGTAGTGTATAATATAATTTCACATTCACATTATTTAACAATACAGATGACCACTGAGAGTTGCCTTGTAAATTCCTTCGGATTTATTGTAGCCACTGACCGAGGCTGCTCTGCTTACCTAAACTGTGGCTTCAAGAGCCTGAATGCATTTGTGTTAACATAAGATTCTTTGAAATTTTAGCATCATGATAATTCCAAGAAATAGGAGATCATTGAAAGAGAACATGCCATTATGTTGTCATGAGAAACAAAGATACGAATGCCTCCCAGGTGAGGGCAGGGAGGATCATTTGATGAAAGTCAGGCTTCATTGCCACTAGGTAAATAAATGAATCTCAGCTCCAGTCCTCCCTCACTTAACTCATGAGTGATGAACAAACACAAATATCAAATTCCTTTTAGATTGCTTCTCAGTCTATCAGAACATAATCTCTGATACTTCAATGTTTTATAATCCATATATACATATTTTTACTTTTTCATGTGATCTTGTGATCTAGACACTGTTCCTGACTTATCGTCTTAGTCCTCCCTATAAATTGAGTTCACATTATTCCTGTTGGAAAGACATTCGTCTATATCAAATGAACACTTCAATAAGATGTTCCCGTTTCATTTTCAGCTGATTTAAACCAGCAGCTGGGCTCCAATTTGCAAGTTGAATTTGCCTTCTCTAAAATGCCACAGACACAAACTAATACAAAATTTGCTTTCCTTAATTCTCCTAGGATTTGATATCTTGCAACAGGAGGCTGGGTAAAGGAACATTCATATTTATTTCTTGAAGGGCTGGAAAATTATCTTCCCTTAAAAATGGAGAACAATTTCAAGTGATGTGCATATGCATGTATAAATTTAAACTGCATATGTACACCCAGAATAAAATCACACAAGGCAAGATGATTATGTTTTATAATTGAAGATTCTGCATTGAATGTATTTCCCTACATCATATTTATGATATTTAAAATACCAAAATCCAGAAAGCCTGCATAAGTAGACAAGTCATAAAAAGAACATATTTTTTAATATAGTAAAAATGTAAACAGCACAAAGCTTCTCAACCATTTTTAATATCCTACATATTAACAGTTACCTACGGAATAATAAGTGGCGGAGCATCATTCATATTTACATTATTTTCATTTAAAAATTTCAAATTTAAATGTAAATACTCATTATTGGACAAATAAACAAGTGGAAGGTTTCAGTAGGATACTGTCAGTATGTATTGAGCCTTTTTTTTTTTAAACCAGTATTACCTGTTTAAATTATTTCTTGTATGGTATTTATGTAATGAAGAAGTAAAATATTTTTTAATTAAAGACTATAGGAAAAGAAGGATATGTTATTTATTATGAGACACATCATTATCACAAAATATTTTAAAAAGATAACTGTTGAAGACAATTAAGATTTTCACTGATTTCATTATCTTTCTCGTAGTTATCTTAGCACAACATAATGTGCAACGCAATGCTCGGGTCTCTTTTAGTGATGACCTCACTGGCACATCACTGACAACAGGATGGATAGCTTTAATAATAATCTAAGACTCATCAGAATTTTTCTCACTTCCTCATTCACTCATGCCAATATCATCCTTTCTCCTCTCTCTAGTACTCCCATGTCAACAAAAGAACACAATCGCTTATGAATCCCTCTTAAACAAGGAAATGAGTTCATATAAAGAGAGAATGTCATCGCATAAATTGTTCATGCACGTATGCTCAACATTTTTAAACATTTTAGAGCTGACTTTCTTGATTTGTTTGAACATAACAAATTTTCCTAAGCTCTAGATATGTAAGCACATACTAACACATTTTAAATATTTTAATTTCCGAGATTATTACATAGACAAAAAAAGTAGGTCTTTATTTTTTTCTTGAACTTCTACTATTCCACTTCAGTGGCATTAAATCATTTTTTCCCCTAAAGCATTTTTGAATATAATATTTCTATCAACAGGTGTGACTCTAAAATTAATAATGTAAAGTTAAAATCATGAAAATAATGTGTCATTGCCAACCTTCAATTATTGTAACTATATATTCCTACTAATAAATTTTGCACTAAAACTTGAATTGTTTCATATTTATAAGCTTATTGATCCAGCCACTTGGATTTCTATTACTACTTATAATAATGATTTATTATATTTTTAAGAAAAATAAATAGAGCCACTAAGCCCACATCCTTGGTTCATCAGGTAAGCATATTTCCTCTAAATAGTGGGAACTGGATTTGGGGGACACTGGCAAGATCATGTTGTGAATAAGTTAAGACAAAAGATTAAGTGCGTTTCCTGAAAATTGTTATTAACACCAAAAAACGTTGAGGTCATCTGGAGGGCTCCAGGAAGTCTTCTTCAGCACTTTGTCAACTCATGTTAGGAGTAACTGTCTCAGGGGGCAGAAGTGATAGCCTGGCATTTGGAGAGGAAATATGCAAAGACTGTGTAACCTTGGTAGTGTGACGGCCTTCCCAACCTAATTCCTTTACTCCCAGCTTGCCCATCTCCACGGCGGAGTCCTCTTCACCTCTATCTGTGTGTAGTCCCTGAGTTAAACTGCAAAATGTAAGAAGCCAGATGTCAGTGAAACTGGAACATAATTTCTGGCATAAATTATGTCATTCACCCAGGTTTATAAAATGAGACATTGCATTGCTTCCTAAGAGGTCTCAAATCTGACTTATTAAGCCCCCGAATGTTAGTTTATTATTTTAAATCTTTGGGCTCATTCACAAAGCTTCTTTGTTTTAAAGAAAATGCAAAATCCCAAGGTGGACTTGTGGGAGCCTTCCGGTACCAGATAAACTGCTATACGTAAAACCAGGGTGCTTTGCTTATGAGCAAAGGTTTTTGAATCTAAACTAGCTTCAGCCCCTCACCTGAACAGAAGAACTCAGGTAATCACCACTTCACAGACTTTGAAAAGACACTTGAGATTCACCAGGTAAAGTTTTCTTGCACATTAAGTGAACTTAATAAAAGAACGATATTTTCTTTTCTTGTCCTTCCTTGAAGTAAGTGCCCTGGACAGCAAGCCAAGCTATGGGTTAGAAAGTATTTAGCATTGCCTTCAACAGCTACATTTTAATAAATTCCCTTAGTAAAATGTCTGCATACCAGCAAAACCTGCAGAGATTTTTGCCACTGAAATATGAAGAACAGAAATGTGTCTGAAGTACAGAACTGAAGAAACTACTTAGCATTGTCAATAATCACATGTTACATCATCACAATATCATGTGATTGCATTACATATAACTTAAAATACATTGTTTTATGATATTGGTTTATGTAGGCATTCTATAGTTTTTAATACAGAATTAGACTTCAATATCCACCATCCACACCAAGTAACTGTACCAGGTCATTATTATATTTAAAATTGTGCAAGCAGAGACAGTGAGCCTAATGTACATACAATAATTAGTAAACATTTGTCTAATTAGCTAAAATACATATTCAATAAGGCAATACAATGGCATTCCTCCCTGGAAAATTGGAATGAAATATATTCTTGTAATTTTAAAAACATCATCACATAATAAAACAACATGTTGAGCTGTTAAAGACACAAAACTTTTGCTATTTCTTTAGTAGAGATATCATGGAGCTAGTGGATATGCAGTATGTTGAAGCTCACTTTGTCCAAGACTTCTGTTTCATCAATTTAGAAACATAAACAAAATAACTAAAGTCCCAGTTGTCAAGATATCACTAATAAGTAATTCTGGCACCAATAATCATCTTTCCCAAATGAGTTAATGTAAGAGATCCAATGAACATTTGACTTTTATTGGCTACTGTGCTCAAGTAAACTATAAATAAGTATTTAGGAAAAGATGCTGCTTGTATATGTATATGTGTTTATATATATGCATGTGTGCATAGACATATGCCACTCTTCATAGTAAGAGAATATAGACATAACTATTTGTGATATTTCAGAGCATATTTTGTTTGTTTGTTTGTTTGGGAAGTGCAGTGGCATGAATGTGACTTGCTGCAGCCTCAACCTCCTGGGCTCAAGTGATGCTCCTGTCTCAGCACCCCCAAGTAGCTGAGACTACAGGCATGAGCCACTACACCTGGCTAATTTTTGTATTTTTTGTAGAGATGGGGTTTCTGCATGTTGCCCAGGCCTGTCTTGAACTCCTGAGCTCAAGCGATCGGTCTGTCTCAGCCTCCCAAAGTGCCGGAATGACAGGCATGAGCCACTGAGCCTAGCCAAGAGCATATGTTTTTACATAAGAAGTGTAACAATGATCTCAATATGAAAAGATATCGTAGTAAAATATATCTGTTGCTTTCCTACTTAATTAATATTCTCTCCTATGTTAGTTTTCTAGGACTGCTTATAGCAAGTACCACAATCTCAGGGGCTTAAAACAACACAAATGCATTCTATCACAATTGAGGAGGCTAGAATCGCTTAATCAAGGTGTCTGCAGACTCGGAGGCTTCTGGGGGCTCTGAGGGAGAATGAGACCCATGCCTCTCTCCTTGCTTCTGCTGCTGCCTGAAACATCAGTGCTCCTTGATTTGTAGTTGCATGACTCCAGTCTGTGTTTCCGTCATCACGTGGGCTTCCTCCCTCACATGTCTGTGTGTCTTCTCTTCCTGTAAGGACACTAGTCAATGAATATAGGTCCCCAGTCCAACCCAGTATAACCTCATCTTAATTAAATACACCTTCAAACACTCTACTGCAAAATTAGGCCACATTGGGAGGTTCTGTGCAGACATAGATTTTGGAAGGACGCGATTCAACCCACCACAACTCCCTACCAAGGAACTGGTACCAAAGCAATATTCTGGGAACTCAATACTTTTAGAAGATCTTCTTCCTCTCTCTCAGATAATCAAGGGGTTACCTCTCATACATTCAACAGAAATAGAAAAGAATGCTACATAGAGTGCCTTAAGAAGAGCATCTAACAAACTGAATCACTTAATTGTACAGGAACTATAATAATACATTTTAGAAAATATTTTATTTGCCCATCAGTTATATTAATATGCATATGTACAAATATACATATATAAATATATGTTAGATTCTAAACTCTGTGCCAATTGTTCACACTGAGCTCTAAGAAACGATTAGAAAAAGAGATTTCTTGTAAAAATTCCTCACAAAACATTCATCTAACAGTCATTTGACTTGAGAACACTAGTGATTTCTTCCCGGTCTTGACAGAACATTAAATTATCACTCATATAGACAAAGAAATGTGAACATGTTAAATCCAACAATATATGCCTCTCTGAAATACCCTCTGTCACAATCAGAGAAAAGGTAATGGTATAGAATTCCACTGTACTCTTAATTAGTCTGTGTTTGTTTCTAGGGGGAAAAATCAAATTATCTAATTATCTAATTGTTGCATGTGCTTTAAAGCTTTACCCTTTGAATCTGGAGAACAACAACAACAACAAAATTATTTCCGCCTGTTTGTAAATGATTCTTAATTTAGTTAATAAACATTAATAAAAATACTATATCTTTTATGCATAAAGCTGTTCTTTTAAGAGTTGAGACTTTGGGAGAAACAAATAATCGTGAAGATCTCTTTACATGGTCTGAGTACGTCAAATGTTATGAAATTGAAACTGATTTTCATAGATATTGAATCCAAGAAGCTACTTTGCTTCTTTTCAGGAATTTTTCTAAGTTTCACTTAAAATTTTTTTGGAAAACATCAGATAAGATTCTTGAAGTAATATAGACAAATGTTACAGCTGGGGAAGAGAAAGGCGTTGTTATTCTAACCATTACTGAGAAACCTGCCTGCGTGAAGGCTGTTCCTCAGACTCCCTAGTGTGGCTCTTCCTAAAAGGATGACAGGTGATGTTTCTGATTGAGTGAATATAATTGTGACTGAATAAGCAGGTTTATTTTGTTCTCGTTAAAGAACACATGATGTGTGGGTAATACTCAGTTTGCAAAATGTTTACTGTCATTTGCAAAATGTTTTGTTGAACTGAACCACCAAAATTAATTTGAATGTGGAGAAAGGCAAACAAAACATAAAACAGAACCTAATAATATTAATCTAAATCAAGTTTCTCAGTTAGTAAACTTTAACTGGTTGCTGGTTAAATCCTTAGGAAACTAAATAACTTTCAAAAATATTAAAATCAGTTCTGAATGTGTACTTTTTTCCCCCTATTATCTGGAAAAATATAGATAAACCACATGGAAGCAACTAAGGAAGTCAATATAAAATTGGAAAATATCAATATATAAGAAAACATGGCATACACCACTTCTGAAATAGTAATTGTTATATAAGACAATCATTTTGTCTATGAGTCAGTTTGACAGCAAGAGACTATAAACAGACCACAGCTAATAGGTCCACAGTATATAAACAGGACCACAGCATAAACTGAATTTATGCTAGCTTGAGCTTTTATCAGAATATTCTGTATGACCGTTTTAGTTTTTAGGTAAAGAAGACAATGCTGAACATAACTGCCGCAGCATAATTATGTGTGATCTTAAAATATTTGTGACTTTGAATGCACGATATTTCTATGAATAGCTGTTTTTATTTAAAGTATTATGTTGTAATACCATGGCTGTTAATATAAAGTGAGTGCAATGATTTTTCTTCATGTAAAGGAAAACATGAAAACTAATATCATGATTGTACTCTTATACAGCAGAAGTTTCAAAATTAATAGTTGGCAGATAAACTTCAAACAATTACAGGATCATTTCAAAAAAATGAATGTTCTATTGGATCTTCTCTTACACTGTATTTTCAAGAAAAA
The DNA here is from genome assembly GCF_047675955.1 of Chlorocebus sabaeus. Taxonomy (NCBI): domain Eukaryota; kingdom Metazoa; phylum Chordata; class Mammalia; order Primates; family Cercopithecidae; genus Chlorocebus; species Chlorocebus sabaeus. Next base: position 15,112,778 of record NC_132921.1, on the reverse strand, counting down.
GAGCTTTTATGTCTCCAAAGTCATTTTGTTAAATGTAGGACAAAATAGAGAAAAATGATAAAAGTTTCACACAAAAATTCTTTTCATTTATGTGGAAAAAAATTCAGCCTGGAGAAAAATAAAAGAATGCTTGCCATTACTTTGTAATATCATTGGCAGCCCAGGGATGACTTAAGGAGTCCCAGATGTGTTCTTCTCTTGCAATGAAATATTTGGAATAGAGTATATAAGATGATAGAGATAAATAAAACAATGGTTTGTTATTTAAGAATTTGATTATTGAAATGGATGATGCCAATCTTAATATTTAATTACTTCTTTTAGAATAATGTACTAATAAGATTTTAAAGCACTCAGCATCTTTTGATAGTTTATATTTTCCATCAGCATTTATAGTTGCTGGTATGGTATTACTTTTGTTTTATTTTTCAGTTGATAAAACACTGCTCTTAAAAAAGGTAAGAAGCAAAAAACAAAAGTTCTGTCAAAGGCATTGGGCTCATCTTTTTTTTTGTTTTCTTTAAGGCATTTGAAAACATTCAAGTTTTCAACATGTATGTCTTATTTTTTATTATTTAATAACCAGTAGGAGAAAATATTTTACCAAAATAAAGGAGATACAAAAAGAAAAAATGATATTCAAAGACAATGAAACTAACTCAGCAGAATACTGAGAAAATATCCAACTTTCACATTTGAATCCTGTTAGAAAACAGTTCTCCATGAGTGTCTCATGTTTATTCATATCTGGTGAAAAGTTTTGTATTATTGAGTCAGTATTTCCCTCCGGAGCTAAGGACAGACATGCTTATTGCACATTATAAATGATTCTGGTTCCCAAAGCTCAGGGTTCCTTTCATCTGATGCAACCCATGATGTCTGCAGGTGCCATCTCTTCTTCTTTTCATCTCCTTGTGGCAATGAGGATGCAGAAAATGGACACAAATACACTGATATTCTGGTCTCTGCTATTACTGTGAGTAATAACTGTCATTTGTTTCTGTCCTGACATCTTATATCTTCTGGAAACATTGATGAAACTGAGGCAGGCTTATAGGTTTACTTGTGAACTCACAAGTCAGGGAATATTTCAGAACCTAAACAGTTCTTGATAGGCAGCAGGTTGCATCAGATTAAAATTGATGGACTCCATTCTTCACCTGCAACCTTTGCATGTAAGTTTGCAAAGCCCTCCCATTGAGGGCAGGGCACTAAGTCTTATGCTTTGATTTGGGACTCGGTGGTCACTTTGACTAATGCAATGCTAGTAGATATGCCACAGCAAAAGTGTGAAATGGGCTTGCACATTGGGGAATGTGCTTTTGTGATTGTTCCATTGTTATGAGAACAGATCCAAGCTATGCAGTTGGAGGATGAGAGGTTTACAAAATAGACCTGAGTCATTGCTGTCACCACAGGGAAACCACTCTAGGTTAGCTGAAAGCCAGCCAAGTCAGGACACTCAGCCAAGGTCAGAAAAGCTGCCTAGTAAGCTCTAGTGAGGAGTTTTAAGAAAACAGCTTTTGCGAGAAAAACACACAAACACACACACACAAACACACACACACACACATATATATATAATTTCTCTTTCATTTCTATTATTCCTTTTAAAATTCCCCCTTTGCCATTTAGATGGTAGACCATGTAAGTCCTAAGGAAAAATTAATTTTAATTGAAATTAATTACTTAACAAAAAATGACTCGTGATTCTTCATTAATTGTAGATATTATGATATATAACCATAAAGTGATTACTTTTTACATATTAGAAAATGCAGGCAATATTCAGTGTGGTATGTTTGTTTAAATATAAATTCATATTTGTGGAAGGATCTAGATTGTTTTTGTGATGTAGATATGTGTGTGTGTGTGTGTGTGTGTGTGTGTGTGTGTGAAAACTTGGGGATTAATTTTATTCCGATATGGGGCTTGATAATTTAAGTAAATATCTTTGTCTTGGTAAGAGTTTATGCTCCTCAAAGTCATTTAAAATTTAGGACAAATTTCAGAAGATTTCTTCCAATTTCAAACTTGATTGCAACTTTGCCCATGATAAGCTGACTGTACACAGAAACATTGTTTCTTATGTGAAGATATGATTCTCTTTCATCTAGTAAATATAAGGTATTTTATGTATATTAATATCTCCATTTCAAAGGATATATCAAATTAAGCAGATTTCATTCTCCTATATAAATTTGCCATCTTCTGTTTCTTATCTCAAGTAACTCACCTTATTGATGAAATAAACTTTGGTGTCAATGTCAACTCCTACTTTCTATCATATCCTCAATCCACTTAGTAAATTATTTAAACCCTGCCTCAAAACATTTCTCTAATATCTCCTCTTCTATCCATTAACATAGCCACTCCCTTACCTCCAAAAAGTGTTTCTTACACCTTAAAACCTCCTTGTAACACCTGTTCCACCTCCATTCCCCCTCCCTGATAGAAGGCTCTTTTGCTATAAGATACGACTTTCATTAAATATTACTCACGACTTTCTGTCACTTGCAGAACATCTGTCAGATCCTCGGTAAAACTTTTTTTTAATCTCCAACTTTTCTATGCTACCACATATATAACACATTTTACATTGTATCATGGTTATCCCTGCATTTCCCTTTCTCCACATTCCAAATTGTAAGCAACTGGTAATCAAATAGCTCAATAAATATTCAATCTAATAATAAATGAATAATTAAAAATTAATATAAATTTTACTGATGAACACTGTTAAGGTAAAGTACTAATCTCTGTTGTCAGCTATTAAGACAGGTTGGTTTTACTATATGTATTTTTTTAAATATGATTAAAAATATGCAACAAACGAGTCATAATTTTGAGATTCTAATTTCACAGTAATGTCCCTTTAGTTCTTTGTAATGAAATATTATCATATTTTAAGATAATTATCACAGTTTGTTCTGTTTTTAAGAATGACACATTGTGAGTATTATGTACTATGAACTAAGAAATTTGCATTGTTTACCTATTTTAAGTCTCATGGCAATATTATTCAATGTTTGCTAGCATATTATGAAGTCCATTTTTATACATAGAAACAAAATTTTTACATGTGAATGAAAATATGTAAGATTGCATAGGTAATAAATAGCGGTTATGGAGTAGGGCCTCTCTGACTCCAAAACCTCAGACCTCTATACTGTTTTGCCTCACAGTGTAAAATAATATTTTGTATTTGTCTTTAACTCTTCCTTGACATTTAAAGATATCTGAATAGTGAAATTTTATGTTTACCTCCTTTACATTGACCATTTACAATACTTTTCAATTCAAACGCTATCACCTGTTCTGAATAACATTAAATTACATTAGTCCATTTTGGCTTGCTTGAATGTTTTTGTTGACTCAATAAACTTTATTAAACTTTTATTAAAACTGTCATTGGCTACCAGATTTCACTATAATTTTCTATAGCTGGGAATCCAAAATGTAGAAGCAGAGAGCTGTCAGTTCAGCAGCGTGGTTTTGTGAATGTTCTTTAATCTGAGTACCTTGAAAGCTCCCCCAAGAGGTAGATTTTGAGTGAACTGATGCATGTAATAAATCAAGTTACATGCAGGCAAAGTGAGGAGATTCAATGAAGTATGATAGATAACTATTCTAATAATTGTAGTTCATTGTCTTATACTACTGTACTTTTTTTCCATCTAGAATACATATAGTCATTCCTATTTTTCTATTCTTTAAAACAACCCGATTTCTCATATTTGAAGTCAGAATTGTAGAGTGATTAAGAGTGTTGATTCTGGAACCAAACCACTCCATTTACACTACTTACTAGCTCAATGATCCTAGGTGAGTTATTTTACCTCTATTTCTGTTGGATAAAATAGAGATAAAAACAGAATTTAGGCTGGACATGATTCCTGCCTGTAATCCCAGCACTTTGGGAGGCAGAAACGGGAGGATCACTTGAAGCCAGGAGTTTGAAACCAGCCTCGACAACATAGCAAGACCCTATCCGTACAAAAATAATATTAAAAACAACTTAAGAAAATAGAACCTGCCAATATTTTAGTTGTAGAGATTAAATTTATTGATATATGTATAATATTTTGAATATTGCCTGGCACAGAAAAAAAAACAAAACCTTACATGGACACATGAACTTGTTGCCTATTATTAGTAGTGATTTAGATCCAGAAAATTCCCTACCTAATAGCCACTAAATATATGGATCAAATTTTGTGTTATGTAAAGTGCTATTAATGAAATAGACTATGGTACACAAAATAGTTCCTCGAAGATGTCTACTTCCTAACCCTTGAAACTTATGGAGAGGAACTTTGAAGATGTCATTAGACTTATGGACTTTAAAATAGATTATTTTGGATTATCTGGAGGACGCAATATAATCACATGAACCCTAAAGAACAATATCCAACTTGAGTCTGAAGAAGGCAACAGAGAAAGAAAGTTTTGAAGTGTGAAAGGGATTTGACCTGCCCTTGCTGGAGTGGGTCATGTGGAAAACATGAGAAAAAATGAGGACAGCCTCTAGATGGAAAGACCAGCCCCTGGTTGACAGCAAAGCAACAGGGATCTCAGTTCTGCAACTGCAAAAAAACCTGAACTCAAGAAACAGCCTGGATGAGCTGAGTACATTGTTCCAGGTTTTTAGTAAGGAATACTGCTGCCCGCACTTTGATTTCAGCCTTGCGAGACCCTTGACAGACGACCCAGCTGAAACCATGAGACCTACAGAAACTGTGGTATAACGAAATTATGTTGTTTTAAGCCATTAAGTTTGTAGTAATTTGTTACGATGGCAATAGAAAATGAATACAATACCGAATAATTCCTTTGGCTTTTAATTGACAGACAGTAATTAAGAAATGTTCAGCTTTGAAATCTTATCTGATTCATAGTTGCAGATTTTTCACTTTCATCATTATATTAGGTGAAACTTTAAAGTTCTCTTTTATATTTTAAAATTTTCATTGTAATTTTATATGCTCACATTTTTACTTCTAAATGTTATTATATCTACTCCCTTCTCCCCCCTCCACCAGTCTAGCAGGAGATAAGCTATGTTGTTGATTGGTTTTCATCTGTAAAACCTGCTGCTAAAGTATCAGTATTACGTGGTTTTTCAAGAGAGAGAAAACTGTAGTTTCTTTATCTTTTTGTTATCACCTTTTAAAATGTCACCTGTTAGTGTTATTCTGTCCTCTGTCACTTTGGGCCATTCTATAAAGCAAGTCTAACTATTTTTGGCTTAGTGACCACTAATATATTCACTCAATAAAGAGAGTTACTAGTCCAGTAGTGATTCTGGCCAATACATATTTGTTTCGTAATATTATGAGTGCTTTTGGCCACAGGTTCTCTCTCTATAAAAACAATGTAGGCAATTATTTATTCTAAAATACAGTAATTCCTTTCAGAGAAAAAAATGTGCATCTTTAATACTAATACATGAGAAATTCATGAACATTTTATTAAATGTCATGTTTTAAGAAAAATACGTCATTTTTGTAAAACTGATTGCTATCTTTTTATTGATAAGATAATGACTAAAACAGGAATCCTGCACTGTTTATGAATAACACTTGATTATACTGGTAGAGTGTAAGAAAAAAATATATATATACACATAAAAAACAGCCTGGATGAACTGGCAGTACGTTGTTTCCCAGTTTTCCATAAGGAATACTCCTGCCTGCACTTCATATATATCTATACACACACACACACACACACACACACACGAATATATAATTTCTAATATATGAATATATAATTTCCAATATATGAATACATAATTTCCAATATATGAATATATAATTTAACACACACACATATATATATATGCCCAGATTTTTATTCATTCCAGATTTCTCTGAGTAGTGATTTTTGCTTTTTTGTTTTGGAATTATAGCTTTAAAGAATGATAATTACTGACAAGGGTTAGAAAATGCACTTAAGCAAATACATTAGTTTTAATAATTTATTCAACATATTTTAGTGGGAACCTACCAATGCCATACGTGTTTTGCTAATTGTGGAGGACATCTTATTGAACAGTACAGACAATATCTGTAGCTTTGTAAAATGTAATATATACCTATATCATGAGCACATTCCAGTTGCTAAATTATAGACTTTAGAGAATTTCTCAGGTTGAACATTATCACTTGGCGATTCATTGTATCTGTGGATAGCCTCGAGGAAAGACAGTTACTTCATAAATAAAGACCTTCACAGGTTTTAGTAAATCCATTAATTTTTGAGATAACTCAAGATATTTTTGTATTTAAAATATGATCCCCCCAAATATTACTCACTTATTATCCAAAGTTGTAAAAATAATAAACTACAGTTCATCTTGTGATTAAAAATAATATTGCACCCATTTGAAGGCATAAATATTACTCTTGGACTCTCATAATTTATCAAGAAACTCACATACTTATGATAGGAATCTAAGTTAATTTGAAGTTAATCTCTGCCAATTACTAACACGTAAAATAACATTAATAATAGAGATCACATGTAGTGTGTAATTTTAAAAGATAATAAATAAATTTATAAACTTTTTTGAAAATATAACTATGAATACATTCATATGTAAATAATAAATATAAAATGTAAAAATATAATATAATATAAAATAAGGTACTAATACCATCAACACTGAAAATAAGTATTAAAATGTAAATTATATTTTTCCTGTATGGTAAGAAATACTTGAATTTTATTGGGAAAAAAACAACAGATAAGCAAAGAGGAAAAATAATTGTTATAATCCTAAACCTCTCAAATCATCACTAATTTAAAATTATATTAATATATTTTATATATTAATTTTAATAGGTAAATGTGCATATGATTTATATTTATTAATATAATTTCTTGTTGCTGTTCTTCCAAAATTTTTGTTTTTTGATATGGGGTCTCACTGTGTTGCCCTGGCTGGAGTGCAGTGGCATGATCTTGGCTCCCTGCAACCTCTGCCTCCCAGGCTCAAGTGATCCTCTCGCCTCAGCCTCCTGAGTAGCTGGGACCACAGGTGTTCACCACAATGCCTGGCTAATGTTTTGTATTTTTGGTAGATTCAGAGTTTCCCTATGTTCCTTAGGCTGACCTTGAACTCCTGAGCTCAAGCAATTTACTCACCTTGACCTCCCAAAGTACTGGGATTACAGGCATGAGCCAGTGTGCCTGGACATTGTTGCTGTTCTTCTAAAAAATCTTTTAAATTTCCATATTTTATGTAATTGCATTACTGCTTAAAAATAATTTATGCAATTCCTATTTTTGAATGCTTGTGATATATGACTTTTATTTTTCAAATATTGAGATATTAAAATGTTATAAATTTTATCCCATAACTAAATTGCTTTTTTGCATTTTTATTTTTGGGGCATACTTGCTTGTGATCTTGGTTCAATTTTTTATCATGGTGGATCTTTTTCCTATCTCCTTCAAACAAGTTCTTTACACATTAAAGACATTAATAAGATTACTATTATTACTTGATTGTTCTAGGCAATAGGATGAATTTTAGAGTGACCTCTATCAGAACCTGATGCCCCAGGTTGAAATTCAGGCTCTGATATGTACTAGTTACACGTCTTTATGAAAAGGAATGAAGAATGGATCCACTTCATAGAATTACAGTGAAAAATAAATAAATATGGAACCAAAAATTAGTAAACAAACATTGTCCAGCTCAAGGAAACCACTAAATAGTCAACTACTATTATTTTAGGTTATATAATTATTTCTATTTGTTATTTTCTGCTGTTAATTTTATTATTTTGGAAATATATATATTTTAAAATTCCCCATGCTAAAATCCACTTGTGTTTTTAGGCTTAGATGCGATCCTTTAAAGACCTTATCCCCACCTCTGTTTCATAAATGTCGTTCACTTGTATGCACTAATGAGCTCTTTCAAATTTAAGCAGTGCCTATCTGAAGTTTAGTGAAAGGTCATGCTGTGAGACAGTGATAGAGCTTCGTTTTTCCTTCCAGGAATTCTTCAGTTTTTCCCACGTTTTTTGTTTACCCATTCTTAAACATGCTATGTCTAATTTGAAGAAAATTATTGTAGACACAGATGAGTTTATGGATTCTCTACTTCGTGCCATTGTTACCTCTCTCTCTCATTTCTTCTGGAAGTTTTTAAATTTAATGTAAACTTCTAGTCAAGTTTTGGGGTTGATTCAGGGACATACATTCTGCTCCCCACTGCTGGGCACTCCTCCTTCAAATGCTGAGAGCTGCTTTGGCCAAGTTTGCTTTATCTCAGCTGCATAAATATAAAAATCTTGATTAACCAGATCCAACATGGGACAACCCTGAAGGGTTCTTCAGGTTCCAGTAGACTTCCTTTAATGTCCTTTGATTTTCTCTGGGGCTATATTGCAACTCCACTTCTTCCTGAGCCCAGTCCTGCCTCCTTTCTCTCCCTTTCACAGATGTGGCTCCCAAAGGCAACGAAATCATCTCAGAGTTGGCTTCTGAAAGGACCCGACTGGCTACACAGTTAATATTTGATAAGGTAAGCCTCCCTTTTTCCTCCTTCACCTTCCAATGCTATTTGGTCAATTTGTTGCAGGTTTGTTTTAATTTAATTTTATAACATGGATATAAGAAAGCAAAAGGGAGAGATGAATGCAGGAAGGAAAGGCAGAAGAATGAAAGGTGATCCGGGATCTTAGTTTTCATGGACAATGAAGAGGTTCCCAGGATCATGCCTTTTAGTGCTAAAACCTTAAAGTACTGAGCCAACCAAGAGACAAAGCTGTGGAAAGCATTGGCCATCCTTTAATACTGATTCTTTTAGTCACAGATTATATATTACATAATTTCCTTACTTATTCAACTCTTTATTCATACAGTTTAATAGTGTATAACGGTTTTTATTCATAATGATTCAATGTAATTATTACATTTATTCCTGAGAACTTTATGTTATTTTTTTTTAACCTTTTGTATTTTTATCTTAGTATTGTTGATATACATGAAAACTGTATTTTTGGTGATTGACTGTGTTACTTGATAATGTACTCTACTTTTCATTCAATAGTATCTTTTAAAAACTGAGTGTCTTTGATTGTCCAGGTAGACAATTATTATCTCTTTTGTAGTCACCATAAAAATAAAAAATAGCTACAATTTATTGGTAGTGCAAGGACAAATAAAAAATTTTTAAGTATTAACTCTCCCTATTGAAAATATGAATAAGATTTTTCTCCCCTCCTTTTTCTGAAAGCCCTTACTTTAGAAAATTTGTAATTATAAACACTCTCTCCTTCCTTTGAATGTGTATACATTAATTCAAAAACCAGATAGCCCATTTATGAGCTCTATGACACAGAAATGTCTTAAGGACCTGAGTACCATCTTTGAAATGTAAACATCGAGGGGTATAGCATCGCTAATTTTCAGTATCTATTGGAGTTTATAAACATAACTTAAGTAATGCCTTGCTCCAATTAGCAAAACTACTTCTTGTCATAATGATATGAAAAGTTTTTTGTTTCCTTTTGATAAAGTAATTTAGCTAACATAGATAGTCATATCTCATAGAATGTCAATAAGTTAAAAGAAAAAATAGCTTGATGAACAAATAATTTTGGTAAATACTGTATAACATAAAATTAACAAGTCACTATATTGAAAACTGTCTGAGCAGTATTTCAAACAACTATTTGAAAAATAAATCTCCAAAACGGTACAGTACATAGGCTCCCCAAATATTTGACAATAGAAGAAAACATTTTTTTCGTACGTTTTCTCATTGAAATCATGATACTTAAAACAAGCCATGGGAAACCCTGATTTGCACTGTTTACTTATTGAGCCATTCCACAAGATAAATTGATTATTTAATTTTTACATATCATCTGTATAACTGATGGGTCTTAGGAAGTGTCCATTTCTTAAAGCAACATATTAAATTTTAATTTATTTCCCTTGATTATATTCCTAACTTTGCATATTGAAAATATGTTAAAGATTTAAGGATTTTAATTATATTTATGTATTTCACCAGCTTCTGGAGTAACGTGCTTACTAAAAGTAGAAATAGGTAGGGAATATAAAGGTACTATTTAAGAGTAAAAATTTTCTGTGGACTGTCTATATTGATCTTCAATGATTCCATAGCCTTTGGAGCAGTATAATGAAAGCTGTGTCTGAATGACTCACTTATATCTAAGTTGAAGATTCTATGCATCAAAGTTATCTCTCAAGAAGATAATGTTTAAATACAGCAAGAAATCTTAAGCATCTAAATAAGAAATCTTAAGACTAAGCTCTTCAAGATAAATATGCAGAAAAGGACCTGAGTACCGTCTTTGAAATGTAAACCTTTAAATATGCAGAAAAAATTATGCTAAGATTATGAAGATGATTGAAACCAACAATAGTTCATACAGACATCACACTAAAAAACAAAAATTGAATTAATGAATTTCAAAAGTCAAAGGCATGAAAGGTTTTCATTGTCAGAGAGATAAGCTACATTATTTTTTTATTTCTTAGAGTCAAGCCTTTCTTCAAGACCTGCACTCCCCAAAAATTGTTTCAGTTGCATTGGCTCTGTCAGTTTCATTGGCTGTGTGAGTTTACACTCTGACCTGCCTGTTTCTCTTGATTCAAGTTATTTGTTGTTGTCAAACCTCTGTACTATGAACCCTGATAACCAGGTGTGGAAGACCATCACTTGGCTTGTCCAGCTGAATAATAAAATTTAGACCTTTTTAGAAAGCAGTTGATTCCTAGAAAAAAGCCATCAATAATCAAATTGGGGGAATAAGTGCCATCAGTAAAAGACAGATGATCTTAGTATCAATGTTGAGTGTTTCTAAATTCTACAAATTTATTTCTTCATGAAGATTACTAAATTACAGAGTACTAGCTTGTATAGTAAAATGTACTGAAACATTTTTTCAAAGTTAGAAGAATTTTCTTTGAGGTATTTCTTGGTGTATGTGTGGTAGTTTGTGATATTTTACTCAGTATTGAGTTTATTGTGACAATTCTGTGGCAAAAGATAGTAAATGGATTTAGGTGACAAAAGGTCATGGAAAAACAAAACTAAAAATAATTCCTGATTTGGGTCTTTGCACATCAGATAAGTGATACAATATATACTCCAAAATGTGGACCTCAGGTGGCACCTACCTTGCTATCATTTTTCAGTAGCAACCTGTAGTAACAAATTAACCCCACCCTCTCCAGTTACTTTGTACATGCTTACTGACAGATAAAATGATGGAAAGTACCAGCAGAGGGGCTCCCTACTGATGCACCATCTTCATCTCTTGCTGGGCCTTAGCAACCAAACTAATAAATGGAAGAAAATAGTAGGTACCTGGAATCAACCCAGAATACTTTGAGGAATTACAGGAGTATTTTAATATTTTCCTCTCTGTGCAAAATGAGCTTGTATTTACATTTGTAAAACTTATAACAGTGCTTATAATTAACAGAGAGAATAAATATATATTCTCTCTGCCAGAGGGGGATGTGGGTAAATAATAGAAAATGTGATACAAAACCTTTGAGGGCAGATATTGTGGAGCATGTTGTTGTGTGACTATTGTTTTTTTTAAAACCACTGATAGTTGGGTGTCAACTGCAACTGTAGAATAACCTATATTGGCTGATTCCTGGATAATCAAGTCATGATTTAATTCAATATTATCCTTGGAATAAGCTAGAGATTACTATGTCATGGTAAGAAAGCAGCTTCATTGATGGCCAGTGATGATGAGCATTTTCTCATGTGTCTGTTGGCTGCATAAATGTCTTCTTCAGAGAAGTGTCTGTTCATATACTTTGCCCACTTTTTGATGAGGTTGTTTGATTTTTTCTTTTAAATTTGCTTAAGTTCTTTGTAGATTCTGGATATTAGCCCTTTTTCAGATGGGTAGATTGCAAAAATTTTCTCCCATTCTGTAGGTCGCCTGTTCACTCTGATGGTAGTTTCTTTTGCTGTGCAGAAGCTGTTTAGTTTAGTTAGATCTCATTTGTCAATTCTGGCTCAGAGAAATGCAAATCAATACCACAATGAGATACCATCTCACACCTGTTAGAATGGTGATCATTAAAAAGTCAGGAAACAACAGGTGCTGGAGATGATGTGGAGAAATAGGAGCACTTTTGCACTGTTGGTGGGGCTGTAAATTCCTCAAGGATCTAGAACTAGAAATGCCATTCAACCCAGCCATCCCATTACTGGGGATATACCCAAAGGATTATAAATCATGTTGCTATAAAGACACATGCACACACATGTTTATTGTGGCACTATTCACAATAGCAAAGACTTGGAACCAACCCCAATGTCCATCAATGATAGACTGGATTAACATAATGAGGCACATATACACCATGGAATACTATGTAGCCATAAAAAAGGATGAGTTCATGTCCTTTGTAGGGACATGGATGAAGCTGGAAACCATCATTCTCAGCAAACTATCGCAAGGAGAGAAAACCAAACACCGCATGTTCTCACTCATAGGTGGGAATTGAACAATGAGATCACTTGGACACAGGATGGGGAACATCACATGCTAGGGCCTGTCATGGGGTGGGGGGAGGGGGGGAGGGGGGAGGGATAGCATTAGGAGATACACCTAATGTAAATGACGAGTTAATGGGTGCAGCACACTAACATGGCACATGTATACATATGTAACAAACCTGCACGTGGTGCACATGTACCCTAGAACTTAAAGTATAATAATTAAAGAAAAAAAGGAAAAACAAGACAAAACAAAATAAAGGAAAGCAGCTTCATTGAAAAGTGATTCTAGTTAAATTTAGGTTTATTTTATTAGAATAAGGCAAGATCAAAGACTCTTAGTTTATTTCTAGGCTCAAATCAAATAAAAACAAAGATCAATCAACATCTTTTAAACAAACAATAAGGGTTTCCTTGTGAATTATTATTTTAATATGATTCAACAAACATTTCTGTTTAACCTACATATTGCAGCATTCATATTACACATATGTTCACCAAATTTCAATTATTATGTATGTCTATAATTTACTTATGTGGCATCATTATCACCAAAACAGCATTCATACATTGTGGTATTTAAACTATAATGTAAAGATAATTTACATAAATTTATTCTTATTAGAGGATTGTTTACAACTTCAGACAGACATAATGACACAAATGTAAGAAAAATAATCAGCACACTATATGTTGACACTAAAATGGTAAATAAAAATGTATATAAAGAATAAATATGATGTAGATGTATCCATTACTAAGATAATTGATGACAAGGTCTGGAGGAAATGAGAAAAAGGAAAATAGATCCAGGATATCAAGTTCCAGAATAATGAATGAATAATGGTTAATCCTTTTGAAAATGCAAACTAGAATCTACTAATACTTCCAATACTTCTTAATTTCAGAATGCATGAATGCCTCTCAGGTGTGCTTCTTTCTCAGTATGAGGTATATTTGCTTTTCAATATAAGCATTGTACATGAGAATACATGTCGTTGTGTTGGCAATAACCATCTTCAAATAAATAAACTGGCACGCCTTTCCTACACATTATAAAAAGCGTGCTTGTAGAACATATAATTATGATAATAATATAAAAAAGAGCATAAGTATTTTAGAAATCCCTAAATATCCTTTAGTTTTGTTTTGATTCCTGATGGCGATAAAATAGCTATAAAATATGACAAGGATATTTGAAATTTAAATTATAAATATTAACTTGAAAATTTAAATTTAAGTCACAAGAATTGTTCTTGCTTCGTCACACATCTTTGAGTTTGTTCTCAGATTTTCATTTTGTGCATTTAAACTGGTTTCATAGCCTTCTCCTATTCTAATAAAATCAGAACCTACACTCTCTAGCAAACAATTTTATTGAATATACATGTTTAAATATCACGGATATTAAAACTAAACCTCAATTTCAGGAAGAGTTTACTGTGTTTTAAAGTGGATTATGTTTAATCTCCATAGAGACTTATTGACTTAGACTTAAAAAAGTGTTTTCAGCCTTTTTGCAGTTTGAAAATATTTCAATTTTCAAGACTTTGACTTCATTACTAAAATGTAACTATACACAAAGCATAATTAAACGAAAATACATATAAAAACGGAGAGTAAATTTGGAAAGACTTATGATCACTGTAATTTATTATTTCTGGTTCAGTTTTGTGCAGCCTTAGCTTTCTAATCACAGGAGGTAAAGTACGTCGTGCATTACAAGTAGTTAGAAAAATAAAAACTGATGTTACATGAAGTGCACATGTTTAAATATATTTAAGCATTTCCTGCTCATACAATATTGCAAGGGTATTTGGGTCAGAAGATACATCTTTTCCGTCTTTCGTCTTCTGAAAGTTTTACCCATGTTTCATATAGTAACAACGAAATACATTGTGCAAGTGAAAGTAGACATTATTAGATAATGCAGCGAATTTTCTTTTTGCCTCTATTATTTTAAATTACAAGGTCATCTTCATTTAGTTTTATTATAGTAATAAAATAATGTCTAGGAAATAATTAATATCAAAATAAAGTGCCCAGAAATCTAGGGAGAGTCAAATATAGTATCTAAAAATTTGAATTTATGTATTTTAAAAAAATGAGATAAGACAATTAACAATATGGTATACTTATTCCTTCTGTATAATCTGTCCCTTTTTTGAGGTTTTATTTTATAATTAATATATTACTCATTTATGCTACAGAGAGTTTTCTGAGCTCTTTATTGAAAAGTTGTTACTGTAATTAAAAAAAAACAAAATAAGTACTTATAATCCATATTTGTATTCTACTTTAACAGTGTTTCCTTTCAATACTTAAACATACTTGCTCATTTAAGTTACTACTTCATGCTGTATAGACAAACTACAAAGCAAATATTTAATATACTTTTCAGGAAAATATCATTTCTCTTAAGCTTATAAATCCTTTAAACTTCTTAAATGTGCTTGACTTGAGTAGTCAGAGATTAATATCTCTACCACTTGACACTATATTTTTGCTCTTTTTTTTCAAAAATTTTCATGATGTTTGATGATTTTAAATGACACACTTTGCTGTTTAGAGACCTCATCTTCATTTTCTGGGATACAATAATTATTTTTAAAAACATGCTGTGATAATTGTGTTATAGTACTATTAATAACAATAACAGCTATTTTCTTTTCAAATTTATAGTTGCAGATTTTATGGATGACATGATTTCTGAGACTTGCCTCATAGCATTTCAGTGAGGGCAGCAATAAATAGGCACAGAGATGAAATAAGTTTGATCATGACTTAAATAACTGTGGAATCTAAGGAAATAGTATGTAAGTGTTTACTCTAGTTTCATATGGTTTCATCAGATTATAATTACCACAAAATGAGAATATGACAATTTCCATTCTGAAACCAGAAAACTGAAATTAAAAAAATATTGTCTCATATTCTCACCTGATTGCACACATAATTATTTATATATGCAACATATGGGCTATTTGCTTATAAATATTCACATATTAAATATATGTCTATATATAATTTATATGTGCAAAATATATAGTAGAGACTTCTAGAGGTCCTGATAATATCTACCCCTCTCTTCCATAGTAATAGAATATTCGGCTAAGCTCTTGGTGTGAAGTTTTGCCACATGAATTGATTACAGCTATGGGACGAGGAGAAAAAGTTTGACACCCACATTTCTGGACACATTTTTCAGTGTATAAGAGCTTATTCTTTTCTTTCTGTTTGTCACTTCCCAGAAGCTGGAATGCAGATGTGACGAGGCTTTTCCTTCTATGCATAATAGGGTAACACCTTAAATATGGTGAGCCAAAAACAGAAATCTTGGAGCACCCTATGACATCCAGCAAGCATTCTAGGTTTGGAATACCAGGTAACATGCAAATAAATAAAGTATCAGAAAAAAAAAAAAGACATATATTGAGGTGAAAAATATTTAACCTTTTTAAAGTGAGAAATGAAACCAAACGACGAGATTTCTCATTGTATTCTCATTTGATATTCTATATAATTCTTAAAAGCTCCTCATATAATCCTGCCACTGGAAATTTCTCACTGGTCACCCTTTAACCAGGATGTGGTTAAAGGCATGTTGCATAGTTGTAAAAAATGTCTTTTCTTTTAGTATATTTCCACTTAAACTTTCTCTCTTTGGGACTGCCAAGGTATTTATTATAGTATAGTATATATTACGTCTTCTAAATATTTAGTGTCTTATTCAGAGGAATTTGCGTAGCTTTGCATATCACATTTATTTTCCCAGACTGAATACAAAGACTTTCCTTTCCCAAATCATAATAGCAAAAAATTCCATTTATGTAATTCTCTAAATAAAATGACAGTTTTCAACCTAATGAAAAGTCTGTTGCTCTGATGATCAACCCCTTGAACTATTTTAATGTTTTAAACACAAATACAATAAACTTATTTTCTCTTCCCCAGTCTTCCTGGAGTAAGGAAAAACTCGATTGAGAGGGTGAAATGATGACAACAACAACAACAACAACAAAAACGGAAACAGTTTGTCTCCAGTTACGCTGAGTTTAAGGAATTAATAGCTGTTTTGATTACAATAGCTTTATAATATATTTTTAAATCAAGGAGTGTGATATCACCAGATTTGTTCTTTTTGGTCAAAACCATTTGGTCACTTGGGGTCCTTCGTGGTTCCATATGAATTTAAGGATTCTTTTTATTTTTGTGAAAAATGATATTAAAATTATAATATGAATTGTATTGAATCTGTATTACTTTGGGTGATACAACATTTTAATAATCTTAATTCTTTCAATCCAGGAACACAGATGTTTTTCCACTTATATATTACATATATAAGTATATGCAATATATATAATATACCTATAATATGTATAATATATATGATTAATTTTTTGTACTTTTTGTTGAGATGGGGTTTTAATATGTTGTCCAGGCTAGTCTCAAACTCCTGACCTAAAGCAATCCATCCGCCTCAGCCTCCCAAGGTGCTGGGATTACAGGTGTGAGCCACCACAACCAGCCATATTTTTTTATTTAATTTCTTTCATCAGTGTTTACTAGTTTTCAGTATCACAGTCTTTTTCTTCCTCAATTAAATTTACACCTCAGTATTTTTTTGTTGTTGTTGCTATTGTAAATAGAATAGATTTTTTAAAAATTTCTCTTTTGGGTAGTTTGTTATTAGTATATAGAAATGCTATTGATTATCGTATATTGTTGATCCTGCAATTTTACTGAATTAGTTTATCAGTTATAACAGTTTTTTTATGGATCTATTGTAATCAGAACACCATGATACTAGCATAAAAACAGAGACATCAATGAACAGAACAGAAAGCCCAGAAATAAACTTACATATTTAAGGTCAAATAATTTATGATAAAGGTATCAAGAACACACAATGGGAAAAGGACATTTTCTTCCATAAATGATGTTGGGAAAACTGTATATCCATACATAGAAGAATGAAATTGAATTCTTATTTTTCACCATGTACAAAAATCAACTGAAAAATGGATTAAAGACTTAAATATAATGCCCTGAAACTATTAAATAATTAGAATAAAACATAGTGGGGAAAGTTCCATGGCAGTGGTCTGGGCAATGATTTTTTGGATATGACCCTGAAAGCACAGGTAACAAAAGCAAGAATAGACAAATGGGATAGCAACAAACTGAAAATCTTCTGAACAGTAAGGAACACAATCAACAGAGAGAAGAGATAACCTATAAAACAGGAAAAAATATTTGCAAACTATATATCTGACAAGGCGTTAACATCCAAAAATATGTAAGGAACTCAACCAACTATAAAGAAAGATAATCCAATGAAAAAGCGGGCAAAGGACCTGAAAAGACATTCCTCAAAATACAATTGCTCATACAATTGTATGACATACAATTGACCATGAGATTCATGCAAAAATGCTCAGCACCACTAATCATTACAGAAATACCAATTAAAACAATTAGATCTCATCTCACACCTACTGGAATGGCCATTATAAAAAATATTATCATCTTTTTTAAAGTGTTGGCTAGGATGTGGAGAAAGGGGTGACTTGTAAACTGTTGGTAGTAATGAAATTAGTAGAGTTATTATGTTAAAAACAGTATGAGGGTTCTTCAAAAACTAAAAATCAAACTACCATATGCTCCAGCAATTAATTGAAATTAATATGTTGAAGGAATATCTGTATTCCCGTGTTCATTGTAGCATTATTTACAAGAGGCAAGATATGGAAACAACCTAAGTGTCCATTAGAAGATGAATGCATAACGGAAATGTGGTACATATACCCAATGGAGTACTATTCAGCCTTTAAAAGAAGGACATTTTATCATTTTCAACAATGTTGATGGCCCCGGGGAACATTATCCTAAGTGAAATAAGCCAGGCACAGAAAGACAAATATTTCATGATTTCACTTATATGTGGAACCAAAAAAAGTTGAATTAATAGAAATAAAGAGTAGAATGATGGTTACTAGAAGCTGGGGGAGGAGAAGGAAGGGACTGAGTTTTTGGTCAAATGGTACAAAGTTTCTGTCAGGAGGAACAAATTTTGAGCTCTATTGCACAGGAGGGTTACTATCAAGTAATAATGTATTATACATGTTAATTAGCTCAATTTATTAGACATTGTATACACATATCAAAACATCACATTTTACCTCGTAAGTATATATAATTGTGTCAATTAAAATAATATTAATAAAAAGAAAAAGCAATAGCTCAAAAAGCAGTGACATGATTTAAAAAACTATTTTATTGAGGTATGATTGACATATACAAAGTTGTACATATTTAATGTATACATCTTGAGTTTGAGGGTCAGCATACAACTGAGAAAATCTCACCACCATCAAGGTCATAAATACATTCATAAACTCCCAAAGTTTCTGTATTATTAGTATTTGTTTTTCCTTGCTTGTTTTGGTAAGAACAATTCAAACAAGATCTATCGTCAGTTAGTGGCACTATGCAGTATAGCAAATCGCCAGAACTTATTTATCTCTCATAATGAAACTCGGCACCTTTTAACCATAGTTTTTCAATATTTTCCCACCCTCAGTGCCTGGTAACCACCATACTACTCTCTGCCTCTATGAATTTGGTTATTTTAAAATTTCTCCTATAAGTGCAATCATCCAGTATTTGTCTTTCTAGGTCTGGTTTATTTAACTTAACATAATGCTATCCAGGCTCATCCATGTTGGTTGATTTTTTTCTACAGTTTTTTTAAATCCTTTTGATTTATTTCTGCTCTAATCTTTATATGTCTGTCATTCTTCTAACTTTGGGTTTAGTTTTTTCTCCTTTTTCTAGATTTTTGATGT
Organism: Chlorocebus sabaeus; assembly: GCF_047675955.1. Lineage (NCBI taxonomy): Eukaryota > Metazoa > Chordata > Mammalia > Primates > Cercopithecidae > Chlorocebus > Chlorocebus sabaeus. The sequence goes on along the minus strand of NC_132921.1, from coordinate 15,093,410 downwards.
GTAAAGATAGGTCATTTACTTGAAATCTCCTTTTTAATGTAGGCATTTACTGCTATAAACATCCCTCTTAGTACTACTTTTGCTGCGTCACATGAATTTTGGCAAGTTGTGATTTTGTTCATCTTGAGATAATTTTAAAATTCTCATTTGATTCCCTCTTTTACCCAGTGGTTGTTCAAGAATGTGTTAGTTTCCATGTATCTGTGGTTTTCCTATTTTTCTTGCTTCATTATTTTCTTGTTTCATTCCATGTGGTCAGAAAAGACAATTGATATGACTTTGGTCTTCGTAAATTTGTTAAGATCTGTTTTGTGACCTAACATGTGATCTATCCTAGAGAGTTTTCCATGTGCTTTTGAGAAGAATGTGTGTCCTATTCTGCTGTTTTTGAAAAGTTTTGTATATCTCTATTAAGTCCCTTTGGTTTATAGGATTGTTCAAGTCTACTATTTCTTTACTGCTTTTCTGTGTGGAAGTTCTATCTATTATTGAAAGTGGGGTATTGAAGTCTCCTTCTATTAATATATTACTGTCAATTTCTTCTTGCTTGGTTTTGGTTTCCTTTTTTAGGTTCAACTTCTAAAATTTATTTTTACTGAATCAAGAATAAATCAAAAGCCTGGACAGACAAATAACAAAGAGATTGAAGTAGTAATAGAAAAACTCTAAAAAAAAAAAAAAAAAAAAAGAACAGCTTAGGAACAGATGGCTTTGTTACTGAATTATATCAAACATTCAACGACAAGTTGATAGTAACCCTTCTTAAACTGCTCCAAAAGTAGAAGTATAGGACTTATGTTAAAACTCACTTATAAGGCCAGCCTCATCCTGATACCAAAGCCAGGTAAGGACACTACAAGAAAAGAAAACTATTGGCCAATCAGTATCTCTGATTGATATAAATGCAAAAATTCTGAATAAAATACAAGCAAATCAAATTCAACAACCCATCAAGTAAATTATTCACCATGACCAAGCAGGATTTATCCCAGGATGTAAGGTTGGTTTAACATATTCAAATCAGTGAAATTAATGTGATACACCACAATAACTAAATGAAGATGAAGACCACATAATTATCTCAACTGATGCAGAAAAGGCATGTGACAAAATTCAACATCTCTTCATGATAAAAACTCTTAACAAGATAAGTTATGTTGTTTACTCAACATAATAAAAGTCATTTATGAAAAGTCTAGAGCTTAATCAGTGGTCGGGTGGGAGAACTGGAAGCTTTTCCTCTACTTTCTGGCACAAGATAAGGATGTTCACTCTTATTTCTTCTACTCAATATAGTTCTGGAAGTACTAACAAGAGCAATGAGACAAGAAAAAGAAAAAACGTAATTCAAATCAGAAAGAAAAAGCAAAATTATCTTTGTTTACAAATGACATAATACTCTATGTAAAAAATTCTAAACACCGTAAACATTTTTAGAAAAAAAAAAAATTCGGTAAAGCAGCAAGGTGCAAAATCAATGTACAAAAATTATTTGCATTTTTATGGCAAAAACAATCTATATGAATAAGAAATCAACCTAACTATCCAATTTACTATAGTACCAAAATAAGTAAAATAGTTAAATACAAATTTAACTAAGGAGGTAAAAGATTTGTATGCCCAAAACTATAAAACATTGGTAAAAGAAATTGAAGGAGACACAAATAAATGAAAGGTTATTCAGTGTTTGTTGATTGGAAGAATACTAAAAATTTCATATTATGCAACCAATATAGATATTCAACATAATCCCTATTAAAATTCCAATAGCATTTTTCAAAGAAATAGAAAAATCAATTTTTAAATTTATATGCAACCAAAATAGACCCCAACTAACCAAGATAATGATAAAAAAAATTAATTGGTGGCATGACACTCCCTTATTTTCAATTACTTTCCAAAGCTACAGTAATAAAAATGATATGGTACTGGAATAACAATAGATATATAGACCAAAGGAACAGAAAGAAAAGCCCAGAAATAAACCCAAGCAAATATTGTCAACTAATTTTTGACAAGCCCACCAAGAAGATACAATTGGGAATGACAGGCTCTTCAATAGATGGTGTTGGGAAACTGGATATCCACATGCAAAAGAATGAAATTGAATCCTAATCTACACCACACCCAAAAGTAAATTCAAAATGGATTACAGACTTAAACATAAGATTAGAAACAGTAAATTCATAGAAAAAGACACAGGGAAACGTTCTCTTTATGTTGGCCTTGGCAGTATATTTTTGGATATCAACCAAAAACTCAGGCAACAAAAGCAAGAACAAACAAGTAGGATTGCATCAAAAAACGGCTTCCACACAGCAAAAGAAGCAATCAACAAAATGTAAAAGCAGCCTATGAATTGGGAGAAAATATTTGCAAACCATATAATTGGTAAGGGGGTTAATATCCAAAATATCTAAGAAAATCAAAAATGAAAAACCGAAACAATTTAATTAAAAAATGGGGGAGAATCTGAATAGACTTTTTTTTCAAAGAAGACATAAAAATGGCCAGTAGGAATAATCATCAGGAAATGCAAATCCAAATCAAAACTACACCAATATATTACATATATATATATTTATATATATACACACATATATTTACATATATTTACATAAATATTTACAAAATATATATTTACATAAATATATATTTATATATATATACATACACACACAAACCACACTGTTAAGATGGCTGTGATTAAAAAGGTAAGAAGTAACAAGGCATGGGTGTGGAGAAAAGATAATCATTATACATTATACATTATACACCATTGGTAGAAATACAAAGTGGATTCACCAAACACAGCAGGTTCTCACTCATAAGTGGATGATGAACAATGAGAATACACGGACACTGGGAGGGGAACATCACACATGGGGGCCTGTCCGGGGGTGGGGAGCTAGGAGAGGGATAGCATTAGGAGAAATACTTAATGTAGATGACGGGTTGATGGGTGCAGCAAACCACCATGGCACATGTATACCTATGTAACAAGCCTGCACGTTCTGCACATGTATCCCAGAACTTAAAGTATATTTTTTTAAAAATGTTAAATATTGGTGTGTATATGTTTTTTTAAATTTAATTTGATTAATTAATTAATTAATTAATTTAGAGATGGAGTCTCGCTCTGTAGCCCAGACTGGAGTGCAGTGGTGCGATCTCGGCTCACTGCAACCTTCGCCTCCCGGGTTCAAGCAATTCTCCTGGCTCAGCCTCCTGAGTAGCTGGGATTACAGGTGCCCACAACTACACCCAGCTAATTTTTTGCATTTTTAGTAGAGACGGGGTTTCACCATGTTGGCCAGGCTGGTCTCAAACTCCTGACCTCATGATTCGCCCGCCTCAGCCTCCCTAAGTGCTGGGATTACAGAAGGGAGCCACCACAGCCAACCAAATTTAAGTATATTTATTATCCAATATTAAAATGCCCTGTCATGAGGCTGACATGTAGTGGACATGAATCAGTTAATAACCAGTAAAATCACAGTACTACAACAGAAGATATTCCATTAAATGAGAGGAAAGTTATTAGAAATTTGCTGATTTCTGTGCTCTGGGGGGCATATTTTTCAGATTTTACTCATAAAGAAAGGAGCTCTCTCCTGACAAAACAACAAAATTAAATTTTAAAAATTTCCTCTCCAACAAGCACAGGCCTCGTTTCTTCTTTGTTCAGAATCAATGGGTAAACCATTCCCGGGTTACACTCTAGCCAGTAGTTAAATGACTTGGCATTAAAACAAATTCTTCTGTTTTCGAAATACAGATACTGTAGATGTGTTAGTCAACTGTGAACTCTGCATAACAGCAGAACGAATAGCTGAGAGTTCTCTACTATCGAATTCCAGTAGAGAAAAGAAGCTGTTCCTAAGCAGAAAAGCAGAAAATTGCAGAAGAAAATCAAAGAACACATAACGAGCAATCTAAAGGAGAGTTTTAGAAGCTGGTCGGGGAATCTCTCCTAGCCATGTGCTGAAGTTTCTCACTACTTCCCTAGTGAGGAGGAAAAAGATGTTAGCACGAAGCTGTGACACACATTAATTATAATGTTCTGTCCGTATGCCTCTCTTACTTTTTTTTTGCGACTTTTAGAAAATGATATTCTGTTCTTTTTCTGGAGTGGGTGGGTTTAGGCACTGTTAACTATTTCTTTTTTGCTGTTTTCCTTTTCTGTCTTGAATTAAATAACTTATTTAGTTATTAAATATATGTTGGAATACATCCAAATATCAACTATATATGTATATAGAGAGATGTATGTATGTGTTTTTATATATATCTCACATATTACAATTGCTGCCAAAATCATTCTGCTCAGTGGGTAGAAGAAATATCAGCATACCTTACAAACTGCTTTCTGAAGAAGGCTTATTGCCATCTGGGAAGACTATACATGGCATCTATAATAAATGCTCAGAACACATTTATTGAATAATATCTGAAAATGAGGAATTAAGCCACTGAAACAAGGCTTCACGTATTTTTCTTTCCTTTATTTTTATTTTTATTTTTATTTTTTTTATTTCTGAGTGACAGAAATGGAGTCTCACTCTCTCACCCAGGCTGGAGTGCAGTGGCGTGATCTCGGCTCACTGCAACCTTCACCTCCCAGGCTCAAGCAATTCTTCTTCCTCAGCCTCCCAAGTAGCTGGTATTACAGGTGCACAACACCATGCCCAGCTAATTTTTTATATTTTAGTAGAGACGGGATTTCACTGTGTTGCCCAGGCTGGTCTTGAATTTCTGAGCTCAGGCAATCCACCTGCCTCAGCCTCCCAAATTGCTGTGATTACAGGCATGAGCCACCACTCCTGGACCCAGATTTTAAACTATAATATATTCTTATATTGCCACTCTTTGTTTTTTGAAGAATTAACAATAAGATAGCTATAACCAGGGAAAAGCCTATGTGTTACTTTGGACTACAAGTTTCATCTTAAAAATATAGAGAGGAGGAAAGAGCATTGTTTCTACCCATACAAAAACAAATAAAAATTTAAGAGGGAGAAACTGGTCAAATTGCAAATATATGACTTAAAAAAAAAACACAAACAAACAAACAAACAAAACCAGGGAACTGAAGATTCTGATATCCCGGGAAAGACAAACACTTAATCTGATATCTGGAGAAAGACAAGTCCCCACAGGGTCCAAAAAATATGTGTATATATTAAAAGACCTAACCATGTGTGTACCTGACCATGTGTGTACACACGTGGTTAGGTCTTTTAATATATATTAAAAGAGAGACTCTCCTGGAGGCTCTCCAAGGCAGTGAGAAGATTCAGCTAAGTATTTTTAATGAATTGCTAAAGGCCGAGTGTGGCTAACATTAAAGTATGACGCTCAGGGGGCCTCTGACATAAAAAAGGTTGCTTGCTTCTAGAATCTTTTCTTCTCTGAAACATACCATGATTTTACAGGGAAGATCCACCAGGGCCCTGAGAAATCTTCCCTCATGCTGCCAGAGGGAAGGATTGGCAGATACTTCTGAGGCTCCGCCTATTCCTAGCTTCCCTATCTACCCTGTGGAAAAAGCTTGTTCCTCAGAGGACAGAACCAAAAACATTGCCAACTTAAGACTGGTAAAACCAGTGGCTAGAAAGAAAGAGGAAAACACACTCTTTACCCCTGCAGACGGCGCAGAAGGACTTGTAAAGATGCAGACTTGAGACCAGGTACAACAGTCTGCTGAAGACTGAGGCTGAATCAGAATATGTGAGAACGCCCCATTTCCCCTGCTCCACACCAATGCACTACTAAGCACCAAATAAAAACCACAGTGGAGGCCATCTGGGACAGCTGTGGTAGGAATCATCTAAGTAACAGCAGAAGGGGAAGACCCAGGGCCTACTGGAGCGTAGATATTTGAGAGGAAGTCCCTGGAAATAAAGGAAATTCAAATCCACTGGCACACTGGCCTTAACTGTGACAAGCAACCTCAGTCCCACATGAGCTCCAGGCTAGATCAACACAAATTCTCATACAAATACTTACTATAAAATGAGATATACGTACGTTTGTGTCTAAAACATATTGACCTCAGCATTAACTGTTGTGTTTTTAACAAAATATTACAAAGCATATGCAAAGGGAGGACAAAAAGCAATCTGAAGTAACAAAATAATCATCAGACACAGGTTCTGAATCTTTTAGACAAGGAGTTTAAAATCACTGTGATTTACGCATTAAAGCCTCTTTTGAAAAAGGGTGATGGGGTGCACAATATTCTTATATAAACCATAAAAAATAATAAATAGTGTTATAAATCAAAACACAAGAACATAAATGAAAGGGCTCACCTGTAGACTCAATATGGTTGAAGAAAGAATTGGTGAGCTTGAAAATCAGTTGATAAAATCATCCAAGGGAAAAAAAATAGTAGGAAAAAATGTACGAGGGCATATAAGCCTGATGGACAATATAAAATGGCTTAAAATGTGCCTAACTGGAATCTCAGAAAACAGTGCAAATGATAAATCTGAAGAAACAATGAACAAGAATTTTCCTGAATTATTGACAGACACCAAACATCAGACAAAAATAGTTCAGAAACATTAAACAAGAAAAACATTAAATGCAAGTACACAAAGCATAGTATATTCATTTAAACAGCTAAACACCAAAGACAAAAAAACAAAAAAAAAAAAGCAACGAAACAAACAAAGAAAATATTGATAACAGCCACGGGGGGAGAAAATATTATCATACTGAGAAACAAGGATAAGAATTTTAGTACATTCCTCACCAGAAAACATTTAAGAAAGAAGGCAGTGAAGTTACATGTTTAAAATACAGAAAGGAAAACTAACAAGCAAAAGAAAAAACTGTCAGTTCAGAATTTTATACCAGCAAAACACATCTTTCAAAAGTGAAAAGAAATAAAAACTTTATCAGATTAATAAAAACCAAGGCCACCTTTATTGTATGATTTCCCCAAACCCTTAACTTCAGTCTCAGCATAAGAAAAGCTCAAACACAAATTGGGGAGCATGCAAAATACCTGACTAATATTCTTCATATGTGTCAGGATCATAAAACTGAAGAAATCCAAGGGAAAAAGTCAATGGCAGGAAGAGATTAAGGAGACAGTATGACGAAATGCAATTTTGTATTCTGGATTGGATTCTGCAAGGGATATAAAACATTAGTTGAACAATTGGAAAAATCTGAATACAATCAGTAGTTATTCGGATTGTACCAATGCTAATCTTCCAGTTTTAATATAAATGGTTATATTAATATTAACTTTAGAGGAAGGTAGGTGACAAAAATAAGGGGCTATTTTTTGTATTTTTTTTTACATTTTTTCGAATATAAACTATTCTAAAATAAAATTACTGAAGATAAAAAGTCATGTACAAACTAACTTCTTTCTTTAAATATTTAAAAGTGCTGAAATTATCTGCCCTCTGTTGATTCCTTCTGATGGTTGTTAAGATAAAAACAAGGTAATAACTCAATAGAACTACCAGACTTATAAATTATTTTTCCTTGACTACTACATCCAGCTATTTCATCTCTTTATCATTTAGGATTAATTTCACTGCATGTGTCAGAAAAAACAAAAAAAAGACAGTGATTTAAATTAGGTAATTTTTTTGTTGTTGTTTTTCCTTTGTAAATATTTAAAAAAATCCCTCGAGATGGAATGTCCATATTTATTTGGAGGGTCATCAGTTTCAGAGACCTGAGACCGTTCTAAATTCCTATTCATCTTTAAACTCAAATTATAGGCAACATTTTTGCTTTTAGACTGTAAGCATTATAAAGAGATAGGGAATATTTACTCTTCCTGTGTTTTAGCAAAAATTATTGGAAAATTGACAAATCATTTTTGCTTAGATATTATTGGATAAAACTACATTATGGGAACTACAATTCAAGATGAGATTTGGGTGGGAGCACAGCCAAACCATATCGGCTGGTATTTTACATCTACCATTCTCACCTTTTAAAGTGAGAAGATAAAAATTGTTAGATTGTTTGGGGTCTGGTTACAAGCTTTTTATAAAATCATGATAGTTCTCGTTGCAGAAAAGTCAAGCATGTCCTTATAAGCACAAAATTGATTCAAATAATTTGTGCTTTTGCCAAGAGTATGTGTGGGATCCTGTGTTCAAATTCAGTTGATGAAATTTTTAAATATAATTATTCAAAATATTCTAATCTTCTCTATGATATGTTGGCATGTGATGATTATATAAATGATTCTTTTTCTTTTACTTGTATACTAATTGAAGGAAGTGACTGGTTCAAATAAAAAGTAAATGCATATAGAAAAAAAAAATCACTGTATTTTCCAAATCCTCACATTAAATGAATAGGATAAAGAAAGAATCAGCAACTGTGAAAATACTGGAGGTTGGTCTGAAATGACATGTCTTGTGAAAGTGAGAGAATTGACAATATTTTAAATGACTTTTCACAGCAAGAGTTCTTGGCCAAATCTGTATTATTGGGTATCTATGTTAACTTTGATGTTCTTGCTGTTATATAATGCATTGCTTCAGAAAACATTAAGATCTGCCTCTTAAGAAGAGTTATATAAATATGTATGCTGATTTATTGAGCCTATTTATTAGTATCATAATATTCACCAATGATATGTTAGCTTATTCACAAATTATTACAGCCACCACATATCAGTAGAGAATTATAATAACAAGCTCACAAAATTGGTTAAAACTTTGGAAGGTATCTCATAACAATGAACTCAGGGTTTTTTTTTTTTTTTTTTTTTTTTAATTGTAGAACAAAAAGGCAGTTAGGTATTTCTGTTAAAATACGACTTTGGCATTTGAACAGTTCTAATCATTTCTTTGATAGTAAGCACTTATATTTAGACTGATATTTAACTATTCTGGCTTGAGAATTATTTTTCAATACTATTTGAACAGACCTCTCTACAGCTGGTTTAGATGTAGTTAGTCATCACTCCTATGAAACACTAAACACAGACACAGGTCATTGTTGCTGTACGTGAGAATTTCGAGTTAGAAGTAGATATTGTTTGCCAAGAGATACCTAAGGGATCACTGAAATGTCAAACATATTCCTTCCTGCCCTCAATACATAGCAGCCATTCTAATTCTTCATGATAATCAGTGTAGCATTTTTTAAATAGTAAACTATCATTTAAAGATATTTATAAACAAGAAAATTTTGTCGTATGTTTATCCATGTTACCATTTTGATGCTCTTCATAACATATTTCATCTATTACCTTTTTTTCTCTTCTTGAATAACTTTCTTTTACATTTCCTGTACTGTGGGTCTGCTGGTGATGAATTCTTCTTCTAAACATGCTTATTTTGCTTTCATGGTTGAAAGGTATTTTCAATGGGCCTAGCGACATAGTCACAAAATCCACATTACTTAGCTACTGCTTTGTTAATTTGCAGTAGTCCCCTATTATCTGGCATGATTTATCCAGTTTTTCACGGCACAGACTTATGAATTAAGTGCATCCTTTAAATATTTTGATATGATATCAATGTGTGTCATTATCTCGGGATACTATATTACTTTATATTTATTATCTTTCCAGGGGGAAAGGGACGGTTTCAGAAGCTTCCACATGAATTTTTCTACTTTAATAGCTCTTAACCCACTGAAGATTTTTAGAAACAACAAAGAATATTCACTTAAATTGTATAAATTCAATCTAAAGAAATGACTGCCAGGTGGATCCATTAACACAATAGACACATTTTGAACAGTTCTGGGCTAAAAGCACAGTGATCTGAACCTTATGTGTGCACTGTATCTACCATCCCTCAAATAATTTGGTAGGTTTCCCTTGGGGGTTGTGGTTACTCCCCAAAACAACCATAGGCTTCGTGATAAAATGGGGAGGATCATTATTATTTACTCCTGTCCTGGTGTTAGAAGGTCCTTCCTCATGGGGATTGGATTTCTCCATAATCTGGAATTGGTTTAGGTCTGGAAAATGGGCAAAATGCTGGCTTCAGCACCTTTATTTTAATCTCTTTTGGTTATATATCAAGAGGTACCATTTTGGCTGTCTATCCATTTAGCCAGTTACAACGAGTAATCACCACAGATTCCCACTGGTTATAGACATTCTAACCTTGTGACTAACTTACACCATTATACATACTTTGCTTCTGATAGTTAAGTTCTGTCAAATGGCCTTTGTTCTTCTGGGATACTAGCATCCCTATTCCTACTGGGGAGGGTAGAGCTATAGCAACATCTTTCACCATCTGCCCCAGCCTAGAGAAATGACCACTCCTGTGATTTTTTTTATGATTCTGGGACCTCTCTATCCATATCATTCCCTGTATTCTTGATAACTGGAGTTTTCTAAGGGTACTCCCAAAGAGCATGCTTGTCCTGTGAGTTTTTTTAATCTTGTGTAATAGAGCTTTTTCTAACACATCTGCTTCTGTGAGACTGTGTTTGTTTGTTGATGCTAATTTTCCTTCATTTTATTCAGTTTTATTGAGATAAGATTGACAGATAAAAATTGCCTACATTTAGGGAGTACAATGTGATGCTTTGATGTTTATATACATCATGAAATGATTAACACAATCAAACTAATTAACATATCCATCATCTCATATAGTTACCATTTGTGAGTGTGGCTGTATGTGTGCATATGATAAAAACATTTGTGATATGTGCATATGATAAAAACATTTGTGATATACTCTTGGAAAATTTCAAGTGTTTAATGCATTATTATAAGCTATAGTCAGCATGCTGTAAATTTGGTCTCCAATATTTATTAATCTTACAGCTGAAGGTTTATACCCTTGAGATTATTGATCCATTCCACCACACTTTATTATGGTAGTTCTGGAATCTCTGCCCTATTTATTGTGGACCTCCCCTTTTAATTACTTTTTCCAATCCCTTTTTATTGCTTTTTCCATGATTCCAAGAGCCATCAGGGAAGCATAACAGAACTGTCACTTAGCGCACTTGCCAGCATGTTAGATCCTGGATGTTTACAAACTCTCTTATCAACTGTATATTCCAACTTTCTTATTCTAGCACCTGCAGGATCCATTCTTAGGCATACTCACTGGTAATGTTAGTCAGGTATCAGCAACTGTTACATATATTCTTTTTATCCATCTGTACTCTGGGCAAGTTCCCACTAGATTCATGCTGAAATTTGACCCTAATTATATCATGGCCAGGAGGGGTGCAGAGAAACCCTGCAGAGAGAAAGCACCGTTGGGAAGAAAACTGCCTCATTTGAGTGCTCTACCTTATCTTCTGAGAGTCTTTTAACAGGGGAGGGTGGGCCACCCCTTGGAGATTCAGATAGTGCAGGAGGAACTGATGATTCAACATTCTCAAGTGTATTACTGAGATAGTCTCACTCAAAATCTTAGGGCCTCACTCCTTCCCTCTCAGAGTTCCAACTTTAGTGTTTGAGGCTTTCCTGAAAGTTGGCCCCTCTCAGAATTAAGTGTTGCACCTTATACTCAGTCATGTCTCTTTTCCAGCTGCAAGAGAGGACAATCTATTTCAGTACAGCTTAGAAGGCCCTCTGACCCTCACACTTGGCTTTAAATTGCTAATTTGATGGTATGACCTTGTTATCTCCACTATTATATAAATCCATCAAGTTGAGAAATAGTCTCCCAGTTCAATAGCTCTCAAATTCCTGAGACAGGCACTGTATCCCTTTCCAATTCATGCAAGTAAAAGTCAGCAGTTACATTGCTGTGGTTTCATAGACTTCCATCACTTTCCCTACCCTCAGGGATGGGATACTCCTGGCATTCATCTGGCAAGCGACCCAAATCCAGGACCTCATCCGTTAAGTCTGCTTTCTAGGTCCACTCACAGTGCCAACTTCCCTAGATCAGGTTCCCTAGAAACAGATTATACAATGCGGATTTCTGTTTAAGTGATTTATTGAGGGGGTGCTCGTAGGAAAAATAAAGCATGGGACACAGTTCACGGCAGGAGAGAGAAGATAAGCAAGAGTGTGCTTTCAGTTGGCTTCAGTGTGATCGCAAAGGGAACTGAGTTAGTCTTGCCTTGCACCCCGTCTGCCCCAGATGGGGTAGGAGTGGGGCTGGACCCTTGAGTGATGTGGTTCCCTTGGCTGAAGACAATTCTCAGAAGAAGGAAGCAGCTGGGCTTTGTTAACAGTCAATGCCAATCGAATAAAGGAAAGGGGCCCTGATATGAAGGGGAAGTTTGGTGGGGCACTGCCAGAATCCACTCTAGGAAGTATAACACACTGCAGATTCTGTGGGGTTCTTGAGGCTAATGCCTTTGTGGCACTGATGGCATGCAAATGTTTTACTCAAATGTTATGCGCGTTATGTATGTACTCAAATGCATGATAAATTCTATGGTTGCCCCTATCTTGCTTACACTGCATAGTTCTCCCTTCTCAATCACTCAACAGATAGAATAAAAGATTAGGAATGAACTCCAGTAATGAAAATGTAGGACAGAATGTAAAAATTGCCTTAGATCTGAAGTAAAGGGAGATCAGATCAAAGACACATTTATTTGAAAAAAATACTTTGGTGAGTTCATAGTATAATAGCAAAGAGGTTTTCTTTTTATTGTGAGACATAAGAAAACTTGTTCTTTATTGTGAAATTAATAAAGTTTTGTGATATATAAATACATACATATTATTTAATTCTATAATTATTTGTTCGTTTTCTTGTTTATTTAATTTTCTGAGACAGGGTCTTGCTCTGTCATCCAGGCTGGAGGGCAGGATCATGGCTCACTGCACCCTTGACCTCCTGGTCACAAGCAATCCTCCCACCTCAGTCTACCAAGTATTTGGGAGCATAAGCATGCACCACCATGCCTGACTAATTTCTTAACATTTTCTTTTAGAGATGGGGTCTCACTATGTTGCCCAGGCTGGTCTTGAACTCCTGGGCTCAAACAAGCCTTCTGCCTCAGCCTCCCAAAGTGCTGGACTTATAGGCTTGAATAGCCTGCCTACATGCACAGGTTAGTGTCTAACTTCGTCAAGTTTATTTATGTTCACATAAATACCGTATTTTGAGGACTTTCTTTTTTTCTTATTTTAGTCACTGAAAAGTGAAAACTAAGTGGCTTAATAGCAAACTTTTCCTAATGAAGGACTTTTAAACAAAGGATATTTTAGTTTTTAAAATAGAAGTAAAGCATCACTTGCAGTTAAAGCTATCAAGGATGGCCGAGGCATCTCCAGAAACCTGAATTCCTTGTATACATTTATCTTTGTAATCATTGTAATAATTTGTTAAGTCATATTGAAATGCATTACCAATTTTCTAATATAGTCCTAAATTTCAGTGAAATTCTACTACACACGTATAGGTTAGTGTTTGTGGCATTGGGGGACTTACAGGTATCAGGAAGTTATTTTGTTTAGGAAAAAAAACACAATAGTGGAAAATAGTGCTTCCAGAAAACTAAGATGATTAAAAGAAAGAGTTTAGAAAAATTTTGCATAATTATGGTGATTTTTATTTTCTTCTAAATGAATGTTATAACTTTTGAGGCTTCTCCTCGTTCAAGAGCTTTATAAAGAGCTCCTATGGGTACTATGGTATTTGGTTTGTAAATCAGAATAGTACATTAAAAGTGAATTATCTTTCCCAAGTTCACATAGATATTTGATGTTAGTTGATATGACAGTTGAGACACTACAGTTTCCAACTTGAAATGTTAAATTCCTTTATAAAATTAAAATGCCCTTGATTGTGCAGGATTGTCTTAGACCTGGTACTTTTATTTATGGTATACTCAACAGGTTATTTTCTTTCCTATGTATCTCATCAAATTGTGCTGATAGTTGTGAGTTCAAAAGTGTATCAGAGTTTGGATTGAAGTCAGTCTCCATTTCACGTTTGCATTTGAATTTAGGTCTGTCACAAATGATAAAGAGTGACAAATGTGACATTGTCATATTGAAAGATCTTTAAATGTCACTCTGTGTCCTGGCAGCAAAATGGCTGGCAGAAAGTCAATGATGCAAACTCAGTGTGGAGTGTGCACAGCAGAGATGGATCTTAGGCAGCGCAGAGTCCTGCAAGTTGTGAACAATCAATCAATCATTTCATTCAAAGGAAGAGTGAAATGAGACTTGATAGCAATGCTGTGTGCATACATACAGCGTTGGACATCTAGCTTGTAAGTGTTTTGATTTACACTTATAACCATCTAGTGGCCAGTAGATAGAATAATAGTCTGGGAAAACTACATATTTGATCATTGGCTATCTCCTTGACTTGAACTTACAGTGTTCTTTATGCACCTTAAGTCTTAAACAGTTTTTCTAACTTCAGAGCATGGAGGACCCAAAACGACTCTTATGTACAGTCAGTCTATTAGTTGGGATTTACACACCCTGATAAAGCAAACATTAAATCTGAATGGCAATGCTATTTCACATCTTCTGTGGCTTTTCCACAAGTGGTGTGTAATTTATTTAGCTTCCCACTTTACATGCTGTTCTCTCATCTCTGTGAATTGATTCTCTAAAGTTTATAAATATAAATTATACTTAAAACAGTGTGGAAATGCTTACATGATATTAATATTTATTTTCAAAAGCTTTTAAAACTATCACACAAAGTATGGAGCACTTCTTACATGTTTATCCAGTAATTTACTCCATTTGTGTTTTAAATGTAAGCTAGAAAATGAAAACATTGCTATTGACTACCACCAGGTATCCCTTAGATTGATAAATCTGTTGAATCTAGTTCATTTCCATTAGATGAAAATGGAGAGTATAGAATATAACAAGTGAGAAGTAAAGCAGCAGGCATGATGACAGCGGAAGGTTGCATTAGTGAGATCTTCCTGTATTCATATATTTCACTCAGGATATTTTAGAATGAGTTATGAATTTGTCAATATAAGTGTATGAGAACAATATTATCTACCTCGAGTCCTAACCACGTTTTAAAACCTTTACTAGACTGTACAATTCAATGTCAATCAAATGTCCAGTACAGCAATGTCCAGGGTGACATAGCCATCTAGCCTCTTTGGCGGAATTATCACTAAAGATAGAAATAGCTGGATGGCTCTCTTAGCTTAAGGTCATTGACAATTAAACAATCAGATCAAATTCTCATATTCTAATACTACGAGCAACAGTGTTGTTTTGATTAAAACTTAGATTCTCATCTTAGTTTTCCTTCAGGAAAAATGCAGGATGTCTTAGGGGCATGTTATGTCCAGGTGACTTAGCAGTTCTATTTCTCTTTGCAAAACAAAAAGTGGCATCTTGATAAATTTTAAGTGAATTTTTAACCTCAAATGACTATTTTACAGGACAATTATCCATATAGCTTTTCCTGTCATTAGACGTCTATATGCATCTGAACCCAGATTCCCCTCATTCATTGCCTGTGTCTTTCCTCCTATCAAACACCAGACCTTCACTTATGCTCTGATCCTTTTCCTTATCTATCACTACAAATGCAGTTCTTTTGTTAATCTATCTTTCCTTAAATATTTCCTTCTCCCTCTCTCCTTGATTATGCCCTTGCTCTATGATTTCCCAAATAAGAAACATAAAATTTTCATTTACTCTGTCTCTTCTAGTAATTGTACCTTTTTATGCTGCTCTTCAAAATTTCTCGAGAGTTTTTTTCAGAGTTCTTAATTTCTTCATCTCTTCTTCATTCCTGTTCAAAATTTGAAACATAGCATATTCTGAAGTGTCTAAAAACATATGATCAGTTCAAAGAAAACAAGAATTGGTGCTCCAAGAGCTAGCTGAACATAGCATATATTCTGAAGTGTCTAAAAACATATGATCAGTTAATAGGAAACTAAAGCTGCTGGTCCCAAGAGCTAGCTGAAGGTTAGTTACTCTCACTTTAGAAACACTTGTATGTGCCTTCCTATTGCACTCATTATCTTGCTCCTAAAGGTAGCCAGTATTTTAAATTTTATTTTAATTGTTACATGAAAAAAATAGCATATTGTTTAGTTTTCTTAGCTGTGGAAATTTATATAAATCAAATCATACCATGTATATTAATCTATGCTTTTTATTTATCCCACAACATTATGCTACATTATAAGATTCATCCATGATAATGCGTTAAGCTGTAGTTTATTTACTTTTACTGTTGTCTGAATATATCTGTATACAAACATAAGACAGGTTATGTACCAATTAGCCTGTTAATGAAAAAGGTAATGTTAAAAACTGCAAATTCTTTGACATACTGCCTTTTAAGAGCTAACACACATGATCTCTCCCCTTTATCAAGGGTGGGTTTGTGTCTTCCTTGGCAAATAGAGTATGACAGAAATGATGCTTCAATACTTCCAAGGTTAGGGAATCCAAGACCATGGAACTTTCATTTTATTTACTGGAACACTTAGTGCTCTTAGATGTTATTTAAGAATTCTTACCCTGAGGCTACCATTGAGGAATGTAAATATGTAGACACTGGGTAACAGATCCAAGTGATCCCAGACTTCCAGTGACCCCCTCAAAGGACTAAACATGTGAGTGACTTCCAGCCCTTTCAGCAGCTGAATGACACCAAATGGTCTCTGTTAGTGCTGCATGGAGCAAAGATCATTTAGCCAGGTTATGCTAAAATGCCTCATCCCCAAATGACAACATTAACAAAATAATTGTTATTTAAAACCAGTGTATTTTGAGATTATTGTAATGGCAAAAAATAATTGAAACAGAATGGTGCATCTGAAAATGGGGTGATGCTTTAACAAATACCTAAAACATATTACATTCATTATAAGATTAGGTGGCAGTCAGAATCTAAAGGGGTTCTATTGGTATGAATCTGTAGTGAAGTAAGAAAAAAATGTATTGGAAAGTCAAGAAAAGATGTCTCTTGTTAAATAGCAGTGGAATTCTGCAATAATGTTGAAGATACATGTTCCAAATTAAGCCAGTGATCTAGTTGACAGGATTGGTGGATTAAATGTTGAAGCTGTCACTTTTCTTCTTCTACTTGCTTATCATAAGGAAAGAAATGGATGAATGAAAAATCTAACTTTCATTTTTGAATAGAATTTAGATGAAATGTTAGTGAACCAGGACAGTTTTTCCAGCCAGAAAAGAGTAGAACTCTCAGGGAAAAGATGAAATCCAATTTGCTATTAGGTTGTTGTCTTAGTGTAAAGATGAAGCCAAACTTGTGATGTTATTCATTGATTTATGAATATTGTAGTACAGAAACAACATGAGATTGACCCTCTTAAGAAATTTTGGAGTGTACGGTGCAGTATTGTTACAAGCACAATGTTGTAAAACAGATGTCTAGAACATTTTCATCTTGCAAAATTGATTTAATCTGATGCTTAATAGAAGTTTTCAGATAGATGAAGGTCTTTTTAAGGATCTTGAGATATGCCCCACAGATCTATCTTTATTTTTCTCTCTTTCCTTTTTTCTTTCCTTTCTTCAGGAAGAATGAGTCAGAATATAATATCAAGACACCAGAGGGCAAAGTCAAGAGCCGTGGAAATTTGTTCCCAGGAAAGTAGGTCTGAACTCCTTTCAAGGAATGCTATGAACCAGTGACTGCTGTGTGTAAGTTGGATCTGTGAAGGTCACAAAACTTGTCCCTTTAGTTCACAGTTCTTCAGGTCTGAGAAACTGAATGTAAGGACTCTCATCTGCACCTGAATTTGATTTGGATAAAGAGATTCTAAACCTCAAGCCTTAGCCTTATATCATAGTGCAAGAGGACTTTTTAGTGTGCTTGTTTTTGTTGGTTGGTTTGATTGATTTGCAGGGCTTAGTTTCATTTTGGATTTGGGAATCTATGAAAGTTATGGCCAGTGGTGTATTTTGGTGTGTGTATTTTGATGTGTCCACATAATTTTGACACTTCTGTCATCAAGATATATATTCTGTATCCCCTTCCCTAGAATCTGAATGGGCTTCTAATAGCTTCTATCTTCACAGCATGGTAGAAATACTTTCAAAGCTGAAACATAGGAAGTCATGCAGCTTCTACCTTCTTGATTTCAACACTTTCTTTCAGAATGCTGACACACCTGAAAGAAGTTTGACTACCTCGAGGCTATTATGCCCATAAGACCTTATCCAGATGCTCTGCCAGAACCAGCTGAGGCCAGCCTCCCCTCCCCTATTTTAGACTATGATATGTAAGTGAAGACATCTTGGAACCAACCGACTGCCCCTTCCACCATCTGAATAATGTCAAATATCCTCAGTCAAGCTCATATAGAAGAAATGAATCAGCAAGCTTACCTCTGCTGGAATTTCTGACCACAAAATAATGAGGTAGAGCCAAATCAGTACTGTCTTAAGCCACTGAGTTTTGGGAGAGTTTCTTATCCAGCAACAGATAACTAGAGCAATAGGCAGTAGGTTATTCTACGCTTTGGGCAGAGTATTTGGTGAACATTTTTGTATATCTCCAGATATGTGTCCGCAATAGCTTTTGGTACTGCTTCAAGCTTTCATGTATCTACACCTCTCCACAGAGTATATTTTTCATAGTTTTAAATACATCTACATGATAGTAACTCACAAATATTATCCTCACCCATAATCTCTCTTCCAAGATGCTGACATATATTTTCCCATTTTACTTCTATATTTGAATGTTTATGTACAATGTACAAATTAGTACATTTAGAATTTAACTTCTGTTTCTTCACTTATCCACCAAACAAACAAATCATTCTACCACATGTGTTTCTCTCTAATTTTTCTCCAATCCTAGTAAATGTCACTTCCATGCATCTATTTCAGAACACTGGTTATCATCCAGTCTCCAATTTCCATCTCCTACACTAATCATTTCACCATCAAATATATCACAAATTCATCTAATTATTTTCCTCCCAAGAGGCCTTCTCTAATTACAATACCTAAAATATACAGTCATTCTTTATTCTCTAACACTCACTCATACTCTATTTCAATTCCCTGTTTAATCTTCTTCATAGAAGTTAAAATAAGTAAAATTCTACTATCTCATTGTTTACTTATATATATATGTTTGCTATCTGTCTGTGCCTAACAGAATGTAATCTTCCTAAGGACAAGCATTCACTTGTTCTTGCTAATCATGTTATTGTAAACACAAGAAGAGTATCTCGCATTTTTGTAGATGACTTATAACAAAACACTAAATAAAATGAATAAACTTGCATTGCCATTACCTATGACATTACGTACAGATCGTTTTAGTAACCTTTTAATTGATGTCCTTGCTTTCATATTGTCTTCCTTCAAATAACCATTTATAGCTTGACTGTCCACTTCCAGGGCTTCCCAACAGTTTTTTTTTCTTAATTATCTCAAATATTCCTTTAAAATTTTATTTTTCTTAAAGACACACAAGAAGAAAATTCTTTACAGACCAAGAAGAAAATTATATAGTATATATGCTTGCAATATTCAATTTAGACAACTGTCAAAGTGCCTAACCACGATTTAAAAGATCGTGCATGATTTATCCTTTTCAACTTTCATTCAACATAAATATTTTTCTAAGAAGGTCATTAAAACCATCAATCCACCTACAACACAACAGTGTCTGTCATGCACTCTAGTGTCAACACTGAGTGTGGCACATAGTAGGTACTCAATAAATAATGGATGAATATATTTATTGATCAAGGAACTAATAAAATCAAATTAAATAAACAGGTATACAAAGAATAAATCAACATTGCAGATACGATGCAATAGCTTCTATAGCTTCTTTCTCCCTAAAAATAGCATTAAATGATTAGTGCCTTGTACTGTAATTTTCAATTTAGGAAATACTAGATGATTCAATTAATGTACTGTTAAATCCCTAGGATCTGAAAAAGAGAAAATATATACTATAAGGCAATTAATGCAGAGTTTAATATATGCATCTTGAAGCAATGTTTTATTTCTTATATATGTAACAAAAAAACTATAGGAATAGATATCAAAGAGGCTTCATGCTTAAACAAAATTGAATGTGTTTTTAAGAAAGCTCTGAATCTAAGTTTAAATAACTCCTTGCAATTACTGACCTTCTGCTCTAGATTATTTCATATTGTTTTCTCACATTAAATTAATTTTCATTACCATTCCTACTGTCTTGCTAATTAAAGATCTGACTATTAATTAAAGTTGTACAAAAAGCCATAAAAAATTAAAAATTTTCTATAAAACAATTTATTTTATTCTTCCCACACTTTATTCCATTTTAAGACATTTCATGTGCTTAGAGTTCATAATTTTATTCTATAATTACACTTTTTTAAAGTATAGTATATTCACTCACCCATTCAATGATTACTTGTTAAGTATTTAATTGTGTATCTGGCATAATACACTTGAGGGTCAGGCACAGACACCATTTCTAGTATCATGGTTATTATAGGTCAATGTGGAGACCTCCACTAAGTAAATAATACATATAATTCTATAAATTGTAATTAAGTGGTAGTCAGAAAAACTATAGCTTGAAATTAATGAGTAGAAGGTGGCAATTTAACCAAGTCTG
Organism: Chlorocebus sabaeus; assembly: GCF_047675955.1. Taxonomy (NCBI): domain Eukaryota; kingdom Metazoa; phylum Chordata; class Mammalia; order Primates; family Cercopithecidae; genus Chlorocebus; species Chlorocebus sabaeus. Next base: position 15,072,930 of record NC_132921.1, on the reverse strand, counting down.
GAGGCTCAGATAAATCTTCCATTAAATAGTATACAGCCCAAGGCCCAGAAAATAACACTGCATTAGATAAGAGGGGAAAATGGGAATGAATATGCAGATTATGTACCATAAAGAAGGAAAGTCTGGGAGAAAATAGACTGTGCTTCTTATGTAAGGCATTTCCTATGAATGCTCAGATTCCTTCAAGTCTTAGTGTCTTAAAAAGCTTCTTCAAGGTAATTGGTTATTTATTACTTACTGTTTCATTAGTAAAGATGCTGTTTCCATGTGTCTCTGTATAATTCTTGTTTGAGACCACAGCTTTTATATGAAATCATGCTGTTTTATTTGATACAAGAGTTTCATAAAGTTCTCATTTTTATTTCTAAAGATGACTTTTTAGAAATTATGGTTTTATTTCCAATATGCTTTTTTTTGTTGTTGTGTTTGACAGAGTTTCCTGCTGTTGCCCAGGCTGGAGTGCAGTGGCGCGATCTTGGCTCAATGCAACCTCCGCCTCTTGGGTTCAAGTGATTCTCCTGGCTCAGCCTCCTGAGTAGCTGGGATTACAGGTGTGCCACCACACCTGGCTAATTTTTGGATTTTTAAAAGAGATGGGGTTTCATCATATTGGCCAGGCTGGTCTTGAACTCCTGACCTCGGGTGATCCACCCCACTCTGCCTCCCAAAAAGTGCTGGGACCACAGGCATGAGCCACTGTGCCTTGCCTTTTTCAATAGTTTATAAGTGGAAATTCTAACACTGTCCCCCAATGACTGACTACGTTGATCACTTGTGTCTCTTTTTCTTGTCAGATAGGTAATTCGTCACCCGAGCACTTCACATATTGTTCACTAACAGCATAAATGCTTTCCATCAGTGGAACAGTATGCTGGTGGTAAAAACCATACATAAATAATGGGAAAGAAAACCCGCCAAAGAAACTGCTTGTTCAGCCTTATCCTATGTTATTCTAATGAACAATGCCTAACACTCATCACTTGTACTTCACGTTTATATTTTGCCATTCTTTCCCCATCAGTGTGTGCCAAGAATTTCACTTTGCCAATCTCCCCATTAACCTCTTCAGTAACATTATTTCTTCTTTTTATTGACCTGCCTGTTAATTTTAAGGTCTAGCTATCTGTGTAGCGTAATTTTAAAATGGCTTTTCATTAATTCTTTATTATCGCAAAGATGATAATTTCTGAATATGCCATGGACTGAGAGTATCAGTAGATCCACGATGTTATGTTCAACTTAAACTTGGAAGACAACATGTTTATCAATTTAAATATGTATTTTCTTAAAAGGATTTATGTACGAATTCCTACCTTAAGGAACCATATAAGTACAGTGCAGACTTGCCTGGTCATTTTAATTTGTCTTGAATCATTTATTGAATGATACATTGTTAAAAATAATTAGTATATGCCAATCTCACATATAAAAGTTTTGAGAGGCAGATGGAATTTGAAAATGATTTAGGGCTTCAGTGGTGGGTATATCTAATTGAGCTCTCAGCTCTACCAATTACTCAGTGTCCACAGAAGCACCTCCATTCATCTTCTGTTCCATCAAGCTGCTCTTTGTTCTCTTCTAATAATATTTGATGGTAACTTTGTGACTTCCCTTCTGGCATGCTTTAAATTGTCAGCAAGATTGTTATTAGAATTTTATAGAATAGTGTTCAAAATATTTCAGGAGTCTCTAATATCTGAGATCTTTTGTGGTTGCTTTTAATATAATTATTCGAAAGTTATTATGTTGTTACTAATTTTTCTTTTTCTTTTAAATGTGTAGGCAAATTATTCTTTAAGAAGTAATTAATTAGGCAATAAAATTGACCATACTTTTAAACTACATCTTTCTTTTTTCTTCATTCTTTCTCCCTTCCTTATTTTTACCTGTGTGTTTTTCACTTATGGATCACCAACAAAAGTTTGTTGAGTGAATATTTTATTGCCAGGTGCTTGTGCTAATTTCTAAATAGAATATGTAGAGATGAATAAAACCTAACTCTAGCCTTAAAGTGGTTTATAGTTCGGTTAAAAAAAATAAAAGATGCATAAATTAATAAATGAAGCAGAAATATAGTAGTTATATATATGAGATCAAGTGGTGAAAGATGATGAGGTATTCATCTGTTAAACAGGCAGGGAAAAATACTTAGACACAAAGAGAAAAATAATCCAAAGCAAAATGATATTTTGAAAACAAAAAATATGTTAACATGTGTAAAGAAAGGAAGCATTAATGGTAGGTAGCACATGGGTCGAATCCACTATTTTATATCTAGAAGGTTGCATTTTATTTTAGAAGAGACAAAGTGTTTGAGGAGTATTGTTTTGAAGAACAGAAAGATTAGATCTGAATTATTTTAAAAGCAAATCTTATTTCTTCACTGTCTTAAAATTCCAGGAATATCCCACATTCTTTGTCTACTTTTTCTTGTTCACTTGGACTATTTGCTTTACTTCGGTATCACTGGAATAAATAGTTGTACTATTGCATGGCTACTTAGTTTGGGGTGATCTTATTCTATCATTTGGGTTTTAAGTTCATCATTACTTTCCCATAATCGCTTTTCAATTTATTCATATGCCTAAAATGACAATTGATTTGACTTCTATTTTGTCATCCATTTGAATACACTTTTTAGCTTTTTGTCTTTGACTTTTAAAGGCTTGCTTATTATATTTCAGTTTTCATTCTGCCTCTTCTCCTTTCTGTCTTCCTCCTTCCTTATTTCTTCCTTCCCTTCCTCCTTTGATCTTAAACTTTACTGATAGATGCTAAGCTTTGAAAGTTAGACACCTTGCCTTTTAAATCTAATTTATCTAGCAGTAACATCTTGAATTTTCAACCACTTGTGGTAAATGGAGTTTCCACTGATCTTGCACTTTTTAAAAATCTGCCATATATCCAGTTCAATCAGTGAAAATTCATTCGCTTTCATTCCAAATTTTGAATTTTATTTTGTGATGATACATTACATTTGTCTTTAAAAATTAATTGGCAGCATAAGATAATTTTCCTAAATAACACGTTTTAATTATTGATGATTCCAAATAGGTCTTTTAAAGAAATCTTGCACGATGTAATTAATGGACAAGAATCCTCCCATATAATTTGAATTCTTCTAATTTGTGTATAATACTTTCTGATTTAATTGGTAGTATTCAGTAGAGCATACTTATTGACAAAATGGCTCTTCTCTCACTGAAGATGAACTTCATCCTAAGAAAAAGCCAGAGTATATAAGATTGTATTTCTTCTATAATTAGACAGCTACTTACTTTGAGGTTTAAATTTAAAAAAAAAAAAGAAAAACTTTCTTTCTTTACAGAAGAATTCACTATCTTAGGTAAAAATTATAAAGCAGAATTCTACCATTTTAATGTTAGAATTAAATCTCAGTACCATTTTAATGTTCCTGAGAAAAGAAACGTTACAGCAAAGACAGAATGTTTAAAAATGTTTTTCTACTAAATATCACAGACAAGTGACAAGAGAAGATCCTTGTTCATATGCAAAATGTTTAACCTTTGTGAAATTAGAGAGAAATAGCTTGAGTAATGTTTTACGTATAAAACAAATGAGGTATTTTAATACACAGACATTTTGATAACTTGATGCTATATAGACAAGTTAAACTAATATGAATGTGTACTTACTGTAGCATATTGAGAACAAGTTCAGTATCGTTCACAAAAATCATTATTCTTACTTTTGAATCATGTCATGTATTTTGCTAGACTTTAAATGTTATTTAGTTATTAGAGTTTGCACCTCAACTTATTTCTTATCTTCAAGGACCTGAAATTCTAATAGAAAAAGATTAGATATGAACATAAACCACAAAATATGAGGTGATATACTGTGTTATAGTTGCCATGAGAGATGTATAGATCATACAACAAAGGTTGAGTGAGAGAAAATAATAGCTAAAAAAATCAGAGATGATATTTTTAATCAGATGGTTTTTGATCTAGTCTTTGCACCATGAAAACAATTTGGAGATGAAATAATAGAAAAAAAAGGCCATGAACAAAAAATGTAGAAATAGGGCATTCTATATTTACTATAATGTGCTCTACTAGTTATCCATTGCTGCTACAACAAAGTTAGTAGCTTAAAACAATATCAGTTATTTATCTTGTTCATGACTCTGCAATTTGAACAGTGGCTGATAAAGAAAACCTTGACCCCGCTTCATGCGGCATTAAAAAGGTAGCTTGAAGGACTGAACCTCAAATTGCTTAATGGCTTATTCACTCAGATATGTGGTGATCAATTTTGGCTATTGACTTGCATCTGAAGCTTTGGCATCTACACGTGAGCTCTCCCTGTGACTTCATGGCTTCATCAAAGCATCTTAGCTGGCTGGGCTCTGGGAAGGAGCATCCCGAGAGAACAAGACACGTGCATGGCATCTTTATGAGGCAGTATCAGAAGTCACAGAGTATCACTTCTGCCATGTTCTATTAGTTTCCTCATCAAAGTCATCACAAAGCTCTTCCCAGGTTTAAGGCTTCAATTTAAAGGAGCTGTAAATGTCACATTGTAAAAAGAGCATGTCGAATGAAATGTACTGTTACCATCATCTTGGAAAACAAAACAAAACAAACAAACAAACTAATCATCCAGACATGGTACATAAGAGACACAAGATTTCCTTTCTTCCAGTAAAGCAATGAACATAGGAAAAGCATCTTTTCCTGGTATTGTGAGACATTGACTATGAAATCAACTAATAAGAGATCAGAGCAAAGTTGTGAAAAATGTTCTAATTTTCTAAGCCTGGAAAAGTAGACTCTAACCTTATTTATAATATTAATATATATAAAACAAGAACCTGTTTATGGTGAAGAACCAGCAGTCCTCATCGAACAATTTGTGGGCATACAGGTTATGATGAAATATGAAAGAATTTTTATGGTATACTACTGTCAAATTACCATATATGAGGATGTGTACAATAGTCAATATTTTTTAAATATAATAAAGATCATCATACAATATTATGACCTGCTAGAAAGGTCTTATAAGTGGAATGGAAAAAAATCACTGAGGCTTTCCTAGTATAATCTATGAAGAAAATATATTACCTAAGTTCTTTTAAAAAAACATTAATGGGTGGGATTTATTTTATTTTTATAACTATATTTTATTGGTTGCTTTGGTAAAAGAAGTTTTAATTTCTGATTGAGAACAATTTGGGATAAAAATAAGGAATAAGAAAGGGACTGAGAACTAACATAAAATGGAAAATCTAAAATATTGTGTGGATTTTATTTTGAATCAGGGAGAGAAGGGAGCTAAATCAGTTAAATTTACTCTTTTCATTAGGGTACCTACTTTTATTTTTGTGCCAAAGACATGAAAGTGAACACTGAAATTATAAATTATTTGAAGAATTTGACCATTTATTTGAGAGACATGAAACTAAGGAAAGCCATAACCATGGGCAGAAGATTCAAAAATGCTCACATCCATTTTAGTTGCTTACAAAAGGCCCTTGCACATAACAATAGAGTCTTTAAATTGTAGAAACTGGTTAGAGAAAGTAACTTTTTTTTTTTTTTTTTAAATAAAAGGATACAGGAAAAAAACAAAAATAAATGAAAATAATAAATGTTAACATTAAAAAAGAAATACCTAAATATGCACTTAAAATATCAATAGGCAATTGTCCAAACATTTTGCATGTAATTTGTCTTAATTTTTGTACATTTAGGGGGTTCAAATGCAGATTTTTACAAGTACATATGTGTACTGGTGAAGTCTGGGCTTTAGTGCACCCACCACCTGAAGAGTGAACATTGTACCCAATAGGTAATTTTTCAAACCTCACTCCACTCCCACCATCCCACCTTCCCATCTTTTGGAGTCTCCAGTGTCTATTATTCCACTCTGAATGTCCATGTGTACCCAATGCTTAGTGTCTAGTTATAAATGGGAACATGCAGTAGTTACTTGACTGTCTGTTTCTGAGTTATTTCGCTGAGGATAATGGCCTCGAATTCCATGCATACTGCTGAAAAATACAAGATTTCATTCTTTCAGGTTTGTTTGTTTATTTGTTTGGGCTGAGTTGTATTTTATGGTATACATATGTATACCACATTTTTAAAATCCAGATCCTCTGCTAATGAACACTTAGGTTGATTCAATGACTTTGCTATTGTGAATGTGCTGCAATACACATATGAATGCAGGTATCTTTTTGGCTTTGCGTATATACCCAGTAGTGAGTTTGCTGGATCTGTAGGTAACTGTATTTTTAGTTCTTTCAGAAGTCTCCATACTGTTTTCCATAGAGGTCGAATAAATGTACATTCCCACCAACAGCATATAAAGATTTCCTTTTCTCAGCATCCTCCCCAACATGTTGTTTTTTGATTTTTTAATAATAGTCATTCTGTCGGGTATAAGATAGTATTTCATTGTGGCTTTAATTTGTATTTCTTTGATGATTAGTACATGTAATTTTTTATAAATAGCTAGGTAGGTAGATACTTCATTTGGAACATAGCATTGATGTTTACATATTCTTAAAATAAATGTCTATAAACCTATATATGTACTATAAAATAAGATATTGATGCCAAAACTTTTATGTTATTGAATTTAAGAAAACTAACAGAGAGCATTCTCAGATGAGAGTTGATATTTGACAAAAATAAAAATGTTCCAGAATGAATACATTATAAATCATATTTGAAGTTGGTGCTTAATTACATTTCAATAAACACTTTATTGCAAAGTGGATACATTTTTTTTTGTTGGTATGAAAAACATATTTAATAGAACCATGAAACTGTGCACGGTACTTGTAACGTAGAGAAAAAGACCATTTCAGGCTGCTTATGAAAATTATTGCCACATGATAGTATTTCATCTGTATTGTGCTAAAAATTCAAACAATTATGTTCTTCTATTTCTGACAATGTTAACAAACCAACAATCTCACAATTTGATACATGAAGAAAGCACCTCACTTCCTTTTATAGCCTGTTCTAAAGCCCACTGAGTTCAATGAAGCACTAATACGAAAGACACAGTGAGAAAAAGGATATATATTCGTGTTTTGCAGGGTTCTTCTACTATTTTTGCCTAAGTTTATGCTACGCACCATGATTCAGATTTTCTTAGTTATTGCCTTTTCAATGTTATTTTTCTAAAGACTTGATGCTTGAAAGACATGGTATTGTGTCGACCCACAATTTGTATGTTAAAGTTTGAACCCCCAGTTCCTAAGAATTTGTCTGTATTTGAAGCTGGGGCCTTTAAAGATGTAATTAACATTAAAAGAGTTCATAGGTATAGACCCTAATCCATTTTGATTGGTGCTCTTTTCAGTAGAGGAGATTAAGACACATGCAGAAAGAGAAGAGCATGTGAAGACAGAGGGAGAAGGTGGCCATCTGCAAGCCAAGAAAAGAAGTCCCAGGAACCCAATCTGGCCAACACCTTGATCTGAGACTTCTAGCGTCCAGAATTTCAAGAAAATAAATTACTGCTGTTTAAACCACACAGCCTGTGGTATTTTTTTTAATGCCAGCCCTACCAAATGAATACAAGACAGCTTGGTTGGGCATAAAAATATATATATAGTTTGTTCTTCCTTTTCTTAAGATTCTAGAAAATTTCTCAGTTGTTTGTGGGCTGGTTTAAATGCTTCCTCCGTGGGAGGGCATCAGCTGAGTTTGGTTCAGTTTTCCTTTCTGCTCTAACAGGACAGCACTGATGTCAATGCCTCACAATTGTTGTGCTCTCCCTCACCCAGCACCCAGAGGTGCTCTCTGCACCGCTCACTGCTGCTAGGAGTTGAGAGTGTAATGGTGTCAGCCACCAGATTGTTTTATTCTTTCTATCTCTGCAGTGCTTCTTTCAGCCATATAAATTAAAACTAGATACCATGAGGACTCACCTGATTGTTGGTTCCTATAAAGGTGTTTTTCTGTACAGATAACTGTTAAATTGGTGTCCTTGAGGGGAACAGTCAATGGCTGGAGGCTTCTATTCTGCCATCTTACTCTGCCTCTCTGGTATGAGAGATATTTGAAAATCTGGAGCGACTATTATCTAACAAACTTAATCCTCTCCGAATTGTTAAAATATATTCTATACCCTTCAGTTATTTTCAAGTTTGTCTTATTTCTTTAAATACAGTAAGTATATTTGCTTTTGAATCTGTGTCCAATAGTTTCACTGTTTATGTGGTTTTGTTCTACTAGATTTCAGTATTAAATATTTCTGTACCTGGTTATCTTTGACTGGGTCTGATAACTACTATTGAAAATTCATTTTCTATAGTAGTTCTCTCCAAATTAAACTATAAAATAAATTAAGTTAAAAAATCTAACCAGATTATAATGACATTTGGAGAGGATTATTATTATTATTTTATACTTATCTTTTACTGATGCCAAAAACTATTTGTTAATAGGATCATAGTAGTGTATTATAACAAATTGATTTCTGAACTGCTATCACTTATTCTTAAAAGATGTTTATGTAATAAAACAATTCATTTTCCTTTCAAAAACATTCAGGCACAATTTTTGATAAAATAAAAATTCATAATTACTTTAATTTTCACCTAGAAAGTTAATAATGACATGCTTACCTACAACTCTATTTTCTACTTCTTTCCTCAAAGAACCACACATTTTGACACACACATATTTATAAAATTAGAGAAATGCTATTCACATTCACTCTAATCTGTTTTGCCCAATAAGCTATATTATGTATACTATTATTTAATATAATATAATGTATTTCCATGTTAAATAACACAGCTAAGTCAGTATCCTGGAAATTTTTTCCTGAATTATATCAAGCCATCTTAAATAAATCCCACATTTCTGATTATATTATTCTAAATTGTTTTTTATTTTAAACAAAACTGTGAAGAAAGACATTTCTGAGCATTTCTCTTCGCAGATTTTCTGTTCATTTCACTAAGAACCTTTCTAAAAATAGAACAGCTAGGTCAGGTTGTAACACTATTTTAGAGGCCTCTGATATATATTGTCAACTTTCTCTTAAGAAACATACTTACACTCTTACAAATTAATATAGAAGAGTTTCTCTTTCCTGATAGCATAACCAGCACTAATTATTAGCATTTTTTAAAAATCAAGTAAATAAACTATATGGTTTTGCTATTGTTTTACCATGCATTTTTGAGGTATTGAACAATTGTAGTTTAATAGACCATTCTTCGCCATTAACATTTATTGTACTTTTGTCAGTTTTTATTGAGTTATATTAAATAACTTAATCTTCCTTAATAAATTACATATATATTGTTCTAGATACTATTTCCCTGGTAACTTCTTTAGGATCTTTCACGGTGGTGGTTGTTACTATTATTTTTGAGAATATTCATGATTTGGTCACTTGTTGATTTTGCTCTTTGGTTATTCAAACAAAAATGTAAGTATGAGATTGGGCCTTCAAAGACTTTCTCCATCTTTTCTTTTCATTTATTTGCACTTAAATCTTTTAGCAAGATACATTGATGTAAGTTCTGAAAAGTGTCAAGTCGGACTTTGATGATAAATTAGATACATACATATATACATAGATACATAGATGATAGAGAAATAGAATTTTTGAAATTTCATTATAGTTATAAAATCATTTATAAAACCTTGATATTACCTTATATACATACATACCCTATTGAACAACAAATGGTTATAATGCATTATAAATATAATATGCTCTATAATATTATCTTAAAATTGTATATATAGTGCCAACTTTAATAAACTTGACATTTTCTCTGTATTCTGAGTACTGTCATGTATCTTAGCTCCTGTGAAGTAGCTTGGGGAATTCTGTTGAACACTCTAAGCCAATAGGCCTCTATACTGTTAAAGATTTTCAGCCGGTGTGTAATATAATGTAATATTCTGGCTGTTGTGCTAATGATTTTTACTGTGGCCTCTCTTTATGCCATTTATTTTACCTGATGATATCTGATAAACAATATTTCTTTTAAAAGGTGTGGGAAAATAGTGCAACTGGGCCACTGGGTGGAGTGGGGCACGGGTAAATACAAGTTCTCCATATTATTCCACAACATTTCTGGTTTCTGGAGTTCCTTCCAATGAAACAGTTGAGGAAAGATAGGCAAATTGGGGCATAAAATGGACATAATTCCTTGAATATAATGAAGTTCTTTGTAAATACCACTATGTTTGAGCAGGATTTGTCGTTTGGAACAAATGACAGTTAACGTGTCATGGCTTTGGTGCACGCAGAGAGTACACAGATGTGATTATTCCAGTGCCAGGCATTCCCTCAGTGGGGACTGTGCTGTCATGTAATCTTGTAATTCATATTTTGTTAAGCCTCCTTGTTTTCAGAAACTTGTGACTCACCACTACGCTCCTCAACTAAGTGTTTAGTAGTTGTTGGTTTCTATTCCAGTGATCGGTCTACACCTGTTTCTTTTCTAATATTAACATATTCTCACTATCATAGTTTTAAATTTTGTTTCAATGCCATCAGAGTAAATCACATAAAATATTCAGATGCATATGCTGTAAGAGTAAAGATACAAATAATAGCCAAGTCATTTCAGAGCCTTATTTTTCTTGATATTATATATTAATATAACATAGTATAGCAAAGAAGTTTAATTAAAAAACTAGTAGGCACAATTTGTATCACAATTTGACATAATTTAAATGGCATATCATTTTTATTAATCATCATTTTCATTTTGGCTTAAAAATGTATGTACAATATTCATGCATCTGAAAGGAAATACTTAGTACAAATGTTACTTTGAATTACCTAACAAATAACTGTTATCAGCATCTACTGATGCTGAGCTAAATGATTACACAAACAAGTTTCTAGCAAATTGAAATTTGGTATCTGTGCCAAGCCCTCAGTGTCTCACCTGAGTCTGCTTTGAAGTAAATACATCCAATTGTTTTTGAAAATAAACATTGTTTAAATAATAATTTATAGCAAGATTAGAAATAAGGCCTATTTTAACATATTAATATATTGATTCTTAAGAGCTTTTTGATATTCAGAATGAATATTAATATACTGTACTCTTTGAAATTATTCAAAGAAATAGACCAAGTTGCAATGGCCATTTTATTTACATATTTTGAGACAGCTGTATCTTGATGTGTTTTCATATTTCATTGATTTTATGAGCTTCATTATTGATTCTCTTTGTTGGAAGGTCATGAATTCTTTGTATACCCTTAAGTTAAAAATATTGTTTCTAATGGGATAATTCTTTATTGTGTAATAAACATGCTTGTGAATCTCTAGCATTTCAGAGTCATGATGCTTTAAAGATTAGCCACATTCCCCTACACTGTTTTATATGCATATATCATGAGGGTAATAGTTACTATTTTTTTCAATTTGTGATTATTCAGTTAATCACACATCTATGAATTCTCTGTTATGAATATTCTGTTATACATGAGGAGTCCAACTCTGCCCCGGAATCCTGAGTTTGATCATTCAGGCCTGATCACAATTAGAAAGCTCTACTTGGTGCGCCCGCTGGATAGAGCTGCCCACTGTGTGCCAGACTTGGCTCATAGACAGTGCATAGCGGTCTCCAGGGGCAGTGACAGTCCAGGATTCGCATCCTCCCAGGCCTGCCACACTTCTAGGCATATTTATATGTCAAGGCAAATGTGTTCCTTCTGGAGGCCTCTACATCCGGCAGTTCAGTACTTTTCTGCTCCTAGCTCTTCCCAGCTCTCCCTCCCCACAGTCCCCTGAGTCCATAAAATGGCAGGAGCCTTTATCCCAGGACTCCCCAAGGAGTGAGACAGTTCCCCTCATCTGCTCGGCTTCACCTGACCCTCTCCAAGTGCTGTTCTATGGGGAAAAACAGAAGACCAGAGAGCTGGCACCTATTTTTGTCTCAGAATAAAGGCGAGATTGTCATTTTCATTTTGGCTCATTGTACTAATTGACCACTTCAGCACTTGGCAACTCAGCAATATAATCAGAACACAAAGAAAAACACAGTCATTATTTTCAAAGAACTCACCATTTACCTGTTACTTAGATAAAATATTTTAAATAGAACTGAATAAACAAAGGTTTTCCTATATTTCAACATTTAAAATTGTTTCCTTGTGAATTAGAAATAAATAAATAAATAAAAAGCATTTTCTTCAGCATAATGCAGATAATATTGAGAATGTATAATTATTATTTATTGGGAATATAAAGAGGCAAGTGATTTCAATTGATCCCACAAACAATACTCTACTACCAATAACAATTTCAAAAAATTATACCTGTATAATTTTGTGCATTTATTAATGAAACAATTCCAGTGGACCAGGTGAGTGGCATCAGTAGCTGTAAAACTGTATGAAAATTAGGAAATATCCTTCAGAACTTTAAGAAGATTGACTACTTTTGCCGTGCTTCGCTAATAGTAGCTTGTGGCAAAAATACAGAGTTCTATATCTACACCTTGATTTATATTTATTCATATGTATATAATAAAAATGTATCCAGAAGATTCTTTTTGAATTTAAACACGCTCATATTTTCAATTTGCTTTATGAAAGTAATACAATTTTGATCAATTAATAAATCAATTATTTACAACCTAAAATGAGTAATAATATTGAATCATTAGATGGATTGGTTATTAAATACCCTGTTAAGAATTTCCTGGGAGGGGAATGCAGTTGCCACCAAGTTTTTGCTAAATATATACAACCTTCAAGAGTATTCCAGGGCAAAATTTGTGATACAGTTTGCCTGTGTTCCCACCCAAATCTCATCTTGAATTGCAGTTCCCATAATCCCCATGTGTCATGGGGTTCCCCATTCCTATTCTTGTGATAGTGACTCTCTCATGAGATCTGATGGTTTTTTTTTTTTTTTTTATTTTTTATTTATTTATTTTTTAAAATTTATTTATTATTATTAAACTTCAAGTTGTAGGGTACATGTGCACAACGTGCAGGTTTGCTACATATGTATACTTGTGCCATGTTGGTGTGCTGCACCCATCAACTCGTCATTTACATCAGGTATAACTCCCAATGCAATCCCTCCCCCCTCCCCCCTCCCCATGATAGGACCCGGTGTGTGATGTTCCCCTTCCCGAGTCCAAGTGATCTCATTGTTCAGTTCCCACCTACGAGTGAGAACATGCGGTGTTTGGTTTTCTGTTCTTGTGATAGTTTGCTAAGAATGATGGTTTCCAGCTGCATCCATGTCCCTACAAAGGACACAAACTCATCCTTTTTTATGGCTGCATAGTATTCCATGGTGTATATGTGCCACATTTTCTTAATCCAATCTGTCACTGATGGACATTTGGGTTGATTCCAAGTCTTTGCTATTGTGAATAGTGCTGCAATAAACATACGTGTGCATGTGTCCTTATAGCAGCATAATTTATAATCCTTTGGGTATATACCCAGTAATGGGATGGCTGGGTCATATGGTTTTTAAAAGGGGCTTTCCCCTTCGCTGGACACTCTCTTCTCTCTCCTGCCACCATGTTAAGAAGGATATGTTTGCTTCCCCTTCTGCCATGAATATTGTTTCCTGAGGCCTCCCCAGCTATGTGAAACTGTGAGCCAATGAAACCTCTTTTATTTATAAATTACCCAGTCTCAGGTATGTCTTTATTAACAGCATGAAAATAAATGAGTACAGTGAAGCTTACCTTCTCTGTATTTACCTATGACCTCTGTTCTCAAACTTTTTGGTTTCAGGATCACCTTACACATTTCAAACTTACTGAGAATTAGGGAGCACTGCAAGAATGGTAGAGTGAGAACTTTCAAAAATATGTGCCCCCCCAAAAAGCAATGCAAACAGCAAAAAATGTCAAAATCAACTTATTCAGAATTCTGAAAACTAACAGTATAAGAAATGTATATTCTAGAAAAATGGCTGAATTTCTGCACAAACAATGAGCTTTGGTGGTGTTCTGACCTGCCTTCATCCCAGCTCTTTCCCTTGGCCCTGTGGGAATCTTGAAAACCAACAGCCTCACAACTATTGTATCTCACCAAAATAATTGAGACATACTCATCTGTAACTTCTGCTTATAAATAACATTTTTCAAAAAGTACAGAATAATATACTTCTCAGTAAAATAGTAAAAATTAAGTTAAACATATTTTACTTAATTTTTAGCTTAATTATATTAAGCTAAAAATATATTTTTGATGCTGTATAGCACAAATGCAAAATGGCATCTTCAATCAGATATGTTTAACTTCATCCAGTCTAAAACACCAAATATTTATTTGTGCTTAACAACACAAGTTATTAGATATTGGTGGCTTGAGTCTGCTTATAAGCATCTGTTTATAGAATTAGATGATAACTTTATTACGCTAGCATTCTGCTGATTAAAGCAAAAGTCCATTATATTCATTATGTTATTTTATTCTTTATGAGTATGTGATAGTCCATTGAATATAATTAACAGTTTGAGAAATGAGACACACTAGCAGAATTACACAATGAAATAATGGTTGTTTCTTAATATAAAATTGCCACTTGTGTAGACTTGGTACCAATCTCAAGTTCATTTTGGAGAAGAAAAATATCTTATACCACAAAACTAGCACTTACAAACTCAGCCTCTTGCTGTAAAAAGCAATGCTTACACTGAAAAAAAAAAAAAAAAGAGACAAATCTACCCAAAACAATATTGACTCTCCTCCCAGAAAAAACTATTAGAATAAAATGATGTATCAGTCAATGGGACATTTTAAAATTAGAATAATGTTTGTTGATGTAATGGACATACTAAGATTACCTGTACCATCATCCTTTTAATTATTATTTCAGATACTAAGTAGGATTATTATCTAATTGACCTATATATTTGTGTTTAGAAAATTAAATTTGTGTGAAATTTGACCACAAAACCAGTATATAAGGGTTGTTCCTTGCCTACACATAACATAAAATATAATTGAGGAATAAAAGAGACACACATGTAATAAAGGTACAAGGGATTTTTAACAATGCCAAATGTTAGTATAAACATAGAATCAAAAGTTTAGTATACGGCAGGAGAGTATTGGCAGATGCCAGCATGATTGGATAATTGAGTTCCAGGGACAGTAGACTGAGTGACTAGAAATGGAAATGTGTATCTTGCAAGCTGAAAACTATCTTTAGGATTTTTTTTTCAGCACTAGTTGAAAGACTGGTTTAAGGCAAAAATAAATAAATAGATAAATAAAAAATAGCACTTTATTCCTGTCCCATAATTTGTTTTAGGCAATTTCTTTCCTTTAATCTCTGCCTTTTAATATTAAAGCTAATTTGAAATTTAAGGATTTATGGTAGAAATTTTGAATGTATGCCCATGAATAAAATTTAATATAAAAATAATGTGAAGAAACATTACATAAACACAATTTAAAATAGTTACCTTTCCTTTATTATCTGCTGATATTTATTTTGGGAGATAGTATTTTGGGAGATAAAAAATAATACTATCTCCCAAAATAAATATATATTATTCACCCAAGTAAGTATATTCACCCAAGTTCTTAAAATAATTTTCACACTAGGAGGAACATAGCTAATAGTTAAAATAAATACAGAGTTACACTAGTGTGCTTACAATCTGTTTCATTGCTGAAAATTAATTATAATTACGGTAATAAAGACATTTAACTGACATTTTCACCTATCGTTTATTTAAGGAGGAGATATAAATGTATGCAAACGTTTTCAGAGAAAAATGTTTTATTGAAATATAAGTGTGTTAAACTTTCATAAACAGAAAGATCAGGCTAATAAGAAGAACATTACTGTATTTTCCTCTCATTTCTAAAATAAGAATGTTAATTAAAAGATGTTAATTAAAGTAGTGCAGACTTTAATTGTATGCTTTGAAATTAGATGCATTCTCCTCTCTAATATGCTAATTAATTATGAATACTATGTGAATTTTCTGAGCAAAATATTAAGAATATTTTATTCAATAAATTATTAATAATTAATAGTTCTAAAAGTGAAAATTGAAAATGTAGTATTTTAGAATAAGTGTGGTAGTGCAATTATTATTAAATTTTCTCAGTTAAATTATTAAAATTTTCTTGGACATTCAGGTGATAATTTTTCTATTCTACATAAACACGGATATACACATTGTCCAGTTTTTGCGTCAGATATAGATCTAGGCCAAACTGCCTAATGCCTACTCATTTGTGAGGGATGTGGTGACTTCCTTCCACGATATCACAGGATAAGTGAGTTGAAGACATTTAACTATCTTCCCTTTTGCAAACATTTCACATGTAAAATGTTCTGAATAAGTAGACTTCTTAAAATACTTTGATTTATCATTATGTAATGCAAATTCTATCGCTGTAACTGATGACTGAAGGTCAGGTCAAAATGTAAGAAAAATTAATTGCAAATAAACTTTGTTTCACTCATCCATTTTAACAGCCCTGAGTAGCTTTAGGATAGTAGGAAATTTTGATTAAAGTTTTAAGTTATGAATAGGAGGTAGTTTTATGAAAATATGCACCTGAAGCATGAAGGGAAAGTGCAACTGTTTGTATAAATGATGTCACCTCATCCAAGGCTTTGGAGCGCTATTTTAGATACAGCTGCTCATCAGAACTAGGGTGTGTCTTCGGCAACCGAGGGATGAGCTATGTCTCTCTTCTTACTTGACTGAAAAGACTAAAATATAAAATATTAACCAAATAATTTTAACTGAAAGATACTGAAACATTTCTGAAGGATAAGATGTTCATAATGTATCTAGTTACATAAAGTAAGATAATCAGATAGCTATGATGACTCCTGAATAAATCGTTGTGCAGAATAAATTAAGCAATGAGCAAGAAAACACCTGAATAACAATAATAGGGCCTGACACTGTACTATTGCTGCACTATTTGGCTTCTGAGTGTTTTATATGCAGTTTTTGCATGAGTCAGACCTACACTGCTCTGTATACTTTCACCACAGCTAGTTCCCTGGATTAAAGCCACTGTACCATCTGGCAGAGTAGCGGTCGTATAAATGAAGAATCAAACTCAATACCAAGGGTTTGTAAACTGAAGTGTCATTTGCAGTCTGCTCTGCATGTGTGAGACCTGGAAGTTTTCAGAAACATTTCCTAAGCAAATTTTATTAGCCAATCGTATGCATTCTAGTTATTCTCAGATTACATGCATATAAATATGTATGGTTTGCATATTATAATATATAAATATAAGTATATATTTATGTAATACATAACATGTTATATAATAAATATATAACATGTATTTATGATAATATATTATGTTATGTGTTGAAACAGCTAGAAATAATCAAACTGGAAGTGGGAAGCAACAGCCAGAATCCAAGCCTAATAAAAGTCAAAGATCTAAAATTTTCCCTATATGAAAACTATTTATTCTCTAAAAACAACAGAGATGCAGTTTTGCAAGCAGCAATAGGCTATCTCAGCTAAGGCCCCTATTTTTTAAAAGAGAAACTATGAATATGAACCTCATTGGCAATGATTTCTTCATTGCTCTCAATCATTTTGTGAATCTGCAAGATTCGTTGTAAAATGAAGAAGCGGTTTTAAATTTGGAAAATTTTGTGGAAATGAAAGACTGCGAAGTTTTATAGGCATTTTATTTCAATCTCATGATTCTGAAAAGATCACGACAACAATATTGACTCTGTCTATTTTGAATAAAATTCACCTTTGTTAGCAATGATACAAAACACAATCAGTCTTGTGAAACAAATACAGTAAGAATTGTTAATGTCCTTTATGTCCCCAAAGATACAAAGTTTGTATAAGCACAAACTATTCTGTTTTTTATTAATACAGTTGCTTTTATTGTAATAAGTTTGGGTGAAATCATGAAAACAATTAAAAGGAAAGACAGCAATGGTGAGCTTTTTGTAGAAAATCAGTACAAACTAGTGCCAACTAAACTACACATTCTTATCTTCTGTCGTTTTTTCATGACATATTAGTGCTAAATACTATTACCAATATTTCAGCACAATAATAATTATTCACTAATTTGTGATGAAGACCAATATCCTAAATTCTATGCCAAGTAGAGTTATTTTGCAAATACCTCACAAGGAAAATTTATATGTACTTAGCTCAAAACCATAATAAAAGAGGTTGCTTTAAGATAACGTATTTGAATTTTTTTTAGCAATTTTAAAAACAGGTAATCTAACAGAGGAAATACAAATATATAAAACTTTTCCTAATGGAACTTCATTATCGTTGATCCATGTGATCATTCCTTTTTTGTATAAGGAGTCCTTCTGATATTTTACCCTCTTGAGTTGAAAGGCCATGGGCCAGATGAGTACATAATGGATTGTAAACAAATAGAACAAAGGTTTATTTGAAAAATAAATTAAAGGAATCAATAATAATGGTATGCTAAATTCAAAGCCCCACAGATATTTGCAGTAAGTATCTTGTTTTTAACAGAAAAATGATACAACATGTAACCTAAAATGATGTCTGGCTAGAAAATCAAAGCTCCTCTTATCTTTTCCACATTCTTCCCACTCACCTAACACAAAAAGAGAGAGAGGAAAAAAAAACTTAAGAAAGTATCAAAAGCTAGGATTTAGAGTTTTCATATTACCAGAAACAAAAAATATGTTTTACAGAATTGAAGACTACATAAATGGCAGAATTTTTTAAATTAAGTCTAAAGTACTTTGCACTTGCAAATTTCCTGCTTCACTTTTCCCAGTTATTCACAGTAACACCAGTTGAAGCAACTGGGACTTTGGACAACTCTTTGTCCGTTTCTTGGCCATGGACTTTACAATCAGTCAAAAATTCTGATGCCAGAATGATCACCATCATCTTTTATTTTTTAGAAAATTTAACTCTTGTGTATAGCAAGGAAGATGGTGAATATGTTAATCTGGTAGGAAACTCTTCCAAATTAATTCCCGTGGGCATGGCAAAAACAAGGCATTATTTGGAAGCTTTGCATTTTGGATACTAAAATTCTACTTTTACCCTACTTTTCAAGGTATGAAATATCTTACACTTAAGAACTTTCAGTTTATAAAATGGTATATATTAAATATAGAGCAAATTTATATAAGTGACTTAAATGCATGAATTCTACAGACCACCTAAAGGAAGACTTGCAATTACTAACAGTGTATAATTTTAGATTGATAAATACTTTTGGAATCTAAACATTGTATAAGCAGAGAAGACTGTCAAGCAGACATTCGGGGGCTTGGTGGGGTTTAATAGATAAGAAGAGATCCCATTTAGTCCTACAAAGTCAAATTTGAGAAAAGCACTTGCAATTAGGTTTTAGACTTGCCCTTCTTCTGTTAGCTTGTGTTTTTATTTTATGGAAGTGCATTATAGAACTCAATTAAAAAGAGAATAGAGCCAAAGGAAATTCAATTCTTGTTTGATAATTCATTTCTAAGAGAATGAAATCATGTCTTTTTGAGTCAGGATGGATGAAACTGGGGGCCATTATCTTAAATGAAACAACTCAGAAACAGAAAACAAATACCACATGTTTTCACTTATAAGTGGAAGCTAAATAATGTGTACACAAGAACATGGAGTGTGAAATGATAGACAGCGGAGACTCAGAAAGGTCAGGAGTGGGAGTTAAGTGGAGGATGAGAAATTACTTAATCGTTACAATTGTACTTCGTTCTAAGATGATAGATACCCTAAAAGCCCTGACTTCGCCACTACAAAATATATTGATGTAACAAAATTACATTCGTATCTCAGAAATTTATATAAATGAGAACATGAAATTCATATGTAAGCAACATTTCTTATCAAAAAGTGAGACAACAACCAATATAAAGACAAATTAAACAGAAAATTGAAAATATAACCACAAACAAAAAAATAAAAAGGGAGACATCTTTCCGAAGGCTGAGAGTAAGAAGACACCTCGTAACATTATTTAATTTTTAAATTATGGGTCAGAATACATTATTTGAAAACTCTTCAGTAGTTCAAAGTAAGAAAGTACAAATTCAATAGAGTTAAAAAAAAGTTAAAGCATTAACAACTGAGCTAAAATGTAGCCAGATAAAATGCATAATGACACAAATGAAATGAATACATGATAATAAAGAAAAAAACAACACTGAAGTACTTAATAGAGAAAACAGGATTGGGAATAAAATAAATCAAATCAAAATGTGAAGGTCAAGTTTACGAAGTTTTCTCAAAACGTATAGGAAAATAACTAGAGGAAAACACACAGATAAGATGTTATGATTTAATAAACCAAATACAAACATTTTCGAAAACCAATCATTAGCATGTCCTGCAATATTGAAAATTGAAACTGTAAATTAAAAAACAAAACAAACACCAAGTCATTTGATTGCTTTCCAAATAATGCCATTTTAAAATTGCATTAATCCACAAATATTTCCTTTCTTTAAGCTACTGAAAAACTTTTTGCTTACTTTATTTCTAATTTTGTTCATGATTTATTGTAACATATTAAGAAAATTGAACATATTTATAATAGGTGCTTATGTATCCTTGCTTCTTAAGTCTAATTTTCTGTCATTTTTGGCTCTTTAAAAAAATTAGAATTATGGAACATAATTTCCTGTTTGGGAAAATGTGTATTAATTTTTTATTAAGATGATACAATTTGTTTTTATACATGGTTGAATGTAGAATTTTGCTATATTTTAAAAATTATGTTGGACATTCTTTTAATCACAACTTCTAGAGAACAGCCATGTTGTAACGAAATGTTATGAAATTCTTATTGTGCAAGAGTACACAATAAAGCCGCTAGTTGTACATTTTTACTTATTTTCAAAATTTGCATGTAATTTTGAGAGGACACTTAAAATCTTGCGTAGGAAAATATATACAGAATAACTATTTGCTTTTCTGTTTGGTTAAATCATTTTTTCTTGGAATCGCAGCATACTAATATTAGAAAAAAAACATGTAAAGTCAACTAATTACATTTGTGTAATTTCAAAGTCAAGACATAGAGGTCAAGAAACATAATTCAGTCCCATGGGGAATAATAGACTTATAGAGTAGCACTGAAATATTTTGATCCTTCTTCTTGAATGTCCCTCAATGATACCAAATACTCTCTCTTATGATATGAATTTATTCTTCCTAATCCAGAGGGATTTGGATCAGATTTCCACATAGGTGTTTTATGGACTACATATTTTGGGTGTCTAAGAACTGACCAAGATGGGGGAGGGTAGGAAGGTAAATCGTAGACTGGTATTAAAATTTCAGGTAACAGGTCAGGCACAACAGCTCATGCTTGTAATCCCAGCACTTTGGGACGCCGAGGTGGAGAGATCACCTGAGGTCAGGAGTTAGAGACCAGCCTGGCCAACACTGTGAAACCACATCTCTGCTAAAAATGCAAAAGTTAGACAGGCATGGTGGTGCATGTCTATAGTCCCAGTTACTTGGGAGGCTGAGGCAGGAGAAGTGCTTGAACCCGGGAGGCAGAGGTTGCAGTGAGCTGAGATCGCGCCAGTGCACTCCAGGCTGGGCAATGGAGCAAGACTCTGTCCGAGGGAAAAAAAAAAAAAAATTCAAGTAGCAAATGGAATGCTTTTCTTGGTTTTTGGAAGAATAGCTGCATTTCCTTTCATTTTCTCTTTTGTTTCTTTTTTTAAATATGAACCATGAATGGTCATTAGGACATCATATATATTTTTATACTGACTTTGAATTAAATCTAAAGTCACACGGATAATTTACATTAAATTTACAAAACCAAGTTTAAGCACCTAATTCCCAATACAGAGACACTCCATTCCCTGAACACTTTCAGAGCAAGCATAGCTAGAGGTGTAATTGAGATCGGCTCTGCAACTAGAGTACAACAGAATACCAAAATTAGATTAAGATGGCTTAAAATACATAATTATATTAAAGCAATCAAGGTATTAGTTGATGCCTGTCTCTTCCTATAACACGTAATTTATTTTGTTAATTGATCGTTAACAAATATTTGGAGCTATTTAAGAAAATAATTAATTGTAATGAACAAGGAAAAATGAGTCAAATTGCTTCTAACAGTTGTCCACATTCCTGTAGTGCTTATTCCCTGGGTCTAGCTTCCCTCTCTAAACATTCTTATTCTGCATAAACTATTAGCACTATGAAGTGAGGGCAAAACTATATGTGAAGTATGTGATATATGTTATTTGGGGGTAAAGCATAGTATAATTTATTGAATTACTGAAAACTTAATTATTGGTGGGCTCTAAATATCACTTGTGGTTCTATAACTAATTGTGTGAACTTATTTGGGTTTTCAGTTTCTTCATCCAGGGGACAGGAAGATTAGATTCCTAAGATTTCTCTCTGCCAAAAAGTTGTAATTATTCATGTTAAGTTTTTTATATATCAGCTTTTGGAAACGCTTGTTGAAAGAGATAATTAATTAAATAAAACAACTCTAGTTTGATAGTAAAAAGTAAAAACAGAAATAATAGCGTAATTATGAACTATTGCCTCATAAGAACCTACATAAAATATATAAAATATTAAGACTTCCTAAGCTCTATAGAATATTTCAGAAAAATTGCTTGAATAGCTGGTATATGAGAGAGAAGAAATATTTATTTCTAAGAATGAGATATTTACTGAAGTTATCTGATTTTGGTAGGGTTTTATATTTTCTAAATCACTTTAGATACATTCTATCTGTGTGAAAGGCCTAAAAAACAATACACAGCATTCTATCCATGTGAAAGGCTTAAAAACAACATGCATCAGATCTCAACTGAATTGTGTTGGAAAAGGAGACTGATCCTGCCACGTCCCATAGATAGGCCAAAAGCACCGACAATAACAGAGAACTACGACCAAGCAATAGGAGGTAAAATAGCAATTTGTGCAATGTAAAACATGAACTAAAATCTTAGCACAGTTGATATTCCAGGTACGCATCAAACTGTAGATGTCATTGTAAATCTATTCACTGATGGAGATTACATGTCACGCAGAAAGGTCTCTTAAGGAAACTTCCAAGGTGATGAGCCATAATAATAAATCAGCCAAACGATTCTCCTCTCTGGCTGATGAAAGGAAATTCTCCTTGAGATCAATCATTGTGAACAAGCTGACAATGAAGTAGCCTTGCTGCTGATCTTGTGCCAGGCTATGTGGAGGATTTCACACATCCTTGAAATGCAACTAGTATAAAAGTCGCACACTCCTCACATAGATGATTTGGTTCAAAGACTAAGGGGGAAAAAAGGAGAACAAGATAGACCCTTGACCCCAGAAAAGAAAGACATAAAGCTCTGCAAAACAGGATCTTTGGGTGGAGTGGGGGTTTGTTTTGTGGGGGTGTGTGTGTGTGTGTGTGTGCGCGCGCGCGTGATTGTTAGAAGGACATTTAGAGGCAAGAGAGACAACAGTGGTTTGGAGAAGAAGGGGCAGAGAAGTAGGGTGGCCGCCTATTCTGATAGAAACTCAACAACCCGCTAACTGGAACTAATTACCTGCGAAAGGCTCACTGCCGAGTTGGCACCATGAAGCTCATTAGAACCATTTTATCTCCCTAAAATCTCCTTCAATACCTCCCCCACACAAATTGCTTAATATGGAAAACTGCCATATTTCTCATTGTTTTTTAAGTGTCCGTGGGTAAAAAAGTGTCCTTAGGCCTCTCTTACAAACAGATAATAGCTCCCCAAACCCTCTTTCCATATAGAAATTCTGGTGCAACAATGAGGTTGTAAATAAAAACTGAATAGTTCAGCAATTCTCAAGATAGAAAACAAATTTTTGTGTGTGTGTGTGTGGAATCACAGGATAATTCCATACTCTACCTACAATTAAAAATGTGTACAAGGCCGGGCACAGTGGCTCATGACTGTAATCCCAGCACTTTTGGAAGCCAAGGCGGGCAGATCACTTGAGGTTACGGGTTCAAGAACAGCGTGGCCAATATAGGGAAACCCTGTCTCTACTAAAAATAAAAGAATTAGCTGGGTGCGTTGGCGGATGCCTGTAGTCCCCGTATTAGGGAGGCTGAGGCAGGAGAATCACTTGAAACTGGGAGGCAGAGGTTGCAGTGAGCCAAGATCGCGCCAGTGCACTCCACCCTGGGTGACATAGGGAGACACTGTCTCAAAAAAAAAAAAAAAAAAAGTGTGCAGTTTAAGTATGACACTTCATTCTGAGTGATCATTCTTAGCTATCAGCTTAAAGAAATGTGTGCATACTCAGGCTGCACGGAGGTCACAGCCTGTGGTGAGAACATTGCTGTCTAGTGCTGCAGACAGGAGAACTGGATTTTATTCTTGACTCTGCTACTAACTGGCTCCTTGACTTTAAGGAAATAACTTACTCATTTTTCACTTAAGTTTTTTTAGCTTAAAGAGAAAGTCTTGCCCTTGATAATATCTAAGTTTTCATCATCAAACTTTTTGAAACATATTGTCTACTGCCTGTTATTGAAAATATGTTATCTGTATCATGGATCTTGCCAAGGAAAAATATTATGTAAAAGAGTGGATCATTTTTTTCCTATCTAGATTAATTATAATGCACTTTTAAACATCCGTAATGTTTCCAGTTAAACTGAATTTTGATCCTTTATTTTTATTACATAAATTATTGACAAAAATCATGCAACCTCCTTCTCAGCAATCAACCAGTGAGTAAATACTATGTTGACACCTTTTTGAAAAAAAAAACAACTTTATTTTTATGCCTCTGAATTATTTCCACCGTTATTTTAAAAAGCTGGACACCCAATTAGGAAATCTAATAATTACATTGCAAATATTTGAACCACTGTCAATGTAGTTATTTTCCACAAGCTTTTAAAGTAAAAAAATCTACAAAGAGACTTCCAAGTTTGTCATGTTAATGCTTTCCTCAGTGAATACAACATGGCATATTTTCAAAAGTATGATTTATTGAGTTCCAAACCTCTACAGTAATATAAGTCTTTTAATTTCCTTTCTTTATAATGGACATTACTAAAATGAATCAAGACCAAGGACAAAGAGAATTGACAAAGAAACCACTTTTATTAAATGAAGAACAACTTCCTCTGTAGAGATTAAATGACCAGAGCTGGAAAAAAATATAATGAAATACGCTGTGTTTCTTTCCTACTTATCCTACTTGATATTAGGTGGATGCATGTAATTTTTTATTTGTATTGAACAAATATATTTTATTTAATAAATTAAATGTGTCTATGTGTATTGAATTATAAAATTAATTATAATAAATTTGACTTTCTAGGTTTTGGTTTTCTTTCACTGAAAACGTTTTCCATATGAAGGTGATTTTACAATTTACTATTAAGATGTCACCATGACAAGTGAACTGTGTCTCTGAAACCGAACACATAGTATACACTGCTTTCTGTCAACTGGAAGTCACTGCATCTGTTGATAGTAGCCTCAAATTCAAAGAGGCAAAAGGATGAAAGACCTTGTGTAATATTTCTTTTTTTCATCTTTAACATCAACATTCTCTGTGTTTCAGATATATCTGAGGGATTACAGACTTCAGCCTACATAGTTTATGTAACATCATTGTACTGTTTGCTCTGGGGAGGACAACATTTTAAAGTATGCAGTTGAGTCTCATAACAGCCCCTTGATGCTGCCAGCAAACAGTTACAGTTCTCAGAAGCATAGAGGTTTGGCTATAAATCAGTCTCAAGTATTATAATAAAGTTTATAGAAGCTGTATCAACAGCATGTACCCTAAGTAGGAAGAATTATTTTTGTCCTCTTCTTGCCTTCCTATTTTTCTTAGTTCGGTACAAACTTTTGAATGATTGTGAAGTTGGTACCTACGCCCCTCATCCAGTCCTCATGAAGGGGGAGTAATGATGTGTTTAGTGACACAGAAAAAAAAAAAATAGATGACTAAACACTGTAGCTCAGTCCCTCAGGTTAGCCTGTACTCAGCACTTTTATTCCTCTTTCCATGCAGTAAATCAGCGTGGGTAGAATCCTTGCCTCATAAAGGCAAATATGAAAGTCAGTCATTATCTCTGTCTCTCTGGTCCTCTTTTTCTCTCTCCGTGTGTGTTTGTCTTCTCTCTCTCTCTCTCTCTCTCTGTCACACACACACACACACACACACACACACACACACATTTCCCTTGAATTTGAAGAATAGATACAAGTTAACATTTCTATTGGTCTCAGACACAAGACTTTTATTCTCTATCTCAGCTTTGTGTAAATTTCTCAAGTGGTACAAAGTAAAACTGTGCTTGTCAGCATTAAAAAAAAAGGGACTACTTTTACAACTATAGGTTTATTACTTTATAGGGATGGCACAAAAAGAAAACAAAGGATTATCACAACAACTGAATTATGTAAGAACACACAAGTTTTATCATGGAATGTTTAGTCCAAAGAAACAGCAATAGAAAGCCCAGTCTGAAGAATGAGTTGGTATTTGTGTGCCAGGCCCATCAAAACTGGAATGTGCCATGAATTGAGTCTATATTTTAAGCCTGATATACCATTGCCTTTTTCTTCCCTGATTCATATCAGAACTGTGGCGATTTTGCACTTGACATGATCTAATAGGTACTCTCTAGATCTGTGAAATAAAACTTACAATCCTGGCCACATGGCCTTAGTCAGGTAAACAATAAGCAGACTGAATATAAATAGTAATTTGTGTCTCTTGGTGTACAATTCATTTATTTCATGCAAATGTTCATATTAAAAACAGTTTAGAAATAATTTTATTTTAAATTGTACAAAGCAGTGTCAAGAATTGTAAAGGTGCTAAGATTTTACCTTACCACCCATTATTAAGTGGCTATAAAAGGTGCTCAATTGTCAGACTTCAAATAGCTTCAAAAAGCCAAAAATACAGATTATATTTAAGAACCAGAATCATGGGGCTAATGTTGACTTAGACTGGAACAGCAAATGCATAGCCTAAAAACTTTTTTTTGGAGGGGACGAGGGGGAAGGAGTTTTGCTCTTGTAGCCCAGGCTGAAGTGTAAAGGCATGATCTTGGCTCACCACAACCTCCAGCTCCTGGGTTCAAGTGATTCTCCTGTCTCAGCCTCCCGAATAGCTGAGATTACAGGCATGCACCACCATACCTGGCTAATTTTGTAATTTTTTAGTAGAGACAGGGTTTCTCCATGTTGATCTGGCTGGTCTCAAACTGCTGACCCCACGTGATCTGTCCGCCTCAGCCTCCCAAAATGCTGGGATTATAAGACATGAGCCACCGCGCCTGGCCTGGTCTGAAAACTTTTAACAGCGGTTAGGCGTCAGTGATATGCCCAAAGCCGTAAAAGACGGATGTAGTCAATCTGCCAGGAGTGGCAAGGGTCGTGACCTGAGTTATGTGACTTTTCTCACTGTAAGACAAATGGTTCCACTTTTGGTAGGAGTCACAAATCTAGAATGCAGTGGCAGCCTTAGCATCAGATACACAGATTCCTTTACCTTGTGCCCAGTCAGTGATGGTGGATATGTTGCCATAGCGGTTATCATGATGCATCAGGAGGCACTGATGACACTCTGGGCCATGCAAGCGTAATAATCAGCCCAATTTCATCTGGACTTATTAGAGAATAGACTCTTACTGTAAGCATCCACAGGACTGACTCAGAATTCACTCAGGAGCCACAGTCTTTTCTATAGTTTGTCACCACAAAGAGGTGTGTCATTAATCTCCCAGTCTGTAGTTTCCTAAGTGGCAAGCCAAACAGCTAGACTGTTGGCAATAGCCTAAGAGACCGTAAAATTCCACAAGGGAAGCAAGGGGAGTACAGCCTAGGGCCATGGAAATGGCCATGAGTTCCGCCCACTGAGCAGAGTAACCGTGTCTATTTCATTTCTGCTGGCATTCTCTTTTAACACTTGCAGCAGTCCCTGAAAACCATCAGCTCCTGGCCTAGCTCCATCATCAGCAAATCAAATCCAGACCCAGGCTTTTTGGGTCCTTCTGTCAATTGAAGCCCCATTCACCCAGCAGCTTTGCTTTAGTAGGTACCACGGGAGATAAAGTTTACACCAAAAAGACAGCTGCTACTTTTTCTTTCAATACCAGGATATCACCGTGGTCAAGTTGACTGAATTCTTGAATATTCCATTTCTCTTTGATATGTAAAGCTTGTTGATCCCCTTTTACTTTTACTTTTTTTTTTTTTTTTTTTTTTTTTAAGATGGAGTCTCGCTCTGTCACCCAGGCTAGAGTGCAGTGGTGCAATCTCAGCTCACTGAAACCTCCACCTCCCGGGCTCAAACGATTCTCCTGCCTCGGCCTCCTGAGTACTTTTATTTGGCACTTTTCAGGATGCAGGTGTTTGGCTGCAAAGAACCCAAAAACTGATTAACAGTGACAATAAATAAGTTGAAATGTCATGTGTAAAGGTTTCCAGATGAAGATTGACTTACAGAAATTTGTGAAGAATGTTTTCTAGAAGAAAACACAGTAAGGGAATGGGGAAAGTTGAAGATGCCAAACAAAGGTAAATCTTCAGGTAAATGTGTAGCCTCTGCATAATCTAATCAGTGGGCTTTGGAGTATTAATTATATCTCAATGGTGGCTGCAATTCAAGGCAAGACGACAAGATTTCATATTCTCACAGCAGTTATTGGCCAAGGACATCGTAGTTGGAGGAGTGGGAAAGGGAAGAAAGCAGACATACATTTCCAGACATTTCTGGTTGTCTACACACACAGAGATTGGCTTCAGTAGCCTAAGGCAGTTCTCCACAGAGAATTCCAGGTAGGGGCCTTGGGAAGCACAGGCTGGGAGAGATGCACAGAATTGATACACAAGATCTGTGTTTGCTGCAGTCTATGATTTTCAAAGACTAGATCCAATTATATCTCCCAGTGATTTCCTCTATCTGAGAATGCCTTTTTCTAGACTGTGGCTGGTCAAAACTACTGGGACAAAACTTACAAGTGAAAGGTGAGTGAAAAGAGCTACTAAACCTGCACTGCTAGCTGACACTCTTCATTTTCCTCGTTTATCGCCCATTTTCTTCTCTTGCAGTTAATGCATCTACTTCTCTAGGTAAGTTAACTGGTGAAGTGATGCAGTCATCACTAAGGAATCTGAGCCCCCAGTTGCTCTAATTGTCTTGGAGAATCCACTGAATCTGGAACATATTCCTCCCTGCTCCAGATTATGTAGCAGCGGCAACACTATTTCATTTTTAACAAATCCACTACCCCTTCAAGGATGCAGCACCCTTTATTTGCTTACTGGTCTCTCACTATGATGAGCATAAGTGAGCAGCCTGCAGCTGTAGCTTTATGTTTAGTAGGGTGCTTTATCTGCCTTGGAAGAATTATTCACTTTCTAGGAACCACAACTTCTAAACTCACCAAACCTAAAGCTGCAAGGAATGGGAAGCAATATTTCCTCAACTATTTTATCAGAAAGGATTGAGAAGAAATTTACTTCAATCTTCACACTTTGTTTCCAGCACTTTGTGATGGCTGCTGGCTTCAGGCACATATCATCAAAGAAAAGTCCAACATTCAAGGGCCCCATCTTCAAGCTACAGGCATAGTTCAACCTCCAAGAGGGTAGTCCAGTGTTCTGTCACACCATCAACTACTGGATGATGCAGTAGCAGGACTGTCAGTGGATTCTACGGCAGTATTCTCATTAATGCACCTCTTTTTACCATAAAGTGGTTTCCTTGTACTGTAGAGATGCTATTTAAGACATTATGTCAATAAAAGACACATTTATTAAACACTTAAAGAGTGGTACTTGCTGAAGTGCTCTAGGCAGAAATCGAAAAATTAATCCTGGAATAGTTGTCAGTCTCCATCAGAATGAATTGCTGCACTTTTAAGCAGAAGGGGATCAGCGTAATGAACTTTCCACAAAGTTACATTTTCTTCCTTTCCATCATCTGGTCATAGGAAGACCCTCATGAAGCCATAGGCATAAGATGAGGAAGATGTGTCACCGTTGCCCAAGCAAAACTTGCACTGGGAAAAGTTATACAGGTGAAGAGTAGCTTACCTAAGGCTGTTGCAACAGGGGTGAGGAAGGAGGACTTGGCCTGAGCTGAACTCCATTGAAACAAAAGCGGGAGGATTTATTGTTATTATTATTATTATTATTCTTTAAGTTCTAGGGTACATGTGCATAATGTGCAGGTTTGTTACATATGTATACTTGAGCCATGTTGGTGTGCTGCACCCATCAACTCGTCAGCACCCATCAACTCGTCATTTACATCAGGTATAACTCCCAATGCCATCCTTCCCCCTCCCCCCTCCCCATGATAGGCCCCGGTGTGTGATGATCCCCTTAAGCGGGAGGATTTTTAAGCATTGAAGTGTGAGGGCGAGCACAGGCTATCTACATTTGCTAATCAGCTTTGCCAAAGGAAAGGTAACCTTTCTCTTATCTTTGTGAAAGAAGTAGTTTCACAACTTGGAGCAAAGGATTTGCAGCAGTTAATCTCCTGCCTTCCCAAAGAAACTTAGAGAGACGGATGCTATTTCCTTTGATGATTTCTTTTCAATGAGATGGATCCTGGGTCCTTGAGGAAGACATTCCTTGATTGTAAAACTGGCAAGAGGCTTTTAAAATGACGTACATCTCAAAAGGGCAAAGAAAAAATTTACAGTGACAAGTTCTCTAAAGTAAATGCTCTAAGAAAGGGGAAAGGGAGAGTTCCTGTGGTTAGACCATCTGGATTCTATAAGGATCTGCGTGAAAAGGAGGTCATGGGCCTAGAGGCAGGAACAAAATTGTCTGAAGTTTAGTTAAACTGAGGGATATATTAAATCTGTCTTACTCCTTACTAAAGGGGCAGATGACATGTGTGTTCAGATTACTTGTGGCCTCAGAATTGACTCATACCCAATTCTACTTGTATTATTTCCATGGTGGAATGGATAGCTGCTACGCCTGCCCAAACTTATGAATTGGTGGGCCTGGCAGCATCCAACTCATGAGAGGCTCATAAACACCTGTTTAATCACCTCCAGAATCAAGAAACATGCCAGAGTGGTGTTTCTGAATGTTTTTCAGCAACCCTTTGCTGAAGAGGTCCTTACTCTTAAGCCCTAAGAAGCTTATCTGTGACTTTGCTGTTAGGGTTTGCCATGGTCAGCACACAAAATTATCTACTTCATATACTTTCAGCACCATGAGATTATGCAGACAATCTGTTCCAAGTGACAGTGTTATTTGTACCATAGCCACAGTTCAGAACAGAGTCCTTTTTCGTTCCAAGCTTTACTCAATAGTGACATCCTTTGAAGGCACCTGATAATAAGTTGTAGCAGTATTCTCAAAGGTTATGCTACTTAAATATATGCTACCGTAAAGAACTAAAATGAAGCATTTTTCTTAGTCATGTAGTATGAAATACTTTATTATTTTCCTGCAGTGGATGCCTGTGCATGTTCTAGATGCCTGGATTCTCCAAATCTTCACAGATGTAGTAGGCCCTTCATCTCTATAGGGTCCCTCCAACACTCTTTATTACATGATTATTATCAGGGCATGCATAATTCTCATTCCATCTTTCTTATCATGTTTGATTAATGTGATAATAATCAACTTAGAATACAAAATTATGGGGAAGCTCCATGGCGAGAGGAATGAACTTAAACTTGCACTAAAATCAGTGACAATGCCAATGAAGAGACTGACATTTAGCAGGCATACTTCTAAGTTTACTTGTGTAAGAATAATGACTTGCAGAGAGGTTCAAGATGGCTGCCTAGAGGCACCTGGCTGTCCCTCCTCCACAATAAAAGGACCAAAACCACAAGTAGATAAATACACTTTGATTGGAGCATCTAAGAGAGAACACCTTAATTCAGCATGGAACTGGCCGGGAACCTCTGAGGCACTGAAGGAGAAGCTGGCCAAGGATCAGCTTGGAGCCAAGAGGAACTCCCCATTGCAGGAAAACAGATAAGCAAGAGAACCCAGAGGCCCACACTCCCACCACAAAATCCTGTACTCCTAGCCAAATTTACTGTATATTTCAAAATGAATAAAAGAGAAATGTTCCCAACATGATACTCAATGGTAGATATACTGAATACTCTGATTTCATCATTATACATTGTAGACATGTATCAAAATATTACATATACCCCATAAATATGTCCAATTATTATGTATCAGTAAAAAAGAAAAAAGCATACAAATTATGTTCTAAAACATCTAAAAATCTGTTGGGAGCAAGCCCCCCAAAATCAGGCCATAAACTGACCCCAACACCGGCCATAAACAAAATCTCTGCAGCACTGTAACATGTTCATAAAGGTCCTAACGCCTGCGCTGGAAGGGTGTGGGTTTACAGGAATGAGGACAAGGAACACTTGTTCTGCCCAGGGTGGAAAATGGCTTAAAGGCATTCTTAAGCCACAAACAATAGCATAAGCGATCTGTGCCTTAAGGGCATATTTCTGCTGCAGTTAACTAGCCCAACCTATTCCTTTAATTTGGCCCATCCCTTCGTTTCCCATAAGGGATACTTTTAATTAATTTAATATCTATAGAAACAATGCTAAGAATTGGTTTGCTGTTAATAAATAATGTGGGTAAATCTCTGTTCGGGGCTCTCAGCTCTGAAGGCTGTGAGACCCCTGATTTCCCACTTCGCGCCTCTATATTTCTGTGTGTGTGTCTTTAATTCCTCTAGTGTCTCTGGGTTATGGTCTCCCCGACTGAGCTGGTCTCGGCAAAAATCAATGTTCCTTCCT
The DNA here is from genome assembly GCF_047675955.1 of Chlorocebus sabaeus. NCBI lineage: Eukaryota > Metazoa > Chordata > Mammalia > Primates > Cercopithecidae > Chlorocebus > Chlorocebus sabaeus. The sequence continues at coordinate 15,040,222 of NC_132921.1, read as the reverse complement.
TCAAAGTATTTTGCAGCAGGTGAGTTAATACATACAGTAATGTGTTTTGTGTGCAAACTACTTCTGTTCTTCCTTAGACTGTGGTATTGAAAGGAATGCATTTGTCAGATCAATAACTGCATCACATACACTAGAGGTTGTGGTGTTTTGTCCTAGTAAAGACAATACAGTTGACAGCACATCTACCGTTGAGTTCTCCACTTGGCTATGTTTGCAGTAGTCCACTATTCTCTATCATGATCACTATGGTTTTTTTGCACAGTCATATTGGTTGATTCAATGGTGACATAATGGGAACCATCACCTCATTTTTTCAATTTTCGAGGGCTGCACTAACCTCTGCCATTCTACAAGGGAAAATGTACTGCTTCAGACTTTCCATTTTGGTTTAGTTGAAGCAAAACCGTTTCTAGGGTTTTCATTGTTCTTAGCTTCTGTAATAGTTTTTACTGTCCACAACAATAACAAAATGTGCAGATTGTGTCAGTTGCTAATTATTTCAACCTGAATATCTTTCTGAGAATTATGAAATAGCCTAGCATCTGATGAATTTGCAACCCAATCCACTGTGAATTGAATTTAATCTAAGATTCCATCCATCACCTGATCTGGATATACTTTTACCCTAACAGGGAAGCTATAATGGTGGTTTAGATCTCTTGGGTATTACACTTAATTCATTTTACAGGTCCTTGGATCATTGGTCATAGACCTAGGAGAATCACATTTTTGTAAATTTGCTACAGCATCTCAGATAATTTCTTCGGGGGTACCCAGATTCAACCCATACAACTCCCACAAAGACGTGTTATGGGCCTTCAGATGGGCTCAGGTTTAGACACAGGACAGAGATTATTTTATTTCATTGGTGACTGATCTTGACTTGTGCTCCTTCATTAATGTATCTTTTGGTTATCTTTATCCACTTCCATAGCTATATCTGTAAATACTCACATCTGCATCAATATGCATATAAATGTGATCCGGCCACATATGCAGCTTTTAATCCTCACGTGTTTTAAATATATTCTATTAGTATTAAAAAATACTTTACACTTCATAAATGCTGTGTTAAAAATATACTCCCATTACAGAGCCAAATGGTAGCAATTGAACATACGGGTTAATGTGCTCAATCTGAAAGGAGATAGCCTGCATTTGAACATGGCTCTGCTGCTTACTAGATTGGGCAAGCCACTTAACTCCTATGTCATCTAGTTTCCTTAGCAGAAAAAAAAAGCATTAATAATAATATATACTTCATAGGATTAATATATTAACAAGTTCATAAATGAAAAACATTTAAAGTAATGCCCATAATACTGAATGCTGTAAGATTTAGCTAATTCAATTTTTTTTTTGGATTTTAATAATCTACTCTTACTCATCACTACATAGTGAACACAATTAAACAAAAATCATTGTTGAGATACCTGATTCCTTCTTTACAATGTGCTTATAAACGTCATTCCTACCTATTCTACCCTAAAAAATAGATTCCATTAAAATGTTTCTTTAGGCCTAAATGAGGTTGTTTATACTAGGACCTATTAATGTATTATTAAAAATTAATATGCTTTTAGAGCTGATAGGCCCACCTCAAGTTCTCTCATCCTTTCCTTGAGTTTATTTAAAACAAATAATCATTTTATAGAGGAAAAATTTTAACTATCAAAATATGTATTACATATTTCATTTTCAAATTTTTAAATGCAGATATGCTTCATAATTTGAAAGGTGAATCAACCTACTGAGCATATGCATGAAAACATTTCTGTCTCTGTCTCTTTCTTTCTCTCTCTCTCACACACACACACTCTTAATGTTTAGTTGCATTTCCAAAATATCAAACCAGGTTTTCATATGATTTCAATCAAGGAACATTCAAATATTCTGTACTCAAATGAAAACACCACCTGGTAATTTAAAAATTGAGACTGATAAATGCCAGCACAGGCTATTCTGGGTTTTATTTTCATAGGCTTTCTAAAAGTAAGCTTAGAATTTCTAAAATGTGTAATGTTAAATTTTCTTGATTTAAATTTAATCATGTTTATTGTGAGAATTATACATATACATGTATATATATTTCCATGGGTTTATACACTTAAAAAATTCAAACTTTGAGCTGTCTCATAAGCAAAAAGTAAAGTACTCAAAAAATGCTAATGAAATATTAAAGTATAGATTAAATCAACTATTACACTTAAATAAAATGGAAGTTATAAGAATGGAATAAAAACGCAGAAAATAAATACTATTGAAAATGAAGGAAAAAGCAAAACATTATAGGGCCAAAGATACAGATTAATCAATATACTGCAAGCCATGTGCAAAAAGATAATAAAATAAGCAAAAAAAAAAGAAAAAAAAAACTAGTTTAACAACTTTGAGTATTATAATAAATCTAGATTCTATACTTTGTTTTTCTTCACTCTTGATGTTAAGAAACCTAACACTACTTCAGGCTGTCTGAAATATAATACACTGATTTAGGACATCTACATGCAGTATTACATTGGCAAATATTCCTAGCAAAAATTGGGGATAACCTGGTGGATATGCAATCATTTTATATGAAGCTTATATTCAAAAGTAGATAATTTATTATATATGTGACAGAATCTGCTTTTAAATTCTAAAACACGTAATTTCAGTCAAGAAAAATTTAGTTCTCTCCAAAATTTGATTGTTGAATTCTATAATCTTTGAATTAAAGGTAAATAGTATAAAATAAATTAAAATGTTAATGTTGTATTAGCAACTATTTCCGACTATTTTCAGCACGTGAATTTTGATATGCTGCATGCGGCCAGTTATCTTATAAGGCTGTGTTCACCATCAATAACACATCCGTGCTTTGCTAATGCTTGACCCTGGGCTCTCAGTGTTCCTGTCCCCGCCCAACCATTTTCTCCACTTACAACAAGGGGCTCTGACAAAGTTACAGCAAGGAACATTTTTGCCAAGATGCTTGTGCATTCTTAAGTTCTGGTAGAAGGAACAGACATTAAAAGCTTTTATAATTCAAGTAATTATTTTGTATCTTCTCCTATTTAGACTTCTCATTTAGGAGATTTTCTGTTTGAAAGTCAAAAGTTGAAACAAGAGTGAACTGAGACATGAGAACAAGCTTCAGATGGACATCAGAGGTCTTCTTCAAGTCTAAACAAAAACGGTTCAGGAAAGCCAAGAATAACCCATCCATGACCACACTAGTGGACTCCATAAGGACTAGAGTGAAAGCCCAAATAGTGGGCGGGGTGGGGGGGGGGGGAGGAGAATTTAAAAACAGTGTGTCCTCTATTTATATTTCCTTCAGGACACTATCTGAGGTAGGAGAAGCCTCAATAAGTAGCAGGATAAGATTTAAGGATTTGGAGGTCATTATTCTGCAGAGAACTGGCTCATTTAGCGCCTACTCTATTCAGAGTGCAGAATTAGATACTGTTATCTTGACAGATTTCACACAATGACCTTCATGACCTTCAAGGCAACAAGCACATTCCTAACAGGATTCTTAGTGGATATATAAAAGTGAATTGAGAAATAAATTTATGGAGAATATAGGGTTTTTTTCAGTTTATAATGTTGCAAAATATATATTATAAAATTTCCTGTGTAGAGTTTGCTTTTGTTATTCATGCATATATTTGGCATTGTGTTTCTGAAAGAACTATATATTTATAATTTACATTTCAAATATCCAATCAATGTTTTTTCTTCATTACTTACAACTGCCTCAGAGACTGCTGAATATATCACAATTCTAGGAAGAAGTAAGGCACTTTGAGTACCTAACTATTATGTTAGCAAACAACAGGAAAGGGAGCAAAAGGGGAGAAGAATTTTAGAAAAGGGGGCCTCAACTTCACAATGTAGCTCTGTAGTATTTCTGTTGCTACTGAATTGTCGCTGCTAACCTGCAGAGAGAAAATAGATAAAGGCACTTTATTGCTTTTTGAAACTTGGAAAGGAAAAAAAAAAAATCAGTACCTTAAATAAAGATTTCAATTCCTGACCTCACTAGCCTAGTCTGCAATTGAACCGAAGTCATTAAGTTTTAGCCTCAAGTAAATGAGAATTCAGAATTTTAGCTCTGAAAGCAAAAGCTCAATAAAATGGGCCATGGCGGTAGAGTAGAACCACTACATATGCAAATCCAGGGTATGTTAGAAATGGATTACATTTCACAATGTCATATAAGTCACTGTAATAGGAAACTACCATGTTTTTTCCTTTACAAAATCACATCTTAAGCATTCTATGCTGAACTTTAGAAAAAGTTTTTGTTACCTAAGCTATTTATCATTTGAGAATTTGGATTTTTTTTTCTGCCTTCCAAATACATTTATTTACCTCTGATGAACATTATTTTGTTTGTTTGTTTGTTTTTTGTTTTTTTTTGAGACAGAGCTTCACTCTTATTGTCCAGGCTGGTGCAATGGTGCCATCTCGGCTCACGGCAACCCCGCCTCCCTTGTTCAAGCGATTCTCCTGTCTCGGCCTCCCAGGTAGCTGGGATTACAGGCATGTGCCACCACACCCGGATAATTTTGTATTTTTAGTAAAGACAGGTTCTCTCCATGTTGGTCAGGCTGGTCTCAAACTCCCGACCTCAGGTGATCCGCCCGCCTTGGCCTCCCAAAGTGCTGGGATCACAGACGTGAGCCACCGCGCCCAGCCTGATGAACTTCTTAATACCTATTCGTGTTAGTCCAGTTTGCATTGCTATAAAGGAATACCTGAGACTGGGTAATTTATAAAGAAAACAGATTTATTTGGTTGATGGTTCTGTAGGCTGTGCAAATGTGCCTCCAACATCTGGTTGGTTTCTGGTGAGGCCTTAGGAAGCTTTTACTCATGGCGGGAGGTTAAGGGGGAGCAGACGTGTCACATGGTGAGAGAGAAGAAGAGAGAGAGAAGAGGGTGCCAGGCTCCTTTTAACAGCCAGCTCTTGAGTGAACTAATAGACTGAGAAGTCACTCATCACCAGGAGGATGGCACCAAGCCACTCATGAAGGATCCACCTTCATGACCACAACACCTCCCAGTAGGCCCCACATCCAACAATGAAGATCACATTTCAACATGAGATTGTAGGGACAGATGTCCAAACCGTACCACTATTGCAGATTCTTTAAGTATACACTTGTCAGTAAATCACAAGTGAGTAGTCAGTATCCTAACAATGAGAAGCTATTCATTTTTTTTCTGTTTTCAAGTTAATATGCTTCTATGTGTGTGCACTCTCTCTCAAGCCTGGCATCCACAATTAGTCAATTAAATATTTTCTTAGTAGGAAAAAAATATATTCTTATGAGATATTCCAGCATCTGCCATCGCAATACCTCTCATGAGTAATTTCTTCTTCTATAATCACACTCCTCTGGCACATTCTGAACTCCAGAATGCTGTGAAAATGACCTGACTGTCCAAACCTGACAGTCCTTCCTATGATTCTTTAGAATTTTTTTTTGCTGCTGTGTTCAGGATCTGTCTATTTTAAATTAAAAGAGCATTTTCTGTTTTATGCTGAGAGCTGTGAGGTAACTGGTCCTCTTAACAGGAACCTGGTTTATTCCAGAATATTTCTAAAGATACTTGGCAATATCAGTGACTGCTTGTATCCACGTCCAGCTCAAAGAAATGCTGAAAGGGAAAACTGCTACCCCTTGCACAATGGTGTTCAGTCACAGATGTTGAGGTCTTTGTCACCAGCCTTGTATGGAGTCACAAGGCGAGGGAACCAAGTATGTGCGTCTCGCTTTCTATTTCTGGCCTAAATTACATGAAGTCTCCTGGAAGAACACTATCCAATCTCTCACTTCTTAATATGTATTCACATTTTACCCTACAACGAATGCATTTTGTCAGCTTCAGCAACAATACACCCAATTTTAGTAGGCTGATATGAGAAAAACATTATTCATAGATTTATAGCACATATCTGTAGTCACAAGAACTCTGAGAAACAAAATTCGACTGTGGTAAAAGTATAACAGATGTGATTATGGTGACTTTACTTGAATAATCCAGATTTGAAGACATATTTTTAAAATTTCTTCCATCAAACTAATGATGTAATGTTATTTTCAGTAATTTTGAATAATACCCAAGGAACATCCAAATGTGTGTGTGTGTATGTACACGTATATATATAATGCTATCTTCTGCAAATACTAGTTTCTTAATAATATTCCTAATACACAACTCTCTTCAAGATGTTTTTATAGCAGAACAGTCATAATATCTTAACCTTCAGAAAAAACTTTCCACTGTCTTCTCTAGATTTCAGTTTTACAATTTCTTATTTATTGTTTGTATTTACTATTCTTATTTTGCTTTACTAATTTAGACAACTATTGTCATATTCTTTTAAATTACCTTTTCTCATAAAGCTCCCAAGTTCTCTCATTCAGTCATCTGGGAAACCAGAAACACACATGCACAGTAAATATTATTCACTCTCATGACCCATTTCAAAAACAATACAGTCTAACATTGATGAGTTAATTTAACTTTTATTCAATAAAAAAATGACAACTAATTTTTCTCTTTTAGATGAGATGGAGCATTGAGAGGAATGGCATAGATTTAAATATAACATTCATCATGTACAGAGATCTCAAGTGCAGATTAATTGACAAGAGGAACACATCCATGTAACTACACCCAGATCAAGATACAGAGCACCAAAATCTTCCAGATACCTCCCGCTCTGACATCTCCTAGTTAAAATAAAACATGCCTACTAAGTTACTCAGCATTTTTACTTTTATCAGTGTTGATTGATTTTGCTAGTTTTTGAAATTTAGATAAACAGGGCCAAAGTATATACTTTTATGTGTCTGCCTTATTTCGTTCCACATGATGTCTATGATATTTATCTATGCTGTTGTGTGTACCTGGAGTGCAATTGTTTTCATTGCTTTTTAGTATTCTATTGCTGAATACCCAACGTATGTATACATTCTACTGGGATTAATATTTGGTGGGTTTCCTGTTTTAGTTATTCTGAAACAATTCCGCTATGAACATTCTTATTTATTCCTTTCGGTGCCGTGCTGTAGAGACATATTCATACTGAGGATACACATAGGTGTGAAATTACAGAGTCAGAGTCTACACTTGTCTTCAACTTAGTCCCTACTATAAAGTTTATACAATAAACAATTTCTAAAGTGATTATATAAAATTGTAATCCTGCAACAGGATGTGATTTGAAATGTCTTCACAGTTACCATCAACCTTTGGTATTCAAATTTATTTTGGTGTTGAATAATAATTTAAATTTAAATTTGCATTTCCCTGATGATTCAATGAGTTAAGGATGTTTACATATGCTTATCAGCCACTTGTATATCCTGCATTGCAAACTGCCCTCTAAGATTGTTCATTTTTATGATGAGAGCACATATTTGTGTCTAGAACATATTCTTGGATTTACTTTTGTCTATGGTGTGAGATAGGTTTCACATTGTATTATTTTCTGTTTGGATATTGTGGTGGACCCTGTGATGCACTACTAGAGTCTCCTTAAGACAGTGATACATTTAGTTTATCAGCTACTAAAAGTGTTGCCTAAAGATGACATTTGTTGCCAGTCACTTAGCAGATCCTGTCAGCTGTAGAAAATGGCTTTGTCCAATGTGGTGCTTTTCTGTCTCCCTCCCCTCCCTCTTTCCCTTTGATTTCCTCCCTCCCTCCCTTCCTCCCTTCCTTCCAATAACCTATTAACACTGAGATTTAAAAGTATGATTCCTTATCCAGAATTCTGGGTGATTCTGTAAAGCCGTTCTGTGGGGATGGGTGAGTCCTTCATTGTAATCGCGTTGTGGTTAAGCTTTCCTGTGTGTTCATTCATGCTTTCTTCCTCTCTCTTTCACAAAGAAATCATGAGGTATATTGCATTAGCAAAAATACTTTGTAGCATCTTTTTTTATTTCTAAATTTCTTTAAGATGTATATTGACACATTTATTTAATTCCTAATATTGGCAAATTTTAACTTCTAATTTGCTTTCATAAGTGATACATTTGCTTAGATGAGAGATATATCTGCTTTCTTCATCTTTTTCAAGACTGAACATTTTATTTAATCAAAATTTCTCCAGGTGCATTCCTATTTAAGAATTTCTACTATTTAATATGTTTTCTTTTTCTTTGCAGGTTTTTTCCAGCATCTTTAAATTGATAATTAGATTATTTACTCTTTAGCATTTCTTCTGTTATTTATGTACATTTTATACCATAAAACTGCTTTAGTTTAATCACAGAAATATTATGTTGTATTTTTATTATAATTCATTTATTTTTTTTCTAATTTTATTTGTAACTTTTACCTCCGCCCATGAGTCATTTGGAAACATATTGAGATTTACAAAGATTTGTTCATATTAGCCATTCTTTTTAAAATTAAATTATAGTTTAATTTGTAAACATTTGGGGGTGTACAGTTATTTATTAGTTACAAAATAATAAAATGTCATAAAAACATTTTATGTAATATGACAACTACATGAACTATGGTGTTTAAATCTTTATACTCTTACTGATTGTTTCCTCTTTATCCATCAAATCCTGAGAGATGTGTTAAAAGCTCCACTATGATTTTTGGATTTGACTATTGCCTTAGTACTTTTTGCCTTTCAATTTAGATACTCATAATAATTGTACATGTTTGTGGAATACAGAATGATATTTTGATATGTGTATACAATGTGTAACGATCAAATAAGGGTAATTAGCATATGTGTAACCTCAGACATTTATCATTCTTTGTATTGCCAACATTTGAAATCTTCTCTTCCAGTTTTTTGAAACTATACAATAAATTATAGCTAACCATATTCACTCTGCAGTGCTACAGAACACCAGAACTCATTGCCCCTCTCTGTCTATAATGTTGTGTACATGAACAAAACTCTTCCCCATCCTCCCCTCTCCTCTACCCTTCCCAGGCTCTAAAAACGCTATCTACTTTCCATGCACTCGAATTGTTGGCTTTGACATATGAGTGAGAATGTGTAAAGTTTGTATTTCTGGGTCAGACTTAGTTTGTTTAACATAATGTCCTCCAGGCTCATCCATGTTGCCATGAATAGCAAGATTTCATTCTTTCTTAGGTTGAATAGTATTCCAGTGTGTGTGCGCGCGCACGCACGCGCGTGTATTGTGTGTGTGTATGTGTATATATGTGTGTGTGTGTATGGTATATTTGTATAATGTGTATATATATGATATATACATTAGGATACTATGAATGTATGTATATATACAAGAAGTATATATATATAAAATCTCCTTTGTTGATGGAAGTTTAGGTTGATTCCTCTTTTTAGTTATTGTGACTAGTGCTGCATTAAACGCGGGTAGAAGGATCCCTTTGGTATACTTATTTCCTTTCCTTTGGATAAATACTCAGTAGTGGGTGTTTTACAGTAGTTGTATTTTTAGTTTTTTGAGAAACATCCATGCTATTTTTCATAATGGCCATACTAATTTACTTTCTGACCAACAGCATAAGAGTTCCCTTTGGTTTGAATACTTGCCAACATTGGGGCTCAGAAACTGATACCCCAAAATATAGTACTTTGCTATCTTGAACTGAAGAAGCCACAAAGTCTCTCTGACCTTCTCCCCCAATGCACGTTTCAGTCCTCTCTCTCCCAAAATAAGATGTTAATATTTGAAATTCCCTTATCTGTCTTAAGTCTGTACCACGCAAAGAAGAAAACAACTATCTCTAATCTCTTCCCTGAGTTTTCATTAACTGAACTCATATTACAGGAAAAAGACTGAAGTCTGTCAAGGCACATCAACAGATTTTTTCACAAAGTGTTGTCTGCACTGAGGGTCCAACGGACTTTGTCTGAAGCCATTGTACGCTCTTCAAGTTCATTGAACTTCCCTAGGAATCATTTACTACCGCCCTAAAATCATCCACATTTTCCTATCTCCCCTCCTCCTGAGAATTAAGGTAGATAAACATCTTTAATCCATTAGGATTTGTGGTAATCACTTTTTGGTTTTCCTCCATGCAAGCTAATAAATGTGTGGGTTATTTATCCTATTAATCTCCCTTTAGTGAGTTGATTATTAAGTGAAACTTCTGAGAGTGAAGGCGGAGTTTTCCCTCAGTCCCTAAAACATCATTTGTAATACGTTGGTTTTTTGATAATAGCCAGTCTAACTGAAGTGAGATGATATCTCATTGAGGTTTTGATTTGCATTTTCTTTATCCTTAGTGATGTTGAGCATGTTTCATATACCTGTTAGCCATTTGTATGTCTTCTTTTGAAAAGTATCTATTCCAATCCTTTGCCTCTTTTTTAATGAGATTGTCTTTGGCATGTTCAGTTTGCAAATATTTTCTCCCCTCCTACAGGTTGTCCCTTCACTTTCTTGATTGTTTATTTTGGTGTTCATAAGCTTTTTACTTTAATTAAGACCCATTTGTCTATTTTGTTATTGTTGGCTCTGCTTTTGAATTCACAGAATCTTTGCCTAGAGTGATGTCCTGAAGCATTCATCGTCTTTAAGCTTTCCTCTAGTAGATTTATAGTTTCAGGTCTTATGGTTAAGTCTTTAATCTATTTGGAGTTGATTATTGTATATGATGACAGGTAGGGTCTAGTTTCATTTATCTCCATATGAATATTTAGTTTTACCAACATCATTTATTGAAGGAGGTGGCCTTTCCCTAATGTATGTTCTTGGTATCTTTGTTGAAAGCCAGTTGGCTATAAATACATTGATTTATTTCTTAGTTCTCTATTCTTTTCCATTGGTTTATGTGTCTATTTTTTATACCAAGACTATGCTAATTTTGTTACAATAGTTTTGTACTATATTTTAAAGTGAGGTAGTGTGATGCCACCAACTTTGTTCTTTTTAGTTCAATATTGCTTTGGCTATTTGGATTCTATATGAATTTTAAGATTAAGATTGTTTTTTCTATTTCTGTGAAAAATATCATCGCTATATTATAGGCCTTGAATTTAATCTGTAAGTTTCTATGGGTTGTATATTCACTTTCAAAATATTAATTCTTCTAATCCACGAGCATGTGATGTCTTTTCATTTGTTTGTGTCCTCTTCAAGTTCTTTCATCATTATTTCATCGTTTTCATTGCAAAGGCTTTTTACCTACTTGGTTAAACCTATTCCTAGGTATTTTTTAATAGCTACTGTACATTGGATTACTATTTTTATCTCTTTTTTGACTACTTTTATTGGGGTATAGAATTGGCACTGATTTTTGTAAGTCAGTTTTTTATCTTGTAACTTTATTGAATCTATTTATAAGTTCTAGGAGTTTTTTTCTTTTTTCCTAGTGTCTTTAGGTTTTACTATATTCAAGACCATGTCATGTGCAAAGAGGGACAGTTTGATATTCTTTTTTCCATTATGGGTTCACTTTACTTCTTTCTCTTGCGTTATTTCTCTGGCTAAGATTTGCAGTACTATGTTTTAAAAGTGTGGTAAAAGTGGACATCATTGTCTTATTTCATTTGGTAGAGGAAAGACCTTCGGTTCTTTCCTATTCAGTATGTTAGCTGTGGGTGTGTCATATGTGGGCTTTATTACATTGAGATATGTTCCTTCTATACCTAATTTGTTGAGAATTTTTATTAAAAAGGGACATTAAAGTATATCAGATGCTTTTTCTGAATCATTGTTCTTGCAGAGAAAAATGGTTGTTTTTGCATCTCATATGGTTTCTGTTCATTAAAATGATATGATGTATTATAGGTATTGTTTTGCATATGTTGAAGCAACTTTGCATTCCTGTACAAATTCTACTTGATCATGTTGTATAATCATTTTGATGTGTTATTGAATTTAATTTACTATAATTATGTTGAGGATTTTTGCATCTGTGTTAGTAAAGGATATTGGCGTATAGTTTTCTTTTTTTGTTGTATCCTTGCCTGGGTTTGGTCTCAGAATAATGGCAGCCTCATATAATGAATTAAAAATAATTATTTTCTCTTCGATATTTTGGAATAGTTTAAGAAGACTTGGTATTAGTTCTTCTTCATAAATTTTCTAGAATTCAGCATTAAATCCATCTGGTCTTGAGTTTTATTTCCTTGAAGACTTTTTATTACTGTTTTAATCTCATTGCTCATTATTGGTCTGTTCAGGTTTTATATTTCTTCCTAGTTCAGACTTGGTACATTATATATATCCAGAAATTATCCATTTCCTCTATGTTTTCCAGTGTGCTGACTGTAGTTCATAGTAGTCTCTAATGATTCTTTGAAGTTTTGTAGTATCAGTTGTAACGCCTCCTTTTTGCTTCTAATTTTATTTTTGAGGGTTTTTCTCCTTTTCATTCTTTATTAGCTAGTGGTTTATCAATTTAGTTTACTCTTTCAAAAGGCCATCATTTTGTTTTATAGATACTTTGCATTGTTTTTAAGTCTGTATTTTGTATATTTCTATTTTGATGTTTATTATTTATTCCTTCTACTAATCTGGGGTTTGGTTTGTTCATGCTTTACTAGGTACTTGAGGTGTATTGTTAGTTTATTTTAAATCTTTTGACTTTTTTATGTTGGCTTTTATTGCTATAAAATTCCTCCTTAGAAGTGGTATTGCCACAGCTCATGGGTTTTGGTACATGGTGTTTCAATTTTCATTTGTTGCAGAAATGTTTTATTCTTGAAGGTTTGGTACAGGTTCTAGATATTTCTAGTTATTTTGTTATCAATATTTTAAACCTGTCTTATTAAGGTCTTTTTGTCTTTCTTCACTAATTTTTGAAAAGTTGCCTATTAGTCTAATTCATGTAGTTAAAATACAATGCATCCCTTTTTACTCACTAGTAAAAGATTTTTAAAAATTATTTTTAGCATTGATTCAATGAAATATTTCTTACATTTGGAGCCACAGAGATTCTTCAATTTGCACATATTTGATTTTGCCTGCTTTGAAAAATTTGACTAGTATTAGGGCAAATATGATTTTTTCTTTATTCTCTCTCTCTCCACTCTTTGAGAGACTCCAATGGAATGTATTAACAGTTTTCTTATTTCTCATGAGATTTTTACAATCTTTTCTGTTTTTATGTCTATATCTTTTATATTTCTGCATCAATGAAAACTTCTCTTTTTACTATAAATTCTAGATGGCCGCTATCATTTAACTTTTCTGCTGTGCAACTCAAGTTGAAAGTGACTCAAAAGTAAAACGCTATAGTGACTGTAAATCTCACCTCAATCAATTTTGCTTCTTTTTATGGTTTTGGCACCTGAAGTGCTTGATATCTTGGTTACTCTGCAGTGGACTGAATAGCTGTGTTTCCCCAAAGTTTATACATTGAAACTCTAATCCCCAATGTGATGATTTGTGAGGTAGGGCTTTTGTGAAAAAATTAGGTCAAGAAAGTAGAGTCCTCATCAATAATATCAGCATCCTGATATTGTTCATTTTTGTATGTTTGGATTATTTAATAACTACATATTTTATTTAAAAAAATCAAATGAGAAAAAAATTACAGGAAATAAAATAGCCTAGCCTTCCATCATTATTATTCTGTATGAAAGTGCCAAGATTAGATATAATATATTTTCTCGACTCTTCAGCATACAGTGCACTACCAATCATTAATTTGTGCACTGGAAATATTTACTAAACTTCTGCAGGTTCAGTGAGAGTGTTGCCTTTTCTCATTCTGCAGATCTATACAAAAATTTAGATGGTTTGTTGAATGAATAGTTTCTGTTTTGTTATTAATCTCTCAACCCTGAGTCAGCACAATTACATTTTCTAGTTATAATCGTGGAATTTTTACTCTTAAAACCATTTGAAGGATTAGGGAATAAGAGAAGTAATTGCCTAAAATGTTAACATTCCCCACTGTGATTTGTATGACTTCACCCAAGTTAAGTGATTCAGTAATAAAGTACCACCTTTATAACTCCAGGTAATAGAAGATGAGCAGATCTTCACCATCTGTAGCTAATTTTATTTTCCATTGAGATGAAGTGTCATTTCTAACCATCTCTTGTAATTCCCACTCTGGAATGAAATAAACTATACTGCAGTTACAAAGCTAATGGACATATGTAGGTGATTCTGAAAGAACTTGGCACCTTTTCCTCTCCCACATTGCTGTCTTTCCTGAACCTACTGCATTCTGCCCTCCTTTTTGATCCATTCCAGTTCAGGAGCCAGCCGTTACTCCCACACATAGGGCACTTTTGGCAGCTAGAGGACTCATAAGAATGCTGGCCAGCCTTGGCTGGTTATACAGCAGATGTTTGGGAAGTCATATTTTTGAAATTTATACTCTCTGTAGGATAGAGGGCAGGGTTTTAAAAATAATTTTGTCCACATTATGCTTTCTTCTTTTTTGATGCTTAGACATTTGAAAGGCAATTCTTGGAGAAGAAGCATAACGTCTGAACATCTTCTGCTGCTATCATTAGGCATCTATTTGATGATCAAAAAAGGTATTAAAGTTTAACAGGAAATGGTACCTCCTTTTATACAAACAGAACAAGATGTTTGGCTACAACATAAGTTGGATTGAGTAGGAAATTGAAAGGAAATACAATTAAACTGTCACATTGTGAGATCCCTATTCACATATTAGAAAATATTGCTTTAATTAGGATGTGGGCATTTTGGTCTTTTAGGTCAATATATTAAAGAGTTTCTTTATATGAATCTGGTTATACCATATATGAAGCAAAAGTGGCAATATATAGCTCTATAAGATAAATCAAATTAATCAAATAGGCTTCAGTGTTATTAAAGAAACAAAATATTATTACTTTTGGTTGTATATAAATATATATTTTTATATGATGAGGGTAATTATGTTTGAGGAATTTGTTTTGTCAATATACCTGTAATCTCCAGCTTTCCTAACAAAACAACAACAGCAACAAGTATATTTTCTTAAGTATTCCATGTTGTCAAAAAAGTAGAAATAATTTTAGCCCTTAAAGCATGTATTTTTAATTATTTTTATTATTTTTATTTTTATTTTTATTGAGAAGGAATCTCACTGTGTCACCCAGGCTGGAATGCAGTGGCATGATCTCAGCTCACTGCAACCTCCGCCTCCCTGGTTCAAGCGATTCTCCTGCCTCAGCCTCCCAAGTAGCCAGGACTACAGGCACTCACCACCATGCCCAGCTAACTTTTTGTATTTTTAGTAGAGACGGGGTTTCACCATGTTAGCCAGGATAGTCTCTATCTCCTGACCTCGTGATCTGCCTACCTTGGCCTCCCAAAGTCCCGGGATTACAAACATGAGCTACTGTGCCCTGCCCCCTTAAAGCATATTTTTATTATTGTAAAAATAAATGGGATGTGTCCAAAAAGAAATGTCAACAGAAGACATAAAACATCACTTATGTTTGGTCTCCTGTAATGTAATATTAAACTATTATATAAGAAGCTGTCATCATGATTGAGCTGTATTTTGTAGTTTATAAAAATAATTGAGCTATTTCAAGGCAATGCTGCAATTTAGATAATGAGTTTACTTCTGAAAAGATCTAAGCTGTCTCTGTCCTGTATCTTCAGCGACATTTATTAATGTATTTTCTTGTCATTCTCCTTTCATTGTTCATTGTAACTTCTGCTCTCTTACCTCTATCAGCACACCACACACCTGTGTAGTGAGAACACTGCAGCACCTTTGTCACTGAAAACACTCTAGACAGATATACTGTCTACATTATAGAAAGAAGATTCAATATAGTACCGAGAAGATGATTTCTTCTCATGTCCTGGGATTCTAAATCTAAGATGATTTAAGAGGTTTAGTTAAGGAATTCATGATAATACTGTTTCTCCTATAAAAGTGAAAATTTTATGAAAGACTAAAAATATAAAGGAATGTGGCAAAATTGTTCTTTGGGGTGACATTTAGTTGGTCTCAAATGTGAACAAGATTTGAACAAAAGATGAAGGAAGATATTAATATGGAGTTACAACAAATAATTTCAGAAAAGTAAAAGCCATAGGGAAACTTGGGCAAATCATTCATAAGCTTTTATGAAATAAACAATGAAAAAATTATCTTCATAACAATACTGCTTCAGGGATTCTAGAAGATAATAAGCTTGCACATTATAATTTAGTAATTAAATTTAGTTTTGTGACTTTTTGCCTATTTGAAAGACACTGTTTAGGCGTTCATTCAAAGAGGTCACATGGGAGGAAATGACCTTTGATATACCACAAGATTTAGTTTTGCCAATGCTTTTGTCTATAATATAGGTGAGCACATTTACTTATAAAAGCAAACACTTCCTTACTAATCCTATTAGATCAACATTGTTCTGACATGATAGCCTACAAACCAATACTCTCATGAACAGAGATGTGATGTTGAATCTAGTAAAATTTTGAAAGCATCATGCATCGACTACATTACAATCCAGTGGGGAGTATCACAAGAATGCAGACCTCATAGTATGGAGTGCTGGCTAGGATGCTGTGCAACTAGAACTCTCATAGATTTCTGGTGTACATTTCAAATGTTAAGAGTTGATACAAAAGGGGGACAGGGAAGTGCTGGGTAGAGGAGGGCATGGTCCCTGGCGAGGGCTCCACCCTTGGGCCTGTGTCCACGGATTAGGTGAGGACAGGCATTTCTGTTTTTCTGTCTAAGTGTTGCCTTTCTCAAGACCACCCTGGCCTGCCACACCCCCATCCTGTGCCTATAAAAACCCTGAGACCTTAGTAGGGAGACACACAAGCAATTGGAGGTTTAGAGGAACACATCAGCAGAAGAACACACAAGCAGCTGGATGTCGAGAGGACAAGGATGGAAGAGCACACCGACAGAGGCTGGGAGGCTGGCAGGCCATCAACATGCGGAATGATGTGGAGTTTGACTGGGACAGTCGGAGCAGACCCTGGGTCACTGAGCGCTGGGCTCCAGGGGAAAACCACTTTCCCACTCCATCCCCTTCTAGCTTCCCCCATCTGCTGAGAGCTGCTTCCAATCAACAAAACCTTGCACTTATTCTCCAAGCACCCATGTGATCTAGTTCTTGTGCCTGGTACACCAAGGCAAGAATCCCAAGATACAGAAAACTTTCTGTCCTGCAAGAACACAGGGAGTCAGAGTCCCACAACCTACCCGACTGCATGCTCCCCCAGGGGTTTCAGCAGTGGGGCACCTAAGAATCGAGCCACACCCCCATCACACTCCCTGCAAGGGGATTGAGGGAACCTTTCCTGTTCCACAGTCACTTCAACAGACAGTTTGATACTTTCTCACAAAGCATCACCATACGCTTAAAATATGATCCAGCAATTTCACTCAAGGTACCTTAAAACATATGTTCATACAAAATCCTTTAAACTAATGTTTATGGAAGCTTTAAAATCATCAGATACTGGAAACAATCCTGCAGTCATTCAACAGGTAAATGGATAAACACCTAACATGCATTCATAAGATAAAAGATCAAACCTGCTCAAAAATAAAAAGAAACACTCTTGATTTACACAACCACATAAATGAATGCTACATGCATTTTAATTGGTTAAAAACAAACAAACAGACTCCAAAGACTAATATTTCATGATTCCATCTATATGACTGTCCAGAAAGGAAACACTGTAGGGGCAGAAAACAAATCAGTGGTTGCCAGGGGTAGAGTGTGGAGGGAAGGGTTTTGACCAAAAAGGGATCACAAAAGAAAATACTTAGGGAGAGGTATATATAACTATGGTGGTAGATAGATCATTCTTTTCATTTGTTTGTACATCACAACCTGTGAATTGAACTATATGTAAATTTCTTAAAGAGCAAGAAAAATATAAGGAGGAGGATAAAATGAAATTCAAATTGTAAACAGTAAAATTAAACTATAAAACTCATTACCTATACAACTCATTAAATAAAAATTAAATATTTTTTTCAACATTTACATAAACATGAATGGGATAAGGGAAAAATGAACTCACTTAAGTAGCATTTGGCTACTTTTTAAGAAAAATAATCACAAGCAAATACTGCACATTAGTTTGAAAATTTATTTCTCAATTTGGTATGCATAAACAGTTCTGTGATTATATGCATACTAGAACTTAAGAAATATGTAAATAAATTGCAGATGAGAGACTTGGGTTTCTTTTGTCAGAGAAATAAGTTACAAATTTAAAAAAGGAAGAATGCAAGAATAAAGCCTGGGATGCTGAATTCGAGTCAGAGGTGTGTGTGTGTGTGTGTGTGTGTGTGTGTGTGTGTGTGTGTTTAACCTATAAACATAGGTTATTATACATACATGAGTTTTAAAACTGTACACTGAGAGACACAAAAGCAGTGACATCCATTGGCACCATGCACACCAACTGTTGAGTTTTTGGTTTCTAAGTACCATTTTTCAAGAAAAGAAATATGGCTCCTTAGAGAATTAGTTGATCCCAAGGCTGAAGCAGAGGATAATACAAAAGCCTTATGAATTTTGTGATGCCAAAGGTAACAAAGTCCCACAAAAGAATGGAAACCTTTAAAAAATATATATAAACAACAGAAGCCAACCTGAAGTAGCTCACAATGGGCAAACTTGGAACCATTTATGCAATTAAATAAATATGGATAGTTTTGTATTACGAGCCATATAATAAAATGCCAAATAATAAATACATATATATGTGTATACATTAAATATATATGATATGATTTGGCTATGTACTTACCTAAATCTCATCGAGTTGTAGCTCCCATAATTCCCATGTGTTGTAGGAGTGACCAGATGGGAGATGACTGAATTACGGGGCAGTTTTTCCCATACTGTTCTGGTGGTAGTGAATAAGTCTCACAAAATCTAATGTTTTTATAAAGGGTTTCCCCTTTCACTTGGCTCTCATTTTTTCTTTTCTGCCACTATGGAAGACTTGCCTTTCACCTTCCACTACGATTGTGAGGCCTCTCCAGTCATGTGGAACTGTGAGTCCAGTAAACTTCTTTTCCTTTATAAAGTATGCAGTCTTAGGTGTGTCTTTATCAGCAGTGTGAAAATGGACTAATACAGTAAACTGGTACCAGTTAGTGGTACACTGCTGTAAAGTTATCCAAAAATGTGGAAGCAAGTTTGGAACTGGGTAAGAGGCAGATTATGGAACAGTTGGGAGGACTCAGAAAAAAGTAGAAAAATATGGGAAAGTTTGGAACTTCCTAGGGAATTAGAGGGCTCAGAAGACAGGAAGATGTGACGAAGTTTGGACTTCCTAAAGACTTATTGCATGGTTTGATAAAAATTCTGATAATGATATGGAAAATGAATTCAGGCTGAAGTGGTCTCAAATGGAAATGAGGAACTTGTGAGCTGGGGTAAAGGTCACTCTTGCTATGCAAAGAGACTGGTGGCATTTTGTCCCTGCCCTAGAGATTTGTGGAACTTTAAACTTGAGGTAGATGATTTAGGGTATCTGGTGGAAGAAATTTCTAAGCAGCAAAGCATTCAAGAGGGGATTTTAGTGCTATTAAAGGCATTCAGTTTTAAAAGTGAAACAGAGCATGAATGTTCAGAAAATTGCAGTCTGATGATGCAATAGAAAAGAAAAATCCATTTTCTCAACATAAAATCAAGCCAGCTGCAGAAATTTGCATAAGTAATGAGGAGCCAAATGTAATTACCAAGACAATGGGGAAAATGTCTCCAGGACATGTCAGAGACCTTTGTGGCAGTCCTTCCCATCACAGGCAGGCCCAGTGGCCTAGGAGGAAAAATGGTTTTAGGACCAGGCCCAGGCCCCGCCCTGCTGCATGCAGCCCAGGGGTTTGGTGCCCTGTATTCCAGCCACTCTAGGTATGGTTAAAATGGTCCAAGGTACAGCTCAGGATGTGGCTTCAGAGGGTATAAGCCCCAAGCCTTGGCAGCTTCCATGTGGTGTTGAGACTGCAGGTGCACAGAAGTCAAGAATTGAGGTTTGGGAACCTCTGCCTATATTTCAGAGGATGTATGGAAACCCCAGGATGTCCAGGCAGAAGTTTGCTGCAGGGATGGGGCCCTCATGGAGAACCTCTGCTAGGGCAATGCAGAAGAGAAATGTGGGTTTGAAACCCCTACCCAGAATCCCCACTGGGGCACTGCCAAGTGGAGCTGTGAGAAGAGGTCCACTTTCCTCCAGACCTCAGATGGCAGATCCACCAATAGTTTGCACCATGCACCAAGAAAAGCCACAGACATTCAATGCCAGCTCATGAAAGCAGCCAGGAGGGAGGCTGTACCCCTCAAAGCCAAAGGGGTGGAGCTGCCCAACAACATGGCTACCCACGTCTTGCATCAGTGTGACTCAGATGTGAGACATGGAGTCAAAGTATATCATTTTGGAGCTTTAAGAATTGACTGCTCTGCTAGATTTTGGACTTGATTGGGACCCTTAGCCCCTTCATTTGGGCCAGTTTCTCTCACTTAGAATGGGTGTATTTACCCAATACCTGTACCCCCATTGTATCTGTGAAGTAACTAACACATTTTGATTTTTCAGGCTCATAGAGGAAGGGACCTACCTTGTCTCAGATGAGACTTTGAACTGTGAACTTTTGAGTTAATGCTGAAATGAGTTAAGACTTTAGGGGACTTTGGGGAAAGCATGATTGGTTTTGAAATGTGAAGACATGAGATTGGGGAGGGGCCAGGGGTGGAAAATACAGTTTGGCTGTGTCCCCACCCAAATCTCATCTTGAACTGTAGCTCCTAAAATTCCCATGTGTTGTGGAGACAATTGAATTATGGGGGCAGTTTCCCAAATACTGTTTTTGTGATATTGAATAAGTCTCATGCGGTCTGATGGTTTTACAAAGGGCTTCCCCTTTCACTTGGTTCTCATTCTGTCTTTCCTCATGCCATGTAAGGTGTGCCTTTCACCTTCCACCATGATTGTGAGGCCTTCCCAGCCACATGGAACTGTGAGTCCATTAAACCTCTTTTTCTTTAGAAATTTCCCAGTCTCGGGTATGTCTTTATCAGCAGCGTGAAAATGGACTAATACAATGTATATGTTTTTGTGTGTGTATATATACACATATATACATACATTTGAATAAGTAAATAGAGGAATAAAATACACCTTTCCTCCATAGAAGCATTTCAATTAATAAATGTATAAATATATTATAATTTTAAACTGAGGACATTTCAAAAGTACCATTGAAATATTTATATTTTGGCCAGATGTGATGGCTCACGCCTGTAATCCCAGCACTTTGGGAGGCCCAGGTGGGCGGATCACGAGGTCAGGAGAT
This sequence comes from Chlorocebus sabaeus, assembly GCF_047675955.1. NCBI lineage: Eukaryota > Metazoa > Chordata > Mammalia > Primates > Cercopithecidae > Chlorocebus > Chlorocebus sabaeus. The sequence goes on along the minus strand of NC_132921.1, from coordinate 15,018,988 downwards.
CAAGACCATCCTGGCTAACGTAGTGAAACCTCAACTCTACTAAAAATACAAAGAAGTTAGCTTGGCATGGTGGTGGGTGCCTGTAGTCCCAGCTATTGGGGAGGCAGAGGCAGGAGAATTGCTTGAACCTGGGAGGTGGAGCTTGCAGTGAGCTGAGATTGCACCACTGCACTCCAGCCTGAGCAACAGAGCGAGACTCAGTCTCAAAAAAAAAAAAAAAAAAAAAAAAAAAAAAAAAAAAAAAAAAACAGAAAGAAAGAAATATTACAATTTTAGTTTTTGCAGATAAAATTTACTAATGGATTCCAAAATTGGTAAGTGAGAGTTTGAACAGAGATATACTTTTACATATTCTGAAAGTATCTTCCTCAGGTTATTTATTTATTGATTTCAAAGGTATATATTGTAATTCTACAGGGGCAAAACCCAGCAGACACGATACTTACACAAATAATGAAGGTTAACAATAATAAGATATAGCAACATCATGTTCTCCTGACATGAGAGGGGGAAAAGAAGACAAAGCTTTAATCTAATAATGAGAACAAATCTGACAAACCAAAATTGAAAAATGTTCTATAAAATAATTAACTGGGCCCAGTGGCTCAGTTCTATAATCGCAGCACTTTGGGAGGCCGAGGTGGGTGGATCGCCTGTGGTCAGGAACTTGAGGCCAGCCTGGCCAACATAGTGAAACCTTGTCTCTACTAAAAATACAAAAATGAGCCAACTGTGGTGGCACACGCTTCTCATCCTAGCTACTTGGGAGGCTGATGCAGGAGAGTCGCTTGAACCCAGGAGGCGGAGGTTGCAGTGAGCACTCCAGCCTTGGTGACAGAGTGAGACTCTGTCTCAAAAAAATAAAAATAAAAAATAAAATAATTAACCACTTATCTGGGAAAGTCTCAAGATCATAAAAGAAGAAAGACCAAGGAACTGCCACAAATTGAAGGAGACTAAGAAGATATGAAAACTAAATGCAGTCTTCCTTTGGCATAAATGGGGGATTGGCTCCAGGAACCCCAAAGATACCAAAATTGCAAATGTTCAAGTCCCTAATATAAAGTAGTGTAATATTTGCATAAAACCAATGCACACTCTCCCACATATTTTAAATCAGCTCTAAATTATTTGTAATAAATAACACAATGTAAATGGTCTGTAAATAGTTGTTATATGGTATTGTTTTTTTAATTTGGATTTTTTATTATTGTATTGCTCTTTTTTATTGTTTTTTCTTCTACATATTTTTGACTTTCAGCTGATTGAATCCATGAATGAAGAACCCATGGATATAGATCATTGACTGTACAATGTGTGATTCCAGATTGGATAAATTAAAGTAAAAAGACATTCATTTTAAAATCACATAAATTCTGAATAAAATCTCTACATTAGTTACTGGTATTCTACCAACTGTAATTTTTAAGTTTTGGCAATAGTATCAAGGTTATGGAAATATTAGCATTAGGAAAACCTAGATGAAGGCAATCCAGGGATTCTCTGTGTTATTCTTGTAATTCTTCTTTAAGTCTAAAATTATTTGAAAATGAAATTTTTAAAGTATATATTTTGTAAACTCAATGGAGTAATAAATATATTAGATTCACTGCTTATATGAATCTATGAAGATATCTCTAACATGGAATACATTATATTATGATACATCTCAGCTTTTTGTTACTACCTCTCACTAAAATAAACAACCTTTGAGGGTTATGGAGGTGTTTGGTACTTTCATACCATTTAAACAGATGGATTAATAACTAAGTAAATGAATAAACTGATGCTTGTGCAAGAATCTAAATTTTCTGACATGCTATAATAATCTTAGTAGTCTAGAAAACAAATTCTAAAGAAGCAAGTGCTATCATGTAATTACAGGGTCCACATTTTCATATATATTCTACTTATAAAACATAGCTACTATATTGCTGATTAAAGAAAGCCCCTTCTGTAATAGAAGTTTGAACAGAGTTTGAAATGGAAGAGCAAAATGTATTTGCCAATGAGTAAAAGAGGAAATAAGTGCCATCAAGCCTACCTGATTAGCTGAATCAGCCTAGTAATCAGTGGGGGTGACATGTCAGTCAGATTACCCCGAAGGACTTCTGAAAAGAAGATTCACTGTCTCCTTGTCCTGGAGACAAGCAAATGTCTAGTGGGTGGCAATAACAAAAACTCAAACAATAATTTAATTTGCAGTAATTTTTTTGCCAATGAAAATTTTCTGTAAATAAAATGGTCATCTCATCATGTAGCTGAATGCCCTTTCACAGAATTTGTTTAAAACAGTTTGGGTTCTTAATTGAGAGCTGAACAATGAGAACCCATGGACACAGGGAGGGGAATAACACACATTGGGGCTTGTGGGAGTTGTGGGGTTGGGGGAGGGAGAGCATTAGGAAAAATAGCTAATGCATGCAGGGCTTAATACCTAGGTGACGCGTTAATAGGTGTGGCAAACCATCATCGCACACATTTACCTATGCAACAAACCTGCGTATTCTGTACTTGTACCCAGAACCTAATAACTTGTTTTAAAGGAGCACTCTACGAGCACTCAAAGCCCCTATGAGTTAGCCTCAGTTTGGCTGCATGGATGGCTCCCTGAAGTCACTTTGCTGCCGTTGTTAGGCAACACCTAGGCAGGTCCTCCTCAGTTCCCTCCCAAGACAGATTTGGTGAAAAAACAACCAAACAAAAAATTCTGGGCAACTAACTGTTTCTTAGGTGTTTCTGGATAGAACAGTAAGTAGGATTTAATTTTTTGTAAGGTCACAAAATGTTAATTTTCTATGAGTCATTTAAAGACCTAGGAAACAATCTGTAAAAATTAAACTGACCTCTGTACCATAGGTAGCCTGGAAGCATCGTGTTTCCAGGCAGGTGGAAGATTCAGGCCTCATTTAGTGCGAACCTGAAACTTCTAGTTTCAGTCTTTTCTAGACTCAACCATGCTTATTACTCTGGGTTAACAAGTGCTATTAAGTCGTATCCTCATCCTACTCTACTATCTCTCCTCCTTTTTTTGAAAATGAAAAAAAACCAAAAGGCAATTTTGTTTAGCAAATATATAGATAAAAAGCCTGTCAGAAATAACTGCTTCTATATCACTTTGTCACATCCATTCTCCTTCACCATCTAGTGCTCTCTGAGTGATAAGTCTTTTGGATAATATGCCAGTGTTTGATTCATCTTCTTAGTTTTTTTAAACCTCCTCTTATGCAGTCATTGAGCAAGTGGAGGCTCTGCTTTATGCCTAAGCTAAGCTTCTGGATACTGTAGGCATGCATCTAGGGAGATCTCCTAGATGCATCTCCCTAGATGCATGCCTAGAACATAAAATCTTCATAATCTCAAAATCTCCCCTTCGGAGGAAGGAATGGTAATGCTCATAGGTTGCCTACCTGGTTCCATACTTTTCTCCTCAAAATGTGTTTAAATAAAAACAAACAATGAATAAATAAATGAAGACAATACACACACACACATACACACACACACACGCGTGTTCTGAAATGAAAAGTCTTGTTCATCCTCACTGTACATTAAAATTTTATGCAGTTGTTCTAGTAAAATACAACAGTCATTTATTAAAACCAACTCTGCCTAACTTGTTAGAAAACTTTTATCACAGTATTAGACAAACTATTAGTAACTGAAAAAAAGTTCCAGAACCATGAATCTGTAAATAAATCCATGCCTCTCCAAATGTGTCTGGAAGAAATTATGTTCAAAAACTATTTCAGTAATATAGTTTTGTTGCATAAATATTTCATGACTAAAAATGTAATATCCTATTTAAAAAGATGAAACATAAATATGAGAAGGAAATTATAAATTTTAGACTGCAAACTGGTTAAAAACTGGGTCTGTGGCCATTATTAGTAAGTTCTATGTACTTAGCATATGGTATCAGGCAAAAATTATACCTCATCATGTCAGGAGATTGCTAACAACACCTGATATAAAATACCAGTACACCAGTATAACATCACAAACATCTCTGAAAACTCAAACTTCCCTTTCTGGAGAAGGAGAGCATATAGATTCCAGAGTTATAAGATTTATCTAGAGTATCTCAAAAAATAACATTTTACAAGATCGATTTTTTAATTAATAATCGTGTTTTAGGAGCATTGTTTGTGAAAGTTTATAAAGCTCCCTTTTGGAAAATGCATAGGTGATTAATTCATGGCCTCAGCCCTCAAAAAGAAGCTCAAAATCTGGTGATCACACAGAGAAGATAGAAGTAACTTAAATCCACAGAGATTAAAAACAAAATCTGAGGTGGAGATAAAACTCACAGGATATAGTGTGGATACAGAACTAATCGGACCAGTTTGAAACTGACATGTGATTATTTTGAATGTTTGGTGGCTTGTTTTCTATCTTAGAATTCATATTTTTTGTTGGTTTTTTTGTTTAATAGTGAGTTGCTTACCTCTGAGTAGATGGGAATTGGAGGGTCCATTTGAATTTTCTCAGAGACCCATTTTGATGTCTGAAGAAAGAATGGGAAGTTTGTATTTCCTTTTAAATGGATGGAATGTGCACATGTGAAAACACAGAATGTTTGTGCATCACCTGAGGTATCTTAGCATCAAATTGTACTGGATTGAACAAGACTACTGCCCCCATCACCCGACAAAATATCAGATAATGTCTATTTAGTACTTGATTGTATTTTCCTTCACCACCTAAGAGATTAAAGTGATGAGGATTTCACTATAATAGATAAGTTTATGTCAGCATTTCAATTATAATCCTATACCGTAATGGTTTATGACTAGTCATAAAATGTCCTTTCCTGAGGGAGAAAAAGAACAACAACCTGTCTTATAAGGTCCCAGAAACAGGGGAACTATTTTTAAAAACTGATTTTCAAAAGTTGGTTATTTTAGTCACCTTTAAAATAATGTTTTAAGGACACTTTCTATTCAAGAATCTCCAAAAGGGATTGGCTTAATATTCACTGAACCTTAGCTGTAGAATAATCACTTAAACATGGGTTTATTGCCAATGTCAATATTCTTTAATTTTTACAATAATTAAAGTTTAAAGTCCGATTTCAAAGATATTCTGTGTAATTACGCTGGGAATGATCATTTTAATATATTTTTAAAAATCTTCTGAATATAAAAGAAACTGAGGAAAACATCCAACATCTAATTCCTTAATGTTATATTTCAACTATCTGTATTATAGATAACAAGTTTCCTAATATTAATTTTCTGCATACATTTTATTATCATTACTTAAATTACTAAAAATAGATAGTGTGTAACACAGACTTTTACCTTGTCCAAAAAGTGGTCTGGACTTTGCCTTTGACTTCTGGAAGGCAATCTGCAGTCCTTTGGAACATCATGCCTGATAGGAGCATCTTTATTTCTCTGGGTGCCTTGAGCCAGCCACATAGATAGCAACAATGTTAGAGTGAGGGATCTGAACACACCAACAATATGATATAGGTTAGAGGCTCTGGTATAAGATCCCATGATATAAATTGACCTCTAGAGAAGCTGAAGCTGGAGAGAAACCATGTGGGCAATCACTCACACCTATGTGATGAGGCACCAACAACTCCTTCGGACAACAAGTCCCTGGTGAGCTTCCCTGGTTAGCAATACAAAGAGTGTCTGTATAATCACACAGCAAAAGGACAACTGAAAGCTCTCCATTTGATATGCTTCAGGACTCTGCCCATGTGTCTTTTCTCTTGGCTGATTTTAATCTGTATCCTTTCCCTATAGTAAATCATAACCACAAGTATAACAGTTCTCAGTAAGGTCAATGAGTTCTTCTAGGAAGTTACTGAAATTAAGAATGTTTTGGGGAAATTATTGAGTCAGGAATTGTTTCAAAAGGGAAAGAGTTCTTGCGTGAACTGTTTCCTCTAATTTCACAGTTAGCTAACATTTCCCAGGCACTTTACCAATATTTATAGTATATCAAAGAAATATCTTTCTTGCATTGAAAGTTACCTCACAGTTTGTAGACTCACAACTTGAAAAAGAAAGAAATGAGCAAAAATTCCTATAAAGAATCCTACTGTTTTTTTTTTCTCCATGTGTTAACTACAAACTCTACATGTAGTCTTCTAATATAAGCAACAGAAACAATAGTGTATCTTCAAAAATTGACCTCATTTGTTTTAGTATTTCTATGACTGAATAGGAGTAAGCAGCATATACAACAGTAGAATTTTTCTGAATTTCTCCTTTGCTAATGTTCAGAACCTTCTAGTTTTTCTTTAGCAAATTAAATTATTTAGATACGTCAGATACTAGATACAGAGAACTGTGGCTTTATAGAAATGAAGATAGTCATAAAGTACTGATCTTGGCTCTTCTAAAATGAAACCTAAATTATTTGTCTAGTCATTTTACTTTGGTGTGATATAAATTCTTTTGCACTGACAATCATGTAGGAATTATTGATTTGCTTGCTTACCTTTCACATGAGATTGAGAATGTTATGAGAATAGGATCTATTCATTTAATCATCTATATTCGGTACTCTAGTACAATGTCAGAAAAAAAATCTGACATTTTATAAATATTTATTGAACGAATGGATAAACTAAAACTTGCAATATCCTGAGTATATTACCTACTGGTACATCTATTGAGAGCAAACCAATTCTCCTTCATAGAATTTGTTCTCTTTCTTGTCTATTATGATATGTTTTCTTCTCTTATTAAACACACATACGTGTGTGTGTATATATACACAAACACACATAAAAGTGTGTGCATATATTTCCCTTATAATAGATATATATATATAGGCCGGGTGCGGTAGCTCATGCCTGTAATCCCAGCAATTTGGGAGGTGGAGGCGAGAAGATCATCTGAAGTCAGGATTTTGAGACCAGCCTGGCCAACATGGCAAAACCTCGTCTCTTTTTGTATTTTTTTGTAAAAATAAAAAACAATTAGCCAGGTGTGTTAGCACGCATCTGTAATCCCAGCTACTCAGGAGGCTGAGGCATGAGAATCGCTTGAACCTGGGAGGTGGAGGTTTCAGTGAGCTGAGATCGCACCACTGCACTCTGGCCTCGGGGACAGAGTGAGACTCCATCTCAATAAAATAATAATAATAATCATAACAATAACAAATACATATATTTTTACTATGATACATCTTTTAGTGTCCTCTCACTTATCCTCTGTTTTCTATCTTCTTTATATGAACTATTTTCCCCTAAGGAACCAGGTATGTTTATTCTGTCTTTAGTTTTAATTCAAGTTAGTTTTTAAAATTACATTTAAATGTGTTTAAATAACTTAAAAATGTAACCATAGGAAAAATGGAGAAACTCCTTACTATTTTCTTCTCTAATTTCCCAAATTTTAATTGCCATAATCTATAAATTTAAAATTATTTTCATCATTTCTGGTCTCATTCTATGTACACGATTGTTATCCTAATGTTGGCCCTTCATTGTATATTCGTATCTTTGTTTTTTCAACATTCCGTTCATCTTTTAGGCCAATAAATTCTGGGAAGAACTCCTCAAGATTGTTCTACACCTTGCTAATTTGTTTCTTAATATCAATTTTTACATTTTCTTGACTCAGATTTTAATTTACAATTACATCTTTATTTTATTTGCAATTTTATAAATACTGTAAATTCTCCTTTCATCTTAGAATACAAAATAAATATATATCCTCTCATTTTCATCTTTTGTTTTCTGGAGTACATTTCAACAATTTGAATTGAGTACAAACCAGATGCTTTTTAACATTTAATTTGTTCATGTACCACTATTAGAATTACTATTTCTTTCTGTGTTTGTCTTGTTTTTCGTTTTGCAGAATTTTACATGGGTTCGGGTTAGTGTTTATGTTTATTTTTGTTATTCTTTAGGAATTGTTTCCAAATATGTAGTTTTTCACAACCACTTGGTTTGCAGACATTTCTTGACTGCCTTAGTTCTTAGCCAGTTGCCAGTTAAACCCTATTTTATACCTTAAGCTGAAGGATTACTTACTGTAAACATTCTCAAACCAAAAGAAATGTTGTTTAATACTTCTTTGTTGACCAGGCACAGTGGCTCACACCTGGTAACCCCAACACTTTGGGAAGCTCTTGAGCCCAGGAGTTGGAGACCAGCCTGGGCAACATGGTGAAACTCTCTTTCTACACAAATTTTAAAAAGTTAGACAGGTGTGGTGGTGCACTCCAGTGGTCTCAGCTACTCAGCAGGCTGAGGTGGAAGATCGCTTGAGCCTGGGAGGCAGAGGCTGCAGTAAGCTGAGATCGCACTACTGTACTCCAGTCTAGGGGACAGAGCAAGACTCTGTCTCAAATAAATAAATAAATAAAAAGTTGTTTGTTAAATATGAACCCATTGACACTTTGTCTAATTATAGAAAGATGATCTTTTTTTTTTTTTTAACTTGGATAGCAAGCATGAATAAATTGAGAACAAAATATGGACACAGACAACTTTTTAGCTCAATAAATATTAAAACATAACATTTTAAAATGTATGTATATAGTATACATTTATACCTGTGTGTTTATATACACACATGCATATGAAATTTTTCTGCAAGATTGATAAAACACTACAAATGTTTGAGTAGCCAATACACTTCTCAATGGGATATATCTTTTAAATAATTTCCTAAATGGAGTTTCTTCAAAGATACAGGATGTTAATTGGAGGCATTCAATCGTTATTTATTCTATATATATAGATATACATATATCTATACATGTATGTTTATTCATTATCTATACATGTATGTTTATTCATAAGTATGTATTTCATATGTAATATAATTACATATACGTTACTTTTGATATATACTGTATTTCCTATAAAATAACTGAATATGGAGAATGAAAAGGTGAAGAAAAGAACGTACACAGAGACAGAAACAGACTGAAACTACTGGATGTGAAAATAAAGAAGAATACGTGATCAACCTGGACAAAAAATTCTAAGTCAGGTAGAAATAAGAGTTAAACTGGTCTTCTTTAAGAGGCTCTTATCTACTATATCACACTTTTTGTAAAATGCTGTTCTTTGGGGGATACTAGAGTGATGAGACACTATCATGCCCAACAGTCGGTGCCTATAACTTCATCAAGATTAGTATTGAGGACACTTATTTACTTATAAAATCAATATTTTATAACAAGTCCCTATTTTTCTATCTTTCCCTTCTCTGTTCAGTCTTGTATAAAATGTGCTCAAAGTTCAGAGCAGCATATATACTTCAGATAACCCATTATAAGAATTAGATTTAAGGAGAGGGATACCTCAAATAATTTCATGAAATTTTAATCAAAATAATGTATTTTTTTATAGATGTGCTACCTCTTCTGATAAAGAACCTAAAGAACCCTGCAGCTAATGATGCATAATTAAATCTATAAACTATTTCATTCTCTCTTGCAAAATAAGCTGATTTTTTTAAAAGTTTAAGATAGTAAGTTCATAAATGTGAGAAAATAATAAATAATATACAACATACTTAGCTGAATGTCTTAATACTGCTTTAAATTTTGTTTGTCCAATTGCCCCTTTGGTTTGCCTTTGGTTTATTATTAATATCTCACTATCTTTTCTAGTCAGTGTTTAATACAGTCCTATTCAAGGACACTTGTAGCAAGCAGAGCAATTAGGTATGCAATGTCCTGAGCTATAATCCAATACAGCAAACACTTTAAGGTAGTTTTTATGAAACCAAAAAAATAAAAATAAAAAATAAAAAGAGACTAGCTCTTGACTGTAGCCAAGTAATATTGTTGATTCTATGTTTATTAATTATTTATTAAGTACTTCTTCTGAACATAACATTATGTTATGCACTGTTGCCTTGTGCAAATGAATAATAACTCAATTCCAGTTCTCAAAGTGCTTGTGGTTTAAAAGGGAAGTTGTGAAATAGACTCAACTAACACTGCCCAGCTGAATGTGATAAGAACCTGAAGGGAGGCAGGCACAAAATGCAGAGAGAGTTGAAGAAAAAAGTCTCTGCCCTAGAAGAAAGAATGAAGATTCTGCAAGGAAATAACTTTCAAATTGAGCGTTGATGAATGAGTACGATTTGGTGAGACAGATATAGGAAAATCGCATTCCAGCTCTAGTAGAATGCAGTAATAAAGAATCTAAGTATGGCAAGTATTTTAGAATAGTCCATGAGCTTTAGCTAGTGTATTTATATGGATCTCAGCGTGCTTGGGCCAGATGTTATGAGACTACGAATGACAAACTGAAAGGTCAGTATTTATTTAGAATCTATGTACAAAACGGTAAATGAAGAGATAAAATGATTATTCTTATACCAATGTTAGCATATGAATATTCTCTAAGCATCTCATTATAAAGGAAAAAAATATACATAAAGGTCAAGAACATATTTTCTGTAAGAAAATGTTCTAATCAGTTAATATTAATTTATAATAAGTAATGTGACATCTTATGAGTATTCACATTACTTGTAATAAGTAATGTGAATCTTGATATTTTTTAACTTTTATTTAAAATTGTTTATGTAGCCATTTAATGCACTTTCACATTAGTAATCTAGTAATTTTATTTTTATGTTTTAAAAATGATTTATGTATCTAGAGGTAGAGAAGTTTATAAATGTTGATTCCAGTTATTCATTTTCTTTTTTCATGACTTCATGCTCATATTACCTTAAGAAATCTCAACTATTGTCATCAGCTGGTAACATTCACTCACACATAAAACAGAACCTCAGTTTTTGATGGGGTTGGTTGTTTTTTTCTTGTAAATTTGTTTAAGTTATTTGTAGATTCTGGATATTAGCCCTTTGTCAAATGGATAGATTGCAAACATTTTCTGCCATTCTCTAGGTTGCCTGTTCACTCTGATGATAGTTTCTTTTGCTGTTCACTCTGATGATAGTTTCTTTTGCTGTGCAGAAGCTCTTCAGTTTAATCAGATCACATTTGTCAATTTTGGCTCTTGTTGCCATTGCTTTCGCTGTTTTAGTCATGAAGTCTTTGCCCATGCCTATGTCCTGAGTGGTATTGCCTAGGTTTTCTTCTAGGATTTTTATGGTTTTAGGTCGTACATTTAAGTCTTTAATCCATCTTAAGTTAATTTTTGTATAAGGTGTAAGGAAGGGATCCAGTTTGATGGGTGCAGCAAATCACCATGGCACATGTATACCTATGTAACAAACCTGCACGGTCTGCACATGTATCCCAGAAATTAAAGTATAATAAAAAATAATATAAATATATTAAAAAACAGAACCTTAGGGGGAAATACAGTGGTATGTATCACAACCTTACATTATTTAAGCTCTGGGAATGCCAATCCCTAATCCATTCTTCACTGAGATAAATATAAATGAACAGAGCAAGAGTGAAGGGAAGTGGGCACCTATCACACCATCTATTGTCAAATTTGCTCAGCTCAACCCTCAGCCCCTCAGTGTGACCTGGCCCTGCAGGAGGGTTTCTTTCAGAACTGAATGAAGTGATATATGTGAAAAGTGCAAGACACAGATTATATTGTTAACATTTTCTCTGAGCTTTCACGTAACTTGTGCATAACTTTGATATACACTAATGTATACTCATTGCATGCACTGGATGTTGAGCTTAACAAAAAAAGGGCCACATTTCATTTTTATTTCCTGTACTGCAGTACAGGAAATAAAAATGAACAGTAGAGTCCACTTAGAATAGGCACTGCAGCAGTTACATGGAGGCCCCTGCTGGTCCACACATCAATTCTTCAGCTGCTGGCTTGTGTGAAGACAGGTGAGGGGGGCTCCATACAGGTTGAGGAGATGACAGCACACTTAGGAAGTCGTGGCAGTTTATCAACCAGCACAGATGTTCAGCAATTGCTGGACGGCAGCGATGCCTGCCTCTATACATGCTGCTAGTTATTAATGAATGAATGAAATGAGTCTCAGTTTTCATTGTAGTAAACAGGGCATATGTTTTGACTCTAACGCTTTTTAATAACCTCACCCTATCTTAGAGTTGCATTCAAAATTATTATCTTAGGGTTGTCAAACAAAGGGGCCCTCTCAAAGATCAATTTATGCAAATTTGAGCATTTTGAGGG